>NW_027672640.1:0-636771 GCF_964165515.1 Mesoplodon bidens | reverse complement strand
AGGGTACGGCGTAGGGTAAGGTGTAGGGCTGGTGGTGGGTTTCTGTTCCAGGGTAGGGTTAGGGTTAGGGATCGGCAAGGCTTAGGGCACAGGTGAGGGTATGGAAACATGGGAGTGGCAGGCTACGTGCTTACACAAGGGTCAGTTCCAGTGTACGGCCCAGGAGTAGGGTACGGCGTAGGGTAAGGTGTAGGGCTGGTGGTGGGTTTCCGTTTCCGGCTAGGGTTAGGGTTAGGGAATGGCAAGGCTTAGGGCACAGGTGAGGGTACAGAAACGTGGGAGGGTCAGGCTACGTGCTGACGCAAGTGTCAGTGCCAGCGTACGGCCCAGGAATAGGGTATGGCGTAGGGTAAAGTGTAGGGTTAGGGTTAGGGAACGGCAAGGCTTAGGGCACAGGTGAGGGTACGGAAACGTGGGAGGGTCAGGCTACATGCTGAAGCACGGGTCAGTGCCAGGGTGTGGACCAGGAGTAGGGTACGGCGTAGGGTAAGGTGTAAGACTGGTGGTGGGTGTCCATTCCGGGGTTTGATTAGGGTTAGGGAACGTCAAGTTTTAGGGCACAGGTGAGGGTACGGAAACGTGGGAGGGTCAGGCTACCTGCTGACGCATGGGTCAGTGCCAGCGTATGGGCCAGGAGTAGGGTACGGCGTAGGGTAAGGTGTAGGGCTGGTGGTGGGTTTCCGTTCTGGGCTAGGGTTAGGGTTAGGGAACGGCAAGGCTAAGGGCACAGGTGAGGGTACGGAAACTTGGGTGAGGCAGGCTACGTGCTGACGCACGGGTCAGTGCCAGCATACAGGCCAGGAGTAGGGTAAGGCATAGGGTATGGTGTAGGGCTGGTGGTGGGTTTCAGTTCAGGGCTAGGGTTAGGGTTAGTGAACGGCAAGGCTTAGGGCACAGGTGAGGGTACAGAAACGTGTTAGGTTCATGGTGCATGTTGATGCATGGAATAGTGTCATCGTACGCATTAGGATTAGGGTACGGCGTACAGTAAGGTGTACGGATGGCGGTAGGTTTACATTCCGGTGTAGGGTTAGGGATAGCGAATTGCAAGGTATAGGGCACAGGTGATGGTACGGAATTGTGTTAGGTTCAGGGTACGTGTTGACTCACGGGTTAGTGTGAGCGTACGCATGAGGATTAGGGTACCGCATAGAGTAAGGTGTAGGGTTGGTGGTAGGTTTCCGTTCCAGTCTAGGGTTATGTTTAGGGACTGGCAAAGTTTAGGGCACAGGTGAGGGTACGAAACGTGGTAGGGTCAGGGTACGTGTTGATGCACAGGTTAGTGTCAGCATACGAATTAGGATTAGGGTATGGCGTAAGGTAAGGTGTAGGGTTGGTGGTAGTTTTCCGTTCCGGGCTAGGGTTAAGGTAAGGGAACGGCAAGGTTTATGGCAGAGGTGAGGGTACGGAAACGTGTTAGGGTCAGGGTACGTGTTGACGTATGGATTAGGATTAGGGTACGGCTTAGGGTAAGGTGTAGGGCTGATGGTAGGTTTCTGTTCCGGGCTAAGGTTAAGGATAGGCAACGGCAAGGTTTGGGGCACAGCTGAGGGTACGGAAACGTGTTAGTGTCAGGGTACATGTTGACTCACCGGTTAGTGCCAGCGTACGGATTAGGATTAGTGTACCGCGTAGATAAGGTGCACGGTTGGTGGTAGGTTTCCGTTCCAGGCTATGGTTAGGGTTAGGGAAAGTCAAGGTTTCTATTTGTAGGTTTTTTAAGGAAACTCCATACTGTTCTCCATAGTGACTGTATCAATTTACATTCCCAACAATAGTGGAAGAGGGCTCCTTTTGTCCACACCCTCCCCAGAATTTGTTGTCTGTAGATTTTCTGATGATGCTGATTCTAACAGGTGTGAGGTGATACCTCATTGTAGTTTTGATTTGCATTTCTCTAATAATTAGTGCTCTTGAGCAGCTTTTCATGTGCGTCTTAGCCATCTCTGTGTCTTCTTTGAAGAAACGTCTCTTTAGATATTCTGCCCATGTTTGTATTGGGTTGTTTGTTTTTTTAATATTAAGCTGCATGAGCTGTTTATATATATTGGAGATTAAACCTTTGTCCATTGATTCGTTTGCAACTATTTTCGCCCCTTCTGAGGGATGCCTTTTTCCATTCCCGTGTTTTTAACCAAAAAAGAAAGAAAGACAAAGAAGCAGAACACTAATGTGCGTAAAATATGGCTTTTGAAACGGTCGTTTTGAAATATGGACGTCCTTTGAATTTTTTGGTCGATATGTGACCCCAGGATTTGTTTTCAGGGCAGGTGTCATTTACAGGCCTGCAATGATTTTGAATATCAACTGACCTTTAGCGCTGGGATTAAAGCTGCTGTTGTGTGAAACGGCCACAAGGTGGCAGCAGTTCTCTCTTTCAAATCAGGTTATTAGTGCAACAGAGCCTCAATGGAAGTCTTGTTCTAGATTGGAATTTAGAATGGAATGTGCCAGGAGAAAGCCCCTCAAGTTTGTCTCACTACTTCTTGTTCGTGTTTTTAATTTAATTTTTTATTTTTTATTACAGCAAGTTTGATTACAATGCTTGGCTTGTTGTAGGTGTGGAAGATGTGGTTCTTTGACACATATACAGATGTCTGTTCTTCCTGGGATCCTTTGCCCATGTACGTTAAGACAGAATGTTGAGTAGTCCTCTCTTTGTATTCCGTAGGTCTTAGGTGATTATATATGTCACCTGTGTTTGTATATGTCTGTTAACCCCAATATCGTAATGAAACCCATCCTCACACCTTTCCATTGGTGAACCATAAGTTTGTTTAATGAATCTGTGATTGCCCTTCTCCGTGGAAATATCTGCCCTGGTATCCATTTTTAGGTAACACCTATAAGTGATATGATACGATATGTGTCTTTCACTTTCTGACTTACTACAAGTCATGTGATAACCTCTAGGCTCATCTACGGTGCTGCAAATGGCATTGTGTCCTTTTTTTCCTTGGCTTCTATTCTGCTTTAGCGAGGTCCATTTTCAACACTGTGATTCCCTGAGGGTTGTGGATTAGCTGACGTGGGCAGCCTTATCCTGCCGGCCGGCCCTCCCCAGGTGTGCCTGGTTGAGGTCAATATAAACAGCGCTCCAGGCAGCAATAGCCCCTGAAGCTGTGCCTGCCTCCATATTCTTTGCCCCGTGAGCAGTCTCGGGGCTGTGCTGGTGGGAGGGAGTGAGGGGCCACAGCTTTGTTGGTGGCCCGGTGTGAGTGGAGTTCTGCTGGCCTTTCTGCAGGAGTTGCCAAGCTGCCACCTGTAAAGAAGAGGATGTGTCACCCATACC
Organism: Mesoplodon bidens; assembly: GCF_964165515.1. Lineage (NCBI taxonomy): Eukaryota > Metazoa > Chordata > Mammalia > Artiodactyla > Ziphiidae > Mesoplodon > Mesoplodon bidens. The sequence goes on along the minus strand of NW_027672640.1, from coordinate 633,479 downwards.
TCCCGCTGGAATTTCTCTCCGGACAGAGGTGAGGAAGGAAAAAATCAGTGGGGGCCGGGACAGGTGGGGTATCTCTGGCAGGACAATGGAAAGCTTCCGGAAGAGTGCCCTGGGCCAGGACCACCCTGGCTGGCCTGGAGGCACCAAGTTGGCCTGCGTTCTCTCGCTGTTGTGGCTCCACGGCCCTTCCTCTAGTCTTTCAAGCCCTTGTACATATTCAGGTGTTTTACCTGGGAAGGGTGGGAACAGTTCAGCAACAGCTGGCCTGGGGCTCAGCTCACCTTTGTTCAGAGATGCCTCGGCTCGGTCCCCCCGCTTTGCAATGAGGAAGCTCCTTGTGTGGGGTGTGGGTTGCTGGCTGTACGGGAGATGATTCCCCACCTCTGAACAATTTCAATATTGTTTACCGTTGGAGCAAGTGCCCTGATAGTGTTTTTCTCTGTATAACTGGTCGGTTCAGGTTTTTCTTCGTTTATGGTTCAAGTTAGCTTTTATTCCTCTTTTATGTATTTATAGATATAAGCATGGAAATAATTTATTCCTATAAATACATCTGTGTGAAGGGAAGAGCTTTTTTCTGTTTTATTTTTAAATTTTATATTTTAACATTTTGAAATTTAATTTTATTTACTTTTTTATACAGCGGGTTATTATTAGTTATGTATTTTATGCATATACATGTATACAGGTCAATCTCAATCTCCCAACTCGTCCCACCACCACCACCCCATGGCTTCCCACACTTGGTGTCCATACGTTTGTTCTCTACCTCTGTGTCTCTATTTCTTCCCTGCAAACCAGTTCATCTGTACCATTTTTTAGGTTCCACATATATGCATTAATATACAATATTTGTTTTCCCCTTTCTGACTTACTTCATTCTGTATGACTGTCTCTAGATCCATCGATGTCTCTACAAATGACCCAGATTCATTCCTTTTTATGGCCGAGTAATATTCCATTTTATATATGTACCCCATCTTTATCCATTCATCTGTCTTTGGGCATTTAGTTTGCTTCCATTACCTGGCTATTGTAAATAGTGCTGCAATGAACATTGTGGTGAATGTGCCTTTTTGATTTATGGTTTTCTTTGGGTATATGCCCAGAAGTGGAATTGCTGGATCAGATGGTAATTCTATTTCTAGATTTTTTAAGGAAACTCCATAGTGTTCTCCATAGTGACTCTATCAATTTACATTCCCACCAATAGTGGAAGAGGGCTCCTTTTGTCCACACCCTCCCCAGAATTTGTTGTTTGTAGATTTTCTGATGATGCCGATTCTAACAGGTGTGAGGTGATACCTCATTGTAGTTTTGATTTGCATTTCTCTAATAATTAGTGCTCTTGAGCAGCTTCTCATGTGCGCCTTGGCCATCTCTGTGTCTTCTTTGAAGAAACGTCTCTTGAGATCTTCTGCCCATTTCCGTATTGGGAGGATCGTGGGATGGTCAGGCTGTGTGCTGACGCACGTGTCAGTGCCAGCGTAAGGGCCAGGAGTAGGGTACATCATAGGGTAACGTGTAGGGCTGGTGGTGGGTTTCCGTTCCGGGCTAGGGTTAGGGTTAGGGAACGGCAAGGTTTAGGGAACAGGTGAGCATAGGGACACGTGGGAGAGGCAGGCTACGTGCTGACAAACGTGTCAGTGCCAGCGTACGGGTCTGGAGTAAAGTATGGTGTAGGGCTAGTTGTGGGTTTCCATTCCGCGCTAGGGTTAGGGTTAGGGAACGGCAAGGCTTAGGGCACAGCTGAGGGTACAGAAACGTGGGAGGGTCAGGCTATGTGCTGACGCACGTTTCAGTGCCAGTGTACGGGCCAGGATTAGGGTACGGAGTAGGGTAAGGTGTAGGGCTGTTGGTGGGTTTCTGTTCCGGGTTAGGGTTAGGGAACGGCAAGGCTTAGGGCACAGGTAAGGGTACTGAAACGAGGGAGAGGCACGCTACGTGCTGACACACGGGTCAGTGCCAGCGTACGCGCCAGAATTAGGGTACGGCGTAGGGTAAGGTGTAGGGCTGGTGGTGGGTTTCTGTTCCAGGGTAGGGTTAGGGTTAGGGATCGGCAAGGCTTAGGGCACAGGTGAGGGTATGGAAACATGGGAGTGGCAGGCTACGTGCTTACACAAGGGTCAGTTCCAGTGTACGGCCCAGGAGTAGGGTACGGCGTAGGGTAAGGTGTAGGGCTGGTGGTGGGTTTCCGTTTCCGGCTAGGGTTAGGGTTAGGGAATGGCAAGGCTTAGGGCACAGGTGAGGGTACAGAAACGTGGGAGGGTCAGGCTACGTGCTGACGCAAGTGTCAGTGCCAGCGTACGGCCCAGGAATAGGGTATGGCGTAGGGTAAAGTGTAGGGTTAGGGTTAGGGAACGGCAAGGCTTAGGGCACAGGTGAGGGTACGGAAACGTGGGAGGGTCAGGCTACATGCTGAAGCACGGGTCAGTGCCAGGGTGTGGACCAGGAGTAGGGTACGGCGTAGGGTAAGGTGTAAGACTGGTGGTGGGTGTCCATTCCGGGGTTTGATTAGGGTTAGGGAACGTCAAGTTTTAGGGCACAGGTGAGGGTACGGAAACGTGGGAGGGTCAGGCTACCTGCTGACGCATGGGTCAGTGCCAGCGTATGGGCCAGGAGTAGGGTACGGCGTAGGGTAAGGTGTAGGGCTGGTGGTGGGTTTCCGTTCTGGGCTAGGGTTAGGGTTAGGGAACGGCAAGGCTAAGGGCACAGGTGAGGGTACGGAAACTTGGGTGAGGCAGGCTACGTGCTGACGCACGGGTCAGTGCCAGCATACAGGCCAGGAGTAGGGTAAGGCATAGGGTATGGTGTAGGGCTGGTGGTGGGTTTCAGTTCAGGGCTAGGGTTAGGGTTAGTGAACGGCAAGGCTTAGGGCACAGGTGAGGGTACAGAAACGTGTTAGGTTCATGGTGCATGTTGATGCATGGAATAGTGTCATCGTACGCATTAGGATTAGGGTACGGCGTACAGTAAGGTGTACGGATGGCGGTAGGTTTACATTCCGGTGTAGGGTTAGGGATAGCGAATTGCAAGGTATAGGGCACAGGTGATGGTACGGAATTGTGTTAGGTTCAGGGTACGTGTTGACTCACGGGTTAGTGTGAGCGTACGCATGAGGATTAGGGTACCGCATAGAGTAAGGTGTAGGGTTGGTGGTAGGTTTCCGTTCCAGTCTAGGGTTATGTTTAGGGACTGGCAAAGTTTAGGGCACAGGTGAGGGTACGAAACGTGTTAGGGTCAGGGTACGTGTTGATGCACAGGTTAGTGTCAGCATACGAATTAGGATTAGGGTATGGCGTAAGGTAAGGTGTAGGGTTGGTGGTAGTTTTCCGTTCCGGGCTAGGGTTAAGGTAAGGGAACGGCAAGGTTTATGGCAGAGGTGAGGGTACGGAAACGTGTTAGGGTCAGGGTACGTGTTGACGTATGGATTAGGATTAGGGTACGGCTTAGGGTAAGGTGTAGGGCTGATGGTAGGTTTCTGTTCCGGGCTAAGGTTAAGGATAGGCAACGGCAAGGTTTGGGGCACAGCTGAGGGTACGGAAACGTGTTAGTGTCAGGGTACATGTTGACTCACCGGTTAGTGCCAGCGTACGGATTAGGATTAGTGTACCGCGTAGATAAGGTGCACGGTTGGTGGTAGGTTTCCGTTCCAGCCTATGGTTAGGGTTAGGGAAAGTCAAGGTTTCTATTTGTAGGTTTTTTAAGGAAACTCCATACTGTTCTCCATAGTGACTGTATCAATTTACATTCCCAACAATAGTGGAAGAGGGCTCCTTTTGTCCACACCCTCCCCAGAATTTGTTGTCTGTAGATTTTCTGATGATGCTGATTCTAACAGGTGTGAGGTGATACCTCATTGTAGTTTTGATTTGCATTTCTCTAATAATTAGTGCTCTTGAGCAGCTTTTCATGTGCGTCTTAGCCATCTCTGTGTCTTCTTTGAAGAAACGTCTCTTTAGATATTCTGCCCATGTTTGTATTGGGTTGTTTGTTTTTTTAATATTAAGCTGCATGAGCTGTTTATATATATTGGAGATTAAACCTTTGTCCATTGATTCGTTTGCAACTATTTTCGCCCCTTCTGAGGGATGCCTTTTTCCATTCCCGTGTTTTTAACCAAAAAAGAAAGAAAGACAAAGAAGCAGAACACTAATGTGCGTAAAATATGGCTTTTGAAACGGTCGTTTTGAAATATGGACGTCCTTTGAATTTTTTGGTCGATATGTGACCCCAGGATTTGTTTTCAGGGCAGGTGTCATTTACAGGCCTGCAATGATTTTGAATATCAACTGACCTTTAGCGCTGGGATTAAAGCTGCTGTTGTGTGAAACGGCCACAAGGTGGCAGCAGTTCTCTCTTTCAAATCAGGTTATTAGTGCAACAGAGCCTCAATGGAAGTCTTGTTCTAGATTGGAATTTAGAATGGAATGTGCCAGGAGAAAGCCCCTCAAGTTTGTCTCACTACTTCTTGTTCGTGTTTTTAATTTAATTTTTTATTTTTTATTACAGCAAGTTTGATTACAATGCTTGGCTTGTTGTAGGTGTGGAAGATGTGGTTCTTTGACACATATACAGATGTCTGTTCTTCCTGGGATCCTTTGCCCATGTACGTTAAGACAGAATGTTGAGTAGTCCTCTCTTTGTATTCCGTAGGTCTTAGGTGATTATATATGTCACCTGTGTTTGTATATGTCTGTTAACCCCAATATCGTAATGAAACCCATCCTCACACCTTTCCATTGGTGAACCATAAGTTTGTTTAATGAATCTGTGATTGCCCTTCTCCGTGGAAATATCTGCCCTGGTATCCATTTTTAGGTAACACCTATAAGTGATATGATACGATATGTGTCTTTCACTTTCTGACTTACTACAAGTCATGTGATAACCTCTAGGCTCATCTACGGTGCTGCAAATGGCATTGTGTCCTTTTTTTCCTTGGCTTCTATTCTGCTTTAGCGAGGTCCATTTTCAACACTGTGATTCCCTGAGGGTTGTGGATTAGCTGACGTGGGCAGCCTTATCCTGCCGGCCGGCCCTCCCCAGGTGTGCCTGGTTGAGGTCAATATAAACAGCGCTCCAGGCAGCAATAGCCCCTGAAGCTGTGCCTGCCTCCATATTCTTTGCCCCGTGAGCAGTCTCGGGGCTGTGCTGGTGGGAGGGAGTGAGGGGCCACAGCTTTGTTGGTGGCCCGGTGTGAGTGGAGTTCTGCTGGCCTTTCTGCAGGAGTTGCCAAGCTGCCACCTGTAAAGAAGAGGATGTGTCACCCATACCTCCCGCTGGAATTTCTCTCCGGACAGAGGTGAGGAAGGAAAAAATCAGTGGGGGCCGGGACAGGTGGGGTATCTCTGGCAGGACAATGGAAAGCTTCCGGAAGAGTGCCCTGGGCCAGGACCACCCTGGCTGGCCTGGAGGCACCAAGTTGGCCTGCGTTCTCTCGCTGTTGTGGCTCCACGGCCCTTCCTCTAGTCTTTCAAGCCCTTGTACATATTCAGGTGTTTTACCTGGGAAGGGTGGGAACAGTTCAGCAACAGCTGGCCTGGGGCTCAGCTCACCTTTGTTCAGAGATGCCTCGGCTCGGTCCCCCCGCTTTGCAATGAGGAAGCTCCTTGTGTGGGGTGTGGGTTGCTGGCTGTACGGGAGATGATTCCCCACCTCTGAACAATTTCAATATTGTTTACCGTTGGAGCAAGTGCCCTGATAGTGTTTTTCTCTGTATAACTGGTCGGTTCAGGTTTTTCTTCGTTTATGGTTCAAGTTAGCTTTTATTCCTCTTTTATGTATTTATAGATATAAGCATGGAAATAATTTATTCCTATAAATACATCTGTGTGAAGGGAAGAGCTTTTTTCTGTTTTATTTTTAAATTTTATATTTTAACATTTTGAAATTTAATTTTATTTACTTTTTTATACAGCGGGTTATTATTAGTTATGTATTTTATGCATATACATGTATACAGGTCAATCTCAATCTCCCAACTCGTCCCACCACCACCACCCCATGGCTTCCCACACTTGGTGTCCATACGTTTGTTCTCTACCTCTGTGTCTCTATTTCTTCCCTGCAAACCAGTTCATCTGTACCATTTTTTAGGTTCCACATATATGCATTAATATACAATATTTGTTTTCCCCTTTCTGACTTACTTCATTCTGTATGACTGTCTCTAGATCCATCGATGTCTCTACAAATGACCCAGATTCATTCCTTTTTATGGCCGAGTAATATTCCATTTTATATATGTACCCCATCTTTATCCATTCATCTGTCTTTGGGCATTTAGTTTGCTTCCATTACCTGGCTATTGTAAATAGTGCTGCAATGAACATTGTGGTGAATGTGCCTTTTTGATTTATGGTTTTCTTTGGGTATATGCCCAGAAGTGGAATTGCTGGATCAGATGGTAATTCTATTTCTAGATTTTTTAAGGAAACTCCATAGTGTTCTCCATAGTGACTCTATCAATTTACATTCCCACCAATAGTGGAAGAGGGCTCCTTTTGTCCACACCCTCCCCAGAATTTGTTGTTTGTAGATTTTCTGATGATGCCGATTCTAACAGGTGTGAGGTGATACCTCATTGTAGTTTTGATTTGCATTTCTCTAATAATTAGTGCTCTTGAGCAGCTTCTCATGTGCGCCTTGGCCATCTCTGTGTCTTCTTTGAAGAAACGTCTCTTGAGATCTTCTGCCCATTTCTGTATTGGGAGGATCGTGGGATGGTCAGGCTGTGTGCTGACGCACGTGTCAGTGCCAGCGTAAGGGCCAGGAGTAGGGTACATCATAGGGTAACGTGTAGGGCTGGTGGTGGGTTTCCGTTCCGGGCTAGGGTTAGGGTTAGGGAACGGCAAGGTTTAGGGAACAGGTGAGCATAGGGACACGTGGGAGAGGCAGGCTACGTGCTGACAAACGTGTCAGTGCCAGCGTACGGGTCTGGAGTAAAGTATGGTGTAGGGCTAGTTGTGGGTTTCCATTCCGCGCTAGGGTTAGGGTTAGGGAACGGCAAGGCTTAGGGCACAGCTGAGGGTACAGAAACGTGGGAGGGTCAGGCTATGTGCTGACGCACGTTTCAGTGCCAGTGTACGGGCCAGGATTAGGGTACGGAGTAGGGTAAGGTGTAGGGCTGTTGGTGGGTTTCTGTTCCGGGTTAGGGTTAGGGAACGGCAAGGCTTAGGGCACAGGTAAGGGTACTGAAACGAGGGAGAGGCACGCTACGTGCTGACACACGGGTCAGTGCCAGCGTACGCGCCAGAATTAGGGTACGGCGTAGGGTAAGGTGTAGGGCTGGTGGTGGGTTTCTGTTCCAGGGTAGGGTTAGGGTTAGGGATCGGCAAGGCTTAGGGCACAGGTGAGGGTATGGAAACATGGGAGTGGCAGGCTACGTGCTTACACAAGGGTCAGTTCCAGTGTACGGCCCAGGAGTAGGGTACGGCGTAGGGTAAGGTGTAGGGCTGGTGGTGGGTTTCCGTTTCCGGCTAGGGTTAGGGTTAGGGAATGGCAAGGCTTAGGGCACAGGTGAGGGTACAGAAACGTGGGAGGGTCAGGCTACGTGCTGACGCAAGTGTCAGTGCCAGCGTACGGCCCAGGAATAGGGTATGGCGTAGGGTAAAGTGTAGGGTTAGGGTTAGGGAACGGCAAGGCTTAGGGCACAGGTGAGGGTACGGAAACGTGGGAGGGTCAGGCTACATGCTGAAGCACGGGTCAGTGCCAGGGTGTGGACCAGGAGTAGGGTACGGCGTAGGGTAAGGTGTAAGACTGGTGGTGGGTGTCCATTCCGGGGTTTGATTAGGGTTAGGGAACGTCAAGTTTTAGGGCACAGGTGAGGGTACGGAAACGTGGGAGGGTCAGGCTACCTGCTGACGCATGGGTCAGTGCCAGCGTATGGGCCAGGAGTAGGGTACGGCGTAGGGTAAGGTGTAGGGCTGGTGGTGGGTTTCCGTTCTGGGCTAGGGTTAGGGTTAGGGAACGGCAAGGCTAAGGGCACAGGTGAGGGTACGGAAACTTGGGTGAGGCAGGCTACGTGCTGACGCACGGGTCAGTGCCAGCATACAGGCCAGGAGTAGGGTAAGGCATAGGGTATGGTGTAGGGCTGGTGGTGGGTTTCAGTTCAGGGCTAGGGTTAGGGTTAGTGAACGGCAAGGCTTAGGGCACAGGTGAGGGTACAGAAACGTGTTAGGTTCATGGTGCATGTTGATGCATGGAATAGTGTCATCGTACGCATTAGGATTAGGGTACGGCGTACAGTAAGGTGTACGGATGGCGGTAGGTTTACATTCCGGTGTAGGGTTAGGGATAGCGAATTGCAAGGTATAGGGCACAGGTGATGGTACGGAATTGTGTTAGGTTCAGGGTACGTGTTGACTCACGGGTTAGTGTGAGCGTACGCATGAGGATTAGGGTACCGCATAGAGTAAGGTGTAGGGTTGGTGGTAGGTTTCCGTTCCAGTCTAGGGTTATGTTTCGGGACTGGCAAAGTTTAGGGCACAGGTGAGGGTACGAAACGTGTTAGGGTCAGGGTACGTGTTGATGCACAGGTTAGTGTCAGCATACGAATTAGGATTAGGGTATGGCGTAAGGTAAGGTGTAGGGTTGGTGGTAGTTTTCCGTTCCGGGCTAGGGTTAAGGTAAGGGAACGGCAAGGTTTATGGCAGAGGTGAGGGTACGGAAACGTGTTAGGGTCAGGGTACGTGTTGACGTATGGATTAGGATTAGGGTACGGCTTAGGGTAAGGTGTAGGGCTGATGGTAGGTTTCTGTTCCGGGCTAAGGTTAAGGATAGGCAACGGCAAGGTTTGGGGCACAGCTGAGGGTACGGAAACGTGTTAGTGTCAGGGTACATGTTGACTCACCGGTTAGTGCCAGCGTACGGATTAGGATTAGTGTACCGCGTAGATAAGGTGCACGGTTGGTGGTAGGTTTCCGTTCCAGCCTATGGTTAGGGTTAGGGAAAGTCAAGGTTTCTATTTGTAGGTTTTTTAAGGAAACTCCATACTGTTCTCCATAGTGACTGTATCAATTTACATTCCCAACAATAGTGGAAGAGGGCTCCTTTTGTCCACACCCTCCCCAGAATTTGTTGTCTGTAGATTTTCTGATGATGCTGATTCTAACAGGTGTGAGGTGATACCTCATTGTAGTTTTGATTTGCATTTCTCTAATAATTAGTGCTCTTGAGCAGCTTTTCATGTGCGTCTTAGCCATCTCTGTGTCTTCTTTGAAGAAACGTCTCTTTAGATATTCTGCCCATGTTTGTATTGGGTTGTTTGTTTTTTTAATATTAAGCTGCATGAGCTGTTTATATATATTGGAGATTAAACCTTTGTCCATTGATTCGTTTGCAACTATTTTCGCCCCTTCTGAGGGATGCCTTTTTCCATTCCCGTGTTTTTAACCAAAAAAGAAAGAAAGACAAAGAAGCAGAACACTAATGTGCGTAAAATATGGCTTTTGAAACGGTCGTTTTGAAATATGGACGTCCTTTGAATTTTTTGGTCGATATGTGACCCCAGGATTTGTTTTCAGGGCAGGTGTCATTTACAGGCCTGCAATGATTTTGAATATCAACTGACCTTTAGCGCTGGGATTAAAGCTGCTGTTGTGTGAAACGGCCACAAGGTGGCAGCAGTTCTCTCTTTCAAATCAGGTTATTAGTGCAACAGAGCCTCAATGGAAGTCTTGTTCTAGATTGGAATTTAGAATGGAATGTGCCAGGAGAAAGCCCCTCAAGTTTGTCTCACTACTTCTTGTTCGTGTTTTTAATTTAATTTTTTATTTTTTATTACAGCAAGTTTGATTACAATGCTTGGCTTGTTGTAGGTGTGGAAGATGTGGTTCTTTGACACATATACAGATGTCTGTTCTTCCTGGGATCCTTTGCCCATGTACGTTAAGACAGAATGTTGAGTAGTCCTCTCTTTGTATTCCGTAGGTCTTAGGTGATTATATATGTCACCTGTGTTTGTATATGTCTGTTAACCCCAATATCGTAATGAAACCCATCCTCACACCTTTCCATTGGTGAACCATAAGTTTGTTTAATGAATCTGTGATTGCCCTTCTCCGTGGAAATATCTGCCCTGGTATCCATTTTTAGGTAACACCTATAAGTGATATGATACGATATGTGTCTTTCACTTTCTGACTTACTACAAGTCATGTGATAACCTCTAGGCTCATCTACGGTGCTGCAAATGGCATTGTGTCCTTTTTTTCCTTGGCTTCTATTCTGCTTTAGCGAGGTCCATTTTCAACACTGTGATTCCCTGAGGGTTGTGGATTAGCTGACGTGGGCAGCCTTATCCTGCCGGCCGGCCCTCCCCAGGTGTGCCTGGTTGAGGTCAATATAAACAGCGCTCCAGGCAGCAATAGCCCCTGAAGCTGTGCCTGCCTCCATATTCTTTGCCCCGTGAGCAGTCTCGGGGCTGTGCTGGTGGGAGGGAGTGAGGGGCCACAGCTTTGTTGGTGGCCCGGTGTGAGTGGAGTTCTGCTGGCCTTTCTGCAGGAGTTGCCAAGCTGCCACCTGTAAAGAAGAGGATGTGTCACCCATACCTCCCGCTGGAATTTCTCTCCGGACAGAGGTGAGGAAGGAAAAAATCAGTGGGGGCCGGGACAGGTGGGGTATCTCTGGCAGGACAATGGAAAGCTTCCGGAAGAGTGCCCTGGGCCAGGACCACCCTGGCTGGCCTGGAGGCACCAAGTTGGCCTGCGTTCTCTCGCTGTTGTGGCTCCACGGCCCTTCCTCTAGTCTTTCAAGCCCTTGTACATATTCAGGTGTTTTACCTGGGAAGGGTGGGAACAGTTCAGCAACAGCTGGCCTGGGGCTCAGCTCACCTTTGTTCAGAGATGCCTCGGCTCGGTCCCCCCGCTTTGCAATGAGGAAGCTCCTTGTGTGGGGTGTGGGTTGCTGGCTGTACGGGAGATGATTCCCCACCTCTGAACAATTTCAATATTGTTTACCGTTGGAGCAAGTGCCCTGATAGTGTTTTTCTCTGTATAACTGGTCGGTTCAGGTTTTTCTTCGTTTATGGTTCAAGTTAGCTTTTATTCCTCTTTTATGTATTTATAGATATAAGCATGGAAATAATTTATTCCTATAAATACATCTGTGTGAAGGGAAGAGCTTTTTTCTGTTTTATTTTTAAATTTTATATTTTAACATTTTGAAATTTAATTTTATTTACTTTTTTATACAGCGGGTTATTATTAGTTATGTATTTTATGCATATACATGTATACAGGTCAATCTCAATCTCCCAACTCGTCCCACCACCACCACCCCATGGCTTCCCACACTTGGTGTCCATACGTTTGTTCTCTACCTCTGTGTCTCTATTTCTTCCCTGCAAACCAGTTCATCTGTACCATTTTTTAGGTTCCACATATATGCATTAATATACAATATTTGTTTTCCCCTTTCTGACTTACTTCATTCTGTATGACTGTCTCTAGATCCATCGATGTCTCTACAAATGACCCAGATTCATTCCTTTTTATGGCCGAGTAATATTCCATTTTATATATGTACCCCATCTTTATCCATTCATCTGTCTTTGGGCGTTTAGTTTGCTTCCATTACCTGGCTATTGTAAATAGTGCTGCAATGAACATTGTGGTGAATGTGCCTTTTTGATTTATGGTTTTCTTTGGGTATATGCCCAGAAGTGGAATTGCTGGATCAGATGGTAATTCTATTTCTAGATTTTTTAAGGAAACTCCATAGTGTTCTCCATAGTGACTCTATCAATTTACATTCCCACCAATAGTGGAAGAGGGCTCCTTTTGTCCACACCCTCCCCAGAATTTGTTGTTTGTAGATTTTCTGATGATGCCGATTCTAACAGGTGTGAGGTGATACCTCATTGTAGTTTTGATTTGCATTTCTCTAATAATTAGTGCTCTTGAGCAGCTTCTCATGTGCGCCTTGGCCATCTCTGTGTCTTCTTTGAAGAAACGTCTCTTGAGATCTTCTGCCCATTTCTGTATTGGGAGGATCGTGGGATGGTCAGGCTGTGTGCTGACGCACGTGTCAGTGCCAGCGTAAGGGCCAGGAGTAGGGTACATCATAGGGTAACGTGTAGGGCTGGTGGTGGGTTTCCGTTCCGGGCTAGGGTTAGGGTTAGGGAACGGCAAGGTTTAGGGAACAGGTGAGCATAGGGACACGTGGGAGAGGCAGGCTACGTGCTGACAAACGTGTCAGTGCCAGCGTATGGGTCTGGAGTAAAGTATGGTGTAGGGCTAGTTGTGGGTTTCCATTCCGCGCTAGGGTTAGGGTTAGGGAACGGCAAGGCTTAGGGCACAGCTGAGGGTACAGAAACGTGGGAGGGTCAGGCTATGTGCTGACGCACGTTTCAGTGCCAGTGTACGGGCCAGGATTAGGGTACGGAGTAGGGTAAGGTGTAGGGCTGTTGGTGGGTTTCTGTTCCGGGTTAGGGTTAGGGAACGGCAAGGCTTAGGGCACAGGTAAGGGTACTGAAACGAGGGAGAGGCACGCTACGTGCTGACACACGGGTCAGTGCCAGCGTACGCGCCAGAATTAGGGTACGGCGTAGGGTAAGGTGTAGGGCTGGTGGTGGGTTTCTGTTCCAGGGTAGGGTTAGGGTTAGGGATCGGCAAGGCTTAGGGCACAGGTGAGGGTATGGAAACATGGGAGTGGCAGGCTACGTGCTTACACAAGGGTCAGTTCCAGTGTACGGCCCAGGAGTAGGGTACGGCGTAGGGTAAGGTGTAGGGCTGGTGGTGGGTTTCCGTTTCCGGCTAGGGTTAGGGTTAGGGAATGGCAAGGCTTAGGGCACAGGTGAGGGTACAGAAACGTGGGAGGGTCAGGCTACGTGCTGACGCAAGTGTCAGTGCCAGCATACAGGCCAGGAGTAGGGTAAGGCATAGGGTATGGTGTAGGGCTGGTGGTGGGTTTCAGTTCAGGGCTAGGGTTAGGGTTAGTGAACGGCAAGGCTTAGGGCACAGGTGAGGGTACAGAAACGTGTTAGGTTCATGGTGCATGTTGATGCATGGAATAGTGTCATCGTACGCATTAGGATTAGGGTACGGCGTACAGTAAGGTGTACGGATGGCGGTAGGTTTACATTCCGGTGTAGGGTTAGGGATAGCGAATTGCAAGGTATAGGGCACAGGTGATGGTACGGAATTGTGTTAGGTTCAGGGTACGTGTTGACTCACGGGTTAGTGTGAGCGTACGCATGAGGATTAGGGTACCGCATAGAGTAAGGTGTAGGGTTGGTGGTAGGTTTCCGTTCCAGTCTAGGGTTATGTTTCGGGACTGGCAAAGTTTAGGGCACAGGTGAGGGTACGAAACGTGTTAGGGTCAGGGTACGTGTTGATGCACAGGTTAGTGTCAGCATACGAATTAGGATTAGGGTATGGCGTAAGGTAAGGTGTAGGGTTGGTGGTAGTTTTCCGTTCCGGGCTAGGGTTAAGGTAAGGGAACGGCAAGGTTTATGGCAGAGGTGAGGGTACGGAAACGTGTTAGGGTCAGGGTACGTGTTGACGTATGGATTAGGATTAGGGTACGGCTTAGGGTAAGGTGTAGGGCTGATGGTAGGTTTCTGTTCCGGGCTAAGGTTAAGGATAGGCAACGGCAAGGTTTGGGGCACAGCTGAGGGTACGGAAACGTGTTAGTGTCAGGGTACATGTTGACTCACCGGTTAGTGCCAGCGTACGGATTAGGATTAGTGTACCGCGTAGATAAGGTGCACGGTTGGTGGTAGGTTTCCGTTCCAGCCTATGGTTAGGGTTAGGGAAAGTCAAGGTTTCTATTTGTAGGTTTTTTAAGGAAACTCCATACTGTTCTCCATAGTGACTGTATCAATTTACATTCCCAACAATAGTGGAAGAGGGCTCCTTTTGTCCACACCCTCCCCAGAATTTGTTGTCTGTAGATTTTCTGATGATGCTGATTCTAACAGGTGTGAGGTGATACCTCATTGTAGTTTTGATTTGCATTTCTCTAATAATTAGTGCTCTTGAGCAGCTTTTCATGTGCGTCTTAGCCATCTCTGTGTCTTCTTTGAAGAAACGTCTCTTTAGATATTCTGCCCATGTTTGTATTGGGTTGTTTGTTTTTTTAATATTAAGCTGCATGAGCTGTTTATATATATTGGAGATTAAACCTTTGTCCATTGATTCGTTTGCAACTATTTTCGCCCCTTCTGAGGGATGCCTTTTTCCATTCCCGTGTTTTTAACCAAAAAAGAAAGAAAGACAAAGAAGCAGAACACTAATGTGCGTAAAATATGGCTTTTGAAACGGTCGTTTTGAAATATGGACGTCCTTTGAATTTTTTGGTCGATATGTGACCCCAGGATTTGTTTTCAGGGCAGGTGTCATTTACAGGCCTGCAATGATTTTGAATATCAACTGACCTTTAGCGCTGGGATTAAAGCTGCTGTTGTGTGAAACGGCCACAAGGTGGCAGCAGTTCTCTCTTTCAAATCAGGTTATTAGTGCAACAGAGCCTCAATGGAAGTCTTGTTCTAGATTGGAATTTAGAATGGAATGTGCCAGGAGAAAGCCCCTCAAGTTTGTCTCACTACTTCTTGTTCGTGTTTTTAATTTAATTTTTTATTTTTTATTACAGCAAGTTTGATTACAATGCTTGGCTTGTTGTAGGTGTGGAAGATGTGGTTCTTTGACACATATACAGATGTCTGTTCTTCCTGGGATCCTTTGCCCATGTACGTTAAGACAGAATGTTGAGTAGTCCTCTCTTTGTATTCCGTAGGTCTTAGGTGATTATATATGTCACCTGTGTTTGTATATGTCTGTTAACCCCAATATCGTAATGAAACCCATCCTCACACCTTTCCATTGGTGAACCATAAGTTTGTTTAATGAATCTGTGATTGCCCTTCTCCGTGGAAATATCTGCCCTGGTATCCATTTTTAGGTAACACCTATAAGTGATATGATACGATATGTGTCTTTCACTTTCTGACTTACTACAAGTCATGTGATAACCTCTAGGCTCATCTACGGTGCTGCAAATGGCATTGTGTCCTTTTTTTCCTTGGCTTCTATTCTGCTTTAGCGAGGTCCATTTTCAACACTGTGATTCCCTGAGGGTTGTGGATTAGCTGACGTGGGCAGCCTTATCCTGCCGGCCGGCCCTCCCCAGGTGTGCCTGGTTGAGGTCAATATAAACAGCGCTCCAGGCAGCAATAGCCCCTGAAGCTGTGCCTGCCTCCATATTCTTTGCCTCGTGAGCAGTCTCGGGGCTGTGCTGGTGGGAGGGAGTGAGGGGCCACAGCTTTGTTGGTGGCCCAGTGTGAGTGGAGTTCTGCTGGCCTTTCTGCAGGAGTTGCCAAGCTGCCACCTGTAAAGAAGAGGATGTGTCACCCATACCTCCCGCTGGAATTTCTCTCCGGACAGAGGTGAGGAAGGAAAAAATCAGTGGGGGCCGGGACAGGTGGGGTATCTCTGGCAGGACAATGGAAAGCTTCCGGAAGAGTGTCCTGGGCCAGGACCACCCTGGCTGGCCTGGAGGCACCAAGTTGGCCTGCGTTCTCTCGCTGTTGTGGCTCCACGGCCCTTCCTCTAGTCTTTCAAGCCCTTGTACATATTCAGGTGTTTTACCTGGGAAGGGTGGGAACAGTTCAGCAACAGCTGGCCTGGGGCTCAGCTCACCTTTGTTCAGAGATGCCTCGGCTCGGTCCCCCCGCTTTGCAATGAGGAAGCTCCTTGTGTGGGGTGTGGGTTGCTGGCTGTACGGGAGATGATTCCCCACCTCTGAACAATTTCAATATTGTTTACCGTTGGAGCAAGTGCCCTGATAGTGTTTTTCTCTGTATAACTGGTCGGTTCAGGTTTTTCTTCGTTTATGGTTCAAGTTAGCTTTTATTCCTCTTTTATGTATTTATAGATATAAGCATGGAAATAATTTATTCCTATAAATACATCTGTGTGAAGGGAAGAGCTTTTTTCTGTTTTATTTTTAAATTTTATATTTTAACATTTTGAAATTTAATTTTATTTACTTTTTTATACAGCGGGTTATTATTAGTTATGTATTTTATGCATATACATGTATACAGGTCAATCTCAATCTCCCAACTCGTCCCACCACCACCACCCCATGGCTTCCCACACTTGGTGTCCATACGTTTGTTCTCTACCTCTGTGTCTCTATTTCTTCCCTGCAAACCAGTTCATCTGTACCATTTTTTAGGTTCCACATATATGCCTTAATATACAATATTTGTTTTCCCCTTTCTGACTTACTTCATTCTGTATGACTGTCTCTAGATCCATCGATGTCTCTACAAATGACCCAGATTCATTCCTTTTTATGGCCGAGTAATATTCCATTTTATATATGTACCCCATCTTTATCCATTCATCTGTCTTTGGGCATTTAGTTTGCTTCCATTACCTGGCTATTGTAAATAGTGCTGCAATGAACATTGTGGTGAATGTGCCTTTTTGATTTATGGTTTTCTTTGGGTATATGCCCAGAAGTGGAATTGCTGGATCAGATGGTAATTCTATTTCTAGATTTTTTAAGGAAACTCCATAGTGTTCTCCATAGTGACTCTATCAATTTACATTCCCACCAATAGTGGAAGAGGGCTCCTTTTGTCCACACCCTCCCCAGAATTTGTTGTTTGTAGATTTTCTGATGATGCCGATTCTAACAGGTGTGAGGTGATACCTCATTGTAGTTTTGATTTGCATTTCTCTAATAATTAGTGCTCTTGAGCAGCTTCTCATGTGCGCCTTGGCCATCTCTGTGTCTTCTTTGAAGAAACGTCTCTTGAGATCTTCTGCCCATTTCTGTATTGGGAGGATCGTGGGATGGTCAGGCTGTGTGCTGACGCACGTGTCAGTGCCAGCGTAAGGGCCAGGAGTAGGGTACATCATAGGGTAACGTGTAGGGCTGGTTGTGGGTTTCCGTTCCGGGCTAGGGTTAGGGTTAGGGAACGGCAAGGTTTAGGGAACAGGTGAGCATAGGGACACGTGGGAGAGGCAGGCTACGTGCTGACAAACGTGTCAGTGCCAGCGTACGGGTCTGGAGTAAAGTATGGTGTAGGGCTAGTTGTGGGTTTCCATTCCGCGCTAGGGTTAGGGTTAGGGAACGGCAAGGCTTAGGGCACAGCTGAGGGTACAGAAACGTGGGAGGGTCAGGCTATGTGCTGACGCACGTTTCAGTGCCAGTGTACGGGCCAGGATTAGGGTACGGAGTAGGGTAAGGTGTAGGGCTGTTGGTGGGTTTCTGTTCCGGGTTAGGGTTAGGGAACGGCAAGGCTTAGGGCACAGGTAAGGGTACTGAAACGAGGGAGAGGCACGCTACGTGCTGACACATGGGTCAGTGCCAGCGTACGCGCCAGAATTAGGGTACGGCGTAGGGTAAGGTGTAGGGCTGGTGGTGGGTTTCTGTTCCAGGGTAGGGTTAGGGTTAGGGATCGGCAAGGCTTAGGGCACAGGTGAGGGTATGGAAACATGGGAGTGGCAGGCTACGTGCTTACACAAGGGTCAGTTCCAGTGTACGGCCCAGGAGTAGGGTACGGCGTAGGGTAAGGTGTAGGGCTGGTGGTGGGTTTCCGTTTCCGGCTAGGGTTAGGGTTAGGGAATGGCAAGGCTTAGGGCACAGGTGAGGGTACAGAAACGTGGGAGGGTCAGGCTACGTGCTGACGCAAGTGTCAGTGCCAGCATACAGGCCAGGAGTAGGGTAAGGCATAGGGTATGGTGTAGGGCTGGTGGTGGGTTTCAGTTCAGGGCTAGGGTTAGGGTTAGTGAACGGCAAGGCTTAGGGCACAGGTGAGGGTACAGAAACGTGTTAGGTTCATGGTGCATGTTGATGCATGGAATAGTGTCATCGTACGCATTAGGATTAGGGTACGGCGTACAGTAAGGTGTACGGATGGCGGTAGGTTTACATTCCGGTGTAGGGTTAGGGATAGCGAATTGCAAGGTATAGGGCACAGGTGATGGTACGGAATTGTGTTAGGTTCAGGGTACGTGTTGACTCACGGGTTAGTGTGAGCGTACGCATGAGGATTAGGGTACCGCATAGAGTAAGGTGTAGGGTTGGTGGTAGGTTTCCGTTCCAGTCTAGGGTTATGTTTAGGGACTGGCAAAGTTTAGGGCACAGGTGAGGGTACGAAACGTGTTAGGGTCAGGGTACGTGTTGATGCACAGGTTAGTGTCAGCATACGAATTAGGATTAGGGTATGGCGTAAGGTAAGGTGTAGGGTTGGTGGTAGTTTTCCGTTCCGGGCTAGGGTTAAGGTAAGGGAACGGCAAGGTTTATGGCAGAGGTGAGGGTACGAAAACGTGTTAGGGTCAGGGTACGTGTTGACGTATGGATTAGGATTAGGGTACGGCTTAGGGTAAGGTGTAGGGCTGATGGTAGGTTTCTGTTCCGGGCTAAGGTTAAGGATAGGCAACGGCAAGGTTTGGGGCACAGCTGAGGGTACGGAAACGTGTTAGTGTCAGGGTACATGTTGACTCACCGGTTAGTGCCAGCGTACGGATTAGGATTAGTGTACCGCGTAGATAAGGTGCACGGTTGGTGGTAGGTTTCCGTTCCAGCCTATGGTTAGGGTTAGGGAAAGTCAAGGTTTCTATTTGTAGGTTTTTTAAGGAAACTCCATACTGTTCTCCATAGTGACTGTATCAATTTACATTCCCAACAATAGTGGAAGAGGGCTCCTTTTGTCCACACCCTCCCCAGAATTTGTTGTCTGTAGATTTTCTGATGATGCTGATTCTAACAGGTGTGAGGTGATACCTCATTGTAGTTTTGATTTGCATTTCTCTAATAATTAGTGCTCTTGAGCAGCTTTTCATGTGCGTCTTAGCCATCTCTGTGTCTTCTTTGAAGAAACGTCTCTTTAGATATTCTGCCCATGTTTGTATTGGGTTGTTTGTTTTTTTAATATTAAGCTGCATGAGCTGTTTATATATATTGGAGATTAAACCTTTGTCCATTGATTCGTTTGCAACTATTTTCGCCCCTTCTGAGGGATGCCTTTTTCCATTCCCGTGTTTTTAACCAAAAAAGAAAGAAAGACAAAGAAGCAGAACACTAATGTGCGTAAAATATGGCTTTTGAAACGGTCGTTTTGAAATATGGACGTCCTTTGAATTTTTTGGTCGATATGTGACCCCAGGATTTGTTTTCAGGGCAGGTGTCATTTACAGGCCTGCAATGATTTTGAATATCAACTGACCTTTAGCGCTGGGATTAAAGCTGCTGTTGTGTGAAACGGCCACAAGGTGGCAGCAGTTCTCTCTTTCAAATCAGGTTATTAGTGCAACAGAGCCTCAATGGAAGTCTTGTTCTAGATTGGAATTTAGAATGGAATGTGCCAGGAGAAAGCCCCTCAAGTTTGTCTCACTACTTCTTGTTCGTGTTTTTAATTTAATTTTTTATTTTTTATTACAGCAAGTTTGATTACAATGCTTGGCTTGTTGTAGGTGTGGAAGATGTGGTTCTTTGACACATATACAGATGTCTGTTCTTCCTGGGATCCTTTGCCCATGTACGTTAAGACAGAATGTTGAGTAGTCCTCTCTTTGTATTCCGTAGGTCTTAGGTGATTATATATGTCACCTGTGTTTGTATATGTCTGTTAACCCCAATATCGTAATGAAACCCATCCTCACACCTTTCCATTGGTGAACCATAAGTTTGTTTAATGAATCTGTGATTGCCCTTCTCCGTGGAAATATCTGCCCTGGTATCCATTTTTAGGTAACACCTATAAGTGATATGATACGATATGTGTCTTTCACTTTCTGACTTACTACAAGTCATGTGATAACCTCTAGGCTCATCTACGGTGCTGCAAATGGCATTGTGTCCTTTTTTTCCTTGGCTTCTATTCTGCTTTAGCGAGGTCCATTTTCAACACTGTGATTCCCTGAGGGTTGTGGATTAGCTGACGTGGGCAGCCTTATCCTGCCGGCCGGCCCTCCCCAGGTGTGCCTGGTTGAGGTCAATATAAACAGCGCTCCAGGCAGCAATAGCCCCTGAAGCTGTGCCTGCCTCCATATTCTTTGCCCCGTGAGCAGTCTCGGGGCTGTGCTGGTGGGAGGGAGTGAGGGGCCACAGCTTTGTTGGTGGCCCGGTGTGAGTGGAGTTCTGCTGGCCTTTCTGCAGGAGTTGCCAAGCTGCCACCTGTAAAGAAGAGGATGTGTCACCCATACCTCCCGCTGGAATTTCTCTCCGGACAGAGGTGAGGAAGGAAAAAATCAGTGGGGGCCGGGACAGGTGGGGTATCTCTGGCAGGACAATGGAAAGCTTCCGGAAGAGTGCCCTGGGCCAGGACCACCCTGGCTGGCCTGGAGGCACCAAGTTGGCCTGCGTTCTCTCGCTGTTGTGGCTCCACGGCCCTTCCTCTAGTCTTTCAAGCCCTTGTACATATTCAGGTGTTTTACCTGGGAAGGGTGGGAACAGTTCAGCAACAGCTGGCCTGGGGCTCAGCTCACCTTTGTTCAGAGATGCCTCGGCTCGGTCCCCCCGCTTTGCAATGAGGAAGCTCCTTGTGTGGGGTGTGGGTTGCTGGCTGTACGGGAGATGATTCCCCACCTCTGAACAATTTCAATATTGTTTACCGTTGGAGCAAGTGCCCTGATAGTGTTTTTCTCTGTATAACTGGTCGGTTCAGGTTTTTCTTCGTTTATGGTTCAAGTTAGCTTTTATTCCTCTTTTATGTATTTATAGATATAAGCATGGAAATAATTTATTCCTATAAATACATCTGTGTGAAGGGAAGAGCTTTTTTCTGTTTTATTTTTAAATTTTATATTTTAACATTTTGAAATTTAATTTTATTTACTTTTTTATACAGCGGGTTATTATTAGTTATGTATTTTATGCATATACATGTATACAGGTCAATCTCAATCTCCCAACTCGTCCCACCACCACCACCCCATGGCTTCCCACACTTGGTGTCCATACGTTTGTTCTCTACCTCTGTGTCTCTATTTCTTCCCTGCAAACCAGTTCATCTGTACCATTTTTTAGGTTCCACATATATGCCTTAATATACAATATTTGTTTTCCCCTTTCTGACTTACTTCATTCTGTATGACTGTCTCTAGATCCATCGATGTCTCTACAAATGACCCAGATTCATTCCTTTTTATGGCCGAGTAATATTCCATTTTATATATGTACCCCATCTTTATCCATTCATCTGTCTTTGGGCATTTAGTTTGCTTCCATTACCTGGCTATTGTAAATAGTGCTGCAATGAACATTGTGGTGAATGTGCCTTTTTGATTTATGGTTTTCTTTGGGTATATGCCCAGAAGTGGAATTGCTGGATCAGATGGTAATTCTATTTCTAGATTTTTTAAGGAAACTCCATAGTGTTCTCCATAGTGACTCTATCAATTTACATTCCCACCAATAGTGGAAGAGGGCTCCTTTTGTCCACACCCTCCCCAGAATTTGTTGTTTGTAGATTTTCTGATGATGCCGATTCTAACAGGTGTGAGGTGATACCTCATTGTAGTTTTGATTTGCATTTCTCTAATAATTAGTGCTCTTGAGCAGCTTCTCATGTGCGCCTTGGCCATCTCTGTGTCTTCTTTGAAGAAACGTCTCTTGAGATCTTCTGCCCATTTCTGTATTGGGAGGATCGTGGGATGGTCAGGCTGTGTGCTGACGCACGTGTCAGTGCCAGCGTAAGGGCCAGGAGTAGGGTACATCATAGGGTAACGTGTAGGGCTGGTGGTGGGTTTCCGTTCCGGGCTAGGGTTAGGGTTAGGGAACGGCAAGGTTTAGGGAACAGGTGAGCATAGGGACACGTGGGAGAGGCAGGCTACGTGCTGAAAACGTGTCAGTGCCAGCGTACGGGTCTGGAGTAAAGTATGGTGTAGGGCTAGTTGTGGGTTTCCATTCCGCGCTAGGGTTAGGGTTAGGGAACGGCAAGGCTTAGGGCACAGCTGAGGGTACAGAAACGTGGGAGGGTCAGGCTATGTGCTGACGCACGTTTCAGTGCCAGTGTACGGGCCAGGATTAGGGTACGGAGTAGGGTAAGGTGTAGGGCTGTTGGTGGGTTTCTGTTCCGGGTTAGGGTTAGGGAACGGCAAGGCTTAGGGCACAGGTAAGGGTACTGAAACGAGGGAGAGGCACGCTACGTGCTGACACACGGGTCAGTGCCAGCGTACGCGCCAGAATTAGGGTACGGCGTAGGGTAAGGTGTAGGGCTGGTGGTGGGTTTCTGTTCCAGGGTAGGGTTAGGGTTAGGGATCGGCAAGGCTTAGGGCACAGGTGAGGGTATGGAAACATGGGAGTGGCAGGCTACGTGCTTACACAAGGGTCAGTTCCAGTGTACGGCCCAGGAGTAGGGTACGGCGTAGGGTAAGGTGTAGGGCTGGTGGTGGGTTTCCGTTTCCGGCTAGGGTTAGGGTTAGGGAATGGCAAGGCTTAGGGCACAGGTGAGGGTACAGAAACGTGGGAGGGTCAGGCTACGTGCTGACGCAAGTGTCAGTGCCAGCATACAGGCCAGGAGTAGGGTAAGGCATAGGGTATGGTGTAGGGCTGGTGGTGGGTTTCAGTTCAGGGCTAGGGTTAGGGTTAGTGAACGGCAAGGCTTAGGGCACAGGTGAGGGTACAGAAACGTGTTAGGTTCATGGTGCATGTTGATGCATGGAATAGTGTCATCGTACGCATTAGGATTAGGGTACGGCGTACAGTAAGGTGTACGGATGGCGGTAGGTTTACATTCCGGTGTAGGGTTAGGGATAGCGAATTGCAAGGTATAGGGCACAGGTGATGGTACGGAATTGTGTTAGGTTCAGGGTACGTGTTGACTCACGGGTTAGTGTGAGCGTACGCATGAGGATTAGGGTACCGCATAGAGTAAGGTGTAGGGTTGGTGGTAGGTTTCCGTTCCAGTCTAGGGTTATGTTTAGGGACTGGCAAAGTTTAGGGCACAGGTGAGGGTACGAAACGTGTTAGGGTCAGGGTACGTGTTGATGCACAGGTTAGTGTCAGCATACGAATTAGGATTAGGGTATGGCGTAAGGTAAGGTGTAGGGTTGGTGGTAGTTTTCCGTTCCGGGCTAGGGTTAAGGTAAGGGAACGGCAAGGTTTATGGCAGAGGTGAGGGTACGGAAACGTGTTAGGGTCAGGGTACGTGTTGACGTATGGATTAGGATTAGGGTACGGCTTAGGGTAAGGTGTAGGGCTGATGGTAGGTTTCTGTTCCGGGCTAAGGTTAAGGATAGGCAACGGCAAGGTTTGGGGCACAGCTGAGGGTACGGAAACGTGTTAGTGTCAGGGTACATGTTGACTCACCGGTTAGTGCCAGCGTACGGATTAGGATTAGTGTACCGCGTAGATAAGGTGCACGGTTGGTGGTAGGTTTCCGTTCCAGCCTATGGTTAGGGTTAGGGAAAGTCAAGGTTTCTATTTGTAGGTTTTTTAAGGAAACTCCATACTGTTCTCCATAGTGACTGTATCAATTTACATTCCCAACAATAGTGGAAGAGGGCTCCTTTTGTCCACACCCTCCCCAGAATTTGTTGTCTGTAGATTTTCTGATGATGCTGATTCTAACAGGTGTGAGGTGATACCTCATTGTAGTTTTGATTTGCATTTCTCTAATAATTAGTGCTCTTGAGCAGCTTTTCATGTGCGTCTTAGCCATCTCTGTGTCTTCTTTGAAGAAACGTCTCTTTAGATATTCTGCCCATGTTTGTATTGGGTTGTTTGTTTTTTTAATATTAAGCTGCATGAGCTGTTTATATATATTGGAGATTAAACCTTTGTCCATTGATTCGTTTGCAACTATTTTCGCCCCTTCTGAGGGATGCCTTTTTCCATTCCCGTGTTTTTAACCAAAAAAGAAAGAAAGACAAAGAAGCAGAACACTAATGTGCGTAAAATATGGCTTTTGAAACGGTCGTTTTGAAATATGGACGTCCTTTGAATTTTTTGGTCGATATGTGACCCCAGGATTTGTTTTCAGGGCAGGTGTCATTTACAGGCCTGCAATGATTTTGAATATCAACTGACCTTTAGCGCTGGGATTAAAGCTGCTGTTGTGTGAAACGGCCACAAGGTGGCAGCAGTTCTCTCTTTCAAATCAGGTTATTAGTGCAACAGAGCCTCAATGGAAGTCTTGTTCTAGATTGGAATTTAGAATGGAATGTGCCAGGAGAAAGCCCCTCAAGTTTGTCTCACTACTTCTTGTTCGTGTTTTTAATTTAATTTTTTATTTTTTATTACAGCAAGTTTGATTACAATGCTTGGCTTGTTGTAGGTGTGGAAGATGTGGTTCTTTGACACATATACAGATGTCTGTTCTTCCTGGGATCCTTTGCCCATGTACGTTAAGACAGAATGTTGAGTAGTCCTCTCTTTGTATTCCGTAGGTCTTAGGTGATTATATATGTCACCTGTGTTTGTATATGTCTGTTAACCCCAATATCGTAATGAAACCCATCCTCACACCTTTCCATTGGTGAACCATAAGTTTGTTTAATGAATCTGTGATTGCCCTTCTCCGTGGAAATATCTGCCCTGGTATCCATTTTTAGGTAACACCTATAAGTGATATGATACGATATGTGTCTTTCACTTTCTGACTTACTACAAGTCATGTGATAACCTCTAGGCTCATCTACGGTGCTGCAAATGGCATTGTGTCCTTTTTTTCCTTGGCTTCTATTCTGCTTTAGCGAGGTCCATTTTCAACACTGTGATTCCCTGAGGGTTGTGGATTAGCTGACGTGGGCAGCCTTATCCTGCCGGCCGGCCCTCCCCAGGTGTGCCTGGTTGAGGTCAATATAAACAGCGCTCCAGGCAGCAATAGCCCCTGAAGCTGTGCCTGCCTCCATATTCTTTGCCTCGTGAGCAGTCTCGGGGCTGTGCTGGTGGGAGGGAGTGAGGGGCCACAGCTTTGTTGGTGGCCCGGTGTGAGTGGAGTTCTGCTGGCCTTTCTGCAGGAGTTGCCAAGCTGCCACCTGTAAAGAAGAGGATGTGTCACCCATACCTCCCGCTGGAATTTCTCTCCGGACAGAGGTGAGGAAGGAAAAAATCAGTGGGGGCCGGGACAGGTGGGGTATCTCTGGCAGGACAATGGAAAGCTTCCGGAAGAGTGCCCTGGGCCAGGACCACCCTGGCTGGCCTGGAGGCACCAAGTTGGCCTGCGTTCTCTCGCTGTTGTGGCTCCACGGCCCTTCCTCTAGTCTTTCAAGCCCTTGTACATATTCAGGTGTTTTACCTGGGAAGGGTGGGAACAGTTCAGCAACAGCTGGCCTGGGGCTCAGCTCACCTTTGTTCAGAGATGCCTCGGCTCGGTCCCCCCGCTTTGCAATGAGGAAGCTCCTTGTGTGGGGTGTGGGTTGCTGGCTGTACGGGAGATGATTCCCCACCTCTGAACAATTTCAATATTGTTTACCGTTGGAGCAAGTGCCCTGATAGTGTTTTTCTCTGTATAACTGGTCGGTTCAGGTTTTTCTTCGTTTATGGTTCAAGTTAGCTTTTATTCCTCTTTTATGTATTTATAGATATAAGCATGGAAATAATTTATTCCTATAAATACATCTGTGTGAAGGGAAGAGCTTTTTTCTGTTTTATTTTTAAATTTTATATTTTAACATTTTGAAATTTAATTTTATTTACTTTTTTATACAGCGGGTTATTATTAGTTATGTATTTTATGCATATACATGTATACAGGTCAATCTCAATCTCCCAACTCGTCCCACCACCACCACCCCATGGCTTCCCACACTTGGTGTCCATACGTTTGTTCTCTACCTCTGTGTCTCTATTTCTTCCCTGCAAACCAGTTCATCTGTACCATTTTTTAGGTTCCACATATATGCATTAATATACAATATTTGTTTTCCCCTTTCTGACTTACTTCATTCTGTATGACTGTCTCTAGATCCATCGATGTCTCTACAAATGACCCAGATTCATTCCTTTTTATGGCCGAGTAATATTCCATTTTATATATGTACCCCATCTTTATCCATTCATCTGTCTTTGGGCGTTTAGTTTGCTTCCATTACCTGGCTATTGTAAATAGTGCTGCAATGAACATTGTGGTGAATGTGCCTTTTTGATTTATGGTTTTCTTTGGGTATATGCCCAGAAGTGGAATTGCTGGATCAGATGGTAATTCTATTTCTAGATTTTTTAAGGAAACTCCATAGTGTTCTCCATAGTGACTCTATCAATTTACATTCCCACCAATAGTGGAAGAGGGCTCCTTTTGTCCACACCCTCCCCAGAATTTGTTGTTTGTAGATTTTCTGATGATGCCGATTCTAACAGGTGTGAGGTGATACCTCATTGTAGTTTTGATTTGCATTTCTCTAATAATTAGTGCTCTTGAGCAGCTTCTCATGTGCGCCTTGGCCATCTCTGTGTCTTCTTTGAAGAAACGTCTCTTGAGATCTTCTGCCCATTTCTGTATTGGGAGGATCGTGGGATGGTCAGGCTGTGTGCTGACGCACGTGTCAGTGCCAGCGTAAGGGCCAGGAGTAGGGTACATCATAGGGTAACGTGTAGGGCTGGTGGTGGGTTTCCGTTCCGGGCTAGGGTTAGGGTTAGGGAACGGCAAGGTTTAGGGAACAGGTGAGCATAGGGACACGTGGGAGAGGCAGGCTACGTGCTGACAAACGTGTCAGTGCCAGCGTACGGGTCTGGAGTAAAGTATGGTGTAGGGCTAGTTGTGGGTTTCCATTCCGCGCTAGGGTTAGGGTTAGGGAACGGCAAGGCTTAGGGCACAGCTGAGGGTACAGAAACGTGGGAGGGTCAGGCTATGTGCTGACGCACGTTTCAGTGCCAGTGTACGGGCCAGGATTAGGGTACGGAGTAGGGTAAGGTGTAGGGCTGTTGGTGGGTTTCTGTTCCGGGTTAGGGTTAGGGAACGGCAAGGCTTAGGGCACAGGTAAGGGTACTGAAACGAGGGAGAGGCACGCTACGTGCTGACACACGGGTCAGTGCCAGCGTACGCGCCAGAATTAGGGTACGGCGTAGGGTAAGGTGTAGGGCTGGTGGTGGGTTTCTGTTCCAGGGTAGGGTTAGGGTTAGGGATCGGCAAGGCTTAGGGCACAGGTGAGGGTATGGAAACATGGGAGTGGCAGGCTACGTGCTTACACAAGGGTCAGTTCCAGTGTACGGCCCAGGAGTAGGGTACGGCGTAGGGTAAGGTGTAGGGCTGGTGGTGGGTTTCCGTTTCCGGCTAGGGTTAGGGTTAGGGAATGGCAAGGCTTAGGGCACAGGTGAGGGTACAGAAACGTGGGAGGGTCAGGCTACGTGCTGACGCAAGTGTCAGTGCCAGCATACAGGCCAGGAGTAGGGTAAGGCATAGGGTATGGTGTAGGGCTGGTGGTGGGTTTCAGTTCAGGGCTAGGGTTAGGGTTAGTGAACGGCAAGGCTTAGGGCACAGGTGAGGGTACAGAAACGTGTTAGGTTCATGGTGCATGTTGATGCATGGAATAGTGTCATCGTACGCATTAGGATTAGGGTACGGCGTACAGTAAGGTGTACGGATGGCGGTAGGTTTACATTCCGGTGTAGGGTTAGGGATAGCGAATTGCAAGGTATAGGGCACAGGTGATGGTACGGAATTGTGTTAGGTTCAGGGTACGTGTTGACTCACGGGTTAGTGTGAGCGTACGCATGAGGATTAGGGTACCGCATAGAGTAAGGTGTAGGGTTGGTGGTAGGTTTCCGTTCCAGTCTAGGGTTATGTTTAGGGACTGGCAAAGTTTAGGGCACAGGTGAGGGTACGAAACGTGTTAGGGTCAGGGTACGTGTTGATGCACAGGTTAGTGTCAGCATACGAATTAGGATTAGGGTATGGCGTAAGGTAAGGTGTAGGGTTGGTGGTAGTTTTCCGTTCCGGGCTAGGGTTAAGGTAAGGGAACGGCAAGGTTTATGGCAGAGGTGAGGGTACGGAAACGTGTTAGGGTCAGGGTACGTGTTGACGTATGGATTAGGATTAGGGTACGGCTTAGGGTAAGGTGTAGGGCTGATGGTAGGTTTCTGTTCCGGGCTAAGGTTAAGGATAGGCAACGGCAAGGTTTGGGGCACAGCTGAGGGTACGGAAACGTGTTAGTGTCAGGGTACATGTTGACTCACCGGTTAGTGCCAGCGTACGGATTAGGATTAGTGTACCGCGTAGATAAGGTGCACGGTTGGTGGTAGGTTTCCGTTCCAGCCTATGGTTAGGGTTAGGGAAAGTCAAGGTTTCTATTTGTAGGTTTTTTAAGGAAACTCCATACTGTTCTCCATAGTGACTGTATCAATTTACATTCCCAACAATAGTGGAAGAGGGCTCCTTTTGTCCACACCCTCCCCAGAATTTGTTGTCTGTAGATTTTCTGATGATGCTGATTCTAACAGGTGTGAGGTGATACCTCATTGTAGTTTTGATTTGCATTTCTCTAATAATTAGTGCTCTTGAGCAGCTTTTCATGTGCGTCTTAGCCATCTCTGTGTCTTCTTTGAAGAAACGTCTCTTTAGATATTCTGCCCATGTTTGTATTGGGTTGTTTGTTTTTTTAATATTAAGCTGCATGAGCTGTTTATATATATTGGAGATTAAACCTTTGTCCATTGATTCGTTTGCAACTATTTTCGCCCCTTCTGAGGGATGCCTTTTTCCATTCCCGTGTTTTTAACCAAAAAAGAAAGAAAGACAAAGAAGCAGAACACTAATGTGCGTAAAATATGGCTTTTGAAACGGTCGTTTTGAAATATGGACGTCCTTTGAATTTTTTGGTCGATATGTGACCCCAGGATTTGTTTTCAGGGCAGGTGTCATTTACAGGCCTGCAATGATTTTGAATATCAACTGACCTTTAGCGCTGGGATTAAAGCTGCTGTTGTGTGAAACGGCCACAAGGTGGCAGCAGTTCTCTCTTTCAAATCAGGTTATTAGTGCAACAGAGCCTCAATGGAAGTCTTGTTCTAGATTGGAATTTAGAATGGAATGTGCCAGGAGAAAGCCCCTCAAGTTTGTCTCACTACTTCTTGTTCGTGTTTTTAATTTAATTTTTTATTTTTTATTACAGCAAGTTTGATTACAATGCTTGGCTTGTTGTAGGTGTGGAAGATGTGGTTCTTTGACACATATACAGATGTCTGTTCTTCCTGGGATCCTTTGCCCATGTACGTTAAGACAGAATGTTGAGTAGTCCTCTCTTTGTATTCCGTAGGTCTTAGGTGATTATATATGTCACCTGTGTTTGTATATGTCTGTTAACCCCAATATCGTAATGAAACCCATCCTCACACCTTTCCATTGGTGAACCATAAGTTTGTTTAATGAATCTGTGATTGCCCTTCTCCGTGGAAATATCTGCCCTGGTATCCATTTTTAGGTAACACCTATAAGTGATATGATACGATATGTGTCTTTCACTTTCTGACTTACTACAAGTCATGTGATAACCTCTAGGCTCATCTACGGTGCTGCAAATGGCATTGTGTCCTTTTTTTCCTTGGCTTCTATTCTGCTTTAGCGAGGTCCATTTTCAACACTGTGATTCCCTGAGGGTTGTGGATTAGCTGACGTGGGCAGCCTTATCCTGCCGGCCGGCCCTCCCCAGGTGTGCCTGGTTGAGGTCAATATAAACAGCGCTCCAGGCAGCAATAGCCCCTGAAGCTGTGCCTGCCTCCATATTCTTTGCCCCGTGAGCAGTCTCGGGGCTGTGCTGGTGGGAGGGAGTGAGGGGCCACAGCTTTGTTGGTGGCCCGGTGTGAGTGGAGTTCTGCTGGCCTTTCTGCAGGAGTTGCCAAGCTGCCACCTGTAAAGAAGAGGATGTGTCACCCATACCTCCCGCTGGAATTTCTCTCCGGACAGAGGTGAGGAAGGAAAAAATCAGTGGGGGCCGGGACAGGTGGGGTATCTCTGGCAGGACAATGGAAAGCTTCCGGAAGAGTGCCCTGGGCCAGGACCACCCTGGCTGGCCTGGAGGCACCAAGTTGGCCTGCGTTCTCTCGCTGTTGTGGCTCCACGGCCCTTCCTCTAGTCTTTCAAGCCCTTGTACATATTCAGGTGTTTTACCTGGGAAGGGTGGGAACAGTTCAGCAACAGCTGGCCTGGGGCTCAGCTCACCTTTGTTCAGAGATGCCTCGGCTCGGTCCCCCCGCTTTGCAATGAGGAAGCTCCTTGTGTGGGGTGTGGGTTGCTGGCTGTACGGGAGATGATTCCCCACCTCTGAACAATTTCAATATTGTTTACCGTTGGAGCAAGTGCCCTGATAGTGTTTTTCTCTGTATAACTGGTCGGTTCAGGTTTTTCTTCGTTTATGGTTCAAGTTAGCTTTTATTCCTCTTTTATGTATTTATAGATATAAGCATGGAAATAATTTATTCCTATAAATACATCTGTGTGAAGGGAAGAGCTTTTTTCTGTTTTATTTTTAAATTTTATATTTTAACATTTTGAAATTTAATTTTATTTACTTTTTTATACAGCGGGTTATTATTAGTTATGTATTTTATGCATATACATGTATACAGGTCAATCTCAATCTCCCAACTCGTCCCACCACCACCACCCCATGGCTTCCCACACTTGGTGTCCATACGTTTGTTCTCTACCTCTGTGTCTCTATTTCTTCCCTGCAAACCAGTTCATCTGTACCATTTTTTAGGTTCCACATATATGCATTAATATACAATATTTGTTTTCCCCTTTCTGACTTACTTCATTCTGTATGACTGTCTCTAGATCCATCGATGTCTCTACAAATGACCCAGATTCATTCCTTTTTATGGCCGAGTAATATTCCATTTTATATATGTACCCCATCTTTATCCATTCATCTGTCTTTGGGCGTTTAGTTTGCTTCCATTACCTGGCTATTGTAAATAGTGCTGCAATGAACATTGTGGTGAATGTGCCTTTTTGATTTATGGTTTTCTTTGGGTATATGCCCAGAAGTGGAATTGCTGGATCAGATGGTAATTCTATTTCTAGATTTTTTAAGGAAACTCCATAGTGTTCTCCATAGTGACTCTATCAATTTACATTCCCACCAATAGTGGAAGAGGGCTCCTTTTGTCCACACCCTCCCCAGAATTTGTTGTTTGTAGATTTTCTGATGATGCCGATTCTAACAGGTGTGAGGTGATACCTCATTGTAGTTTTGATTTGCATTTCTCTAATAATTAGTGCTCTTGAGCAGCTTCTCATGTGCGCCTTGGCCATCTCTGTGTCTTCTTTGAAGAAACGTCTCTTGAGATCTTCTGCCCATTTTTGTATTGGGAGGATCGTGGGATGGTCAGGCTGTGTGCTGACGCACGTGTCAGTGCCAGCGTAAGGGCCAGGAGTAGGGTACATCATAGGGTAACGTGTAGGGCTGGTGGTGGGTTTCCGTTCCGGGCTAGGGTTAGGGTTAGGGAACGGCAAGGTTTAGGGAACAGGTGAGCATAGGGACACGTGGGAGAGGCAGGCTACGTGCTGACAAACGTGTCAGTGCCAGCGTACGGGTCTGGAGTAAAGTATGGTGTAGGGCTAGTTGTGGGTTTCCATTCCGCGCTAGGGTTAGGGTTAGGGAACGGCAAGGCTTAGGGCACAGCTGAGGGTACAGAAACGTGGGAGGGTCAGGCTATGTGCTGACGCACGTTTCAGTGCCAGTGTACGGGCCAGGATTAGGGTACGGAGTAGGGTAAGGTGTAGGGCTGTTGGTGGGTTTCTGTTCCGGGTTAGGGTTAGGGAACGGCAAGGCTTAGGGCACAGGTAAGGGTACTGAAACGAGGGAGAGGCACGCTACGTGCTGACACACGGGTCAGTGCCAGCGTACGCGCCAGAATTAGGGTACGGCGTAGGGTAAGGTGTAGGGCTGGTGGTGGGTTTCTGTTCCAGGGTAGGGTTAGGGTTAGGGATCGGCAAGGCTTAGGGCACAGGTGAGGGTATGGAAACATGGGAGTGGCAGGCTACGTGCTTACACAAGGGTCAGTTCCAGTGTACGGCCCAGGAGTAGGGTACGGCGTAGGGTAAGGTGTAGGGCTGGTGGTGGGTTTCCGTTTCCGGCTAGGGTTAGGGTTAGGGAATGGCAAGGCTTAGGGCACAGGTGAGGGTACAGAAACGTGGGAGGGTCAGGCTACGTGCTGACGCAAGTGTCAGTGCCAGCATACAGGCCAGGAGTAGGGTAAGGCATAGGGTATGGTGTAGGGCTGGTGGTGGGTTTCAGTTCAGGGCTAGGGTTAGGGTTAGTGAACGGCAAGGCTTAGGGCACAGGTGAGGGTACAGAAACGTGTTAGGTTCATGGTGCATGTTGATGCATGGAATAGTGTCATCGTACGCATTAGGATTAGGGTACGGCGTACAGTAAGGTGTACGGATGGCGGTAGGTTTACATTCCGGTGTAGGGTTAGGGATAGCGAATTGCAAGGTATAGGGCACAGGTGATGGTACGGAATTGTGTTAGGTTCAGGGTACGTGTTGACTCACGGGTTAGTGTGAGCGTACGCATGAGGATTAGGGTACCGCATAGAGTAAGGTGTAGGGTTGGTGGTAGGTTTCCGTTCCAGTCTAGGGTTATGTTTAGGGACTGGCAAAGTTTAGGGCACAGGTGAGGGTACGAAACGTGGTAGGGTCAGGGTACGTGTTGATGCACAGGTTAGTGTCAGCATACGAATTAGGATTAGGGTATGGCGTAAGGTAAGGTGTAGGGTTGGTGGTAGTTTTCCGTTCCGGGCTAGGGTTAAGGTAAGGGAACGGCAAGGTTTATGGCAGAGGTGAGGGTACGGAAACGTGTTAGGGTCAGGGTACGTGTTGACGTATGGATTAGGATTAGGGTACGGCTTAGGGTAAGGTGTAGGGCTGATGGTAGGTTTCTGTTCCGGGCTAAGGTTAAGGATAGGCAACGGCAAGGTTTGGGGCACAGCTGAGGGTACGGAAACGTGTTAGTGTCAGGGTACATGTTGACTCACCGGTTAGTGCCAGCGTACGGATTAGGATTAGTGTACCACGTAGATAAGGTGCACGGTTGGTGGTAGGTTTCCGTTCCAGCCTATGGTTAGGGTTAGGGAAAGTCAAGGTTTCTATTTGTAGGTTTTTTAAGGAAACTCCATACTGTTCTCCATAGTGACTGTATCAATTTACATTCCCAACAATAGTGGAAGAGGGCTCCTTTTGTCCACACCCTCCCCAGAATTTGTTGTCTGTAGATTTTCTGATGATGCTGATTCTAACAGGTGTGAGGTGATACCTCATTGTAGTTTTGATTTGCATTTCTCTAATAATTAGTGCTCTTGAGCAGCTTTTCATGTGCGTCTTAGCCATCTCTGTGTCTTCTTTGAAGAAACGTCTCTTTAGATATTCTGCCCATGTTTGTATTGGGTTGTTTGTTTTTTTAATATTAAGCTGCATGAGCTGTTTATATATATTGGAGATTAAACCTTTGTCCATTGATTCGTTTGCAACTATTTTCGCCCCTTCTGAGGGATGCCTTTTTCCATTCCCGTGTTTTTAACCAAAAAAGAAAGAAAGACAAAGAAGCAGAACACTAATGTGCGTAAAATATGGCTTTTGAAACGGTCGTTTTGAAATATGGACGTCCTTTGAATTTTTTGGTCGATATGTGACCCCAGGATTTGTTTTCAGGGCAGGTGTCATTTACAGGCCTGCAATGATTTTGAATATCAACTGACCTTTAGCGCTGGGATTAAAGCTGCTGTTGTGTGAAACGGCCACAAGGTGGCAGCAGTTCTCTCTTTCAAATCAGGTTATTAGTGCAACAGAGCCTCAATGGAAGTCTTGTTCTAGATTGGAATTTAGAATGGAATGTGCCAGGAGAAAGCCCCTCAAGTTTGTCTCACTACTTCTTGTTCGTGTTTTAATTTAATTTTTTATTTTTTATTACAGCAAGTTTGATTACAATGCTTGGCTTGTTGTAGGTGTGGAAGATGTGGTTCTTTGACACATATACAGATGTCTGTTCTTCCTGGGATCCTTTGCCCATGTACGTTAAGACAGAATGTTGAGTAGTCCTCTCTTTGTATTCCGTAGGTCTTAGGTGATTATATATGTCACCTGTGTTTGTATATGTCTGTTAACCCCAATATCGTAATGAAACCCATCCTCACACCTTTCCATTGGTGAACCATAAGTTTGTTTAATGAATCTGTGATTGCCCTTCTCCGTGGAAATATCTGCCCTGGTATCCATTTTTAGGTAACACCTATAAGTGATATGATACGATATGTGTCTTTCACTTTCTGACTTACTACAAGTCATGTGATAACCTCTAGGCTCATCTACGGTGCTGCAAATGGCATTGTGTCCTTTTTTTCCTTGGCTTCTATTCTGCTTTAGCGAGGTCCATTTTCAACACTGTGATTCCCTGAGGGTTGTGGATTAGCTGACGTGGGCAGCCTTATCCTGCCGGCCGGCCCTCCCCAGGTGTGCCTGGTTGAGGTCAATATAAACAGCGCTCCAGGCAGCAATAGCCCCTGAAGCTGTGCCTGCCTCCATATTCTTTGCCCCGTGAGCAGTCTCGGGGCTGTGCTGGTGGGAGGGAGTGAGGGGCCACAGCTTTGTTGGTGGCCCGGTGTGAGTGGAGTTCTGCTGGCCTTTCTGCAGGAGTTGCCAAGCTGCCACCTGTAAAGAAGAGGATGTGTCACCCATACCTCCCGCTGGAATTTCTCTCCGGACAGAGGTGAGGAAGGAAAAAATCAGTGGGGGCCGGGACAGGTGGGGTATCTCTGGCAGGACAATGGAAAGCTTCCGGAAGAGTGCCCTGGGCCAGGACCACCCTGGCTGGCCTGGAGGCACCAAGTTGGCCTGCGTTCTCTCGCTGTTGTGGCTCCACGGCCCTTCCTCTAGTCTTTCAAGCCCTTGTACATATTCAGGTGTTTTACCTGGGAAGGGTGGGAACAGTTCAGCAACAGCTGGCCTGGGGCTCAGCTCACCTTTGTTCAGAGATGCCTCGGCTCGGTCCCCCCGCTTTGCAATGAGGAAGCTCCTTGTGTGGGGTGTGGGTTGCTGGCTGTACGGGAGATGATTCCCCACCTCTGAACAATTTCAATATTGTTTACCGTTGGAGCAAGTGCCCTGATAGTGTTTTTCTCTGTATAACTGGTCGGTTCAGGTTTTTCTTCGTTTATGGTTCAAGTTAGCTTTTATTCCTCTTTTATGTATTTATAGATATAAGCATGGAAATAATTTATTCCTATAAATACATCTGTGTGAAGGGAAGAGCTTTTTTCTGTTTTATTTTTAAATTTTATATTTTAACATTTTGAAATTTAATTTTATTTACTTTTTTATACAGCGGGTTATTATTAGTTATGTATTTTATGCATATACATGTATACAGGTCAATCTCAATCTCCCAACTCGTCCCACCACCACCACCCCATGGCTTCCCACACTTGGTGTCCATACGTTTGTTCTCTACCTCTGTGTCTCTATTTCTTCCCTGCAAACCAGTTCATCTGTACCATTTTTTAGGTTCCACATATATGCCTTAATATACAATATTTGTTTTCCCCTTTCTGACTTACTTCATTCTGTATGACTGTCTCTAGATCCATCGATGTCTCTACAAATGACCCAGATTCATTCCTTTTTATGGCCGAGTAATATTCCATTTTATATATGTACCCCATCTTTATCCATTCATCTGTCTTTGGGCGTTTAGTTTGCTTCCATTACCTGGCTATTGTAAATAGTGCTGCAATGAACATTGTGGTGAATGTGCCTTTTTGATTTATGGTTTTCTTTGTGTATATGCCCAGAAGTGGAATTGCTGGATCAGATGGTAATTCTATTTCTAGATTTTTTAAGGAAACTCCATAGTGTTCTCCATAGTGACTCTATCAATTTACATTCCCACCAATAGTGGAAGAGGGCTCCTTTTGTCCACACCCTCCCCAGAATTTGTTGTTTGTAGATTTTCTGATGATGCCGATTCTAACAGGTGTGAGGTGATACCTCATTGTAGTTTTGATTTGCATTTCTCTAATAATTAGTGCTCTTGAGCAGCTTCTCATGTGCGCCTTGGCCATCTCTGTGTCTTCTTTGAAGAAACGTCTCTTGAGATCTTCTGCCCATTTCTGTATTGGGAGGATCGTGGGATGGTCAGGCTGTGTGCTGACGCACGTGTCAGTGCCAGCGTTAAGGGCCAGGAGTAGGGTACATCATAGGGTAACGTGTAGGGCTGGTGGTGGGTTTCCGTTCCGGGCTAGGGTTAGGGTTAGGGAACGGCAAGGTTTAGGGAACAGGTGAGCATAGGGACACGTGGGAGAGGCAGGCTATGTGCTGACGCACGTGTCAGTGCCAGCGTAAGGGCCAGGAGTAGGGTACATCATAGGGTAACGTGTAGGGCTGGTGGTGGGTTTCCGTTCCGGGCTAGGGTTAGGGTTAGGGAACGGCAAGGTTTAGGGAACAGGTGAGCATAGGGACACGTGGGAGAGGCAGGCTACGTGCTGACAAACGTGTCAGTGCCAGCGTACGGGTCTGGAGTAAAGTATGGTGTAGGGCTAGTTGTGGGTTTCCATTCCGCGCTAGGGTTAGGGTTAGGGAACGGCAAGGCTTAGGGCACAGCTGAGGGTACAGAAACGTGGGAGGGTCAGGCTATGTGCTGACGCACGTTTCAGTGCCAGTGTACGGGCCAGGATTAGGGTACGGAGTAGGGTAAGGTGTAGGGCTGTTGGTGGGTTTCTGTTCCGGGTTAGGGTTAGGGAACGGCAAGGCTTAGGGCACAGGTAAGGGTACTGAAACGAGGGAGAGGCACGCTACGTGCTGACACACGGGTCAGTGCCAGCGTACGCGCCAGAATTAGGGTACGGCGTAGGGTAAGGTGTAGGGCTGGTGGTGGGTTTCTGTTCCAGGGTAGGGTTAGGGTTAGGGATCGGCAAGGCTTAGGGCACAGGTGAGGGTATGGAAACATGGGAGTGGCAGGCTACGTGCTTACACAAGGGTCAGTTCCAGTGTACGGCCCAGGAGTAGGGTACGGCGTAGGGTAAGGTGTAGGGCTGGTGGTGGGTTTCCGTTTCCGGCTAGGGTTAGGGTTAGGGAATGGCAAGGCTTAGGGCACAGGTGAGGGTACAGAAACGTGGGAGGGTCAGGCTACGTGCTGACGCAAGTGTCAGTGCCAGCGTACGGCCCAGCAATAGGGTATGGCGTAGGGTAAAGTGTAGGGTTAGGGTTAGGGAATGGCAAGGCTTAGGGCACAGGTGAGGGTACGGAAACGTGGGAGGGTCAGGCTACATGCTGAAGCACGGGTCAGTGCCAGGGTGTCGACCAGGAGTAGGGTACGGCGTAGGGTAAGGTGTAAGACTGGTGGTGGGTGTCCATTCCGGGGTTTGATTAGGGTTAGGGAACGTCAAGTTTTAGGGCACAGGTGAGGGTACGGAAACGTGGGAGGGTCAGGCTACCTGCTGACGCATGGGTCAGTGCCAGCGTATGGGCCATGAGTAGGGTACGGCGTAGGGTAAGGTGTTGGGCTGGTGGTGGGTTTCCGTTCTGGGCTAGGGTTAGGGTTAGGGAACGGCAAGGCTAAGGGCACAGGTGAGGGTACGGAAACTTGGGTGAGGCAGGCTACGTGCTGACGCACGGGTCAGTGCCAGCATACAGGCCAGGAGTAGGGTAAGGCATAGGGTATGGTGTAGGGCTGGTGGTGGGTTTCAGTTCAGGGCTAGGGTTAGGGTTAGTGAACGGCAAGGCTTAGGGCACAGGTGAGGGTACAGAAACGTGTTAGGTTCATGGTGCATGTTGATGCATGGAATAGTGTCATCGTACGCATTAGGATTAGGGTACGGCGTACAGTAAGGTGTACGGATGGCGGTAGGTTTACATTCCGGTGTAGGGTTAGGGATAGCGAATTGCAAGGTATAGGGCACAGGTGATGGTACGGAATTGTGTTAGGTTCAGGGTACGTGTTGACTCACGGGTTAGTGTGAGCGTACGCATGAGGATTAGGGTACCGCATAGAGTAAGGTGTAGGGTTGGTGGTAGGTTTCCGTTCCAGTCTAGGGTTATGTTTAGGGACTGGCAAAGTTTAGGGCACAGGTGAGGGTACGAAACGTGTTAGGGTCAGGGTACGTGTTGATGCACAGGTTAGTGTCAGCATACGAATTAGGATTAGGGTATGGCGTAAGGTAAGGTGTAGGGTTGGTGGTAGTTTTCCGTTCCGGGCTAGGGTTAAGGTAAGGGAACGGCAAGGTTTATGGCAGAGGTGAGGGTACGGAAACGTGTTAGGGTCAGGGTACGTGTTGACGTATGGATTAGGATTAGGGTACGGCTTAGGGTAAGGTGTAGGGCTGATGGTAGGTTTCTGTTCCGGGCTAAGGTTAAGGATAGGCAACGGCAAGGTTTGGGGCACAGCTGAGGGTACGGAAACGTGTTAGTGTCAGGGTACATGTTGACTCACCGGTTAGTGCCAGCGTACGGATTAGGATTAGTGTACCGCGTAGATAAGGTGCACGGTTGGTGGTAGGTTTCCGTTCCAGCCTATGGTTAGGGTTAGGGAAAGTCAAGGTTTCTATTTGTAGGTTTTTTAAGGAAACTCCATACTGTTCTCCATAGTGACTGTATCAATTTACATTCCCAACAATAGTGGAAGAGGGCTCCTTTTGTCCACACCCTCCCCAGAATTTGTTGTCTGTAGATTTTCTGATGATGCTGATTCTAACAGGTGTGAGGTGATACCTCATTGTAGTTTTGATTTGCATTTCTCTAATAATTAGTGCTCTTGAGCAGCTTTTCATGTGCGTCTTAGCCATCTCTGTGTCTTCTTTGAAGAAACGTCTCTTTAGATATTCTGCCCATGTTTGTATTGGGTTGTTTGTTTTTTTAATATTAAGCTGCATGAGCTGTTTATATATATTGGAGATTAAACCTTTGTCCATTGATTCGTTTGCAACTATTTTCGCCCCTTCTGAGGGATGCCTTTTTCCATTCCCGTGTTTTTAACCAAAAAAGAAAGAAAGACAAAGAAGCAGAACACTAATGTGCGTAAAATATGGCTTTTGAAACGGTCGTTTTGAAATATGGACGTCCTTTGAATTTTTTGGTCGATATGTGACCCCAGGATTTGTTTTCAGGGCAGGTGTCATTTACAGGCCTGCAATGATTTTGAATATCAACTGACCTTTAGCGCTGGGATTAAAGCTGCTGTTGTGTGAAACGGCCACAAGGTGGCAGCAGTTCTCTCTTTCAAATCAGGTTATTAGTGCAACAGAGCCTCAATGGAAGTCTTGTTCTAGATTGGAATTTAGAATGGAATGTGCCAGGAGAAAGCCCCTCAACTTTGTCTCACTACTTCTTGTTCGTGTTTTAATTTAATTTTTTATTTTTTATTACAGCAAGTTTGATTACAATGCTTGGCTTGTTGTAGGTGTGGAAGATGTGGTTCTTT
Organism: Mesoplodon bidens; assembly: GCF_964165515.1. Classification (NCBI taxonomy): domain Eukaryota; kingdom Metazoa; phylum Chordata; class Mammalia; order Artiodactyla; family Ziphiidae; genus Mesoplodon; species Mesoplodon bidens. Next base: position 594,165 of record NW_027672640.1, on the reverse strand, counting down.
GACACATATACAGATGTCTGTTCTTCCTGGGATCCTTTGCCCATGTACGTTAAGACAGAATGTTGAGTAGTCCTCTCTTTGTATTCCGTAGGTCTTAGGTGATTATATATGTCACCTGTGTTTGTATATGTCTGTTAACCCCAATATCGTAATGAAACCCATCCTCACACCTTTCCATTGGTGAACCATAAGTTTGTTTAATGAATCTGTGATTGCCCTTCTCCGTGGAAATATCTGCCCTGGTATCCATTTTTAGGTAACACCTATAAGTGATATGATACGATATGTGTCTTTCACTTTCTGACTTACTACAAGTCATGTGATAACCTCTAGGCTCATCTACGGTGCTGCAAATGGCATTGTGTCCTTTTTTTCCTTGGCTTCTATTCTGCTTTAGCGAGGTCCATTTTCAACACTGTGATTCCCTGAGGGTTGTGGATTAGCTGACGTGGGCAGCCTTATCCTGCCGGCCGGCCCTCCCCAGGTGTGCCTGGTTGAGGTCAATATAAACAGCGCTCCAGGCAGCAATAGCCCCTGAAGCTGTGCCTGCCTCCATATTCTTTGCCCCGTGAGCAGTCTCGGGGCTGTGCTGGTGGGAGGGAGTGAGGGGCCACAGCTTTGTTGGTGGCCCGGTGTGAGTGGAGTTCTGCTGGCCTTTCTGCAGGAGTTGCCAAGCTGCCACCTGTAAAGAAGAGGATGTGTCACCCATACCTCCCGCTGGAATTTCTCTCCGGACAGAGGTGAGGAAGGAAAAAATCAGTGGGGGCCGGGACAGGTGGGGTATCTCTGGCAGGACAATGGAAAGCTTCCGGAAGAGTGCCCTGGGCCAGGACCACCCTGGCTGGCCTGGAGGCACCAAGTTGGCCTGTGTTCTCTCGCTGTTGTGGCTCCACGGCCCTTCCTCTAGTCTTTCAAGCCCTTGTACATATTCAGGTGTTTTACCTGGGAAGGGTGGGAACAGTTCAGCAACAGCTGGCCTGGGGCTCAGCTCACCTTTGTTCAGAGATGCCTCGGCTCGGTCCCCCCGCTTTGCAATGAGGAAGCTCCTTGTGTGGGGTGTGGGTTGCTGGCTGTACGGGAGATGATTCCCCACCTCTGAACAATTTCAATATTGTTTACCGTTGGAGCAAGTGCCCTGATAGTGTTTTTCTCTGTATAACTGGTCGGTTCAGGTTTTTCTTCGTTTATGGTTCAAGTTAGCTTTTATTCCTCTTTTATGTATTTATAGATATAAGCATGGAAATAATTTATTCCTATAAATACATCTGTGTGAAGGGAAGAGCTTTTTTCTGTTTTATTTTTAAATTTTATATTTTAACATTTTGAAATTTAATTTTATTTACTTTTTTATACAGCGGGTTATTATTAGTTATGTATTTTATGCATATACATGTATACAGGTCAATCTCAATCTCCCAACTCGTCCCACCACCACCACCCCATGGCTTCCCACACTTGGTGTCCATACGTTTGTTCTCTACCTCTGTGTCTCTATTTCTTCCCTGCAAACCAGTTCATCTGTACCATTTTTTAGGTTCCACATATATGCATTAATATACAATATTTGTTTTCCCCTTTCTGACTTACTTCATTCTGTATGACTGTCTCTAGATCCATCGATGTCTCTACAAATGACCCAGATTCATTCCTTTTTATGGCCGAGTAATATTCCATTTTATATATGTACCCCATCTTTATCCATTCATCTGTCTTTGGGCGTTTAGTTTGCTTCCATTACCTGGCTATTGTAAATAGTGCTGCAATGAACATTGTGGTGAATGTGCCTTTTTGATTTATGGTTTTCTTTGTGTATATGCCCAGAAGTGGAATTGCTGGATCAGATGGTAATTCTATTTCTAGATTTTTTAAGGAAACTCCATAGTGTTCTCCATAGTGACTCTATCAATTTACATTCCCACCAATAGTGGAAGAGGGCTCCTTTTGTCCACACCCTCCCCAGAATTTGTTGTTTGTAGATTTTCTGATGATGCCGATTCTAACAAGTGTGAGGTGATACCTCATTGTAGTTTTGATTTGCATTTCTCTAATAATTAGTGCTCTTGAGCAGCTTCTCATGTGCGCCTTGGCCATCTCTGTGTCTTCTTTGAAGAAACGTCTCTTGAGATCTTCTGCCCATTTCTGTATTGGGAGGATCGTGGGATGGTCAGGCTGTGTGCTGACGCACGTGTCAGTGCCAGCGTTAAGGGCCAGGAGTAGGGTACATCATAGGGTAACGTGTAGGGCTGGTGGTGGGTTTCCGTTCCGGGCTAGGGTTAGGGTTAGGGAACGGCAAGGTTTAGGGAACAGGTGAGCATAGGGACACGTGGGAGAGGCAGGCTATGTGCTGACGCACGTGTCAGTGCCAGCGTAAGGGCCAGGAGTAGGGTACATCATAGGGTAACGTGTAGGGCTGGTGGTGGGTTTCCGTTCCGGGCTAGGGTTAGGGTTAGGGAACGGCAAGGTTTAGGGAACAGGTGAGCATAGGGACACGTGGGAGAGGCAGGCTACGTGCTGACAAACGTGTCAGTGCCAGCGTACGGGTCTGGAGTAAAGTATGGTGTAGGGCTAGTTGTGGGTTTCCATTCCGCGCTAGGGTTAGGGTTAGGGAACGGCAAGGCTTAGGGCACAGCTGAGGGTACAGAAACGTGGGAGGGTCAGGCTATGTGCTGACGCACGTTTCAGTGCCAGTGTACGGGCCAGGATTAGGGTACGGAGTAGGGTAAGGTGTAGGGCTGTTGGTGGGTTTCTGTTCCGGGTTAGGGTTAGGGAACGGCAAGGCTTAGGGCACAGGTAAGGGTACTGAAACGAGGGAGAGGCACGCTACGTGCTGACACACGGGTCAGTGCCAGCGTACGCGCCAGAATTAGGGTACGGCGTAGGGTAAGGTGTAGGGCTGGTGGTGGGTTTCTGTTCCAGGGTAGGGTTAGGGTTAGGGATCGGCAAGGCTTAGGGCACAGGTGAGGGTATGGAAACATGGGAGTGGCAGGCTACGTGCTTACACAAGGGTCAGTTCCAGTGTACGGCCCAGGAGTAGGGTACGGCGTAGGGTAAGGTGTAGGGCTGGTGGTGGGTTTCCGTTTCCGGCTAGGGTTAGGGTTAGGGAATGGCAAGGCTTAGGGCACAGGTGAGGGTACAGAAACGTGGGAGGGTCAGGCTACGTGCTGACGCAAGTGTCAGTGCCAGCGTACGGCCCAGCAATAGGGTATGGCGTAGGGTAAAGTGTAGGGTTAGGGTTAGGGAATGGCAAGGCTTAGGGCACAGGTGAGGGTACGGAAACGTGGGAGGGTCAGGCTACATGCTGAAGCACGGGTCAGTGCCAGGGTGTCGACCAGGAGTAGGGTACGGCGTAGGGTAAGGTGTAAGACTGGTGGTGGGTGTCCATTCCGGGGTTTGATTAGGGTTAGGGAACGTCAAGTTTTAGGGCACAGGTGAGGGTACGGAAACGTGGGAGGGTCAGGCTACCTGCTGACGCATGGGTCAGTGCCAGCGTATGGGCCATGAGTAGGGTACGGCGTAGGGTAAGGTGTTGGGCTGGTGGTGGGTTTCCGTTCTGGGCTAGGGTTAGGGTTAGGGAACGGCAAGGCTAAGGGCACAGGTGAGGGTACGGAAACTTGGGTGAGGCAGGCTACGTGCTGACGCACGGGTCAGTGCCAGCATACAGGCCAGGAGTAGGGTAAGGCATAGGGTATGGTGTAGGGCTGGTGGTGGGTTTCAGTTCAGGGCTAGGGTTAGGGTTAGTGAACGGCAAGGCTTAGGGCACAGGTGAGGGTACAGAAACGTGTTAGGTTCATGGTGCATGTTGATGCATGGAATAGTGTCATCGTACGCATTAGGATTAGGGTACGGCGTACAGTAAGGTGTACGGATGGCGGTAGGTTTACATTCCGGTGTAGGGTTAGGGATAGCGAATTGCAAGGTATAGGGCACAGGTGATGGTACGGAATTGTGTTAGGTTCAGGGTACGTGTTGACTCACGGGTTAGTGTGAGCGTACGCATGAGGATTAGGGTACCGCATAGAGTAAGGTGTAGGGTTGGTGGTAGGTTTCCGTTCCAGTCTAGGGTTATGTTTAGGGACTGGCAAAGTTTAGGGCACAGGTGAGGGTACGAAACGTGTTAGGGTCAGGGTACGTGTTGATGCACAGGTTAGTGTCAGCATACGAATTAGGATTAGGGTATGGCATAAGGTAAGGTGTAGGGTTGGTGGTAGTTTTCCGTTCCGGGCTAGGGTTAAGGTAAGGGAACGGCAAGGTTTATGGCAGAGGTGAGGGTACGGAAACGTGTTAGGGTCAGGGTACGTGTTGACGTATGGATTAGGATTAGGGTACGGCTTAGGGTAAGGTGTAGGGCTGATGGTAGGTTTCTGTTCCGGGCTAAGGTTAAGGATAGGCAACGGCAAGGTTTGGGGCACAGCTGAGGGTACGGAAACGTGTTAGTGTCAGGGTACATGTTGACTCACCGGTTAGTGCCAGCGTACGGATTAGGATTAGTGTACCGCGTAGATAAGGTGCACGGTTGGTGGTAGGTTTCCGTTCCAGCCTATGGTTAGGGTTAGGGAAAGTCAAGGTTTCTATTTGTAGGTTTTTTAAGGAAACTCCATACTGTTCTCCATAGTGACTGTATCAATTTACATTCCCAACAATAGTGGAAGAGGGCTCCTTTTGTCCACACCCTCCCCAGAATTTGTTGTCTGTAGATTTTCTGATGATGCTGATTCTAACAGGTGTGAGGTGATACCTCATTGTAGTTTTGATTTGCATTTCTCTAATAATTAGTGCTCTTGAGCAGCTTTTCATGTGCGTCTTAGCCATCTCTGTGTCTTCTTTGAAGAAACGTCTCTTTAGATATTCTGCCCATGTTTGTATTGGGTTGTTTGTTTTTTTAATATTAAGCTGCATGAGCTGTTTATATATATTGGAGATTAAACCTTTGTCCATTGATTCGTTTGCAACTATTTTCGCCCCTTCTGAGGGATGCCTTTTTCCATTCCCGTGTTTTTAACCAAAAAAGAAAGAAAGACAAAGAAGCAGAACACTAATGTGCGTAAAATATGGCTTTTGAAACGGTCGTTTTGAAATATGGACGTCCTTTGAATTTTTTGGTCGATATGTGACCCCAGGATTTGTTTTCAGGGCAGGTGTCATTTACAGGCCTGCAATGATTTTGAATATCAACTGACCTTTAGCGCTGGGATTAAAGCTGCTGTTGTGTGAAACGGCCACAAGGTGGCAGCAGTTCTCTCTTTCAAATCAGGTTATTAGTGCAACAGAGCCTCAATGGAAGTCTTGTTCTAGATTGGAATTTAGAATGGAATGTGCCAGGAGAAAGCCCCTCAAGTTTGTCTCACTACTTCTTGTTCGTGTTTTAATTTAATTTTTTATTTTTTATTACAGCAAGTTTGATTACAATGCTTGGCTTGTTGTAGGTGTGGAAGATGTGGTTCTTTGACACATATACAGATGTCTGTTCTTCCTGGGATCCTTTGCCCATGTACGTTAAGACAGAATGTTGAGTAGTCCTCTCTTTGTATTCCGTAGGTCTTAGGTGATTATATATGTCACCTGTGTTTGTATATGTCTGTTAACCCCAATATCGTAATGAAACCCATCCTCACACCTTTCCATTGGTGAACCATAAGTTTGTTTAATGAATCTGTGATTGCCCTTCTCCGTGGAAATATCTGCCCTGGTATCCATTTTTAGGTAACACCTATAAGTGATATGATACGATATGTGTCTTTCACTTTCTGACTTACTACAAGTCATGTGATAACCTCTAGGCTCATCTACGGTGCTGCAAATGGCATTGTGTCCTTCTTTTCCTTGGCTTCTATTCTGCTTTAGCGAGGTCCATTTTCAACACTGTGATTCCCTGAGGGTTGTGGATTAGCTGACGTGGGCAGCCTTATCCTGCCGGCCGGCCCTCCCCAGGTGTGCCTGGTTGAGGTCAATATAAACAGCGCTCCAGGCAGCAATAGCCCCTGAAGCTGTGCCTGCCTCCATATTCTTTGCCCCGTGAGCAGTCTCGGGGCTGTGCTGGTGGGAGGGAGTGAGGGGCCACAGCTTTGTTGGTGGCCCGGTGTGAGTGGAGTTCTGCTGGCCTTTCTGCAGGAGTTGCCAAGCTGCCACCTGTAAAGAAGAGGATGTGTCACCCATACCTCCCGCTGGAATTTCTCTCCGGACAGAGGTGAGGAAGGAAAAAATCAGTGGGGGCCGGGACAGGTGGGGTATCTCTGGCAGGACAATGGAAAGCTTCCGGAAGAGTGCCCTGGGCCAGGACCACCCTGGCTGGCCTGGAGGCACCAAGTTGGCCTGCGTTCTCTCGCTGTTGTGGCTCCACGGCCCTTCCTCTAGTCTTTCAAGCCCTTGTACATATTCAGGTGTTTTACCTGGGAAGGGTGGGAACAGTTCAGCAACAGCTGGCCTGGGGCTCAGCTCACCTTTGTTCAGAGATGCCTCGGCTCGGTCCCCCCGCTTTGCAATGAGGAAGCTCCTTGTGTGGGGTGTGGGTTGCTGGCTGTACGGGAGATGATTCCCCACCTCTGAACAATTTCAATATTGTTTACCGTTGGAGCAAGTGCCCTGATAGTGTTTTTCTCTGTATAACTGGTCGGTTCAGGTTTTTCTTCGTTTATGGTTCAAGTTAGCTTTTATTCCTCTTTTATGTATTTATAGATATAAGCATGGAAATAATTTATTCCTATAAATACATCTGTGTGAAGGGAAGAGCTTTTTTCTGTTTTATTTTTAAATTTTATATTTTAACATTTTGAAATTTAATTTTATTTACTTTTTTATACAGCGGGTTATTATTAGTTATGTATTTTATGCATATACATGTATACAGGTCAATCTCAATCTCCCAACTCGTCCCACCACCACCACCCCATGGCTTCCCACACTTGGTGTCCATACGTTTGTTCTCTACCTCTGTGTCTCTATTTCTTCCCTGCAAACCAGTTCATCTGTACCATTTTTTAGGTTCCACATATATGCATTAATATACAATATTTGTTTTCCCCTTTCTGACTTACTTCATTCTGTATGACTGTCTCTAGATCCATCGATGTCTCTACAAATGACCCAGATTCATTCCTTTTTATGGCCGAGTAATATTCCATTTTATATATGTACCCCATCTTTATCCATTCATCTGTCTTTGGGCGTTTAGTTTGCTTCCATTACCTGGCTATTGTAAATAGTGCTGCAATGAACATTGTGGTGAATGTGCCTTTTTGATTTATGGTTTTCTTTGTGTATATGCCCAGAAGTGGAATTGCTGGATCAGATGGTAATTCTATTTCTAGATTTTTTAAGGAAACTCCATAGTGTTCTCCATAGTGACTCTATCAATTTACATTCCCACCAATAGTGGAAGAGGGCTCCTTTTGTCCACACCCTCCCCAGAATTTGTTGTTTGTAGATTTTCTGATGATGCCGATTCTAACAAGTGTGAGGTGATACCTCATTGTAGTTTTGATTTGCATTTCTCTAATAATTAGTGCTCTTGAGCAGCTTCTCATGTGCGCCTTGGCCATCTCTGTGTCTTCTTTGAAGAAACGTCTCTTGAGATCTTCTGCCCATTTCTGTATTGGGAGGATCGTGGGATGGTCAGGCTGTGTGCTGACGCACGTGTCAGTGCCAGCGTTAAGGGCCAGGAGTAGGGTACATCATAGGGTAACGTGTAGGGCTGGTGGTGGGTTTCCGTTCCGGGCTAGGGTTAGGGTTAGGGAACGGCAAGGTTTAGGGAACAGGTGAGCATAGGGACACGTGGGAGAGGCAGGCTATGTGCTGACGCACGTGTCAGTGCCAGCGTAAGGGCCAGGAGTAGGGTACATCATAGGGTAACGTGTAGGGCTGGTGGTGGGTTTCCGTTCCGGGCTAGGGTTAGGGTTAGGGAACGGCAAGGTTTAGGGAACAGGTGAGCATAGGGACACGTGGGAGAGGCAGGCTACGTGCTGACAAACGTGTCAGTGCCAGCGTACGGGTCTGGAGTAAAGTATGGTGTAGGGCTAGTTGTGGGTTTCCATTCCGCGCTAGGGTTAGGGTTAGGGAACGGCAAGGCTTAGGGCACAGCTGAGGGTACAGAAACGTGGGAGGGTCAGGCTATGTGCTGACGCACGTTTCAGTGCCAGTGTACGGGCCAGGATTAGGGTACGGAGTAGGGTAAGGTGTAGGGCTGTTGGTGGGTTTCTGTTCCGGGTTAGGGTTAGGGAACGGCAAGGCTTAGGGCACAGGTAAGGGTACTGAAACGAGGGAGAGGCACGCTACGTGCTGACACACGGGTCAGTGCCAGCGTACGCGCCAGAATTAGGGTACGGCGTAGGGTAAGGTGTAGGGCTGGTGGTGGGTTTCTGTTCCAGGGTAGGGTTAGGGTTAGGGATCGGCAAGGCTTAGGGCACAGGTGAGGGTATGGAAACATGGGAGTGGCAGGCTACGTGCTTACACAAGGGTCAGTTCCAGTGTACGGCCCAGGAGTAGGGTACGGCGTAGGGTAAGGTGTAGGGCTGGTGGTGGGTTTCCGTTTCCGGCTAGGGTTAGGGTTAGGGAATGGCAAGGCTTAGGGCACAGGTGAGGGTACAGAAACGTGGGAGGGTCAGGCTACGTGCTGACGCAAGTGTCAGTGCCAGCGTACGGCCCAGGAATAGGGTATGGCGTAGGGTAAAGTGTAGGGTTAGGGTTAGGGAATGGCAAGGCTTAGGGCACAGGTGAGGGTACGGAAACGTGGGAGGGTCAGGCTACATGCTGAAGCACGGGTCAGTGCCAGGGTGTCGACCAGGAGTAGGGTACGGCGTAGGGTAAGGTGTAAGACTGGTGGTGGGTGTCCATTCCGGGGTTTGATTAGGGTTAGGGAACGTCAAGTTTTAGGGCACAGGTGAGGGTACGGAAACGTGGGAGGGTCAGGCTACCTGCTGACGCATGGGTCAGTGCCAGCGTATGGGCCATGAGTAGGGTACGGCGTAGGGTAAGGTGTTGGGCTGGTGGTGGGTTTCCGTTCTGGGCTAGGGTTAGGGTTAGGGAACGGCAAGGCTAAGGGCACAGGTGAGGGTACGGAAACTTGGGTGAGGCAGGCTACGTGCTGACGCACGGGTCAGTGCCAGCATACAGGCCAGGAGTAGGGTAAGGCATAGGGTATGGTGTAGGGCTGGTGGTGGGTTTCAGTTCAGGGCTAGGGTTAGGGTTAGTGAACGGCAAGGCTTAGGGCACAGGTGAGGGTACAGAAACGTGTTAGGTTCATGGTGCATGTTGATGCATGGAATAGTGTCATCGTACGCATTAGGATTAGGGTACGGCGTACAGTAAGGTGTACGGATGGCGGTAGGTTTACATTCCGGTGTAGGGTTAGGGATAGCGAATTGCAAGGTATAGGGCACAGGTGATGGTACGGAATTGTGTTAGGTTCAGGGTACGTGTTGACTCACGGGTTAGTGTGAGCGTACGCATGAGGATTAGGGTACCGCATAGAGTAAGGTGTAGGGTTGGTGGTAGGTTTCCGTTCCAGTCTAGGGTTATGTTTAGGGACTGGCAAAGTTTAGGGCACAGGTGAGGGTACGAAACGTGTTAGGGTCAGGGTACGTGTTGATGCACAGGTTAGTGTCAGCATACGAATTAGGATTAGGGTATGGCATAAGGTAAGGTGTAGGGTTGGTGGTAGTTTTCCGTTCCGGGCTAGGGTTAAGGTAAGGGAACGGCAAGGTTTATGGCAGAGGTGAGGGTACGGAAACGTGTTAGGGTCAGGGTACGTGTTGACGTATGGATTAGGATTAGGGTACGGCTTAGGGTAAGGTGTAGGGCTGATGGTAGGTTTCTGTTCCGGGCTAAGGTTAAGGATAGGCAACGGCAAGGTTTGGGGCACAGCTGAGGGTACGGAAACGTGTTAGTGTCAGGGTACATGTTGACTCACCGGTTAGTGCCAGCGTACGGATTAGGATTAGTGTACCGCGTAGATAAGGTGCACGGTTGGTGGTAGGTTTCCGTTCCAGCCTATGGTTAGGGTTAGGGAAAGTCAAGGTTTCTATTTGTAGGTTTTTTAAGGAAACTCCATACTGTTCTCCATAGTGACTGTATCAATTTACATTCCCAACAATAGTGGAAGAGGGCTCCTTTTGTCCACACCCTCCCCAGAATTTGTTGTCTGTAGATTTTCTGATGATGCTGATTCTAACAGGTGTGAGGTGATACCTCATTGTAGTTTTGATTTGCATTTCTCTAATAATTAGTGCTCTTGAGCAGCTTTTCATGTGCGTCTTAGCCATCTCTGTGTCTTCTTTGAAGAAACGTCTCTTTAGATATTCTGCCCATGTTTGTATTGGGTTGTTTGTTTTTTTAATATTAAGCTGCATGAGCTGTTTATATATATTGGAGATTAAACCTTTGTCCATTGATTCGTTTGCAACTATTTTCGCCCCTTCTGAGGGATGCCTTTTTCCATTCCCGTGTTTTTAACCAAAAAAGAAAGAAAGACAAAGAAGCAGAACACTAATGTGCGTAAAATATGGCTTTTGAAACGGTCGTTTTGAAATATGGACGTCCTTTGAATTTTTTGGTCGATATGTGACCCCAGGATTTGTTTTCAGGGCAGGTGTCATTTACAGGCCTGCAATGATTTTGAATATCAACTGACCTTTAGCGCTGGGATTAAAGCTGCTGTTGTGTGAAACGGCCACAAGGTGGCAGCAGTTCTCTCTTTCAAATCAGGTTATTAGTGCAACAGAGCCTCAATGGAAGTCTTGTTCTAGATTGGAATTTAGAATGGAATGTGCCAGGAGAAAGCCCCTCAAGTTTGTCTCACTACTTCTTGTTCGTGTTTTAATTTAATTTTTTATTTTTTATTACAGCAAGTTTGATTACAATGCTTGGCTTGTTGTAGGTGTGGAAGATGTGGTTCTTTGACACATATACAGATGTCTGTTCTTCCTGGGATCCTTTGCCCATGTACGTTAAGACAGAATGTTGAGTAGTCCTCTCTTTGTATTCCGTAGGTCTTAGGTGATTATATATGTCACCTGTGTTTGTATATGTCTGTTAACCCCAATATCGTAATGAAACCCATCCTCACACCTTTCCATTGGTGAACCATAAGTTTGTTTAATGAATCTGTGATTGCCCTTCTCCGTGGAAATATCTGCCCTGGTATCCATTTTTAGGTAACACCTATAAGTGATATGATACGATATGTGTCTTTCACTTTCTGACTTACTACAAGTCATGTGATAACCTCTAGGCTCATCTACGGTGCTGCAAATGGCATTGTGTCCTTCTTTTCCTTGGCTTCTATTCTGCTTTAGCGAGGTCCATTTTCAACACTGTGATTCCCTGAGGGTTGTGGATTAGCTGACGTGGGCAGCCTTATCCTGCCGGCCGGCCCTCCCCAGGTGTGCCTGGTTGAGGTCAATATAAACAGCGCTCCAGGCAGCAATAGCCCCTGAAGCTGTGCCTGCCTCCATATTCTTTGCCCCGTGAGCAGTCTCGGGGCTGTGCTGGTGGGAGGGAGTGAGGGGCCACAGCTTTGTTGGTGGCCCGGTGTGAGTGGAGTTCTGCTGGCCTTTCTGCAGGAGTTGCCAAGCTGCCACCTGTAAAGAAGAGGATGTGTCACCCATACCTCCCGCTGGAATTTCTCTCCGGACAGAGGTGAGGAAGGAAAAAATCAGTGGGGGCCGGGACAGGTGGGGTATCTCTGGCAGGACAATGGAAAGCTTCCGGAAGAGTGCCCTGGGCCAGGACCACCCTGGCTGGCCTGGAGGCACCAAGTTGGCCTGCGTTCTCTCGCTGTTGTGGCTCCACGGCCCTTCCTCTAGTCTTTCAAGCCCTTGTACATATTCAGGTGTTTTACCTGGGAAGGGTGGGAACAGTTCAGCAACAGCTGGCCTGGGGCTCAGCTCACCTTTGTTCAGAGATGCCTCGGCTCGGTCCCCCCGCTTTGCAATGAGGAAGCTCCTTGTGTGGGGTGTGGGTTGCTGGCTGTACGGGAGATGATTCCCCACCTCTGAACAATTTCAATATTGTTTACCGTTGGAGCAAGTGCCCTGATAGTGTTTTTCTCTGTATAACTGGTCGGTTCAGGTTTTTCTTCGTTTATGGTTCAAGTTAGCTTTTATTCCTCTTTTATGTATTTATAGATATAAGCATGGAAATAATTTATTCCTATAAATACATCTGTGTGAAGGGAAGAGCTTTTTTCTGTTTTATTTTTAAATTTTATATTTTAACATTTTGAAATTTAATTTTATTTACTTTTTTATACAGCGGGTTATTATTAGTTATGTATTTTATGCATATACATGTATACAGGTCAATCTCAATCTCCCAACTCGTCCCACCACCACCACCCCATGGCTTCCCACACTTGGTGTCCATACGTTTGTTCTCTACCTCTGTGTCTCTATTTCTTCCCTGCAAACCAGTTCATCTGTACCATTTTTTAGGTTCCACATATATGCCTTAATATACAATATTTGTTTTCCCCTTTCTGACTTACTTCATTCTGTATGACTGTCTCTAGATCCATCGATGTCTCTACAAATGACCCAGATTCATTCCTTTTTATGGCCGAGTAATATTCCATTTTATATATGTACCCCATCTTTATCCATTCATCTGTCTTTGGGCGTTTAGTTTGCTTCCATTACCTGGCTATTGTAAATAGTGCTGCAATGAACATTGTGGTGAATGTGCCTTTTTGATTTATGGTTTTCTTTGTGTATATGCCCAGAAGTGGAATTGCTGGATCAGATGGTAATTCTATTTCTAGATTTTTTAAGGAAACTCCATAGTGTTCTCCATAGTGACTCTATCAATTTACATTCCCACCAATAGTGGAAGAGGGCTCCTTTTGTCCACACCCTCCCCAGAATTTGTTGTTTGTAGATTTTCTGATGATGCCGATTCTAACAGGTGTGAGGTGATACCTCATTGTAGTTTTGATTTGCATTTCTCTAATAATTAGTGCTCTTGAGCAGCTTCTCATGTGCGCCTTGGCCATCTCTGTGTCTTCTTTGAAGAAACGTCTCTTGAGATCTTCTGCCCATTTCTGTATTGGGAGGATCGTGGGATGGTCAGGCTGTGTGCTGACGCACGTGTCAGTGCCAGCGTTAAGGGCCAGGAGTAGGGTACATCATAGGGTAACGTGTAGGGCTGGTGGTGGGTTTCCGTTCCGGGCTAGGGTTAGGGTTAGGGAACGGCAAGGTTTAGGGAACAGGTGAGCATAGGGACACGTGGGAGAGGCAGGCTATGTGCTGACGCACGTGTCAGTGCCAGCGTAAGGGCCAGGAGTAGGGTACATCATAGGGTAACGTGTAGGGCTGGTGGTGGGTTTCCGTTCCGGGCTAGGGTTAGGGTTAGGGAACGGCAAGGTTTAGGGAACAGGTGAGCATAGGGACACGTGGGAGAGGCAGGCTACGTGCTGACAAACGTGTCAGTGCCAGCGTACGGGTCTGGAGTAAAGTATGGTGTAGGGCTAGTTGTGGGTTTCCATTCCGCGCTAGGGTTAGGGTTAGGGAACGGCAAGGCTTAGGGCACAGCTGAGGGTACAGAAACGTGGGAGGGTCAGGCTATGTGCTGACGCACGTTTCAGTGCCAGTGTACGGGCCAGGATTAGGGTACGGAGTAGGGTAAGGTGTAGGGCTGTTGGTGGGTTTCTGTTCCGGGTTAGGGTTAGGGAACGGCAAGGCTTAGGGCACAGGTAAGGGTACTGAAACGAGGGAGAGGCACGCTACGTGCTGACACACGGGTCAGTGCCAGCGTACGCGCCAGAATTAGGGTACGGCGTAGGGTAAGGTGTAGGGCTGGTGGTGGGTTTCTGTTCCAGGGTAGGGTTAGGGTTAGGGATCGGCAAGGCTTAGGGCACAGGTGAGGGTATGGAAACATGGGAGTGGCAGGCTACGTGCTTACACAAGGGTCAGTTCCAGTGTACGGCCCAGGAGTAGGGTACGGCGTAGGGTAAGGTGTAGGGCTGGTGGTGGGTTTCCGTTTCCGGCTAGGGTTAGGGTTAGGGAATGGCAAGGCTTAGGGCACAGGTGAGGGTACAGAAACGTGGGAGGGTCAGGCTACGTGCTGACGCAAGTGTCAGTGCCAGCGTACGGCCCAGCAATAGGGTATGGCGTAGGGTAAAGTGTAGGGTTAGGGTTAGGGAATGGCAAGGCTTAGGGCACAGGTGAGGGTACGGAAACGTGGGAGGGTCAGGCTACATGCTGAAGCACGGGTCAGTGCCAGGGTGTGGACCAGGAGTAGGGTACGGCGTAGGGTAAGGTGTAAGACTGGTGGTGGGTGTCCATTCCGGGGTTTGATTAGGGTTAGGGAACGTCAAGTTTTAGGGCACAGGTGAGGGTACGGAAACGTGGGAGGGTCAGGCTACCTGCTGACGCATGGGTCAGTGCCAGCGTATGGGCCATGAGTAGGGTACGGCGTAGGGTAAGGTGTTGGGCTGGTGGTGGGTTTCCGTTCTGGGCTAGGGTTAGGGTTAGGGAACGGCAAGGCTAAGGGCACAGGTGAGGGTACGGAAACTTGGGTGAGGCAGGCTACGTGCTGACGCACGGGTCAGTGCCAGCATACAGGCCAGGAGTAGGGTAAGGCATAGGGTATGGTGTAGGGCTGGTGGTGGGTTTCAGTTCAGGGCTAGGGTTAGGGTTAGTGAACGGCAAGGCTTAGGGCACAGGTGAGGGTACAGAAACGTGTTAGGTTCATGGTGCATGTTGATGCATGGAATAGTGTCATCGTACGCATTAGGATTAGGGTACGGCGTACAGTAAGGTGTACGGATGGCGGTAGGTTTACATTCCGGTGTAGGGTTAGGGATAGCGAATTGCAAGGTATAGGGCACAGGTGATGGTACGGAATTGTGTTAGGTTCAGGGTACGTGTTGACTCACGGGTTAGTGTGAGCGTACGCATGAGGATTAGGGTACCGCATAGAGTAAGGTGTAGGGTTGGTGGTAGGTTTCCGTTCCAGTCTAGGGTTATGTTTAGGGACTGGCAAAGTTTAGGGCACAGGTGAGGGTACGAAACGTGTTAGGGTCAGGGTACGTGTTGATGCACAGGTTAGTGTCAGCATACGAATTAGGATTAGGGTATGGCGTAAGGTAAGGTGTAGGGTTGGTGGTAGTTTTCCGTTCCGGGCTAGGGTTAAGGTAAGGGAACGGCAAGGTTTATGGCAGAGGTGAGGGTACGGAAACGTGTTAGGGTCAGGGTACGTGTTGACGTATGGATTAGGATTAGGGTACGGCTTAGGGTAAGGTGTAGGGCTGATGGTAGGTTTCTGTTCCGGGCTAAGGTTAAGGATAGGCAACGGCAAGGTTTGGGGCACAGCTGAGGGTACGGAAACGTGTTAGTGTCAGGGTACATGTTGACTCACCGGTTAGTGCCAGCGTACGGATTAGGATTAGTGTACCGCGTAGATAAGGTGCACGGTTGGTGGTAGGTTTCCGTTCCAGCCTATGGTTAGGGTTAGGGAAAGTCAAGGTTTCTATTTGTAGGTTTTTTAAGGAAACTCCATACTGTTCTCCATAGTGACTGTATCAATTTACATTCCCAACAATAGTGGAAGAGGGCTCCTTTTGTCCACACCCTCCCCAGAATTTGTTGTCTGTAGATTTTCTGATGATGCTGATTCTAACAGGTGTGAGGTGATACCTCATTGTAGTTTTGATTTGCATTTCTCTAATAATTAGTGCTCTTGAGCAGCTTTTCATGTGCGTCTTAGCCATCTCTGTGTCTTCTTTGAAGAAACGTCTCTTTAGATATTCTGCCCATGTTTGTATTGGGTTGTTTGTTTTTTTAATATTAAGCTGCATGAGCTGTTTATATATATTGGAGATTAAACCTTTGTCCATTGATTCGTTTGCAACTATTTTCGCCCCTTCTGAGGGATGCCTTTTTCCATTCCCGTGTTTTTAACCAAAAAAGAAAGAAAGACAAAGAAGCAGAACACTAATGTGCGTAAAATATGGCTTTTGAAACGGTCGTTTTGAAATATGGACGTCCTTTGAATTTTTTGGTCGATATGTGACCCCAGGATTTGTTTTCAGGGCAGGTGTCATTTACAGGCCTGCAATGATTTTGAATATCAACTGACCTTTAGCGCTGGGATTAAAGCTGCTGTTGTGTGAAACGGCCACAAGGTGGCAGCAGTTCTCTCTTTCAAATCAGGTTATTAGTGCAACAGAGCCTCAATGGAAGTCTTGTTCTAGATTGGAATTTAGAATGGAATGTGCCAGGAGAAAGCCCCTCAACTTTGTCTCACTACTTCTTGTTCGTGTTTTAATTTAATTTTTTATTTTTTATTACAGCAAGTTTGATTACAATGCTTGGCTTGTTGTAGGTGTGGAAGATGTGGTTCTTTGACACATATACAGATGTCTGTTCTTCCTGGGATCCTTTGCCCATGTACGTTAAGACAGAATGTTGAGTAGTCCTCTCTTTGTATTCCGTAGGTCTTAGGTGATTATATATGTCACCTGTGTTTGTATATGTCTGTTAACCCCAATATCGTAATGAAACCCATCCTCACACCTTTCCATTGGTGAACCATAAGTTTGTTTAATGAATCTGTGATTGCCCTTCTCCGTGGAAATATCTGCCCTGGTATCCATTTTTAGGTAACACCTATAAGTGATATGATACGATATGTGTCTTTCACTTTCTGACTTACTACAAGTCATGTGATAACCTCTAGGCTCATCTACGGTGCTGCAAATGGCATTGTGTCCTTTTTTTCCTTGGCTTCTATTCTGCTTTAGCGAGGTCCATTTTCAACACTGTGATTCCCTGAGGGTTGTGGATTAGCTGACGTGGGCAGCCTTATCCTGCCGGCCGGCCCTCCCCAGGTGTGCCTGGTTGAGGTCAATATAAACAGCGCTCCAGGCAGCAATAGCCCCTGAAGCTGTGCCTGCCTCCATATTCTTTGCCCCGTGAGCAGTCTCGGGGCTGTGCTGGTGGGAGGGAGTGAGGGGCCACAGCTTTGTTGGTGGCCCGGTGTGAGTGGAGTTCTGCTGGCCTTTCTGCAGGAGTTGCCAAGCTGCCACCTGTAAAGAAGAGGATGTGTCACCCATACCTCCCGCTGGAATTTCTCTCCGGACAGAGGTGAGGAAGGAAAAAATCAGTGGGGGCCGGGACAGGTGGGGTATCTCTGGCAGGACAATGGAAAGCTTCCGGAAGAGTGCCCTGGGCCAGGACCACCCTGGCTGGCCTGGAGGCACCAAGTTGGCCTGCGTTCTCTCGCTGTTGTGGCTCCACGGCCCTTCCTCTAGTCTTTCAAGCCCTTGTACATATTCAGGTGTTTTACCTGGGAAGGGTGGGAACAGTTCAGCAACAGCTGGCCTGGGGCTCAGCTCACCTTTGTTCAGAGATGCCTCGGCTCGGTCCCCCCGCTTTGCAATGAGGAAGCTCCTTGTGTGGGGTGTGGGTTGCTGGCTGTACGGGAGATGATTCCCCACCTCTGAACAATTTCAATATTGTTTACCGTTGGAGCAAGTGCCCTGATAGTGTTTTTCTCTGTATAACTGGTCGGTTCAGGTTTTTCTTCGTTTATGGTTCAAGTTAGCTTTTATTCCTCTTTTATGTATTTATAGATATAAGCATGGAAATAATTTATTCCTATAAATACATCTGTGTGAAGGGAAGAGCTTTTTTCTGTTTTATTTTTAAATTTTATATTTTAACATTTTGAAATTTAATTTTATTTACTTTTTTATACAGCGGGTTATTATTAGTTATGTATTTTATGCATATACATGTATACAGGTCAATCTCAATCTCCCAACTCGTCCCACCACCACCACCCCATGGCTTCCCACACTTGGTGTCCATACGTTTGTTCTCTACCTCTGTGTCTCTATTTCTTCCCTGCAAACCAGTTCATCTGTACCATTTTTTAGGTTCCACATATATGCATTAATATACAATATTTGTTTTCCCCTTTCTGACTTACTTCATTCTGTATGACTGTCTCTAGATCCATCGATGTCTCTACAAATGACCCAGATTCATTCCTTTTTATGGCCGAGTAATATTCCATTTTATATATGTACCCCATCTTTATCCATTCATCTGTCTTTGGGCGTTTAGTTTGCTTCCATTACCTGGCTATTGTAAATAGTGCTGCAATGAACATTGTGGTGAATGTGCCTTTTTGATTTATGGTTTTCTTTGTGTATATGCCCAGAAGTGGAATTGCTGGATCAGATGGTAATTCTATTTCTAGATTTTTTAAGGAAACTCCATAGTGTTCTCCATAGTGACTCTATCAATTTACATTCCCACCAATAGTGGAAGAGGGCTCCTTTTGTCCACACCCTCCCCAGAATTTGTTGTTTGTAGATTTTCTGATGATGCCGATTCTAACAAGTGTGAGGTGATACCTCATTGTAGTTTTGATTTGCATTTCTCTAATAATTAGTGCTCTTGAGCAGCTTCTCATGTGCTCCTTGGCCATCTCTGTGTCTTCTTTGAAGAAACGTCTCTTGAGATCTTCTGCCCATTTCTGTATTGGGAGGATCGTGGGATGGTCAGGCTGTGTGCTGACGCACGTGTCAGTGCCAGCGTTAAGGGCCAGGAGTAGGGTACATCATAGGGTAACGTGTAGGGCTGGTGGTGGGTTTCCGTTCCGGGCTAGGGTTAGGGTTAGGGAACGGCAAGGTTTAGGGAACAGGTGAGCATAGGGACACGTGGGAGAGGCAGGCTATGTGCTGACGCACGTGTCAGTGCCAGCGTAAGGGCCAGGAGTAGGGTACATCATAGGGTAACGTGTAGGGCTGGTGGTGGGTTTCCGTTCCGGGCTAGGGTTAGGGTTAGGGAACGGCAAGGTTTAGGGAACAGGTGAGCATAGGGACACGTGGGAGAGGCAGGCTACGTGCTGACAAACGTGTCAGTGCCAGCGTACGGGTCTGGAGTAAAGTATGGTGTAGGGCTAGTTGTGGGTTTCCATTCCGCGCTAGGGTTAGGGTTAGGGAACGGCAAGGCTTAGGGCACAGCTGAGGGTACAGAAACGTGGGAGGGTCAGGCTATGTGCTGACGCACGTTTCAGTGCCAGTGTACGGGCCAGGATTAGGGTACGGAGTAGGGTAAGGTGTAGGGCTGTTGGTGGGTTTCTGTTCCGGGTTAGGGTTAGGGAACGGCAAGGCTTAGGGCACAGGTAAGGGTACTGAAACGAGGGAGAGGCACGCTACGTGCTGACACACGGGTCAGTGCCAGCGTACGCGCCAGAATTAGGGTACGGCGTAGGGTAAGGTGTAGGGCTGGTGGTGGGTTTCTGTTCCAGGGTAGGGTTAGGGTTAGGGATCGGCAAGGCTTAGGGCACAGGTGAGGGTATGGAAACATGGGAGTGGCAGGCTACGTGCTTACACAAGGGTCAGTTCCAGTGTACGGCCCAGGAGTAGGGTACGGCGTAGGGTAAGGTGTAGGGCTGGTGGTGGGTTTCCGTTTCCGGCTAGGGTTAGGGTTAGGGAATGGCAAGGCTTAGGGCACAGGTGAGGGTACAGAAACGTGGGAGGGTCAGGCTACGTGCTGACGCAAGTGTCAGTGCCAGCGTACGGCCCAGCAATAGGGTATGGCGTAGGGTAAAGTGTAGGGTTAGGGTTAGGGAATGGCAAGGCTTAGGGCACAGGTGAGGGTACGGAAACGTGGGAGGGTCAGGCTACATGCTGAAGCACGGGTCAGTGCCAGGGTGTCGACCAGGAGTAGGGTACGGCGTAGGGTAAGGTGTAAGACTGGTGGTGGGTGTCCATTCCGGGGTTTGATTAGGGTTAGGGAACGTCAAGTTTTAGGGCACAGGTGAGGGTACGGAAACGTGGGAGGGTCAGGCTACCTGCTGACGCATGGGTCAGTGCCAGCGTATGGGCCATGAGTAGGGTACGGCGTAGGGTAAGGTGTTGGGCTGGTGGTGGGTTTCCGTTCTGGGCTAGGGTTAGGGTTAGGGAACGGCAAGGCTAAGGGCACAGGTGAGGGTACGGAAACTTGGGTGAGGCAGGCTACGTGCTGACGCACGGGTCAGTGCCAGCATACAGGCCAGGAGTAGGGTAAGGCATAGGGTATGGTGTAGGGCTGGTGGTGGGTTTCAGTTCAGGGCTAGGGTTAGGGTTAGTGAACGGCAAGGCTTAGGGCACAGGTGAGGGTACAGAAACGTGTTAGGTTCATGGTGCATGTTGATGCATGGAATAGTGTCATCGTACGCATTAGGATTAGGGTACAGCGTACAGTAAGGTGTACGGATGGCGGTAGGTTTACATTCCGGTGTAGGGTTAGGGATAGCGAATTGCAAGGTATAGGGCACAGGTGATGGTACGGAATTGTGTTAGGTTCAGGGTACGTGTTGACTCACGGGTTAGTGTGAGCGTACGCATGAGGATTAGGGTACCGCATAGAGTAAGGTGTAGGGTTGGTGGTAGGTTTCCGTTCCAGTCTAGGGTTATGTTTAGGGACTGGCAAAGTTTAGGGCACAGGTGAGGGTACGAAACGTGTTAGGGTCAGGGTACGTGTTGATGCACAGGTTAGTGTCAGCATACGAATTAGGATTAGGGTATGGCGTAAGGTAAGGTGTAGGGTTGGTGGTAGTTTTCCGTTCCGGGCTAGGGTTAAGGTAAGGGAACGGCAAGGTTTATGGCAGAGGTGAGGGTACGGAAACGTGTTAGGGTCAGGGTACGTGTTGACGTATGGATTAGGATTAGGGTACGGCTTAGGGTAAGGTGTAGGGCTGATGGTAGGTTTCTGTTCCGGGCTAAGGTTAAGGATAGGCAACGGCAAGGTTTGGGGCACAGCTGAGGGTACGGAAACGTGTTAGTGTCAGGGTACATGTTGACTCACCGGTTAGTGCCAGCGTACGGATTAGGATTAGTGTACCGCGTAGATAAGGTGCACGGTTGGTGGTAGGTTTCCGTTCCAGCCTATGGTTAGGGTTAGGGAAAGTCAAGGTTTCTATTTGTAGGTTTTTTAAGGAAACTCCATACTGTTCTCCATAGTGACTGTATCAATTTACATTCCCAACAATAGTGGAAGAGGGCTCCTTTTGTCCACACCCTCCCCAGAATTTGTTGTCTGTAGATTTTCTGATGATGCTGATTCTAACAGGTGTGAGGTGATACCTCATTGTAGTTTTGATTTGCATTTCTCTAATAATTAGTGCTCTTGAGCAGCTTTTCATGTGCGTCTTAGCCATCTCTGTGTCTTCTTTGAAGAAACGTCTCTTTAGATATTCTGCCCATGTTTGTATTGGGTTGTTTGTTTTTTTAATATTAAGCTGCATGAGCTGTTTATATATATTGGAGATTAAACCTTTGTCCATTGATTCGTTTGCAACTATTTTCGCCCCTTCTGAGGGATGCCTTTTTCCATTCCCGTGTTTTTAACCAAAAAAGAAAGAAAGACAAAGAAGCAGAACACTAATGTGCGTAAAATATGGCTTTTGAAACGGTCGTTTTGAAATATGGACGTCCTTTGAATTTTTTGGTCGATATGTGACCCCAGGATTTGTTTTCAGGGCAGGTGTCATTTACAGGCCTGCAATGATTTTGAATATCAACTGACCTTTAGCGCTGGGATTAAAGCTGCTGTTGTGTGAAACGGCCACAAGGTGGCAGCAGTTCTCTCTTTCAAATCAGGTTATTAGTGCAACAGAGCCTCAATGGAAGTCTTGTTCTAGATTGGAATTTAGAATGGAATGTGCCAGGAGAAAGCCCCTCAAGTTTGTCTCACTACTTCTTGTTCGTGTTTTTAATTTAATTTTTTATTTTTTATTACAGCAAGTTTGATTACAATGCTTGGCTTGTTGTAGGTGTGGAAGATGTGGTTCTTTGACACATATACAGATGTCTGTTCTTCCTGGGATCCTTTGCCCATGTACGTTAAGACAGAATGTTGAGTAGTCCTCTCTTTGTATTCCGTAGGTCTTAGGTGATTATATATGTCACCTGTGTTTGTATATGTCTGTTAACCCCAATATCGTAATGAAACCCATCCTCACACCTTTCCATTGGTGAACCATAAGTTTGTTTAATGAATCTGTGATTGCCCTTCTCCGTGGAAATATCTGCCCTGGTATCCATTTTTAGGTAACACCTATAAGTGATATGATACGATATGTGTCTTTCACTTTCTGACTTACTACAAGTCATGTGATAACCTCTAGGCTCATCTACGGTGCTGCAAATGGCATTGTGTCCTTTTTTTCCTTGGCTTCTATTCTGCTTTAGCGAGGTCCATTTTCAACACTGTGATTCCCTGAGGGTTGTGGATTAGCTGACGTGGGCAGCCTTATCCTGCCGGCCGGCCCTCCCCAGGTGTGCCTGGTTGAGGTCAATATAAACAGCGCTCCAGGCAGCAATAGCCCCTGAAGCTGTGCCTGCCTCCATATTCTTTGCCCCGTGAGCAGTCTCGGGGCTGTGCTGGTGGGAGGGAGTGAGGGGCCACAGCTTTGTTGGTGGCCCGGTGTGAGTGGAGTTCTGCTGGCCTTTCTGCAGGAGT
Source organism: Mesoplodon bidens (assembly GCF_964165515.1). Taxonomy (NCBI): domain Eukaryota; kingdom Metazoa; phylum Chordata; class Mammalia; order Artiodactyla; family Ziphiidae; genus Mesoplodon; species Mesoplodon bidens. Next base: position 571,720 of record NW_027672640.1, on the reverse strand, counting down.
TGCCAAGCTGCCACCTGTAAAGAAGAGGATGTGTCACCCATACCTCCCGCTGGAATTTCTCTCCGGACAGAGGTGAGGAAGGAAAAAATCAGTGGGGGCCGGGACAGGTGGGGTATCTCTGGCAGGACAATGGAAAGCTTCCGGAAGAGTGCCCTGGGCCAGGACCACCCTGGCTGGCCTGGAGGCACCAAGTTGGCCTGCGTTCTCTCGCTGTTGTGGCTCCACGGCCCTTCCTCTAGTCTTTCAAGCCCTTGTACATATTCAGGTGTTTTACCTGGGAAGGGTGGGAACAGTTCAGCAACAGCTGGCCTGGGGCTCAGCTCACCTTTGTTCAGAGATGCCTCGGCTCGGTCCCCCCGCTTTGCAATGAGGAAGCTCCTTGTGTGGGGTGTGGGTTGCTGGCTGTACGGGAGATGATTCCCCACCTCTGAACAATTTCAATATTGTTTACCGTTGGAGCAAGTGCCCTGATAGTGTTTTTCTCTGTATAACTGGTCGGTTCAGGTTTTTCTTCGTTTATGGTTCAAGTTAGCTTTTATTCCTCTTTTATGTATTTATAGATATAAGCATGGAAATAATTTATTCCTATAAATACATCTGTGTGAAGGGAAGAGCTTTTTTCTGTTTTATTTTTAAATTTTATATTTTAACATTTTGAAATTTAATTTTATTTACTTTTTTATACAGCGGGTTATTATTAGTTATGTATTTTATGCATATACATGTATACAGGTCAATCTCAATCTCCCAACTCGTCCCACCACCACCACCCCATGGCTTCCCACACTTGGTGTCCATACGTTTGTTCTCTACCTCTGTGTCTCTATTTCTTCCCTGCAAACCAGTTCATCTGTACCATTTTTTAGGTTCCACATATATGCATTAATATACAATATTTGTTTTCCCCTTTCTGACTTACTTCATTCTGTATGACTGTCTCTAGATCCATCGATGTCTCTACAAATGACCCAGATTCATTCCTTTTTATGGCCGAGTAATATTCCATTTTATATATGTACCCCATCTTTATCCATTCATCTGTCTTTGGGCATTTAGTTTGCTTCCATTACCTGGCTATTGTAAATAGTGCTGCAATGAACATTGTGGTGAATGTGCCTTTTTGATTTATGGTTTTCTTTGGGTATATGCCCAGAAGTGGAATTGCTGGATCAGATGGTAATTCTATTTCTAGATTTTTTAAGGAAACTCCATAGTGTTCTCCATAGTGACTCTATCAATTTACATTCCCACCAATAGTGGAAGAGGGCTCCTTTTGTCCACACCCTCCCCAGAATTTGTTGTTTGTAGATTTTCTGATGATGCCGATTCTAACAGGTGTGAGGTGATACCTCATTGTAGTTTTGATTTGCATTTCTCTAATAATTAGTGCTCTTGAGCAGCTTCTCATGTGCGCCTTGGCCATCTCTGTGTCTTCTTTGAAGAAACGTCTCTTGAGATCTTCTGCCCATTTCCGTATTGGGAGGATCGTGGGATGGTCAGGCTGTGTGCTGACGCACGTGTCAGTGCCAGCGTAAGGGCCAGGAGTAGGGTACATCATAGGGTAACGTGTAGGGCTGGTGGTGGGTTTCCGTTCCGGGCTAGGGTTAGGGTTAGGGAACGGCAAGGTTTAGGGAACAGGTGAGCATAGGGACACGTGGGAGAGGCAGGCTACGTGCTGACAAACGTGTCAGTGCCAGCGTACGGGTCTGGAGTAAAGTATGGTGTAGGGCTAGTTGTGGGTTTCCATTCCGCGCTAGGGTTAGGGTTAGGGAACGGCAAGGCTTAGGGCACAGCTGAGGGTACAGAAACGTGGGAGGGTCAGGCTATGTGCTGACGCACGTTTCAGTGCCAGTGTACGGGCCAGGATTAGGGTACGGAGTAGGGTAAGGTGTAGGGCTGTTGGTGGGTTTCTGTTCCGGGTTAGGGTTAGGGAACGGCAAGGCTTAGGGCACAGGTAAGGGTACTGAAACGAGGGAGAGGCACGCTACGTGCTGACACACGGGTCAGTGCCAGCGTACGCGCCAGAATTAGGGTACGGCGTAGGGTAAGGTGTAGGGCTGGTGGTGGGTTTCTGTTCCAGGGTAGGGTTAGGGTTAGGGATCGGCAAGGCTTAGGGCACAGGTGAGGGTATGGAAACATGGGAGTGGCAGGCTACGTGCTTACACAAGGGTCAGTTCCAGTGTACGGCCCAGGAGTAGGGTACGGCGTAGGGTAAGGTGTAGGGCTGGTGGTGGGTTTCCGTTTCCGGCTAGGGTTAGGGTTAGGGAATGGCAAGGCTTAGGGCACAGGTGAGGGTACAGAAACGTGGGAGGGTCAGGCTACGTGCTGACGCAAGTGTCAGTGCCAGCGTACGGCCCAGCAATAGGGTATGGCGTAGGGTAAAGTGTAGGGTTAGGGTTAGGGAACGGCAAGGCTTAGGGCACAGGTGAGGGTACGGAAACGTGGGAGGGTCAGGCTACATGCTGAAGCACGGGTCAGTGCCAGGGTGTGGACCAGGAGTAGGGTACGGCGTAGGGTAAGGTGTAAGACTGGTGGTGGGTGTCCATTCCGGGGTTTGATTAGGGTTAGGGAACGTCAAGTTTTAGGGCACAGGTGAGGGTACGGAAACGTGGGAGGGTCAGGCTACCTGCTGACGCATGGGTCAGTGCCAGCGTATGGGCCAGGAGTAGGGTACGGCGTAGGGTAAGGTGTAGGGCTGGTGGTGGGTTTCCGTTCTGGGCTAGGGTTAGGGTTAGGGAACGGCAAGGCTAAGGGCACAGGTGAGGGTACGGAAACTTGGGTGAGGCAGGCTACGTGCTGACGCACGGGTCAGTGCCAGCATACAGGCCAGGAGTAGGGTAAGGCATAGGGTATGGTGTAGGGCTGGTGGTGGGTTTCAGTTCAGGGCTAGGGTTAGGGTTAGTGAACGGCAAGGCTTAGGGCACAGGTGAGGGTACAGAAACGTGTTAGGTTCATGGTGCATGTTGATGCATGGAATAGTGTCATCGTACGCATTAGGATTAGGGTACGGCGTACAGTAAGGTGTACAGATGGCGGTAGGTTTACATTCCGGTGTAGGGTTAGGGATAGCGAATTGCAAGGTATAGGGCACAGGTGATGGTACGGAATTGTGTTAGGTTCAGGGTACGTGTTGACTCACGGGTTAGTGTGAGCGTACGCATGAGGATTAGGGTACCGCATAGAGTAAGGTGTAGGGTTGGTGGTAGGTTTCCGTTCCAGTCTAGGGTTATGTTTAGGGACTGGCAAAGTTTAGGGCACAGGTGAGGGTACGAAACGTGTTAGGGTCAGGGTACGTGTTGATGCACAGGTTAGTGTCAGCATACGAATTAGGATTAGGGTATGGCGTAAGGTAAGGTGTAGGGTTGGTGGTAGTTTTCCGTTCCGGGCTAGGGTTAAGGTAAGGGAACGGCAAGGTTTATGGCAGAGGTGAGGGTACGGAAACGTGTTAGGGTCAGGGTACGTGTTGACGTATGGATTAGGATTAGGGTACGGCTTAGGGTAAGGTGTAGGGCTGATGGTAGGTTTCTGTTCCGGGCTAAGGTTAAGGATAGGCAACGGCAAGGTTTGGGGCACAGCTGAGGGTACGGAAACGTGTTAGTGTCAGGGTACATGTTGACTCACCGGTTAGTGCCAGCGTACGGATTAGGATTAGTGTACCGCGTAGATAAGGTGCATGGTTGGTGGTAGGTTTCCGTTCCAGCCTATGGTTAGGGTTAGGGAAAGTCAAGGTTTCTATTTGTAGGTTTTTTAAGGAAACTCCATACTGTTCTCCATAGTGACTGTATCAATTTACATTCCCAACAATAGTGGAAGAGGGCTCCTTTTGTCCACACCCTCCCCAGAATTTGTTGTCTGTAGATTTTCTGATGATGCTGATTCTAACAGGTGTGAGGTGATACCTCATTGTAGTTTTGATTTGCATTTCTCTAATAATTAGTGCTCTTGAGCAGCTTTTCATGTGCGTCTTAGCCATCTCTGTGTCTTCTTTGAAGAAACGTCTCTTTAGATATTCTGCCCATGTTTGTATTGGGTTGTTTGTTTTTTTAATATTAAGCTGCATGAGCTGTTTATATATATTGGAGATTAAACCTTTGTCCATTGATTCGTTTGCAACTATTTTCGCCCCTTCTGAGGGATGCCTTTTTCCATTCCCGTGTTTTTAACCAAAAAAGAAAGAAAGACAAAGAAGCAGAACACTAATGTGCGTAAAATATGGCTTTTGAAACGGTCGTTTTGAAATATGGACGTCCTTTGAATTTTTTGGTTGATATGTGACCCCAGGATTTGTTTTCAGGGCAGGTGTCATTTACAGGCCTGCAATGATTTTGAATATCAACTGACCTTTAGCGCTGGGATTAAAGCTGCTGTTGTGTGAAACGGCCACAAGGTGGCAGCAGTTCTCTCTTTCAAATCAGGTTATTAGTGCAACAGAGCCTCAATGGAAGTCTTGTTCTAGATTGGAATTTAGAATGGAATGTGCCAGGAGAAAGCCCCTCAAGTTTGTCTCACTACTTCTTGTTCGTGTTTTTAATTTAATTTTTTATTTTTTATTACAGCAAGTTTGATTACAATGCTTGGCTTGTTGTAGGTGTGGAAGATGTGGTTCTTTGACACATATACAGATGTCTGTTCTTCCTGGGATCCTTTGCCCATGTACGTTAAGACAGAATGTTGAGTAGTCCTCTCTTTGTATTCCGTAGGTCTTAGGTGATTATATATGTCACCTGTGTTTGTATATGTCTGTTAACCCCAATATCGTAATGAAACCCATCCTCACACCTTTCCATTGGTGAACCATAAGTTTGTTTAATGAATCTGTGATTGCCCTTCTCCGTGGAAATATCTGCCCTGGTATCCATTTTTAGGTAACACCTATAAGTGATATGATACGATATGTGTCTTTCACTTTCTGACTTACTACAAGTCATGTGATAACCTCTAGGCTCATCTACGGTGCTGCAAATGGCATTGTGTCCTTTTTTTCCTTGGCTTCTATTCTGCTTTAGCGAGGTCCATTTTCAACACTGTGATTCCCTGAGGGTTGTGGATTAGCTGACGTGGGCAGCCTTATCCTGCCGGCCGGCCCTCCCCAGGTGTGCCTGGTTGAGGTCAATATAAACAGCGCTCCAGGCAGCAATAGCCCCTGAAGCTGTGCCTGCCTCCATATTCTTTGCCCCGTGAGCAGTCTCGGGGCTGTGCTGGTGGGAGGGAGTGAGGGGCCACAGCTTTGTTGGTGGCCCGGTGTGAGTGGAGTTCTGCTGGCCTTTCTGCAGGAGTTGCCAAGCTGCCACCTGTAAAGAAGAGGATGTGTCACCCATACCTCCCGCTGGAATTTCTCTCCGGACAGAGGTGAGGAAGGAAAAAATCAGTGGGGGCCGGGACAGGTGGGGTATCTCTGGCAGGACAATGGAAAGCTTCCGGAAGAGTGCCCTGGGCCAGGACCACCCTGGCTGGCCTGGAGGCACCAAGTTGGCCTGCGTTCTCTCGCTGTTGTGGCTCCACGGCCCTTCCTCTAGTCTTTCAAGCCCTTGTACATATTCAGGTGTTTTACCTGGGAAGGGTGGGAACAGTTCAGCAACAGCTGGCCTGGGGCTCAGCTCACCTTTGTTCAGAGATGCCTCGGCTCGGTCCCCCCGCTTTGCAATGAGGAAGCTCCTTGTGTGGGGTGTGGGTTGCTGGCTGTACGGGAGATGATTCCCCACCTCTGAACAATTTCAATATTGTTTACCGTTGGAGCAAGTGCCCTGATAGTGTTTTTCTCTGTATAACTGGTCGGTTCAGGTTTTTCTTCGTTTATGGTTCAAGTTAGCTTTTATTCCTCTTTTATGTATTTATAGATATAAGCATGGAAATAATTTATTCCTATAAATACATCTGTGTGAAGGGAAGAGCTTTTTTCTGTTTTATTTTTAAATTTTATATTTTAACATTTTGAAATTTAATTTTATTTACTTTTTTATACAGCGGGTTATTATTAGTTATGTATTTTATGCATATACATGTATACAGGTCAATCTCAATCTCCCAACTCGTCCCACCACCACCACCCCATGGCTTCCCACACTTGGTGTCCATACGTTTGTTCTCTACCTCTGTGTCTCTATTTCTTCCCTGCAAACCAGTTCATCTGTACCATTTTTTAGGTTCCACATATATGCATTAATATACAATATTTGTTTTCCCCTTTCTGACTTACTTCATTCTGTATGACTGTCTCTAGATCCATCGATGTCTCTACAAATGACCCAGATTCATTCCTTTTTATGGCCGAGTAATATTCCATTTTATATATGTACCCCATCTTTATCCATTCATCTGTCTTTGGGCATTTAGTTTGCTTCCATTACCTGGCTATTGTAAATAGTGCTGCAATGAACATTGTGGTGAATGTGCCTTTTTGATTTATGGTTTTCTTTGGGTATATGCCCAGAAGTGGAATTGCTGGATCAGATGGTAATTCTATTTCTAGATTTTTTAAGGAAACTCCATAGTGTTCTCCATAGTGACTCTATCAATTTACATTCCCACCAATAGTGGAAGAGGGCTCCTTTTGTCCACACCCTCCCCAGAATTTGTTGTTTGTAGATTTTCTGATGATGCCGATTCTAACAGGTGTGAGGTGATACCTCATTGTAGTTTTGATTTGCATTTCTCTAATAATTAGTGCTCTTGAGCAGCTTCTCATGTGCGCCTTGGCCATCTCTGTGTCTTCTTTGAAGAAACGTCTCTTGAGATCTTCTGCCCATTTCCGTATTGGGAGGATCGTGGGATGGTCAGGCTGTGTGCTGACGCACGTGTCAGTGCCAGCGTAAGGGCCAGGAGTAGGGTACATCATAGGGTAACGTGTAGGGCTGGTGGTGGGTTTCCGTTCCGGGCTAGGGTTAGGGTTAGGGAACGGCAAGGTTTAGGGAACAGGTGAGCATAGGGACACGTGGGAGAGGCAGGCTACGTGCTGACAAACGTGTCAGTGCCAGCGTACGGGTCTGGAGTAAAGTATGGTGTAGGGCTAGTTGTGGGTTTCCATTCCGCCCTAGGGTTAGGGTTAGGGAACGGCAAGGCTTAGGGCACAGCTGAGGGTACAGAATCGTGGGAGGGTCAGGCTATGTGCTGACGCACGTTTCAGTGCCAGTGTACGGGCCAGGATTAGGGTACGGAGTAGGGTAAGGTGTAGGGCTGTTGGTGGGTTTCTGTTCCGGGTTAGGGTTAGGGAACGGCAAGGCTTAGGGCACAGGTAAGGGTACTGAAACGAGGGAGAGGCACGCTACGTGCTGACACACGGGTCAGTGCCAGCGTACGCGCCAGAATTAGGGTACGGCGTAGGGTAAGGTGTAGGGCTGGTGGTGGGTTTCTGTTCCAGGGTAGGGTTAGGGTTAGGGATCGGCAAGGCTTAGGGCACAGGTGAGGGTATGGAAACATGGGAGTGGCAGGCTACGTGCTTACACAAGGGTCAGTTCCAGTGTACGGCCCAGGAGTAGGGTACGGCGTAGGGTAAGGTGTAGGGCTGGTGGTGGGTTTCCGTTTCCGGCTAGGGTTAGGGTTAGGGAATGGCAAGGCTTAGGGCACAGGTGAGGGTACAGAAACGTGGGAGGGTCAGGCTACGTGCTGACGCAAGTGTCAGTGCCAGCGTACGGCCCAGCAATAGGGTATGGCGTAGGGTAAAGTGTAGGGTTAGGGTTAGGGAACGGCAAGGCTTAGGGCACAGGTGAGGGTACGGAAACGTGGGAGGGTCAGGCTACATGCTGAAGCACGGGTCAGTGCCAGGGTGTGGACCAGGAGTAGGGTACGGCGTAGGGTAAGGTGTAAGACTGGTGGTGGGTGTCCATTCCGGGGTTTGATTAGGGTTAGGGAACGTCAAGTTTTAGGGCACAGGTGAGGGTACGGAAACGTGGGAGGGTCAGGCTACCTGCTGACGCATGGGTCAGTGCCAGCGTATGGGCCAGGAGTAGGGTACGGCGTAGGGTAAGGTGTAGGGCTGGTGGTGGGTTTCCGTTCTGGGCTAGGGTTAGGGTTAGGGAACGGCAAGGCTAAGGGCACAGGTGAGGGTACGGAAACTTGGGTGAGGCAGGCTACGTGCTGACGCACGGGTCAGTGCCAGCATACAGGCCAGGAGTAGGGTAAGGCATAGGGTATGGTGTAGGGCTGGTGGTGGGTTTCAGTTCAGGGCTAGGGTTAGGGTTAGTGAACGGCAAGGCTTAGGGCACAGGTGAGGGTACAGAAACGTGTTAGGTTCATGGTGCATGTTGATGCATGGAATAGTGTCATCGTACGCATTAGGATTAGGGTACGGCGTACAGTAAGGTGTACAGATGGCGGTAGGTTTACATTCCGGTGTAGGGTTAGGGATAGCGAATTGCAAGGTATAGGGCACAGGTGATGGTACGGAATTGTGTTAGGTTCAGGGTACGTGTTGACTCACGGGTTAGTGTGAGCGTACGCATGAGGATTAGGGTACCGCATAGAGTAAGGTGTAGGGTTGGTGGTAGGTTTCCGTTCCAGTCTAGGGTTATGTTTAGGGACTGGCAAAGTTTAGGGCACAGGTGAGGGTACGAAACGTGTTAGGGTCAGGGTACGTGTTGATGCACAGGTTAGTGTCAGCATACGAATTAGGATTAGGGTATGGCGTAAGGTAAGGTGTAGGGTTGGTGGTAGTTTTCCGTTCCGGGCTAGGGTTAAGGTAAGGGAACGGCAAGGTTTATGGCAGAGGTGAGGGTACGGAAACGTGTTAGGGTCAGGGTACGTGTTGACGTATGGATTAGGATTAGGGTACGGCTTAGGGTAAGGTGTAGGGCTGATGGTAGGTTTCTGTTCCGGGCTAAGGTTAAGGATAGGCAACGGCAAGGTTTGGGGCACAGCTGAGGGTACGGAAACGTGTTAGTGTCAGGGTACATGTTGACTCACCGGTTAGTGCCAGCGTACGGATTAGGATTAGTGTACCGCGTAGATAAGGTGCATGGTTGGTGGTAGGTTTCCGTTCCAGCCTATGGTTAGGGTTAGGGAAAGTCAAGGTTTCTATTTGTAGGTTTTTTAAGGAAACTCCATACTGTTCTCCATAGTGACTGTATCAATTTACATTCCCAACAATAGTGGAAGAGGGCTCCTTTTGTCCACACCCTCCCCAGAATTTGTTGTCTGTAGATTTTCTGATGATGCTGATTCTAACAGGTGTGAGGTGATACCTCATTGTAGTTTTGATTTGCATTTCTCTAATAATTAGTGCTCTTGAGCAGCTTTTCATGTGCGTCTTAGCCATCTCTGTGTCTTCTTTGAAGAAACGTCTCTTTAGATATTCTGCCCATGTTTGTATTGGGTTGTTTGTTTTTTTAATATTAAGCTGCATGAGCTGTTTATATATATTGGAGATTAAACCTTTGTCCATTGATTCGTTTGCAACTATTTTCGCCCCTTCTGAGGGATGCCTTTTTCCATTCCCGTGTTTTTAACCAAAAAAGAAAGAAAGACAAAGAAGCAGAACACTAATGTGCGTAAAATATGGCTTTTGAAACGGTCGTTTTGAAATATGGACGTCCTTTGAATTTTTTGGTTGATATGTGACCCCAGGATTTGTTTTCAGGGCAGGTGTCATTTACAGGCCTGCAATGATTTTGAATATCAACTGACCTTTAGCGCTGGGATTAAAGCTGCTGTTGTGTGAAACGGCCACAAGGTGGCAGCAGTTCTCTCTTTCAAATCAGGTTATTAGTGCAACAGAGCCTCAATGGAAGTCTTGTTCTAGATTGGAATTTAGAATGGAATGTGCCAGGAGAAAGCCCCTCAAGTTTGTCTCACTACTTCTTGTTCGTGTTTTTAATTTAATTTTTTATTTTTTATTACAGCAAGTTTGATTACAATGCTTGGCTTGTTGTAGGTGTGGAAGATGTGGTTCTTTGACACATATACAGATGTCTGTTCTTCCTGGGATCCTTTGCCCATGTACGTTAAGACAGAATGTTGAGTAGTCCTCTCTTTGTATTCCGTAGGTCTTAGGTGATTATATATGTCACCTGTGTTTGTATATGTCTGTTAACCCCAATATCGTAATGAAACCCATCCTCACACCTTTCCATTGGTGAACCATAAGTTTGTTTAATGAATCTGTGATTGCCCTTCTCCGTGGAAATATCTGCCCTGGTATCCATTTTTAGGTAACACCTATAAGTGATATGATACGATATGTGTCTTTCACTTTCTGACTTACTACAAGTCATGTGATAACCTCTAGGCTCATCTACGGTGCTGCAAATGGCATTGTGTCCTTTTTTTCCTTGGCTTCTATTCTGCTTTAGCGAGGTCCATTTTCAACACTGTGATTCCCTGAGGGTTGTGGATTAGCTGACGTGGGCAGCCTTATCCTGCCGGCCGGCCCTCCCCAGGTGTGCCTGGTTGAGGTCAATATAAACAGCGCTCCAGGCAGCAATAGCCCCTGAAGCTGTGCCTGCCTCCATATTCTTTGCCCCGTGAGCAGTCTCGGGGCTGTGCTGGTGGGAGGGAGTGAGGGGCCACAGCTTTGTTGGTGGCCCGGTGTGAGTGGAGTTCTGCTGGCCTTTCTGCAGGAGTTGCCAAGCTGCCACCTGTAAAGAAGAGGATGTGTCACCCATACCTCCCGCTGGAATTTCTCTCCGGACAGAGGTGAGGAAGGAAAAAATCAGTGGGGGCCGGGACAGGTGGGGTATCTCTGGCAGGACAATGGAAAGCTTCCGGAAGAGTGCCCTGGGCCAGGACCACCCTGGCTGGCCTGGAGGCACCAAGTTGGCCTGCGTTCTCTCGCTGTTGTGGCTCCACGGCCCTTCCTCTAGTCTTTCAAGCCCTTGTACATATTCAGGTGTTTTACCTGGGAAGGGTGGGAACAGTTCAGCAACAGCTGGCCTGGGGCTCAGCTCACCTTTGTTCAGAGATGCCTCGGCTCGGTCCCCCCGCTTTGCAATGAGGAAGCTCCTTGTGTGGGGTGTGGGTTGCTGGCTGTACGGGAGATGATTCCCCACCTCTGAACAATTTCAATATTGTTTACCGTTGGAGCAAGTGCCCTGATAGTGTTTTTCTCTGCATAACTGGTCGGTTCAGGTTTTTCTTCGTTTATGGTTCAAGTTAGCTTTTATTCCTCTTTTATGTATTTATAGATATAAGCATGGAAATAATTTATTCCTATAAATACATCTGTGTGAAGGGAAGAGCTTTTTTCTGTTTTATTTTTAAATTTTATATTTTAACATTTTGAAATTTAATTTTATTTACTTTTTTATACAGCGGGTTATTATTAGTTATGTATTTTATGCATATACATGTATACAGGTCAATCTCAATCTCCCAACTCGTCCCACCACCACCACCCCATGGCTTCCCACACTTGGTGTCCATACGTTTGTTCTCTACCTCTGTGTCTCTATTTCTTCCCTGCAAACCAGTTCATCTGTACCATTTTTTAGGTTCCACATATATGCATTAATATACAATATTTGTTTTCCCCTTTCTGACTTACTTCATTCTGTATGACTGTCTCTAGATCCATCGATGTCTCTACAAATGACCCAGATTCATTCCTTTTTATGGCCGAGTAATATTCCATTTTATATATGTACCCCATCTTTATCCATTCATCTGTCTTTGGGCATTTAGTTTGCTTCCATTACCTGGCTATTGTAAATAGTGCTGCAATGAACATTGTGGTGAATGTGCCTTTTTGATTTATGGTTTTCTTTGGGTATATGCCCAGAAGTGGAATTGCTGGATCAGATGGTAATTCTATTTCTAGATTTTTTAAGGAAACTCCATAGTGTTCTCCATAGTGACTCTATCAATTTACATTCCCACCAATAGTGGAAGAGGGCTCCTTTTGTCCACACCCTCCCCAGAATTTGTTGTTTGTAGATTTTCTGATGATGCCGATTCTAACAGGTGTGAGGTGATACCTCATTGTAGTTTTGATTTGCATTTCTCTAATAATTAGTGCTCTTGAGCAGCTTCTCATGTGCGCCTTGGCCATCTCTGTGTCTTCTTTGAAGAAACGTCTCTTGAGATCTTCTGCCCATTTCCGTATTGGGAGGATCGTGGGATGGTCAGGCTGTGTGCTGACGCACGTGTCAGTGCCAGCGTAAGGGCCAGGAGTAGGGTACATCATAGGGTAACGTGTAGGGCTGGTGGTGGGTTTCCGTTCCGGGCTAGGGTTAGGGTTAGGGAACGGCAAGGTTTAGGGAACAGGTGAGCATAGGGACACGTGGGAGAGGCAGGCTACGTGCTGACAAACGTGTCAGTGCCAGCGTACGGGTCTGGAGTAAAGTATGGTGTAGGGCTAGTTGTGGGTTTCCATTCCGCGCTAGGGTTAGGGTTAGGGAACGGCAAGGCTTAGGGCACAGCTGAGGGTACAGAAACGTGGGAGGGTCAGGCTATGTGCTGACGCACGTTTCAGTGCCAGTGTACGGGCCAGGATTAGGGTACGGAGTAGGGTAAGGTGTAGGGCTGTTGGTGGGTTTCTGTTCCGGGTTAGGGTTAGGGAACGGCAAGGCTTAGGGCACAGGTAAGGGTACTGAAACGAGGGAGAGGCACGCTACATGCTGACACACGGGTCAGTGCCAGCGTACGCGCCAGAATTAGGGTACGGCGTAGGGTAAGGTGTAGGTCTGGTGGTGGGTTTCTGTTCCAGGGTAGGGTTAGGGTTAGGGATCGGAAAGGCTTAGGGCACAGGTGAGGGTATGGAAACATGGGAGTGGCAGGCTACGTGCTTACACAAGGGTCAGTTCCAGTGTACGGCCCAGGAGTAGGGTACGGCGTAGGGTAAGGTGTAGGGCTGGTGGTGGGTTTCCGTTTCCGGCTAGGGTTAGGGTTAGGGAATGGCAAGGCTTAGGGCACAGGTGAGGGTACAGAAACGTGGGAGGGTCAGGCTACGTGCTGACGCAAGTGTCAGTGCCAGCATACAGGCCAGGAGTAGGGTAAGGCATAGGGTATGGTGTAGGGCTGGTGGTGGGTTTCAGTTCAGGGCTAGGGTTAGGGTTAGTGAACGGCAAGGCTTAGGGCACAGTTGAGGGTACAGAAACGTGTTAGGTTCATGGTGCATGTTGATGCATGGAATAGTGTCATCGTACGCATTAGGATTAGGGTACGGCGTACAGTAAGGTGTACGGATGGCGGTAGGTTTACATTCCGGTGTAGGGTTAGGGATAGCGAATTGCAAGGTATAGGGCACAGGTGATGGTACGGAATTGTGTTAGGTTCAGGGTACGTGTTGACTCACGGGTTAGTGTGAGCGTACGCATGAGGATTAGGGTACCGCATAGAGTAAGGTGTAGGGTTGGTGGTAGGTTTCCGTTCCAGTCTAGGGTTATGTTTAGGGACTGGCAAAGTTTAGGGCACAGGTGAGGGTACGAAACGTGTTAGGGTCAGGGTACGTGTTGATGCACAGGTTAGTGTCAGCATACGAATTAGGATTAGGGTATGGCGTAAGGTAAGGTGTAGGGTTGGTGGTAGTTTTCCGTTCCGGGCTAGGGTTAAGGTAAGGGAACGGCAAGGTTTATGGCAGAGGTGAGGGTACGGAAACGTGTTAGGGTCAGGGTACGTGTTGACGTATGGATTAGGATTAGGGTACGGCTTAGGGTAAGGTGTAGGGCTGATGGTAGGTTTCTGTTCCGGGCTAAGGTTAAGGATAGGCAACGGCAAGGTTTGGGGCACAGCTGAGGGTACGGAAACGTGTTAGTGTCAGGGTACATGTTGACTCACCGGTTAGTGCCAGCGTACGGATTAGGATTAGTGTACCGCGTAGATAAGGTGCACGGTTGGTGGTAGGTTTCCGTTCCAGCCTATGGTTAGGGTTAGGGAAAGTCAAGGTTTCTATTTGTAGGTTTTTTAAGGAAACTCCATACTGTTCTCCATAGTGACTGTATCAATTTACATTCCCAACAATAGTGGAAGAGGGCTCCTTTTGTCCACACCCTCCCCAGAATTTGTTGTCTGTAGATTTTCTGATGATGCTGATTCTAACAGGTGTGAGGTGATACCTCATTGTAGTTTTGATTTGCATTTCTCTAATAATTAGTGCTCTTGAGCAGCTTTTCATGTGCGTCTTAGCCATCTCTGTGTCTTCTTTGAAGAAACGTCTCTTTAGATATTCTGCCCATGTTTGTATTGGGTTGTTTGTTTTTTTAATATTAAGCTGCATGAGCTGTTTATATATATTGGAGATTAAACCTTTGTCCATTGATTCGTTTGCAACTATTTTCGCCCCTTCTGAGGGATGCCTTTTTCCATTCCCGTGTTTTTAACCAAAAAAGAAAGAAAGACAAAGAAGCAGAACACTAATGTGCGTAAAATATGGCTTTTGAAACGGTCGTTTTGAAATATGGACGTCCTTTGAATTTTTTGGTCGATATGTGACCCCAGGATTTGTTTTCAGGGCAGGTGTCATTTACAGGCCTGCAATGATTTTGAATATCAACTGATCTTTAGCGCTGGGATTAAAGCTGCTGTTGTGTGAAACGGCCACAAGGTGGCAGCAGTTCTCTCTTTCAAATCAGGTTATTAGTGCAACAGAGCCTCAATGGAAGTCTTGTTCTAGATTGGAATTTAGAATGGAATGTGCCAGGAGAAAGCCCCTCAAGTTTGTCTCACTACTTCTTGTTCGTGTTTTTAATTTAATTTTTTATTTTTTATTACAGCAAGTTTGATTACAATGCTTGGCTTGTTGTAGGTGTGGAAGATGTGGTTCTTTGACACATATACAGATGTCTGTTCTTCCTGGGATCCTTTGCCCATGTACGTTAAGACAGAATGTTGAGTAGTCCTCTCTTTGTATTCCGTAGGTCTTAGGTGATTATATATGTCACCTGTGTTTGTATATGTCTGTTAACCCCAATATCGTAATGAAACCCATCCTCACACCTTTCCATTGGTGAACCATAAGTTTGTTTAATGAATCTGTGATTGCCCTTCTCCGTGGAAATATCTGCCCTGGTATCCATTTTTAGGTAACACCTATAAGTGATATGATACGATATGTGTCTTTCACTTTCTGACTTACTACAAGTCATGTGATAACCTCTAGGCTCATCTACGGTGCTGCAAATGGCATTGTGTCCTTTTTTTCCTTGGCTTCTATTCTGCTTTAGCGAGGTCCATTTTCAACACTGTGATTCCCTGAGGGTTGTGGATTAGCTGACGTGGGCAGCCTTATCCTGCCGGCCGGCCCTCCCCAGGTGTGCCTGGTTGAGGTCAATATAAACAGCGCTCCAGGCAGCAATAGCCCCTGAAGCTGTGCCTGCCTCCATATTCTTTGCCCCGTGAGCAGTCTCGGGGCTGTGCTGGTGGGAGGGAGTGAGGGGCCACAGCTTTGTTGGTGGCCCGGTGTGAGTGGAGTTCTGCTGGCCTTTCTGCAGGAGTTGCCAAGCTGCCACCTGTAAAGAAGAGGATGTGTCACCCATACCTCCCGCTGGAATTTCTCTCCGGACAGAGGTGAGGAAGGAAAAAATCAGTGGGGGCCGGGACAGGTGGGGTATCTCTGGCAGGACAATGGAAAGCTTCCGGAAGAGTGCCCTGGGCCAGGACCACCCTGGCTGGCCTGGAGGCACCAAGTTGGCCTGCGTTCTCTCGCTGTTGTGGCTCCACGGCCCTTCCTCTAGTCTTTCAAGCCCTTGTACATATTCAGGTGTTTTACCTGGGAAGGGTGGGAACAGTTCAGCAACAGCTGGCCTGGGGCTCAGCTCACCTTTGTTCAGAGATGCCTCGGCTCGGTCCCCCCGCTTTGCAATGAGGAAGCTCCTAGTGTGGGGTGTGGGTTGCTGGCTGTACGGGAGATGATTCCCCACCTCTGAACAATTTCAATATTGTTTACCGTTGGAGCAAGTGCCCTGATAGTGTTTTTCTCTGTATAACTGGTCGGTTCAGGTTTTTCTTCGTTTATGGTTCAAGTTAGCTTTTATTCCTCTTTTATGTATTTATAGATATAAGCATGGAAATAATTTATTCCTATAAATACATCTGTGTGAAGGGAAGAGCTTTTTTCTGTTTTATTTTTAAATTTTATATTTTAACATTTTGAAATTTAATTTTATTTACTTTTTTATACAGCGGGTTATTATTAGTTATGTATTTTATGCATATACATGTATACAGGTCAATCTCAATCTCCCAACTCGTCCCACCACCACCACCCCATGGCTTCCCACACTTGGTGTCCATACGTTTGTTCTCTACCTCTGTGTCTCTATTTCTTCCCTGCAAACCAGTTCATCTGTACCATTTTTTAGGTTCCACATATATGCATTAATATACAATATTTGTTTTCCCCTTTCTGACTTACTTCATTCTGTATGACTGTCTCTAGATCCATCGATGTCTCTACAAATGACCCAGATTCATTCCTTTTTATGGCCGAGTAATATTCCATTTTATATATGTACCCCATCTTTATCCATTCATCTGTCTTTGGGCATTTAGTTTGCTTCCATTACCTGGCTATTGTAAATAGTGCTGCAATGAACATTGTGGTGAATGTGCCTTTTTGATTTATGGTTTTCTTTGGGTATATGCCCAGAAGTGGAATTGCTGGATCAGATGGTAATTCTATTTCTAGATTTTTTAAGGAAACTCCATAGTGTTCTCCATAGTGACTCTATCAATTTACATTCCCACCAATAGTGGAAGAGGGCTCCTTTTGTCCACACCCTCCCCAGAATTTGTTGTTTGTAGATTTTCTGATGATGCCGATTCTAACAGGTGTGAGGTGATACCTCATTGTAGTTTTGATTTGCATTTCTCTAATAATTAGTGCTCTTGAGCAGCTTCTCATGTGCGCCTTGGCCATCTCTGTGTCTTCTTTGAAGAAACGTCTCTTGAGATCTTCTGCCCATTTCCGTATTGGGAGGATCGTGGGATGGTCAGGCTGTGTGCTGACGCACGTGTCAGTGCCAGCGTAAGGGCCAGGAGTAGGGTACATCATAGGGTAACGTGTAGGGCTGGTGGTGGGTTTCCGTTCCGGGCTAGGGTTAGGGTTAGGGAACGGCAAGGTTTAGGGAACAGGTGAGCATAGGGACACGTGGGAGAGGCAGGCTACATGCTGACAAACGTGTCAGTGCCAGCGTACGGGTCTGGAATAAAGTATGGTGTAGGGCTAGTTGTGGGTTTCCATTCCGCGCTAGGGTTAGGGTTAGGGAACGGCAAGGCTTAGGGCACAGCTGAGGGTACAGAAACGAGGGAGGGTCAGGCTATGTGCTGACGCACGTTTCAGTGCCAGTGTACGGGCCAGGATTAGGGTACGGAGTAGGGTAAGGTGTAGGGCTGTTGGTGGGTTTCTGTTCCGGGTTAGGGTTAGGGAACGGCAAGGCTTAGGGCACAGGTAAGGGTACTGAAACGAGGGAGAGGCACGCTACGTGCTGACACATGGGTCAGTGCCAGCGTACGCGCCAGAATTAGGGTACGGCGTAGGGTAAGGTGTAGGGCTGGTGGTGGGTTTCTGTTCCAGGGTAGGGTTAGTGTTAGGGATCGGCAAGGCTTAGGGCACAGGTGAGGGTATGGAAACATGGGAGTGGCAGGCTACGTGCTTACACAAGGGTCAGTTCCAGTGTACGGCCCAGGAGTAGGGTACGGCGTAGGGTAAGGTGTAGGGCTGGTGGTGGGTTTCCGTTTCCGGCTAGGGTTAGGGTTAGGGAATGGCAAGGCTTAGGGCACAGGTGAGGGTACAGAAACGTGGGAGGGTCAGGCTACGTGCTGACGCAAGTGTCAGTGCCAGTGTACGGCCCAGGAATAGGGTATGGCGTAGGGTAAAGTGTAGGGTTAGGGTTAGGGAACGGCAAGGCTTAGGTCACAGGTGAGGGTACGGAAACGTGGGAGGGTCAGGCTACATGCTGAAGCACGGGTCAGTGCCAGGGTGTGGACCAGGAGTAGGGTACGGCGTAGGGTAAGGTGTAAGACTGGTGGTGGGTGTCCATTCCGGGGTTTGATTAGGGTTAGGGAACGTCAAGTTTTAGGGCACAGGTGAGGGTACGGAAACGTGGGAGGGTCAGGCTACCTGCTGACGCATGGGTCAGTGCCAGCGTATGGGCCAGGAATAGGGTACGGCGTAGGGTAAGGTGTAGGGCTGGTGGTGGGTTTCCGTTCTGGGCTAGGGTTAGGGTTAGGGAACGGCAAGGCTAAGGGCACAGGTGAGGGTACGGAAACTTGGGTGAGGCAGGCTACGTGCTGACGCACGGGTCAGTGCCATCATACAGGCCAGGAGTAGGGTAAGGCATAGGGTATGGTGTAGGGCTGGTGGTGGGTTTCAGTTCAGGGCTAGGGTTAGGGTTAGTGAACGGCAAGGCTTAGGGCACAGGTGAGGGTACAGAAACGTGTTAGGTTCATGGTGCATGTTGATGCATGGAATAGTGTCATCGTACGCATTAGGATTAGGGTACGGCGTACAGTAAGGTGTACGGATGGCGGTAGGTTTACATTCCGGTGTAGGGTTAGGGATAGCGAATTGCAAGGTATAGGGCACAGGTGATGGTACGGAATTGTGTTAGGTTCAGGGTACGTGTTGACTCACGGGTTAGTGTGAGCGTACGCATGAGGATTAGGGTACCGCATAGAGTAAGGTGTAGGGTTGGTGGTAGGTTTCCGTTCCAGTCTAGGGTTATGTTTAGGGACTGGCAAAGTTTAGGGCACAGGTGAGGGTACGAAACGTGTTAGGGTCAGGGTACGTGTTGATGCACAGGTTAGTGTCAGCATACGAATTAGGATTAGGGTATGGCGTAAGGTAAGGTGTAGGGTTGGTGGTAGTTTTCCGTTCCGGGCTAGGGTTAAGGTAAGGGAACGGCAAGGTTTATGGCAGAGGTGAGGGTACGGAAACGTGTTAGGGTCAGGGTACGTGTTGACGTATGGATTAGGATTAGGGTACGGCTTAGGGTAAGGTGTAGGGCTGATGGTAGGTTTCTGTTCCGGGCTAAGGTTAAGGATAGGCAACGGCAAGGTTTGGGGCACAGCTGAGGGTACGGAAACGTGTTAGTGTCAGGGTACATGTTGACTCACCGGTTAGTGCCAGCGTACGGATTAGGGTTAGTGTACCGCGTAGATAAGGTGCACGGTTGGTGGTAGGTTTCCGTTCCAGCCTATGGTTAGGGTTAGGGAAAGTCAAGGTTTCTATTTGTAGGTTTTTTAAGGAAACTCCATACTGTTCTCCATAGTGACTGTATCAATTTACATTCCCAACAATAGTGGAAGAGGGCTCCTTTTGTCCACACCCTCCCCAGAATTTGTTGTCTGTAGATTTTCTGATGATGCTGATTCTAACAGGTGTGAGGTGATACCTCATTGTAGTTTTGATTTGCATTTCTCTAATAATTAGTGCTCTTGAGCAGCTTTTCATGTGCGTCTTAGCCATCTCTGTGTCTTCTTTGAAGAAACGTCTCTTTAGATATTCTGCCCATGTTTGTATTGGGTTGTTTGTTTTTTTAATATTAAGCTGCATGAGCTGTTTATATATATTGGAGATTAAACCTTTGTCCATTGATTCGTTTGCAACTATTTTCGCCCCTTCTGAGGGATGCCTTTTTCCATTCCCGTGTTTTTAACCAAAAAAGAAAGAAAGACAAAGAAGCAGAACACTAATGTGCGTAAAATATGGCTTTTGAAACGGTCGTTTTGAAATATGGACGTCCTTTGAATTTTTTGGTCGATATGTGACCCCAGGATTTGTTTTCAGGGCAGGTGTCATTTACAGGCCTGCAATGATTTTGAATATCAACTGACCTTTAGCGCTGGGATTAAAGCTGCTGTTGTGTGAAACGGCCACAAGGTGGCAGCAGTTCTCTCTTTCAAATCAGGTTATTAGTGCAACAGAGCCTCAATGGAAGTCTTGTTCTAGATTGGAATTTAGAATGGAATGTGCCAGGAGAAAGCCCCTCAAGTTTGTCTCACTACTTCTTGTTCGTGTTTTTAATTTAATTTTTTATTTTTTATTACAGCAAGTTTGATTACAATGCTTGGCTTGTTGTAGGTGTGGAAGATGTGGTTCTTTGACACATATACAGATGTCTGTTCTTCCTGGGATCCTTTGCCCATGTACGTTAAGACAGAATGTTGAGTAGTCCTCTCTTTGTATTCCGTAGGTCTTAGGTGATTATATATGTCACCTGTGTTTGTATATGTCTGTTAACCCCAATATCGTAATGAAACCCATCCTCACACCTTTCCATTGGTGAACCATAAGTTTGTTTAATGAATCTGTGATTGCCCTTCTCCGTGGAAATATCTGCCCTGGTATCCATTTTTAGGTAACACCTATAAGTGATATGATACGATATGTGTCTTTCACTTTCTGACTTACTACAAGTCATGTGATAACCTCTAGGCTCATCTACGGTGCTGCAAATGGCATTGTGTCCTTTTTTTCCTTGGCTTCTATTCTGCTTTAGCGAGGTCCATTTTCAACACTGTGATTCCCTGAGGGTTGTGGATTAGCTGACGTGGGCAGCCTTATCCTGCCGGCCGGCCCTCCCCAGGTGTGCCTGGTTGAGGTCAATATAAACAGCGCTCCAGGCAGCAATAGCCCCTGAAGCTGTGCCTGCCTCCATATTCTTTGCCCCGTGAGCAGTCTCGGGGCTGTGCTGGTGGGAGGGAGTGAGGGGCCACAGCTTTGTTGGTGGCCCGGTGTGAGTGGAGTTCTGCTGGCCTTTCTGCAGGAGTTGCCAAGCTGCCACCTGTAAAGAAGAGGATGTGTCACCCATACCTCCCGCTGGAATTTCTCTCCGGACAGAGGTGAGGAAGGAAAAAATCAGTGGGGGCCGGGACAGGTGGGGTACCTCTGGCAGGACAATGGAAAGCTTCCGGAAGAGTGCCCTGGGCCAGGACCACCCTGGCTGGCCTGGAGGCACCAAGTTGGCCTGCGTTCTCTCGCTGTTGTGGCTCCACGGCCCTTCCTCTAGTCTTTCAAGCCCTTGTACATATTCAGGTGTTTTACCTGGGAAGGGTGGGAACAGTTCAGCAACAGCTGGCCTGGGGCTCAGCTCACCTTTGTTCAGAGATGCCTCGGCTCGGTCCCCCCGCTTTGCAATGAGGAAGCTCCTTGTGTGGGGTGTGGGTTGCTGGCTGTACGGGAGATGATTCCCCACCTCTGAACAATTTCAATATTGTTTACCGTTGGAGCAAGTGCCCTGATAGTGTTTTTCTCTGTATAACTGGTCGGTTCAGGTTTTTCTTCGTTTATGGTTCAAGTTAGCTTTTATTCCTCTTTTATGTATTTATAGATATAAGCATGGAAATAATTTATTCCTATAAATACATCTGTGTGAAGGGAAGAGCTTTTTTCTGTTTTATTTTTAAATTTTATATTTTAACATTTTGAAATTTAATTTTATTTACTTTTTTATACAGCGGGTTATTATTAGTTATGTATTTTATGCATATACATGTATACAGGTCAATCTCAATCTCCCAACTCGTCCCACCACCACCACCCCATGGCTTCCCACACTTGGTGTCCATACGTTTGTTCTCGACCTCTGTGTCTCTATTTCTTCCCTGCAAACCAGTTCATCTGTACCATTTTTTAGGTTCCACATATATGCATTAATATACAATATTTGTTTTCCCCTTTCTGACTTACTTCATTCTGTATGACTGTCTCTAGATCCATCGATGTCTCTACAAATGACCCAGATTCATTCCTTTTTATGGCCGAGTAATATTCCATTTTATATATGTACCCCATCTTTATCCATTCATCTGTCTTTGGGCGTTTAGTTTGCTTCCATTACCTGGCTATTGTAAATAGTGCTGCAATGAACATTGTGGTGAATGTGCCTTTTTGATTTATGGTTTTCTTTGGGTATATGCCCAGAAGTGGAATTGCTGGATCAGATGGTAATTCTATTTCTAGATTTTTTAAGGAAACTCCATAGTGTTCTCCATAGTGACTCTATCAATTTACATTCCCACCAATAGTGGAAGAGGGCTCCTTTTGTCCACACCCTCCCCAGAATTTGTTGTTTGTAGATTTTCTGATGATGCCGATTCTAACAGGTGTGAGGTGATACCTCATTGTAGTTTTGATTTGCATTTCTCTAATAATTAGTGCTCTTGAGCAGCTTCTCATGTGCGCCTTGGCCATCTCTGTGTCTTCTTTGAAGAAACGTCTCTTGAGATCTTCTGCCCATTTCCGTATTGGGAGGATCGTGGGATGGTCAGGCTGTGTGCTGACGCACGTGTCAGTGCCAGCGTAAGGGCCAGGAGTAGGGTACATCATAGGGTAACGTGTAGGGCTGGTGGTGGGTTTCCGTTCCGGGCTAGGGTTAGGGTTAGGGAATGGCAAGGCTTAGGGCACAGGTGAGGGTACAGAAACGTGGGAGGGTCAGGCTACGTGCTGACGCAAGTGTCAGTGCCAGCGTACGGCCCAGGAATAGGGTATGGCGTAGGGTAAAGTGTAGGGTTAGGGTTAGGGAACGGCAAGGCTTAGGGCACAGGTGAGGGTACGGAAACGTGGGAGGGTCAGGCTACATGCTGAAGCACGGGTCAGTGCCAGGGTGTGGACCAGGAGTAGGGTACGGCGTAGGGTAAGGTGTAAGACTGGTGGTGGGTGTCCATTCCGGGGTTTGATTAGGGTTAGGGAACGTCAAGTTTTAGGGCACAGGTGAGGGTACGGAAACGTGGGAGGGTCAGGCTACCTGCTGACGCATGGGTCAGTGCCAGCGTATGGGCCAGGAGTAGGGTACGGCGTAGGGTAAGGTGTAGGGCTGGTGGTGGGTTTCCGTTCTGGGCTAGGGTTAGGGTTAGGGAACGGCAAGGCTAAGGGCACAGGTGAGGGTACGGAAACTTGGGTGAGGCAGGCTACGTGCTGACGCACGGGTCAGTGCCAGCATACAGGCCAGGAGTAGGGTAAGGCATAGGGTATGGTGTAGGGCTGGTGGTGGGTTTCAGTTCAGGGCTAGGGTTAGGGTTAGTGAACGGCAAGGCTTAGGGCACAGGTGAGGGTACAGAAACGTGTTAGGTTCATGGTGCATGTTGATGCATGGAATAGTGTCATCGTACGCATTAGGATTAGGGTACGGCGTACAGTAAGGTGTACGGATGGCGGTAGGTTTACATTCCGGTGTAGGGTTAGGGATAGCGAATTGCAAAGTATAGGGCACAGGTGATGGTACGGAATTGTGTTAGGTTCAGGGTACGTGTTGACTCACGGGTTAGTGTGAGCGTACGCATGAGGATTAGGGTACCGCATAGAGTAAGGTGTAGGGTTGGTGGTAGGTTTCCGTTCCAGTCTAGGGTTATGTTTAGGGACTGGCAAAGTTTAGGGCACAGGTGAGGGTACGAAACGTGTTAGGGTCAGGGTACGTGTTGATGCACAGGTTAGTGTCAGCATACGAATTAGGATTAGGGTATGGCGTAAGGTAAGGTGTAGGGTTGGTGGTAGTTTTCCGTTCCGGGCTAGGGTTAAGGTAAGGGAACGGCAAGGTTTATGGCAGAGGTGAGGGTACGGAAACGTGTTAGGGTCAGGGTACGTGTTGACGTATGGATTAGGATTAGGGTACGGCTTAGGGTAAGGTGTAGGGCTGATGGTAGGTTTCTGTTCCGGGCTAAGGTTAAGGATAGGCAACGGCAAGGTTTGGGGCACAGCTGAGGGTACGGAAACGTGTTAGTGTCAGGGTACATGTTGACTCACCGGTTAGTGCCAGCGTACGGATTAGGATTAGTGTACCGCGTAGATAAGGTGCACGGTTGGTGGTAGGTTTCCGTTCCAGCCTATGGTTAGGGTTAGGGAAAGTCAAGGTTTCTATTTGTAGGTTTTTTAAGGAAACTCCATACTGTTCTCCATAGTGACTGTATCAATTTACATTCCCAACAATAGTGGAAGAGGGCTCCTTTTGTCCACACCCTCCCCAGAATTTGTTGTCTGTAGATTTTCTGATGATGCTGATTCTAACAGGTGTGAGGTGATACCTCATTGTAGTTTTGATTTGCATTTCTCTAATAATTAGTGCTCTTGAGCAGCTTTTCATGTGCGTCTTAGCCATCTCTGTGTCTTCTTTGAAGAAACGTCTCTTTAGATATTCTGCCCATGTTTGTATTGGGTTGTTTGTTTTTTTAATATTAAGCTGCATGAGCTGTTTATATATATTGGAGATTAAACCTTTGTCCATTGATTCGTTTGCAACTATTTTCGCCCCTTCTGAGGGATGCCTTTTTCCATTCCCGTGTTTTTAACCAAAAAAGAAAGAAAGACAAAGAAGCAGAACACTAATGTGCGTAAAATATGGCTTTTGAAACGGTCGTTTTGAAATATGGACGTCCTTTGAATTTTTTGGTCGATATGTGACCCCAGGATTTGTTTTCAGGGCAGGTGTCATTTACAGGCCTGCAATGATTTTGAATATCAACTGACCTTTAGCGCTGGGATTAAAGCTGCTGTTGTGTGAAACGGCCACAAGGTGGCAGCAGTTCTCTCTTTCAAATCAGGTTATTAGTGCAACAGAGCCTCAATGGAAGTCTTGTTCTAGATTGGAATTTAGAATGGAATGTGCCAGGAGAAAGCCCCTCAAGTTTGTCTCACTACTTCTTGTTCGTGTTTTTAATTTAATTTTTTATTTTTTATTACAGCAAGTTTGATTACAATGCTTGGCTTGTTGTAGGTGTGGAAGATGTGGTTCTTTGACACATATACAGATGTCTGTTCTTCCTGGGATCCTTTGCCCATGTACGTTAAGACAGAATGTTGAGTAGTCCTCTCTTTGTATTCCGTAGGTCTTAGGTGATTATATATGTCACCTGTGTTTGTATATGTCTGTTAACCCCAATATCGTAATGAAACCCATCCTCACACCTTTCCATTGGTGAACCATAAGTTTGTTTAATGAATCTGTGATTGCCCTTCTCCGTGGAAATATCTGCCCTGGTATCCATTTTTAGGTAACACCTATAAGTGATATGATACGATATGTGTCTTTCACTTTCTGACTTACTACAAGTCATGTGATAACCTCTAGGCTCATCTACGGTGCTGCAAATGGCATTGTGTCCTTTTTTTCCTTGGCTTCTATTCTGCTTTAGCGAGGTCCATTTTCAACACTGTGATTCCCTGAGGGTTGTGGATTAGCTGACGTGGGCAGCCTTATCCTGCCGGCCGGCCCTCCCCAGGTGTGCCTGGTTGAGGTCAATATAAACAGCGCTCCAGGCAGCAATAGCCCCTGAATCTGTGCCTGCCTCCATATTCTTTGCCCCGTGAGCAGTCTCGGGGCTGTGCTGGTGGGAGGGAGTGAGGGGCCACAGCTTTGTTGGTGGCCCGGTGTGAGTGGAGTTCTGCTGGCCTTTCTGCAGGAGTTGCCAAGCTGCCACCTGTAAAGAAGAGGATGTGTCAACCATACCTCCCGCTGGAATTTCTCTCCGGACAGAGGTGAGGAAGGAAAAAATCAGTGGGGGCCGGGACAGGTGGGGTATCTCTGGCAGGACAATGGGAAGCTTCCGGAAGAGTGCCCTGGGCCAGGACCACCCTGGCTGGCCTGGAGGCACCAAGTTGGCCTGCGTTCTCTCGCTGTTGTGGCTCCACGGCCCTTCCTCTAGTCTTTCAAGCCCTTGTACATATTCAGGTGTTTTACCTGGGAAGGGTGGGAACAGTTCAGCAACAGCTGGCCTGGGGCTCAGCTCACCTTTGTTCAGAGATGCCTCGGCTCGGTCCCCCCGCTTTGCAATGAGGAAGCTCCTTGTGTGGGGTGTGGGTTGCTGGCTGTACGGGAGATGATTCCCCACCTCTGAACAATTTCAATATTGTTTACCGTTGGAGCAAGTGCCCTGATAGTGTTTTTCTCTGTATAACTGGTCGGTTCAGGTTTTTCTTCGTTTATGGTTCAAGTTAGCTTTTATTCCTCTTTTATGTATTTATAGATATAAGCATGGAAATAATTTATTCCTATAAATACATCTGTGTGAAGGGAAGAGCTTTTTTCTGTTTTATTTTTAAATTTTATATTTTAACATTTTGAAATTTAATTTTATTTACTTTTTATACAGCGGGTTATTATTAGTTATGTATTTTATGCATATACATGTATACAGGTCAATCTCAATCTCCCAACTCGTCCCACCACCACCACCCCATGGCTTCCCACACTTGGTGTCCATACGTTTGTTCTCTACCTCTGTGTCTCTATTTCTTCCCTGCAAACCAGTTCATCTGTACCATTTTTTAGGTTCCACATATATGCATTAATATACAATATTTGTTTTCCCCTTTCTGACTTACTTCATTCTGTATGACTGTCTCTAGATCCATCGATGTCTCTACAAATGACCCAGATTCATTCCTTTTTATGGCCGAGTAATATTCCATTTTATATATGTACCCCATCTTTATCCATTCATCTGTCTTTGGGCGTTTAGTTTGCTTCCATTACCTGGCTATTGTAAATAGTGCTGCAATGAACATTGTGGTGAATGTGCCTTTTTGATTTATGGTTTTCTTTGGGTATATGCCCAGAAGTGGAATTGCTGGATCAGATGGTAATTCTATTTCTAGATTTTTTAAGGAAACTCCATAGTGTTCTCCATAGTGACTCTATCAATTTACATTCCCACCAATAGTGGAAGAGGGCTCCTTTTGTCCACACCCTCCCCAGAATTTGTTGTTTGTAGATTTTCTGATGATGCCGATTCTAACAGGTGTGAGGTGATACCTCATTGTAGTTTTGATTTGCATTTCTCTAATAATTAGTGCTCTTGAGCAGCTTCTCATGTGCGCCTTGGCCATCTCTGTGTCTTCTTTGAAGAAACGTCTCTTGAGATCTTCTGCCCATTTCCGTATTGGGAGGATCGTGGGATGGTCAGGCTGTGTGCTGACGCACGTGTCAGTGCCAGCGTAAGGGCCAGGAGTAGGGTACATCATAGGGTAACGTGTAGGGCTGGTGGTGGGTTTCCGTTCCGGGCTAGGGTTAGGGTTAGGGAACGGCAAGGTTTAGGGAACAGGTGAGCATAGGGACACGTGGGAGAGGCAGGCTACGTGCTGACAAACGTGTCAGTGCCAGCGTACGGGTCTGGAGTAAAGTATGGTGTAGGGCTAGTTGTGGGTTTCCATTCCGCGCTAGGGTTAGGGTTAGGGAACGGCAAGGCTTAGGGCACAGCTGAGGGTACAGAAACGTGGGAGGGTCAGGCTATGTGCTGACGCACGTTTCAGTGCCAGTGTACGGGCCAGGATTAGGGTACGGAGTAGGGTAAGGTGTAGGGCTGTTGGTGGGTTTCTGTTCCGGGTTAGGGTTAGGGAACGGCAAGGCTTAGGGCACAGGTAAGGGTACTGAAACGAGGGAGAGGCACGCTACGTGCTGACACACGGGTCAGTGCCAGCGTACGCGCCAGAATTAGGGTACGGCGTAGGGTAAGGTGTAGGGCTGGTGGTGGGTTTCTGTTCCAGGGTAGGGTTAGGGTTAGGGATCGGCAAGGCTTAGGGCACAGGTGAGGGTATGGAAACATGGGAGTGGCAGGCTACGTGCTTACACAAGGGTCAGTTCCAGTGTACGGCCCAGGAGTAGGGTACGGCGTAGGGTAAGGTGTAGGGCTGGTGGTGGGTTTCCGTTTCCGGCTAGGGTTAGGGTTAGGGAATGGCAAGGCTTAGGGCACAGGTGAGGGTACAGAAACGTGGGAGGGTCAGGCTACGTGCTGACGCAAGTGTCACTGCCAGCGTACGGCCCAGGAATAGGGTATGGCGTAGGGTAAAGTGTAGGGTTAGGGTTAGGGAACGGCAAGGCTTAGGGCACAGGTGAGGGTACGGAAACGTGGGAGGGTCAGGCTACATGCTGAAGCACGGGTCAGTGCCAGGGTGTGGACCAGGAGTAGGGTACGGCGTAGGGTAAGGTGTAAGACTGGTGGTGGGTGTCCATTCCGGGGTTTGATTAGGGTTAGGGAACGTCAAGTTTTAGGGCACAGGTGAGGGTACGGAAACGTGGGAGGGTCAGGCTACCTGCTGACGCATGGGTCAGTGCCAGCGTATGGGCCAGGAGTAGGGTACGGCGTAGGGTAAGGTGTAGGGCTGGTGGTGGGTTTCCGTTCTGGGCTAGGGTTAGGGTTAGGGAACGGCAAGGCTAAGGGCACAGGTGAGGGTACGGAAACTTGGGTGAGGCAGGCTACGTGCTGACGCACGGGTCAGTGCCAGCATACAGGCCAGGAGTAGGGTAAGGCATAGGGTATGGTGTAGGGCTGGTGGTGGGTTTCAGTTCAGGGCTAGGGTTAGGGTTAGTGAA
The DNA here is from genome assembly GCF_964165515.1 of Mesoplodon bidens. Classification (NCBI taxonomy): domain Eukaryota; kingdom Metazoa; phylum Chordata; class Mammalia; order Artiodactyla; family Ziphiidae; genus Mesoplodon; species Mesoplodon bidens. Next base: position 543,551 of record NW_027672640.1, on the reverse strand, counting down.
CGGCAAGGCTTAGGGCACAGGTGAGGGTACAGAAACGTGTTAGGTTCATGGTGCATGTTGATGCATGGAATAGTGTCATCGTACGCATTAGGATTAGGGTACGGCGTACAGTAAGGTGTACGGATGGCGGTAGGTTTACATTCCGGTGTAGGGTTAGGGATAGCGAATTGCAAGGTATAGGGCACAGGTGATGGTACGGAATTGTGTTAGGTTCAGGGTACGTGTTGACTCACGGGTTAGTGTGAGCGTACGCATGAGGATTAGGGTACCGCATAGAGTAAGGTGTAGGGTTGGTGGTAGGTTTCCGTTCCAGTCTAGGGTTATGTTTAGGGACTGGCAAAGTTTAGGGCACAGGTGAGGGTACGAAACGTGTTAGGGTCAGGGTACGTGTTGATGCACAGGTTAGTGTCAGCATACGAATTAGGATTAGGGTATGGCGTAAGGTAAGGTGTAGGGTTGGTGGTAGTTTTCCGTTCCGGGCTAGGGTTAAGGTAAGGGAACGGCAAGGTTTATGGCAGAGGTGAGGGTACGGAAACGTGTTAGGGTCAGGGTACGTGTTGACGTATGGATTAGGATTAGGGTACGGCTTAGGGTAAGGTGTAGGGCTGATGGTAGGTTTCTGTTCCGGGCTAAGGTTAAGGATAGGCAACGGCAAGGTTTGGGGCACAGCTGAGGGTACGGAAACGTGTTAGTGTCAGGGTACATGTTGACTCACCGGTTAGTGCCAGCGTACGGATTAGGATTAGTGTACCGCGTAGATAAGGTGCACGGTTGGTGGTAGGTTTCCGTTCCAGCCTATGGTTAGGGTTAGGGAAAGTCAAGGTTTCTATTTGTAGGTTTTTTAAGGAAACTCCATACTGTTCTCCATAGTGACTGTATCAATTTACATTCCCAACAATAGTGGAAGAGGGCTCCTTTTGTCCACACCCTCCCCAGAATTTGTTGTCTGTAGATTTTCTGATGATGCTGATTCTAACAGGTGTGAGGTGATACCTCATTGTAGTTTTGATTTGCATTTCTCTAATAATTAGTGCTCTTGAGCAGCTTTTCATGTGCGTCTTAGCCATCTCTGTGTCTTCTTTGAAGAAACGTCTCTTTAGATATTCTGCCCATGTTTGTATTGGGTTGTTTGTTTTTTTAATATTAAGCTGCATGAGCTGTTTATATATATTGGAGATTAAACCTTTGTCCATTGATTCGTTTGCAACTATTTTCGCCCCTTCTGAGGGATGCCTTTTTCCATTCCCGTGTTTTTAACCAAAAAAGAAAGAAAGACAAAGAAGCAGAACACTAATGTGCGTAAAATATGGCTTTTGAAACGGTCGTTTTGAAATATGGACGTCCTTTGAATTTTTTGGTCGATATGTGACCCCAGGATTTGTTTTCAGGGCAGGTGTCATTTACAGGCCTGCAATGATTTTGAATATCAACTGACCTTTAGCGCTGGGATTAAAGCTGCTGTTGTGTGAAACGGCCACAAGGTGGCAGCAGTTCTCTCTTTCAAATCAGGTTATTAGTGCAACAGAGCCTCAATGGAAGTCTTGTTCTAGATTGGAATTTAGAATGGAATGTGCCAGGAGAAAGCCCCTCAAGTTTGTCTCACTACTTCTTGTTCGTGTTTTTAATTTAATTTTTTATTTTTTATTACAGCAAGTTTGATTACAATGCTTGGCTTGTTGTAGGTGTGGAAGATGTGGTTCTTTGACACATATACAGATGTCTGTTCTTCCTGGGATCCTTTGCCCATGTACGTTAAGACAGAATGTTGAGTAGTCCTCTCTTTGTATTCCGTAGGTCTTAGGTGATTATATATGTCACCTGTGTTTGTATATGTCTGTTAACCCCAATATCGTAATGAAACCCATCCTCACACCTTTCCATTGGTGAACCATAAGTTTGTTTAATGAATCTGTGATTGCCCTTCTCCGTGGAAATATCTGCCCTGGTATCCATTTTTAGGTAACACCTATAAGTGATATGATACGATATGTGTCTTTCACTTTCTGACTTACTACAAGTCATGTGATAACCTCTAGGCTCATCTACGGTGCTGCAAATGGCATTGTGTCCTTTTTTTCCTTGGCTTCTATTCTGCTTTAGCGAGGTCCATTTTCAACACTGTGATTCCCTGAGGGTTGTGGATTAGCTGACGTGGGCAGCCTTATCCTGCCGGCCGGCCCTCCCCAGGTGTGCCTGGTTGAGGTCAATATAAACAGCGCTCCAGGCAGCAATAGCCCCTGAAGCTGTGCCTGCCTCCATATTCTTTGCCCCGTGAGCAGTCTCGGGGCTGTGCTGGTGGGAGGGAGTGAGGGGCCACAGCTTTGTTGGTGGCCCGGTGTGAGTGGAGTTCTGCTGGCCTTTCTGCAGGAGTTGCCAAGCTGCCACCTGTAAAGAAGAGGATGTGTCACCCATACCTCCCGCTGGAATTTCTCTCCGGACAGAGGTGAGGAAGGAAAAAATCAGTGGGGGCCGGGACAGGTGGGGTACCTCTGGCAGGACAATGGAAAGCTTCCGGAAGAGTGCCCTGGGCCAGGACCACCCTGGCTGGCCTGGAGGCACCAAGTTGGCCTGCGTTCTCTCGCTGTTGTGGCTCCACGGCCCTTCCTCTAGTCTTTCAAGCCCTTGTACATATTCAGGTGTTTTACCTGGGAAGGGTGGGAACAGTTCAGCAACAGCTGGCCTGGGGCTCAGCTCACCTTTGTTCAGAGATGCCTCGGCTCGGTCCCCCCGCTTTGCAATGAGGAAGCTCCTTGTGTGGGGTGTGGGTTGCTGGCTGTACGGGAGATGATTCCCCACCTCTGAACAATTTCAATATTGTTTACCGTTGGAGCAAGTGCCCTGATAGTGTTTTTCTCTGTATAACTGGTCGGTTCAGGTTTTTCTTCGTTTATGGTTCAAGTTAGCTTTTATTCCTCTTTTATGTATTTATAGATATAAGCATGGAAATAATTTATTCCTATAAATACATCTGTGTGAAGGGAAGAGCTTTTTTCTGTTTTATTTTTAAATTTTATATTTTAACATTTTGAAATTTAATTTTATTTACTTTTTTATACAGCGGGTTATTATTAGTTATGTATTTTATGCATATACATGTATACAGGTCAATCTCAATCTCCCAACTCGTCCCACCACCACCACCCCATGGCTTCCCACACTTGGTGTCCATACGTTTGTTCTCTACCTCTGTGTCTCTATTTCTTCCCTGCAAACCAGTTCATCTGTACCATTTTTTAGGTTCCACATATATGCATTAATATACAATATTTGTTTTCCCCTTTCTGACTTACTTCATTCTGTATGACTGTCTCTAGATCCATCGATGTCTCTACAAATGACCCAGATTCATTCCTTTTTATGGCCGAGTAATATTCCATTTTATATATGTACCCCATCTTTATCCATTCATCTGTCTTTGGGCATTTAGTTTGCTTCCATTACCTGGCTATTGTAAATAGTGCTGCAATGAACATTGTGGTGAATGTGCCTTTTTGATTTATGGTTTTCTTTGGGTATATGCCCAGAAGTGGAATTGCTGGATCAGATGGTAATTCTATTTCTAGATTTTTTAAGGAAACTCCATAGTGTTCTCCATAGTGACTCTATCAATTTACATTCCCACCAATAGTGGAAGAGGGCTCCTTTTGTCCACACCCTCCCCAGAATTTGTTGTTTGTAGATTTTCTGATGATGCCGATTCTAACAGGTGTGAGGTGATACCTCATTGTAGTTTTGATTTGCATTTCTCTAATAATTAGTGCTCTTGAGCAGCTTCTCATGTGCGCCTTGGCCATCTCTGTGTCTTCTTTGAAGAAACGTCTCTTGAGATCTTCTGCCCATTTCTGTATTGGGAGGATCGTGGGATGGTCAGGTTGTGTGCTGACGCACGTGTCAGTGCCAGCGTTAAGGGCCAGGAGTAGGGTACATCATAGGGTAACGTGTAGGGCTGGTGGTGGGTTTCCGTTCCGGGCTAGGGTTAGGGTTAGGGAACGGCAAGGTTTAGGGAACAGGTGAGCATAGGGACACGTGGGAGAGGCAGGCTACGTGCTGACAAACGTGTCAGTGCCAGCGTACGGGTCTGGAGTAAAGTATGGTGTAGGGCTAGTTGTGGGTTTCCATTCCACGCTAGGGTTAGGGTTAGGGAACGGCAAGGCTTAGGGCACAGCTGAGGGTACAGAAACGTGGGAGGGTCAGGCTATGTGCTGACGCACGTTTCAGTGCCAGTGTACGGGCCAGGATTAGGGTACGGAGTAGGGTAAGGTGTAGGGCTGTTGGTGGGTTTCTGTTCCGGGTTAGGGTTAGGGAATGGCAAGGCTTAGGGCACAGGTAAGGGTACTGAAACGAGGGAGAGGCACGCTACGTGCTGACATAGGGGTCAGTGCCAGCGTACGCGCCAGAATTAGGGTACGGCGTAGGGTAAGGTGTAGGGCTGGTGGTGGGTTTCTGTTCCAGGGTAGGGTTAGGGTTAGGGATCGGCAAGGCTTAGGGCACAGGTGAGGGTATGGAAACATGGGAGTGGCAGGCTACGTGCTTACACAAGGGTCAGTTCCAGTGTACGGCCCAGGAGTAGGGTACGGCGTAGGGTAAGGTGTAGGGCTGGTGGTGGGTTTCCGTTTCCGGCTAGGGTTAGGGTTAGGGAATGGCAAGGCTTAGGGCACAGGTGAGGGTACAGAAACGTGGGAGGGTCAGGCTACGTGCTGACGCAAGTGTCAGTGCCAGCGTACGGCCCAGCAATAGGGTATGGCGTAGGGTAAAGTGTAGGGTTAGGGTTAGGGAACGGCAAGGCTTAGGGCACAGGTGAGGGTACGGAAACGTGGGAGGGTCAGGCTACATGCTGAAGCACGGGTCAGTGCCAGGGTGTGGACCAGGAGTAGGGTACGGCGTAGGGTAAGGTGTAAGACTGGTGGTGGGTGTCCATTCCGGGGTTTGATTAGGGTTAGGGAACGTCAAGTTTTAGGGCACAGGTGAGGGTACGGAAACGTGGGAGGGTCAGGCTACCTGCTGACGCATGGGTCAGTGCCAGCGTATGGGCCAGGAGTAGGGTACGGCGTAGGGTAAGGTGTAGGGCTGGTGGTGGGTTTCCATTCTGGGCTAGGGTTAGGGTTAGGGAACAGCAAGGCTAAGGGCACAGGTGAGGGTACGGAAACTTGGGTGAGGCAGGCTACGTGCTGACGCACGGGTCAGTGCCAGCATACAGGCCAGGAGTAGGGTAAGGCATAGGGTATGGTGTAGGGCTGGTGGTGGGTTTCAGTTCAGGGCTAGGGTTAGGGTTAGTGAACGGCAAGGCTTAGGGCACAGGTGAGGGTACAGAAACGTGTTAGGTTCATGGTGCATGTTGATGCATGGAATAGTGTCATCGTACGCATTAGGATTAGGGTACGGCGTACAGTAAGGTGTACAGATGGCGGTAGGTTTACATTCCGGTGTAGGGTTAGGGATAGCGAATTGCAAGGTATAGGGCACAGGTGATGGTACGGAATTGTGTTAGGTTCAGGGTACGTGTTGACTCACGGGTTAGTGTGAGCGTACGCATGAGGATTAGGGTACCGCATAGAGTAAGGTGTAGGGTTGGTGGTAGGTTTCCGTTCCAGTCTAGGGTTATGTTTAGGGACTGGCAAAGTTTAGGGCACAGGTGAGGGTACGAAACGTGTTAGGGTCAGGGTACGTGTTGATGCACAGGTTAGTGTCAGCATACGAATTAGGATTAGGGTATGGCGTAAGGTAAGGTGTAGGGTTGGTGGTAGTTTTCCGTTCCGGGCTAGGGTTAAGGTAAGGGAACGGCAAGGTTTATGGCAGAGGTGAGGGTACGGAAACGTGTTAGGGTCAGGGTACGTGTTGACGTATGGATTAGGATTAGGGTACGGCTTAGGGTAAGGTGTAGGGCTGATGGTAGGTTTCTGTTCCGGGCTAAGGTTAAGGATAGGCAACGGCAAGGTTTGGGGCACAGCTGAGGGTACGGAAACGTGTTAGTGTCAGGGTACATGTTGACTCACCGGTTAGTGCCAGCGTACGGATTAGGATTAGTGTACCGCGTAGATAAGGTGCACGGTTGGTGGTAGGTTTCCGTTCCAGCCTATGGTTAGGGTTAGGGAAAGTCAAGGTTTCTATTTGTAGGTTTTTTAAGGAAACTCCATACTGTTCTCCATAGTGACTGTATCAATTTACATTCCCAACAATAGTGGAAGAGGGCTCCTTTTGTCCACACCCTCCCCAGAATTTGTTGTCTGTAGATTTTCTGATGATGCTGATTCTAACAGGTGTGAGGTGATACCTCATTGTAGTTTTGATTTGCATTTCTCTAATAATTAGTGCTCTTGAGCAGCTTTTCATGTGCGTCTTAGCCATCTCTGTGTCTTCTTTGAAGAAACGTCTCTTTAGATATTCTGCCCATGTTTGTATTGGGTTGTTTGTTTTTTTAATATTAAGCTGCATGAGCTGTTTATATATATTGGAGATTAAACCTTTGTCCATTGATTCGTTTGCAACTATTTTCGCCCCTTCTGAGGGATGCCTTTTTCCATTCCCGTGTTTTTAACCAAAAAAGAAAGAAAGACAAAGAAGCAGAACACTAATGTGCGTAAAATATGGCTTTTGAAACGGTCGTTTTGAAATATGGACGTCCTTTGAATTTTTTGGTCGATATGTGACCCCAGGATTTGTTTTCAGGGCAGGTGTCATTTACAGGCCTGCAATGATTTTGAATATCAACTGACCTTTAGCGCTGGGATTAAAGCTGCTGTTGTGTGAAACGGCCACAAGGTGGCAGCAGTTCTCTCTTTCAAATCAGGTTATTAGTGCAACAGAGCCTCAATGGAAGTCTTGTTCTAGATTGGAATTTAGAATGGAATGTGCCAGGAGAAAGCCCCTCAAGTTTGTCTCACTACTTCTTGTTCGTGTTTTTAATTTAATTTTTTATTTTTTATTACAGCAAGTTTGATTACAATGCTTGGCTTGTTGTAGGTGTGGAAGATGTGGTTCTTTGACACATATACAGATGTCTGTTCTTCCTGGGATCCTTTGCCCATGTACGTTAAGACAGAATGTTGAGTAGTCCTCTCTTTGTATTCCGTAGGTCTTAGGTGATTATATATGTCACCTGTGTTTGTATATGTCTGTTAACCCCAATATCGTAATGAAACCCATCCTCACACCTTTCCATTGGTGAACCATAAGTTTGTTTAATGAATCTGTGATTGCCCTTCTCCGTGGAAATATCTGCCCTGGTATCCATTTTTAGGTAACACCTATAAGTGATATGATACGATATGTGTCTTTCACTTTCTGACTTACTACAAGTCATGTGATAACCTCTAGGCTCATCTACGGTGCTGCAAATGGCATTGTGTCCTTTTTTTCCTTGGCTTCTATTCTGCTTTAGCGAGGTCCATTTTCAACACTGTGATTCCCTGAGGGTTGTGGATTAGCTGACGTGGGCAGCCTTATCCTGCCGGCCGGCCCTCCCCAGGTGTGCCTGGTTGAGGTCAATATAAACAGTGCTCCAGGCAGCAATAGCCCCTGAAGCTGTGCCTGCCTCCATATTCTTTGCCCCGTGAGCAGTCTCGGGGCTGTGCTGGTGGGAGGGAGTGAGGGGCCACAGCTTTGTTGGTGGCCCGGTGTGAGTGGAGTTCTGCTGGCCTTTCTGCAGGAGTTGCCAAGCTGCCACCTGTAAAGAAGAGGATGTGTCACCCATACCTCCCGCTGGAATTTCTCTCCGGACAGAGGTGAGGAAGGAAAAAATCAGTGGGGGCCGGGACAGGTGGGGTATCTCTGGCAGGACAATGGAAAGCTTCCGGAAGAGTGCCCTGGGCCAGGACCACCCTGGCTGGCCTGGAGGCACCAAGTTGGCCTGCGTTCTCTCGCTGTTGTGGCTCCACGGCCCTTCCTCTAGTCTTTCAAGCCCTTGTACATATTCAGGTGTTTTACCTGGGAAGGGTGGGAACAGTTCAGCAACAGCTGGCCTGGGGCTCAGCTCACCTTTGTTCAGAGATGCCTCGGCTCGGTCCCCCCGCTTTGCAATGAGGAAGCTCCTTGTGTGGGGTGTGGGTTGCTGGCTGTACGGGAGATGATTCCCCACCTCTGAACAATTTCAATATTGTTTACCGTTGGAGCAAGTGCCCTGATAGTGTTTTTCTCTGTATAACTGGTCGGTTCAGGTTTTTCTTCGTTTATGGTTCAAGTTAGCTTTTATTCCTCTTTTATGTATTTATAGATATAAGCATGGAAATAATTTATTCCTATAAATACATCTGTGTGAAGGGAAGAGCTTTTTTCTGTTTTATTTTTAAATTTTATATTTTAACATTTTGAAATTTAATTTTATTTACTTTTTTATACAGCGGGTTATTATTAGTTATGTATTTTATGCATATACATGTATACAGGTCAATCTCAATCTCCCAACTCGTCCCACCACCACCACCCCATGGCTTCCCACACTTGGTGTCCATACGTTTGTTCTCTACCTCTGTGTCTCTATTTCTTCCCTGCAAACCAGTTCATCTGTACCATTTTTTAGGTTCCACATATATGCATTAATATACAATATTTGTTTTCCCCTTTCTGACTTACTTCATTCTGTATGACTGTCTCTAGATCCATCGATGTCTCTACAAATGACCCAGATTCATTCCTTTTTATGGCCGAGTAATATTCCATTTTATATATGTACCCCATCTTTATCCATTCATCTGTCTTTGGGCATTTAGTTTGCTTCCATTACCTGGCTATTGTAAATAGTGCTGCAATGAACATTGTGGTGAATGTGCCTTTTTGATTTATGGTTTTCTTTGGGTATATGCCCAGAAGTGGAATTGCTGGATCAGATGGTAATTCTATTTCTAGATTTTTTAAGGAAACTCCATAGTGTTCTCCATAGTGACTCTATCAATTTACATTCCCACCAATAGTGGAAGAGGGCTCCTTTTGTCCACACCCTCCCCAGAATTTGTTGTTTGTAGATTTTCTGATGATGCCGATTCTAACAGGTGTGAGGTGATACCTCATTGTAGTTTTGATTTGCATTTCTCTAATAATTAGTGCTCTTGAGCAGCTTCTCATGTGCGCCTTGGCCATCTCTGTGTCTTCTTTGAAGAAACGTCTCTTGAGATCTTCTGCCCATTTCTGTATTGGGAGGATCGTGGGATGGTCAGGCTGTGTGCTGACGCACGTGTCAGTGCCAGCGTAAGGGCCAGGAGTAGGGTACATCATAGGGTAACGTGTAGGGCTGGTGGTGGGTTTCCGTTCCGGGCTAGGGTTAGGGTTAGGGAACGGCAAGGTTTAGGGAACAGGTGAGCATAGGGACACGTGGGAGAGGCAGGCTACGTGCTGACAAACGTGTCAGTGCCAGCGTACGGGTCTGGAGTAAAGTATGGTGTAGGGCTAGTTGTGGGTTTCCATTCCGCGCTAGGGTTAGGGTTAGGGAACGGCAAGGCTTAGGGCACAGCTGAGGGTACAGAAACGTGGGAGGGTCAGGCTATGTGCTGACGCACGTTTCAGTGCCAGTGTACGGGCCAGGATTAGGGTACGGAGTAGGGTAAGGTGTAGGGCTGTTGGTGGGTTTCTGTTCCGGGTTAGGGTTAGGGAACGGCAAGGCTTAGGGCACAGGTAAGGGTACTGAAACGAGGGAGAGGCACGCTACGTGCTGACACACGGGTCAGTGCCAGCGTACGCGCCAGAATTAGGGTACGGCGTAGGGTAAGGTGTAGGGCTGGTGGTGGGTTTCTGTTCCAGGGTAGGGTTAGGGTTAGGGATCGGCAAGGCTTAGGGCACAGGTGAGGGTATGGAAACATGGGAGTGGCAGGCTACGTGCTTACACAAGGGTCAGTTCCAGTGTACGGCCCAGGAGTAGGGTACGGCGTAGGGTAAGGTGTAGGGCTGGTGGTGGGTTTCCGTTTCCGGCTAGGGTTAGGGTTAGGGAATGGCAAGGCTTAGGGCACAGGTGAGGGTACAGAAACGTGGGAGGGTCAGGCTACGTGCTGACGCAAGTGTCAGTGCCAGCGTACGGCCCAGGAATAGGGTATGGCGTAGGGTAAAGTGTAGGGTTAGGGTTAGGGAACGGCAAGGCTTAGGTCACAGGTGAGGGTACGGAAACGTGGGAGGGTCAGGCTACATGCTGAAGCACGGGTCAGTGCCAGGGTGTGGACCAGGAGTAGGGTACGGCGTAGGGTAAGGTGTAAGACTGGTGGTGGGTGTCCATTCCGGGGTTTGATTAGGGTTAGGGAACGTCAAGTTTTAGGGCACAGGTGAGGGTACGGAAACGTGGGAGGGTCAGGCTACCTGCTGACGCATGGGTCAGTGCCAGCGTATGGGCCAGGAGTAGGGTACGGCGTAGGGTAAGGTGTAGGGCTGGTGGTGGGTTTCCGTTCTGGGCTAGGGTTAGGGTTAGGGAACGGCAAGGCTAAGGGCACAGGTGAGGGTACGGAAACTTGGGTGAGGCAGGCTACGTGCTGACGCACGGGTCAGTGCCAGCATACAGGCCAGGAGTAGGGTAAGGCATAGGGTATGGTGTAGGGCTGGTGGTGGGTTTCAGTTCAGGGCTAGGGTTAGGGTTAGTGAACGGCAAGGCTTAGGGCACAGGTGAGGGTACAGAAACGTGTTAGGTTCATGGTGCATGTTGATGCATGGAATAGTGTCATCGTACGCATTAGGATTAGGGTACGGCGTACAGTAAGGTGTACGGATGGCGGTAGGTTTACATTCCGGTGTAGGGTTAGGGATAGCGAATTGCAAGGTATAGGGCACAGGTGATGGTACGGAATTGTGTTAGGTTCAGGGTACGTGTTGACTCACGGGTTAGTGTGAGCGTACGCATGAGGATTAGGGTACCGCATAGAGTAAGGTGTAGGGTTGGTGGTAGGTTTCCGTTCCAGTCTAGGGTTATGTTTAGGGACTGGCAAAGTTTAGGGCACAGGTGAGGGTACGAAACGTGTTAGGGTCAGGGTACGTGTTGATGCACAGGTTAGTGTCAGCATACGAATTAGGATTAGGGTATGGCGTAAGGTAAGGTGTAGGGTTGGTGGTAGTTTTCCGTTCCGGGCTAGGGTTAAGGTAAGGGAACGGCAAGGTTTATGGCAGACGTGAGGGTACGGAAACGTGTTAGGGTCAGGGTACGTGTTGACGTATGGATTAGGATTAGGGTACGGCTTAGGGTAAGGTGTAGGGCTGATGGTAGGTTTCTGTTCCGGGCTAAGGTTAAGGATAGGCAACGGCAAGGTTTGGGGCACAGCTGAGGGTACGGAAACGTGTTAGTGTCAGGGTACATGTTGACTCACCGGTTAGTGCCAGCGTACGGATTAGGATTAGTGTACCGCGTAGATAAGGTGCACGGTTGGTGGTAGGTTTCCGTTCCAGCCTATGGTTAGGGTTAGGGAAAGTCAAGGTTTCTATTTGTAGGTTTTTTAAGGAAACTCCATACTGTTCTCCATAGTGACTGTATCAATTTACATTCCCAACAATAGTGGAAGAGGGCTCCTTTTGTCCACACCCTCCCCAGAATTTGTTGTCTGTAGATTTTCTGATGATGCTGATTCTAACAGGTGTGAGGTGATACCTCATTGTAGTTTTGATTTGCATTTCTCTAATAATTAGTGCTCTTGAGCAGCTTTTCATGTGCGTCTTAGCCATCTCTGTGTCTTCTTTGAAGAAACGTCTCTTTAGATATTCTGCCCATGTTTGTATTGGGTTGTTTGTTTTTTTAATATTAAGCTGCATGAGCTGTTTATATATATTGGAGATTAAACCTTTGTCCATTGATTCGTTTGCAACTATTTTCGCCCCTTCTGAGGGATGCCTTTTTCCATTCCCGTGTTTTTAACCAAAAAAGAAAGAAAGACAAAGAAGCAGAACACTAATGTGCGTAAAATATGGCTTTTGAAACGGTCGTTTTGAAATATGGACGTCCTTTGAATTTTTTGGTCGATATGTGACCCCAGGATTTGTTTTCAGGGCAGGTGTCATTTACAGGCCTGCAATGATTTTGAATATCAACTGACCTTTAGCGCTGGGATTAAAGCTGCTGTTGTGTGAAACGGCCACAAGGTGGCAGCAGTTCTCTCTTTCAAATCAGGTTATTAGTGCAACAGAGCCTCAATGGAAGTCTTGTTCTAGATTGGAATTTAGAATGGAATGTGCCAGGAGAAAGCCCCTCAAGTTTGTCTCACTACTTCTTGTTCGTGTTTTTAATTTAATTTTTTATTTTTTATTACAGCAAGTTTGATTACAATGCTTGGCTTGTTGTAGGTGTGGAAGATGTGGTTCTTTGACACATATACAGATGTCTGTTCTTCCTGGGATCCTTTGCCCATGTACGTTAAGACAGAATGTTGAGTAGTCCTCTCTTTGTATTCCGTAGGTCTTAGGTGATTATATATGTCACCTGTGTTTGTATATGTCTGTTAACCCCAATATCGTAATGAAACCCATCCTCACACCTTTCCATTGGTGAACCATAAGTTTGTTTAATGAATCTGTGATTGCCCTTCTCCGTGGAAATATCTGCCCTGGTATCCATTTTTAGGTAACACCTATAAGTGATATGATACGATATGTGTCTTTCACTTTCTGACTTACTACAAGTCATGTGATAACCTCTAGGCTCATCTACGGTGCTGCAAATGGCATTGTGTCCTTTTTTTCCTTGGCTTCTATTCTGCTTTAGCGAGGTCCATTTTCAACACTGTGATTCCCTGAGGGTTGTGGATTAGCTGACGTGGGCAGCCTTATCCTGCCGGCCGGCCCTCCCCAGGTGTGCCTGGTTGAGGTCAATATAAACAGCGCTCCAGGCAGCAATAGCCCCTGAAGCTGTGCCTGCCTCCATATTCTTTGCCCCGTGAGCAGTCTCGGGGCTGTGCTGGTGGGAGGGAGTGAGGGGCCACAGCTTTGTTGGTGGCCCGGTGTGAGTGGAGTTCTGCTGGCCTTTCTGCAGGAGTTGCCAAGCTGCCACCTGTAAAGAAGAGGATGTGTCACCCATACCTCCCGCTGGAATTTCTCTCCGGACAGAGGTGAGGAAGGAAAAAATCAGTGGGGGCCGGGACAGGTGGGGTACCTCTGGCAGGACAATGGAAAGCTTCCGGAAGAGTGCCCTGGGCCAGGACCACCCTGGCTGGCCTGGAGGCACCAAGTTGGCCTGCGTTCTCTCGCTGTTGTGGCTCCACGGCCCTTCCTCTAGTCTTTCAAGCCCTTGTACATATTCAGGTGTTTTACCTGGGAAGGGTGGGAACAGTTCAGCAACAGCTGGCCTGGGGCTCAGCTCACCTTTGTTCAGAGATGCCTCGGCTCGGTCCCCCCGCTTTGCAATGAGGAAGCTCCTTGTGTGGGGTGTGGGTTGCTGGCTGTACGGGAGATGATTCCCCACCTCTGAACAATTTCAATATTGTTTACCGTTGGAGCAAGTGCCCTGATAGTGTTTTTCTCTGTATAACTGGTCGGTTCAGGTTTTTCTTCGTTTATGGTTCAAGTTAGCTTTTATTCCTCTTTTATGTATTTATAGATATAAGCATGGAAATAATTTATTCCTATAAATACATCTGTGTGAAGGGAAGAGCTTTTTTCTGTTTTATTTTTAAATTTTATATTTTAACATTTTGAAATTTAATTTTATTTACTTTTTTATACAGCGGGTTATTATTAGTTATGTATTTTATGCATATACATGTATACAGGTCAATCTCAATCTCCCAACTCGTCCCACCACCACCACCCCATGGCTTCCCACACTTGGTGTCCATACGTTTGTTCTCTACCTCTGTGTCTCTATTTCTTCCCTGCAAACCAGTTCATCTGTACCATTTTTTAGGTTCCACATATATGCATTAATATACAATATTTGTTTTCCCCTTTCTGACTTACTTCATTCTGTATGACTGTCTCTAGATCCATCGATGTCTCTACAAATGACCCAGATTCATTCCTTTTTATGGCCGAGTAATATTCCATTTTATATATGTACCCCATCTTTATCCATTCATCTGTCTTTGGGCATTTAGTTTGCTTCCATTACCTGGCTATTGTAAATAGTGCTGCAATGAACATTGTGGTGAATGTGCCTTTTTGATTTATGGTTTTCTTTGGGTATATGCCCAGAAGTGGAATTGCTGGATCAGATGGTAATTCTATTTCTAGATTTTTTAAGGAAACTCCATAGTGTTCTCCATAGTGACTCTATCAATTTACATTCCCACCAATAGTGGAAGAGGGCTCCTTTTGTCCACACCCTCCCCAGAATTTGTTGTTTGTAGATTTTCTGATGATGCCGATTCTAACAGGTGTGAGGTGATACCTCATTGTAGTTTTGATTTGCATTTCTCTAATAATTAGTGCTCTTGAGCAGCTTCTCATGTGCGCCTTGGCCATCTCTGTGTCTTCTTTGAAGAAACGTCTCTTGAGATCTTCTGCCCATTTCTGTATTGGGAGGATCGTGGGATGGTCAGGTTGTGTGCTGACGCACGTGTCAGTGCCAGCGTTAAGGGCCAGGAGTAGGGTACATCATAGGGTAACGTGTAGGGCTGGTGGTGGGTTTCCGTTCCGGGCTAGGGTTAGGGTTAGGGAACGGCAAGGTTTAGGGAACAGGTGAGCATAGGGACACGTGGGAGAGGCAGGCTACGTGCTGACAAACGTGTCAGTGCCAGCGTACGGGTCTGGAGTAAAGTATGGTGTAGGGCTAGTTGTGGGTTTCCATTCCACGCTAGGGTTAGGGTTAGGGAATGGCAAGGCTTAGGGCACAGCTGAGGGTACAGAAACGTGGGAGGGTCAGGCTATGTGCTGACGCACGTTTCAGTGCCAGTGTACGGGCCAGGATTAGGGTACGGAGTAGGGTAAGGTGTAGGGCTGTTGGTGGGTTTCTGTTCCGGGTTAGGGTTAGGGAATGGCAAGGCTTAGGGCACAGGTAAGGGTACTGAAACGAGGGAGAGGCACGCTACGTGCTGACATAGGGGTCAGTGCCAGCGTACGCGCCAGAATTAGGGTACGGCGTAGGGTAAGGTGTAGGGCTGGTGGTGGGTTTCTGTTCCAGGGTAGGGTTAGGGTTAGGGATCGGCAAGGCTTAGGGCACAGGTGAGGGTATGGAAACATGGGAGTGGCAGGCTACGTGCTTACACAAGGGTCAGTTCCAGTGTACGGCCCAGGAGTAGGGTACGGCGTAGGGTAAGGTGTAGGGCTGGTGGTGGGTTTCCGTTTCCGGCTAGGGTTAGGGTTAGGGAATGGCAAGGCTTAGGGCACAGGTGAGGGTACAGAAACGTGGGAGGGTCAGGCTACGTGCTGACGCAAGTGTCAGTGCCAGCGTACGGCCCAGCAATAGGGTATGGCGTAGGGTAAAGTGTAGGGTTAGGGTTAGGGAACGGCAAGGCTTAGGGCACAGGTGAGGGTACGGAAACGTGGGAGGGTCAGGCTACATGCTGAAGCACGGGTCAGTGCCAGGGTGTGGACCAGGAGTAGGGTACGGCGTAGGGTAAGGTGTAAGACTGGTGGTGGGTGTCCATTCCGGGGTTTGATTAGGGTTAGGGAACGTCAAGTTTTAGGGCACAGGTGAGGGTACGGAAACGTGGGAGGGTCAGGCTACCTGCTGACGCATGGGTCAGTGCCAGCGTATGGGCCAGGAGTAGGGTACGGCGTAGGGTAAGGTGTAGGGCTGGTGGTGGGTTTCCATTCTGGGCTAGGGTTAGGGTTAGGGAACAGCAAGGCTAAGGGCACAGGTGAGGGTACGGAAACTTGGGTGAGGCAGGCTACGTGCTGACGCACGGGTCAGTGCCAGCATACAGGCCAGGAGTAGGGTAAGGCATAGGGTATGGTGTAGGGCTGGTGGTGGGTTTCAGTTCAGGGCTAGGGTTAGGGTTAGTGAACGGCAAGGCTTAGGGCAC
The DNA here is from genome assembly GCF_964165515.1 of Mesoplodon bidens. Classification (NCBI taxonomy): domain Eukaryota; kingdom Metazoa; phylum Chordata; class Mammalia; order Artiodactyla; family Ziphiidae; genus Mesoplodon; species Mesoplodon bidens. Next base: position 527,700 of record NW_027672640.1, on the reverse strand, counting down.
AGGTGAGGGTACAGAAACGTGTTAGGTTCATGGTGCATGTTGATGCATGGAATAGTGTCATCGTACGCATTAGGATTAGGGTACGGCGTACAGTAAGGTGTACGGATGGCGGTAGGTTTACATTCCGGTGTAGGGTTAGGGATAGCGAATTGCAAGGTATAGGGCACAGGTGATGGTACGGAATTGTGTTAGGTTCAGGGTACGTGTTGACTCACGGGTTAGTGTGAGCGTACGCATGAGGATTAGGGTACCGCATAGAGTAAGGTGTAGGGTTGGTGGTAGGTTTCCGTTCCAGTCTAGGGTTATGTTTAGGGACTGGCAAAGTTTAGGGCACAGGTGAGGGTACGAAACGTGTTAGGGTCAGGGTACGTGTTGATGCACAGGTTAGTGTCAGCATACGAATTAGGATTAGGGTATGGCGTAAGGTAAGGTGTAGGGTTGGTGGTAGTTTTCCGTTCCGGGCTAGGGTTAAGGTAAGGGAACGGCAAGGTTTATGGCAGACGTGAGGGTACGGAAACGTGTTAGGGTCAGGGTACGTGTTGACGTATGGATTAGGATTAGGGTACGGCTTAGGGTAAGGTGTAGGGCTGATGGTAGGTTTCTGTTCCGGGCTAAGGTTAAGGATAGGCAACGGCAAGGTTTGGGGCACAGCTGAGGGTACGGAAACGTGTTAGTGTCAGGGTACATGTTGACTCACCGGTTAGTGCCAGCGTACGGATTAGGATTAGTGTACCGCGTAGATAAGGTGCACGGTTGGTGGTAGGTTTCCGTTCCAGCCTATGGTTAGGGTTAGGGAAAGTCAAGGTTTCTATTTGTAGGTTTTTTAAGGAAACTCCATACTGTTCTCCATAGTGACTGTATCAATTTACATTCCCAACAATAGTGGAAGAGGGCTCCTTTTGTCCACACCCTCCCCAGAATTTGTTGTCTGTAGATTTTCTGATGATGCTGATTCTAACAGGTGTGAGGTGATACCTCATTGTAGTTTTGATTTGCATTTCTCTAATAATTAGTGCTCTTGAGCAGCTTTTCATGTGCGTCTTAGCCATCTCTGTGTCTTCTTTGAAGAAACGTCTCTTTAGATATTCTGCCCATGTTTGTATTGGGTTGTTTGTTTTTTTAATATTAAGCTGCATGAGCTGTTTATATATATTGGAGATTAAACCTTTGTCCATTGATTCGTTTGCAACTATTTTCGCCCCTTCTGAGGGATGCCTTTTTCCATTCCCGTGTTTTTAACCAAAAAAGAAAGAAAGACAAAGAAGCAGAACACTAATGTGCGTAAAATATGGCTTTTGAAACGGTCGTTTTGAAATATGGACGTCCTTTGAATTTTTTGGTCGATATGTGACCCCAGGATTTGTTTTCAGGGCAGGTGTCATTTACAGGCCTGCAATGATTTTGAATATCAACTGACCTTTAGCGCTGGGATTAAAGCTGCTGTTGTGTGAAACGGCCACAAGGTGGCAGCAGTTCTCTCTTTCAAATCAGGTTATTAGTGCAACAGAGCCTCAATGGAAGTCTTGTTCTAGATTGGAATTTAGAATGGAATGTGCCAGGAGAAAGCCCCTCAAGTTTGTCTCACTACTTCTTGTTCGTGTTTTTAATTTAATTTTTTATTTTTTATTACAGCAAGTTTGATTACAATGCTTGGCTTGTTGTAGGTGTGGAAGATGTGGTTCTTTGACACATATACAGATGTCTGTTCTTCCTGGGATCCTTTGCCCATGTACGTTAAGACAGAATGTTGAGTAGTCCTCTCTTTGTATTCCGTAGGTCTTAGGTGATTATATATGTCACCTGTGTTTGTATATGTCTGTTAACCCCAATATCGTAATGAAACCCATCCTCACACCTTTCCATTGGTGAACCATAAGTTTGTTTAATGAATCTGTGATTGCCCTTCTCCGTGGAAATATCTGCCCTGGTATCCATTTTTAGGTAACACCTATAAGTGATATGATACGATATGTGTCTTTCACTTTCTGACTTACTACAAGTCATGTGATAACCTCTAGGCTCATCTACGGTGCTGCAAATGGCATTGTGTCCTTTTTTTCCTTGGCTTCTATTCTGCTTTAGCGAGGTCCATTTTCAACACTGTGATTCCCTGAGGGTTGTGGATTAGCTGACGTGGGCAGCCTTATCCTGCCGGCCGGCCCTCCCCAGGTGTGCCTGGTTGAGGTCAATATAAACAGCGCTCCAGGCAGCAATAGCCCCTGAAGCTGTGCCTGCCTCCATATTCTTTGCCCCGTGAGCAGTCTCGGGGCTGTGCTGGTGGGAGGGAGTGAGGGGCCACAGCTTTGTTGGTGGCCCGGTGTGAGTGGAGTTCTGCTGGCCTTTCTGCAGGAGTTGCCAAGCTGCCACCTGTAAAGAAGAGGATGTGTCACCCATACCTCCCGCTGGAATTTCTCTCCGGACAGAGGTGAGGAAGGAAAAAATCAGTGGGGGCCGGGACAGGTGGGGTATCTCTGGCAGGACAATGGAAAGCTTCCGGAAGAGTGCCCTGGGCCAGGACCACCCTGGCTGGCCTGGAGGCACCAAGTTGGCCTGCGTTCTCTCGCTGTTGTGGCTCCACGGCCCTTCCTCTAGTCTTTCAAGCCCTTGTACATATTCAGGTGTTTTACCTGGGAAGGGTGGGAACAGTTCAGCAACAGCTGGCCTGGGGCTCAGCTCACCTTTGTTCAGAGATGCCTCGGCTCGGTCCCCCCGCTTTGCAATGAGGAAGCTCCTTGTGTGGGGTGTGGGTTGCTGGCTGTACGGGAGATGATTCCCCACCTCTGAACAATTTCAATATTGTTTACCGTTGGAGCAAGTGCCCTGATAGTGTTTTTCTCTGTATAACTGGTCGGTTCAGGTTTTTCTTCGTTTATGGTTCAAGTTAGCTTTTATTCCTCTTTTATGTATTTATAGATATAAGCATGGAAATAATTTATTCCTATAAATACATCTGTGTGAAGGGAAGAGCTTTTTTCTGTTTTATTTTTAAATTTTATATTTTAACATTTTGAAATTTAATTTTATTTACTTTTTTATACAGCGGGTTATTATTAGTTATGTATTTTATGCATATACATGTATACAGGTCAATCTCAATCTCCCAACTCGTCCCACCACCACCACCCCATGGCTTCCCACACTTGGTGTCCATACGTTTGTTCTCTACCTCTGTGTCTCTATTTCTTCCCTGCAAACCAGTTCATCTGTACCATTTTTTAGGTTCCACATATATGCATTAATATACAATATTTGTTTTCCCCTTTCTGACTTACTTCATTCTGTATGACTGTCTCTAGATCCATCGATGTCTCTACAAATGACCCAGATTCATTCCTTTTTATGGCCGAGTAATATTCCATTTTATATATGTACCCCATCTTTATCCATTCATCTGTCTTTGGGCATTTAGTTTGCTTCCATTACCTGGCTATTGTAAATAGTGCTGCAATGAACATTGTGGTGAATGTGCCTTTTTGATTTATGGTTTTCTTTGGGTATATGCCCAGAAGTGGAATTGCTGGATCAGATGGTAATTCTATTTCTAGATTTTTTAAGGAAACTCCATAGTGTTCTCCATAGTGACTCTATCAATTTACATTCCCACCAATAGTGGAAGAGGGCTCCTTTTGTCCACACCCTCCCCAGAATTTGTTGTTTGTAGATTTTCTGATGATGCCGATTCTAACAGGTGTGAGGTGATACCTCATTGTAGTTTTGATTTGCATTTCTCTAATAATTAGTGCTCTTGAGCAGCTTCTCATGTGCGCCTTGGCCATCTCTGTGTCTTCTTTGAAGAAACGTCTCTTGAGATCTTCTGCCCATTTCTGTATTGGGAGGATCGTGGGATGGTCAGGCTGTGTGCTGACGCACGTGTCAGTGCCAGCGTTAAGGGCCAGGAGTAGGGTACATCATAGGGTAACGTGTAGGGCTGGTGGTGGGTTTCCGTTCCGGGCTAGGGTTAGGGTTAGGGAACGGCAAGGTTTAGGGAACAGGTGAGCATAGGGACACGTGGGAGAGGCAGGCTACGTGCTGACAAACGTGTCAGTGCCAGCGTACGGGTCTGGAGTAAAGTATGGTGTAGGGCTAGTTGTGGGTTTCCATTCCGCGCTAGGGTTAGGGTTAGGGAACGGCAAGGCTTAGGGCACAGCTGAGGGTACAGAAACGTGGGAGGGTCAGGCTATGTGCTGACGCACGTTTCAGTGCCAGTGTACGGGCCAGGATTAGGGTACGGAGTAGGGTAAGGTGTAGGGCTGTTGGTGGGTTTCTGTTCCGGGTTAGGGTTAGGGAATGGCAAGGCTTAGGGCACAGGTAAGGGTACTGAAACGAGGGAGAGGCACGCTACGTGCTGACACACGGGTCAGTGCCAGCGTACGCGCCAGAATTAGGGTACGGCGTAGGGTAAGGTGTAGGGCTGGTGGTGGGTTTCTGTTCCAGGGTAGGGTTAGGGTTAGGGATCGGCAAGGCTTAGGGCACAGGTGAGGGTATGGAAACATGGGAGTGGCAGGCTACGTGCTTACACAAGGGTCAGTTCCAGTGTACGGCCCAGGAGTAGGGTACGGCGTAGGGTAAGGTGTAGGGCTGGTGGTGGGTTTCCGTTTCCGGCTAGGGTTAGGGTTAGGGAATGGCAAGGCTTAGGGCACAGGTGAGGGTACAGAAACGTGGGAGGGTCAGGCTACGTGCTGACGCAAGTGTCAGTGCCAGCGTACGGCCCAGCAATAGGGTATGGCGTAGGGTAAAGTGTAGGGTTAGGGTTAGGGAACGGCAAGGCTTAGGGCACAGGTGAGGGTACGGAAACGTGGGAGGGTCAGGCTACATGCTGAAGCACGGGTCAGTGCCAGGGTGTGGACCAGGAGTAGGGTACGGCGTAGGGTAAGGTGTAAGACTGGTGGTGGGTGTCCATTCCGGGGTTTGATTAGGGTTAGGGAACGTCAAGTTTTAGGGCACAGGTGAGGGTACGGAAACGTGGGAGGGTCAGGCTACCTGCTGACGCATGGGTCAGTGCCAGCGTATGGGCCAGGAGTAGGGTACGGCGTAGGGTAAGGTGTAGGGCTGGTGGTGGGTTTCCGTTCTGGGCTAGGGTTAGGGTTAGGGAACGGCAAGGCTAAGGGCACAGGTGAGGGTACGGAAACTTGGGTGAGGCAGGCTACGTGCTGACGCACGGGTCAGTGCCAGCATACAGGCCAGGAGTAGGGTAAGGCATAGGGTATGGTGTAGGGCTGGTGGTGGGTTTCAGTTCAGGGCTAGGGTTAGGGTTAGTGAACGGCAAGGCTTAGGGCACAGGTGAGGGTACAGAAACGTGTTAGGTTCATGGTGCATGTTGATGCATGGAATAGTGTCATCGTACGCATTAGGATTAGGGTACGGCGTACAGTAAGGTGTACGGATGGCGGTAGGTTTACATTCCGGTGTAGGGTTAGGGATAGCGAATTGCAAGGTATAGGGCACAGGTGATGGTACGGAATTGTGTTAGGTTCAGGGTACGTGTTGACTCACGGGTTAGTGTGAGCGTACGCATGAGGATTAGGGTACCGCATAGAGTAAGGTGTAGGGTTGGTGGTAGGTTTCCGTTCCAGTCTAGGGTTATGTTTAGGGACTGGCAAAGTTTAGGGCACAGGTGAGGGTACGAAACGTGTTAGGGTCAGGGTACGTGTTGATGCACAGGTTAGTGTCAGCATACGAATTAGGATTAGGGTATGGCGTAAGGTAAGGTGTAGGGTTGGTGGTAGTTTTCCGTTCCGGGCTAGGGTTAAGGTAAGGGAACGGCAAGGTTTATGGCAGAGGTGAGGGTACGGAAACGTGTTAGGGTCAGGGTACGTGTTGACGTATGGATTAGGATTAGGGTACGGCTTAGGGTAAGGTGTAGGGCTGATGGTAGGTTTCTGTTCCGGGCTAAGGTTAAGGATAGGCAACGGCAAGGTTTGGGGCACAGCTGAGGGTACGGAAACGTGTTAGTGTCAGGGTACATGTTGACTCACCGGTTAGTGCCAGCGTACGGATTAGGATTAGTGTACCGCGTAGATAAGGTGCACGGTTGGTGGTAGGTTTCCGTTCCAGCCTATGGTTAGGGTTAGGGAAAGTCAAGGTTTCTATTTGTAGGTTTTTTAAGGAAACTCCATACTGTTCTCCATAGTGACTGTATCAATTTACATTCCCAACAATAGTGGAAGAGGGCTCCTTTTGTCCACACCCTCCCCAGAATTTGTTGTCTGTAGATTTTCTGATGATGCTGATTCTAACAGGTGTGAGGTGATACCTCATTGTAGTTTTGATTTGCATTTCTCTAATAATTAGTGCTCTTGAGCAGCTTTTCATGTGCGTCTTAGCCATCTCTGTGTCTTCTTTGAAGAAACGTCTCTTTAGATATTCTGCCCATGTTTGTATTGGGTTGTTTGTTTTTTTAATATTAAGCTGCATGAGCTGTTTATATATATTGGAGATTAAACCTTTGTCCATTGATTCGTTTGCAACTATTTTCGCCCCTTCTGAGGGATGCCTTTTTCCATTCCCGTGTTTTTAACCAAAAAAGAAAGAAAGACAAAGAAGCAGAACACTAATGTGCGTAAAATATGGCTTTTGAAACGGTCGTTTTGAAATATGGACGTCCTTTGAATTTTTTGGTCGATATGTGACCCCAGGATTTGTTTTCAGGGCAGGTGTCATTTACAGGCCTGCAATGATTTTGAATATCAACTGACCTTTAGCGCTGGGATTAAAGCTGCTGTTGTGTGAAACGGCCACAAGGTGGCAGCAGTTCTCTCTTTCAAATCAGGTTATTAGTGCAACAGAGCCTCAATGGAAGTCTTGTTCTAGATTGGAATTTAGAATGGAATGTGCCAGGAGAAAGCCCCTCAAGTTTGTCTCACTACTTCTTGTTCGTGTTTTTAATTTAATTTTTTATTTTTTATTACAGCAAGTTTGATTACAATGCTTGGCTTGTTGTAGGTGTGGAAGATGTGGTTCTTTGACACATATACAGATGTCTGTTCTTCCTGGGATCCTTTGCCCATGTACGTTAAGACAGAATGTTGAGTAGTCCTCTCTTTGTATTCCGTAGGTCTTAGGTGATTATATATGTCACCTGTGTTTGTATATGTCTGTTAACCCCAATATCGTAATGAAACCCATCCTCACACCTTTCCATTGGTGAACCATAAGTTTGTTTAATGAATCTGTGATTGCCCTTCTCCGTGGAAATATCTGCCCTGGTATCCATTTTTAGGTAACACCTATAAGTGATATGATACGATATGTGTCTTTCACTTTCTGACTTACTACAAGTCATGTGATAACCTCTAGGCTCATCTACGGTGCTGCAAATGGCATTGTGTCCTTTTTTTCCTTGGCTTCTATTCTGCTTTAGCGAGGTCCATTTTCAACACTGTGATTCCCTGAGGGTTGTGGATTAGCTGACGTGGGCAGCCTTATCCTGCCGGCCGGCCCTCCCCAGGTGTGCCTGGTTGAGGTCAATATAAACAGCGCTCCAGGCAGCAATAGCCCCTGAAGCTGTGCCTGCCTCCATATTCTTTGCCCCGTGAGCAGTCTCGGGGCTGTGCTGGTGGGAGGGAGTGAGGGGCCACAGCTTTGTTGGTGGCCCGGTGTGAGTGGAGTTCTGCTGGCCTTTCTGCAGGAGTTGCCAAGCTGCCACCTGTAAAGAAGAGGATGTGTCAACCATACCTCCCGCTGGAATTTCTCTCCGGACAGAGGTGAGGAAGGAAAAAATCAGTGGGGGCCGGGACAGGTGGGGTATCTCTGGCAGGACAATGGGAAGCTTCCGGAAGAGTGCCCTGGGCCAGGACCACCCTGGCTGGCCTGGAGGCACCAAGTTGGCCTGCGTTCTCTCGCTGTTGTGGCTCCACGGCCCTTCCTCTAGTCTTTCAAGCCCTTGTACATATTCAGGTGTTTTACCTGGGAAGGGTGGGAACAGTTCAGCAACAGCTGGCCTGGGGCTCAGCTCACCTTTGTTCAGAGATGCCTCGGCTCGGTCCCCCCGCTTTGCAATGAGGAAGCTCCTTGTGTGGGGTGTGGGTTGCTGGCTGTACGGGAGATGATTCCCCACCTCTGAACAATTTCAATATTGTTTACCGTTGGAGCAAGTGCCCTGATAGTGTTTTTCTCTGTATAACTGGTCGGTTCAGGTTTTTCTTCGTTTATGGTTCAAGTTAGCTTTTATTCCTCTTTTATGTATTTATAGATATAAGCATGGAAATAATTTATTCCTATAAATACATCTGTGTGAAGGGAAGAGCTTTTTTCTGTTTTATTTTTAAATTTTATATTTTAACATTTTGAAATTTAATTTTATTTACTTTTTATACAGCGGGTTATTATTAGTTATGTATTTTATGCATATACATGTATACAGGTCAATCTCAATCTCCCAACTCGTCCCACCACCACCACCCCATGGCTTCCCACACTTGGTGTCCATACGTTTGTTCTCTACCTCTGTGTCTCTATTTCTTCCCTGCAAACCAGTTCATCTGTACCATTTTTTAGGTTCCACATATATGCATTAATATACAATATTTGTTTTCCCCTTTCTGACTTACTTCATTCTGTATGACTGTCTCTAGATCCATCGATGTCTCTACAAATGACCCAGATTCATTCCTTTTTATGGCCGAGTAATATTCCATTTTATATATGTACCCCATCTTTATCCATTCATCTGTCTTTGGGCGTTTAGTTTGCTTCCATTACCTGGCTATTGTAAATAGTGCTGCAATGAACATTGTGGTGAATGTGCCTTTTTGATTTATGGTTTTCTTTGGGTATATGCCCAGAAGTGGAATTGCTGGATCAGATGGTAATTCTATTTCTAGATTTTTTAAGGAAACTCCATAGTGTTCTCCATAGTGACTCTATCAATTTACATTCCCACCAATAGTGGAAGAGGGCTCCTTTTGTCCACACCCTCCCCAGAATTTGTTGTTTGTAGATTTTCTGATGATGCCGATTCTAACAGGTGTGAGGTGATACCTCATTGTAGTTTTGATTTGCATTTCTCTAATAATTAGTGCTCTTGAGCAGCTTCTCATGTGCGCCTTGGCCATCTCTGTGTCTTCTTTGAAGAAACGTCTCTTGAGATCTTCTGCCCATTTCCGTATTGGGAGGATCGTGGGATGGTCAGGCTGTGTGCTGACGCACGTGTCAGTGCCAGCGTAAGGGCCAGGAGTAGGGTACATCATAGGGTAACGTGTAGGGCTGGTGGTGGGTTTCCGTTCCGGGCTAGGGTTAGGGTTAGGGAACGGCAAGGTTTAGGGAACAGGTGAGCATAGGGACACGTGGGAGAGGCAGGCTACGTGCTGACAAACGTGTCAGTGCCAGCGTACGGGTCTGGAGTAAAGTATGGTGTAGGGCTAGTTGTGGGTTTCCATTCCGCGCTAGGGTTAGGGTTAGGGAACGGCAAGGCTTAGGGCACAGCTGAGGGTACAGAAACGTGGGAGGGTCAGGCTATGTGCTGACGCACGTTTCAGTGCCAGTGTACGGGCCAGGATTAGGGTACGGAGTAGGGTAAGGTGTAGGGCTGTTGGTGGGTTTCTGTTCCGGGTTAGGGTTAGGGAACGGCAAGGCTTAGGGCACAGGTAAGGGTACTGAAACGAGGGAGAGGCACGCTACATGCTGACACACGGGTCAGTGCCAGCGTACGCGCCAGAATTAGGGTACGGCGTAGGGTAAGGTGTAGGGCTGGTGGTGGGTTTCTGTTCCAGGGTAGGGTTAGGGTTAGGGATCGGCAAGGCTTAGGGCACAGGTGAGGGTATGGAAACATGGGAGTGGCAGGCTACGTGCTTACACAAGGGTCAGTTCCAGTGTACGGCCCAGGAGTAGGGTACGGCGTAGGGTAAGGTGTAGGGCTGGTGGTGGGTTTCCGTTTCCGGCTAGGGTTAGGGTTAGGGAATGGCAAGGCTTAGGGCACAGGTGAGGGTACAGAAACGTGGGAGGGTCAGGCTACGTGCTGACGCAAGTGTCAGTGCCAGCGTACGGCCCAGGAATAGGGTATGGCGTAGGGTAAAGTGTAGGGTTAGGGTTAGGGAACGGCAAGGCTTAGGGCACAGGTGAGGGTACGGAAACGTGGGAGGGTCAGGCTACATGCTGAAGCACGGGTCAGTGCCAGGGTGTGGACCAGGAGTAGGGTACGGCGTAGGGTAAGGTGTAAGACTGGTGGTGGGTGTCCATTCCGGGGTTTGATTAGGGTTAGGGAACGTCAAGTTTTAGGGCACAGGTGAGGGTACGGAAACGTGGGAGGGTCAGGCTACCTGCTGACGCATGGGTCAGTGCCAGCGTATGGGCCAGGAGTAGGGTACGGCGTAGGGTAAGGTGTAGGGCTGGTGGTGGGTTTCCGTTCTGGGCTAGGGTTAGGGTTAGGGAACGGCAAGGCTAAGGGCACAGGTGAGGGTACGGAAACTTGGGTGAGGCAGGCTACGTGCTGACGCACGGGTCAGTGCCAGCATACAGGCCAGGAGTAGGGTAAGGCATAGGGTATGGTGTAGGGCTGGTGGTGGGTTTCAGTTCAGGGCTAGGGTTAGGGTTAGTGAACGGCAAGGCTTAGGGCACAGGTGAGGGTACAGAAACGTGTTAGGTTCATGGTGCATGTTGATGCATGGAATAGTGTCATCGTACGCATTAGGATTAGGGTACGGCGTACAGTAAGGTGTACGGATGGCGGTAGGTTTACATTCCGGTGTAGGGTTAGGGATAGCGAATTGCAAGGTATAGGGCACAGGTGATGGTACGGAATTGTGTTAGGTTCAGGGTACGTGTTGACTCACGGGTTAGTGTGAGCGTACGCATGAGGATTAGGGTACCGCATAGAGTAAGGTGTAGGGTTGGTGGTAGGTTTCCGTTCCAGTCTAGGGTTATGTTTAGGGACTGGCAAAGTTTAGGGCACAGGTGAGGGTACGAAACGTGTTAGGGTCAGGGTACGTGTTGATGCACAGGTTAGTGTCAGCATACGAATTAGGATTAGGGTATGGCGTAAGGTAAGGTGTAGGGTTGGTGGTAGTTTTCCGTTCCGGGCTAGGGTTAAGGTAAGGGAACGGCAAGGTTTATGGCAGAGGTGAGGGTACGGAAACGTGTTAGGGTCAGGGTACGTGTTGACGTATGGATTAGGATTAGGGTACGGCTTAGGGTAAGGTGTAGGGCTGATGGTAGGTTTCTGTTCCGGGCTAAGGTTAAGGATAGGCAACGGCAAGGTTTGGGGCACAGCTGAGGGTACGGAAACGTGTTAGTGTCAGGGTACATGTTGACTCACCGGTTAGTGCCAGCGTACGGATTAGGATTAGTGTACCGCGTAGATAAGGTGCACGGTTGGTGGTAGGTTTCCGTTCCAGCCTATGGTTAGGGTTAGGGAAAGTCAAGGTTTCTATTTGTAGGTTTTTTAAGGAAACTCCATACTGTTCTCCATAGTGACTGTATCAATTCACATTCCCAACAATAGTGGAAGAGGGCTCCTTTTGTCCACACCCTCCCCAGAATTTGTTGTCTGTAGATTTTCTGATGATGCTGATTCTAACAGGTGTGAGGTGATACCTCATTGTAGTTTTGATTTGCATTTCTCTAATAATTAGTGCTCTTGAGCAGCTTTTCATGTGCGTCTTAGCCATCTCTGTGTCTTCTTTGAAGAAACGTCTCTTTAGATATTCTGCCCATGTTTGTATTGGGTTGTTTGTTTTTTTAATATTAAGCTGCATGAGCTGTTTATATATATTGGAGATTAAACCTTTGTCCATTGATTCGTTTGCAACTATTTTCGCCCCTTCTGAGGGATGCCTTTTTCCATTCCCGTGTTTTTAACCAAAAAAGAAAGAAAGACAAAGAAGCAGAACACTAATGTGCGTAAAATATGGCTTTTGAAACGGTCGTTTTGAAATATGGACGTCCTTTGAATTTTTTGGTCGATATGTGACCCCAGGATTTGTTTTCAGGGCAGGTGTCATTTACAGGCCTGCAATGATTTTGAATATCAACTGACCTTTAGTGCTGGGATTAAAGCTGCTGTTGTGTGAAACGGCCACAAGGTGGCAGCAGTTCTCTCTTTCAAATCAGGTTATTAGTGCAACAGAGCCTCAATGGAAGTCTTGTTCTAGATTGGAATTTAGAATGGAATGTGCCAGGAGAAAGCCCCTCAAGTTTGTCTCACTACTTCTTGTTCGTGTTTTTAATTTAATTTTTTATTTTTTATTACAGCAAGTTTGATTACAATGCTTGGCTTGTTGTAGGTGTGGAAGATGTGGTTCTTTGACACATATACAGATGTCTGTTCTTCCTGGGATCCTTTGCCCATGTACGTTAAGACAGAATGTTGAGTAGTCCTCTCTTTGTATTCCGTAGGTCTTAGGTGATTATATATGTCACCTGTGTTTGTATATGTCTGTTAACCCCAATATCGTAATGAAACCCATCCTCACACCTTTCCATTGGTGAACCATAAGTTTGTTTAATGAATCTGTGATTGCCCTTCTCCGTGGAAATATCTGCCCTGGTATCCATTTTTAGGTAACACCTATAAGTGATATGATACGATATGTGTCTTTCACTTTCTGACTTACTACAAGTCATGTGATAACCTCTAGGCTCATCTACGGTGCTGCAAATGGCATTGTGTCCTTTTTTTCCTTGGCTTCTATTCTGCTTTAGCGAGGTCCATTTTCAACACTGTGATTCCCTGAGGGTTGTGGATTAGCTGACGTGGGCAGCCTTATCCTGCCGGCCGGCCCTCCCCAGGTGTGCCTGGTTGAGGTCAATATAAACAGCGCTCCAGGCAGCAATAGCCCCTGAAGCTGTGCCTGCCTCCATATTCTTTGCCCCGTGAGCAGTCTCGGGGCTGTGCTGGTGGGAGGGAGTGAGGGGCCACAGCTTTGTTGGTGGCCCGGTGTGAGTGGAGTTCTGCTGGCCTTTCTGCAGGAGTTGCCAAGCTGCCACCTGTAAAGAAGAGGATGTGTCAACCATACCTCCCGCTGGAATTTCTCTCCGGACAGAGGTGAGGAAGGAAAAAATCAGTGGGGGCCGGGACAGGTGGGGTATCTCTGGCAGGACAATGGGAAGCTTCCGGAAGAGTGCCCTGGGCCAGGACCACCCTGGCTGGCCTGGAGGCACCAAGTTGGCCTGCGTTCTCTCGCTGTTGTGGCTCCACGGCCCTTCCTCTAGTCTTTCAAGCCCTTGTACATATTCAGGTGTTTTACCTGGGAAGGGTGGGAACAGTTCAGCAACAGCTGGCCTGGGGCTCAGCTCACCTTTGTTCAGAGATGCCTCGGCTCGGTCCCCCCGCTTTGCAATGAGGAAGCTCCTTGTGTGGGGTGTGGGTTGCTGGCTGTACGGGAGATGATTCCCCACCTCTGAACAATTTCAATATTGTTTACCGTTGGAGCAAGTGCCCTGATAGTGTTTTTCTCTGTATAACTGGTCGGTTCAGGTTTTTCTTCGTTTATGGTTCAAGTTAGCTTTTATTCCTCTTTTATGTATTTATAGATATAAGCATGGAAATAATTTATTCCTATAAATACATCTGTGTGAAGGGAAGAGCTTTTTTCTGTTTTATTTTTAAATTTTATATTTTAACATTTTGAAATTTAATTTTATTTACTTTTTATACAGCGGGTTATTATTAGTTATGTATTTTATGCATATACATGTATACAGGTCAATCTCAATCTCCCAACTCGTCCCACCACCACCACCCCATGGCTTCCCACACTTGGTGTCCATACGTTTGTTCTCTACCTCTGTGTCTCTATTTCTTCCCTGCAAACCAGTTCATCTGTACCATTTTTTAGGTTCCACATATATGCATTAATATACAATATTTGTTTTCCCCTTTCTGACTTACTTCATTCTGTATGACTGTCTCTAGATCCATCGATGTCTCTACAAATGACCCAGATTCATTCCTTTTTATGGCCGAGTAATATTCCATTTTATATATGTACCCCATCTTTATCCATTCATCTGTCTTTGGGCGTTTAGTTTGCTTCCATTACCTGGCTATTGTAAATAGTGCTGCAATGAACATTGTGGTGAATGTGCCTTTTTGATTTATGGTTTTCTTTGGGTATATGCCCAGAAGTGGAATTGCTGGATCAGATGGTAATTCTATTTCTAGATTTTTTAAGGAAACTCCATAGTGTTCTCCATAGTGACTCTATCAATTTACATTCCCACCAATAGTGGAAGAGGGCTCCTTTTGTCCACACCCTCCCCAGAATTTGTTGTTTGTAGATTTTCTGATGATGCCGATTCTAACAGGTGTGAGGTGATACCTCATTGTAGTTTTGATTTGCATTTCTCTAATAATTAGTGCTCTTGAGCAGCTTCTCATGTGCGCCTTGGCCATCTCTGTGTCTTCTTTGAAGAAACGTCTCTTGAGATCTTCTGCCCATTTCCGTATTGGGAGGATCGTGGGATGGTCAGGCTGTGTGCTGACGCACGTGTCAGTGCCAGCGTAAGGGCCAGGAGTAGGGTACATCATAGGGTAACGTGTAGGGCTGGTGGTGGGTTTCCGTTCCGGGCTAGGGTTAGGGTTAGGGAACGGCAAGGTTTAGGGAACAGGTGAGCATAGGGACACGTGGGAGAGGCAGGCTACGTGCTGACAAACGTGTCAGTGCCAGCGTACGGGTCTGGAGTAAAGTATGGTGTAGGGCTAGTTGTGGGTTTCCATTCCGCGCTAGGGTTAGGGTTAGGGAACGGCAAGGCTTAGGGCACAGCTGAGGGTACAGAAACGTGGGAGGGTCAGGCTATGTGCTGACGCACGTTTCAGTGCCAGTGTACGGGCCAGGATTAGGGTACGGAGTAGGGTAAGGTGTAGGGCTGTTGGTGGGTTTCTGTTCCGGGTTAGGGTTAGGGAACGGCAAGGCTTAGGGCACAGGTAAGGGTACTGAAACGAGGGAGAGGCACGCTACATGCTGACACACGGGTCAGTGCCAGCGTACGCGCCAGAATTAGGGTACGGCGTAGGGTAAGGTGTAGGGCTGGTGGTGGGTTTCTGTTCCAGGGTAGGGTTAGGGTTAGGGATCGGCAAGGCTTAGGGCACAGGTGAGGGTATGGAAACATGGGAGTGGCAGGCTACGTGCTTACACAAGGGTCAGTTCCAGTGTACGGCCCAGGAGTAGGGTACGGCGTAGGGTAAGGTGTAGGGCTGGTGGTGGGTTTCCGTTTCCGGCTAGGGTTAGGGTTAGGGAATGGCAAGGCTTAGGGCACAGGTGAGGGTACAGAAACGTGGGAGGGTCAGGCTACGTGCTGACGCAAGTGTCAGTGCCAGCGTACGGCCCAGGAATAGGGTATGGCGTAGGGTAAAGTGTAGGGTTAGGGTTAGGGAACGGCAAGGCTTAGGGCACAGGTGAGGGTACGGAAACGTGGGAGGGTCAGGCTACATGCTGAAGCACGGGTCAGTGCCAGGGTGTGGACCAGGAGTAGGGTACGGCGTAGGGTAAGGTGTAAGACTGGTGGTGGGTGTCCATTCCGGGGTTTGATTAGGGTTAGGGAACGTCAAGTTTTAGGGCACAGGTGAGGGTACGGAAACGTGGGAGGGTCAGGCTACCTGCTGACGCATGGGTCAGTGCCAGCGTATGGGCCAGGAGTAGGGTACGGCGTAGGGTAAGGTGTAGGGCTGGTGGTGGGTTTCCGTTCTGGGCTAGGGTTAGGGTTAGGGAACGGCAAGGCTAAGGGCACAGGTGAGGGTACGGAAACTTGGGTGAGGCAGGCTACGTGCTGACGCACGGGTCAGTGCCAGCATACAGGCCAGGAGTAGGGTAAGGCATAGGGTATGGTGTAGGGCTGGTGGTGGGTTTCAGTTCAGGGCTAGGGTTAGGGTTAGTGAACGGCAAGGCTTAGGGCACAGGTGAGGGTACAGAAACGTGTTAGGTTCATGGTGCATGTTGATGCATGGAATAGTGTCATCGTACGCATTAGGATTAGGGTACGGCGTACAGTAAGGTGTACGGATGGCGGTAGGTTTACATTCCGGTGTAGGGTTAGGGATAGCGAATTGCAAGGTATAGGGCACAGGTGATGGTACGGAATTGTGTTAGGTTCAGGGTACGTGTTGACTCACGGGTTAGTGTGAGCGTACGCATGAGGATTAGGGTACCGCATAGAGTAAGGTGTAGGGTTGGTGGTAGGTTTCCGTTCCAGTCTAGGGTTATGTTTAGGGACTGGCAAAGTTTAGGGCACAGGTGAGGGTACGAAACGTGTTAGGGTCAGGGTACGTGTTGATGCACAGGTTAGTGTCAGCATACGAATTAGGATTAGGGTATGGCGTAAGGTAAGGTGTAGGGTTGGTGGTAGTTTTCCGTTCCGGGCTAGGGTTAAGGTAAGGGAACGGCAAGGTTTATGGCAGAGGTGAGGGTACGGAAACGTGTTAGGGTCAGGGTACGTGTTGACGTATGGATTAGGATTAGGGTACGGCTTAGGGTAAGGTGTAGGGCTGATGGTAGGTTTCTGTTCCGGGCTAAGGTTAAGGATAGGCAACGGCAAGGTTTGGGGCACAGCTGAGGGTACGGAAACGTGTTAGTGTCAGGGTACATGTTGACTCACCGGTTAGTGCCAGCGTACGGATTAGGATTAGTGTACCGCGTAGATAAGGTGCACGGTTGGTGGTAGGTTTCCGTTCCAGCCTATGGTTAGGGTTAGGGAAAGTCAAGGTTTCTATTTGTAGGTTTTTTAAGGAAACTCCATACTGTTCTCCATAGTGACTGTATCAATTCACATTCCCAACAATAGTGGAAGAGGGCTCCTTTTGTCCACACCCTCCCCAGAATTTGTTGTCTGTAGATTTTCTGATGATGCTGATTCTAACAGGTGTGAGGTGATACCTCATTGTAGTTTTGATTTGCATTTCTCTAATAATTAGTGCTCTTGAGCAGCTTTTCATGTGCGTCTTAGCCATCTCTGTGTCTTCTTTGAAGAAACGTCTCTTTAGATATTCTGCCCATGTTTGTATTGGGTTGTTTGTTTTTTTAATATTAAGCTGCATGAGCTGTTTATATATATTGGAGATTAAACCTTTGTCCATTGATTCGTTTGCAACTATTTTCGCCCCTTCTGAGGGATGCCTTTTTCCATTCCCGTGTTTTTAACCAAAAAAGAAAGAAAGACAAAGAAGCAGAACACTAATGTGCGTAAAATATGGCTTTTGAAACGGTCGTTTTGAAATATGGACGTCCTTTGAATTTTTTGGTCGATATGTGACCCCAGGATTTGTTTTCAGGGCAGGTGTCATTTACAGGCCTGCAATGATTTTGAATATCAACTGACCTTTAGTGCTGGGATTAAAGCTGCTGTTGTGTGAAACGGCCACAAGGTGGCAGCAGTTCTCTCTTTCAAATCAGGTTATTAGTGCAACAGAGCCTCAATGGAAGTCTTGTTCTAGATTGGAATTTAGAATGGAATGTGCCAGGAGAAAGCCCCTCAAGTTTGTCTCACTACTTCTTGTTCGTGTTTTTAATTTAATTTTTTATTTTTTATTACAGCAAGTTTGATTACAATGCTTGGCTTGTTGTAGGTGTGGAAGATGTGGTTCTTTGACACATATACAGATGTCTGTTCTTCCTGGGATCCTTTGCCCATGTACGTTAAGACAGAATGTTGAGTAGTCCTCTCTTTGTATTCCGTAGGTCTTAGGTGATTATATATGTCACCTGTGTTTGTATATGTCTGTTAACCCCAATATCGTAATGAAACCCATCCTCACACCTTTCCATTGGTGAACCATAAGTTTGTTTAATGAATCTGTGATTGCCCTTCTCCGTGGAAATATCTGCCCTGGTATCCATTTTTAGGTAACACCTATAAGTGATATGATACGATATGTGTCTTTCACTTTCTGACTTACTACAAGTCATGTGATAACCTCTAGGCTCATCTACGGTGCTGCAAATGGCATTGTGTCCTTTTTTTCCTTGGCTTCTATTCTGCTTTAGCGAGGTCCATTTTCAACACTGTGATTCCCTGAGGGTTGTGGATTAGCTGACGTGGGCAGCCTTATCCTGCCGGCCGGCCCTCCCCAGGTGTGCCTGGTTGAGGTCAATATAAACAGCGCTCCAGGCAGCAATAGCCCCTGAAGCTGTGCCTGCCTCCATATTCTTTGCCCCGTGAGCAGTCTCAGGGCTGTGCTGGTGGGAGGGAGTGAGGGGCCACAGCTTTGTTGGTGGCCCGGTGTGAGTGGAGTTCTGCTGGCCTTTCTGCAGGAGTTGCCAAGCTGCCACCTGTAAAGAAGAGGATGTGTCACCCATACCTCCCGCTGGAATTTCTCTCCGGACAGAGGTGAGGAAGGAAAAAATCAGTGGGGGCCGGGACAGGTGGGGTATCTCTGGCAGGACAATGGAAAGCTTCCGGAAGAGTGCCCTGGGCCAGGACCACCCTGGCTGGCCTGGAGGCACCAAGTTGGCCTGCGTTCTCTCGCTGTTGTGGCTCCACGGCCCTTCCTCTAGTCTTTCAAGCCCTTGTACATATTCAGGTGTTTTACCTGGGAAGGGTGGGAACAGTTCAGCAACAGCTGGCCTGGGGCTCAGCTCACCTTTGTTCAGAGATGCCTCGGCTCGGTCCCCCCGCTTTGCAATGAGGAAGCTCCTTGTGTGGGGTGTGGGTTGCTGGCTGTACGGGAGATGATTCCCCACCTCTGAACAATTTCAATATTGTTTACCGTTGGAGCAAGTGCCCTGATAGTGTTTTTCTCTGTATAACTGGTCGGTTCAGGTTTTTCTTCGTTTATGGTTCAAGTTAGCTTTTATTCCTCTTTTATGTATTTATAGATATAAGCATGGAAATAATTTATTCCTATAAATACATCTGTGTGAAGGGAAGAGCTTTTTTCTGTTTTATTTTTAAATTTTATATTTTAACATTTTGAAATTTAATTTTATTTACTTTTTTATACAGCGGGTTATTATTAGTTATGTATTTTATGCATATACATGTATACAGGTCAATCTCAATCTCCCAACTCGTCCCACCACCACCACCCCATGGCTTCCCACACTTGGTGTCCATACGTTTGTTCTCGACCTCTGTGTCTCTATTTCTTCCCTGCAAACCAGTTCATCTGTACCATTTTTTAGGTTCCACATATATGCATTAATATACAATATTTGTTTTCCCCTTTCTGACTTACTTCATTCTGTATGACTGTCTCTAGATCCATCGATGTCTCTACAAATGACCCAGATTCATTCCTTTTTATGGCCGAGTAATATTCCATTTTATATATGTACCCCATCTTTATCCATTCATCTGTCTTTGGGCATTTAGTTTGCTTCCATTACCTGGCTATTGTAAATAGTGCTGCAATGAACATTGTGGTGAATGTGCCTTTTTGATTTATGGTTTTCTTTGGGTATATGCCCAGAAGTGGAATTGCTGGATCAGATGGTAATTCTATTTCTAGATTTTTTAAGGAAACTCCATAGTGTTCTCCATAGTGACTCTATCAATTTACATTCCCACCAATAGTGGAAGAGGGCTCCTTTTGTCCACACCCTCCCCAGAATTTGTTGTTTGTAGATTTTCTGATGATGCCGATTCTAACAGGTGTGAGGTGATACCTCATTGTAGTTTTGATTTGCATTTCTCTAATAATTAGTGCTCTTGAGCAGCTTCTCATGTGCGCCTTGGCCATCTCTGTGTCTTCTTTGAAGAAACGTCTCTTGAGATCTTCTGCCCATTTCTGTATTGGGAGGATCGTGGGATGGTCAGGCTGTGTGCTGACGCACGTGTCAGTGCCAGCGTAAGGGCCAGGAGTAGGGTACATCATAGGGTAACGTGTAGGGCTGGTGGTGGGTTTCCGTTCCGGGCTAGGGTTAGGGTTAGGGAACGGCAAGGTTTAGGGAACAGGTGAGCATAGGGACACGTGGGAGAGGCAGGCTACGTGCTGACAAACGTGTCAGTGCCAGCGTACGGGTCTGGAGTAAAGTATGGTGTAGGGCTAGTTGTGGGTTTCCATTCCGCGCTAGGGTTAGGGTTAGGGAACGGCAAGGCTTAGGGCACAGCTGAGGGTACAGAAACGTGGGAGGGTCAGGCTATGTGCTGACGCACGTTTCAGTGCCAGTGTACGGGCCAGGATTAGGGTACGGAGTAGGGTAAGGTGTAGGGCTGTTGGTGGGTTTCTGTTCCGGGTTAGGGTTAGGGTTAGGGATCGGCAAGGCTTAGGGCACAGGTAAGGGTACTGAAACATGGGAGTGGCAGGCTACGTGCTTACACAAGGGTCAGTTCCAGTGTACGGCCCAGGAGTAGGGTAAGGTGTAGGGCTGGTGGTGGGTTTCCGTTTCCGGCTAGGGTTAGGGTTAGGGAATGGCAAGGCTTAGGGCACAGGTGAGGGTACAGAAACGTGGGAGGGTCAGGCTACGTGCTGACGCAAGTGTCAGTGCCAGCGTACGGCCCAGGAATAGGGTATGGCGTAGGGTAAAGTGTAGGGTTAGGGTTAGGGAACGGCAAGGCTTAGGGCACAGGTGAGGGTACGGAAACGTGGGAGGGTCAGGCTACATGCTGAAGCACGGGTCAGTGCCAGGGTGTGGACCAGGAGTAGGGTACGGCGTAGGGTAAGGTGTAAGACTGGTGGTGGGTGTCCATTCCGGGGTTTGATTAGGGTTAGGGAACGTCAAGTTTTAGGGCACAGGTGAGGGTACGGAAACGTGGGAGGGTCAGGCTACCTGCTGACGCATGGGTCAGTGCCAGCGTATGGGCCAGGAGTAGGGTACGGCGTAGGGTAAGGTGTAGGGCTGGTGGTGGGTTTCCGTTCTGGGCTAGGGTTAGGGTTAGGGAACGGCAAGGCTAAGGGCACAGGTGAGGGTACGGAAACTTGGGTGAGGCAGGCTACGTGCTGACGCACGGGTCAGTGCCAGCATACAGGCCAGGAGTAGGGTAAGGCATAGGGTATGGTGTAGGGCTGGTGGTGGGTTTCAGTTCAGGGCTAGGGTTAGGGTTAGTGAACGGCAAGGCTTAGGGCACAGGTGAGGGTACAGAAACGTGTTAGGTTCATGGTGCATGTTGATGCATGGAATAGTGTCATCGTACGCATTAGGATTAGGGTACGGCGTACAGTAAGGTGTACGGATGGCGGTAGGTTTACATTCCGGTGTAGGGTTAGGGATAGCGAATTGCAAAGTATAGGGCACAGGTGATGGTACGGAATTGTGTTAGGTTCAGGGTACGTGTTGACTCACGGGTTAGTGTGAGCGTACGCATGAGGATTAGGGTACCGCATAGAGTAAGGTGTAGGGTTGGTGGTAGGTTTCCGTTCCAGTCTAGGGTTATGTTTAGGGACTGGCAAAGTTTAGGGCACAGGTGAGGGTACGAAACGTGTTAGGGTCAGGGTACGTGTTGATGCACAGGTTAGTGTCAGCATACGAATTAGGATTAGGGTATGGCGTAAGGTAAGGTGTAGGGTTGGTGGTAGTTTTCCGTTCCGGGCTAGGGTTAAGGTAAGGGAACGGCAAGGTTTATGGCAGAGGTGAGGGTACGGAAACGTGTTAGGGTCAGGGTACGTGTTGACGTATGGATTAGGATTAGGGTACGGCTTAGGGTAAGGTGTAGGGCTGATGGTAGGTTTCTGTTCCGGGCTAAGGTTAAGGATAGGCAACGGCAAGGTTTGGGGCACAGCTGAGGGTACGGAAACGTGTTAGTGTCAGGGTACATGTTGACTCACCGGTTACTGCCAGCGTACGGATTAGGATTAGTGTACCGCATAGATAAGGTGCACGGTTGGTGGTAGGTTTCCGTTCCAGCCTATGGTTAGGGTTAGGGAAAGTCAAGGTTTCTATTTGTAGGTTTTTTAAGGAAACTCCATACTGTTCTCCATAGTGACTGTATCAATTTACATTCCCAACAATAGTGGAAGAGGGCTCCTTTTGTCCACACCCTCCCCAGAATTTGTTGTCTGTAGATTTTCTGATGATGCTGATTCTAACAGGTGTGAGGTGATACCTCATTGTAGTTTTGATTTGCATTTCTCTAATAATTAGTGCTCTTGAGCAGCTTTTCATGTGCGTCTTAGCCATCTCTGTGTCTTCTTTGAAGAAACGTCTCTTTAGATATTCTGCCCATGTTTGTATTGGGTTGTTTGTTTTTTTAATATTAAGCTGCATGAGCTGTTTATATATATTGGAGATTAAACCTTTGTCCATTGATTCGTTTGCAACTATTTTCGCCCCTTCTGAGGGATGCCTTTTTCCATTCCCGTGTTTTTAACCAAAAAAGAAAGAAAGACAAAGAAGCAGAACACTAATGTGCGTAAAATATGGCTTTTGAAACGGTCGTTTTGAAATATGGACGTCCTTTGAATTTTTTGGTCGATATGTGACCCCAGGATTTGTTTTCAGGGCAGGTGTCATTTACAGGCCTGCAATGATTTTGAATATCAACTGATCTTTAGCGCTGGGATTAAAGCTGCTGTTGTGTGAAACGGCCACAAGGTGGCAGCAGTTCTCTCTTTCAAATCAGGTTATTAGTGCAACAGAGCCTCAATGGAAGTCTTGTTCTAGATTGGAATTTAGAATGGAATGTGCCAGGAGAAAGCCCCTCAAGTTTGTCTCACTACTTCTTGTTCGTGTTTTTAATTTAATTTTTTATTTTTTATTACAGCAAGTTTGATTACAATGCTTGGCTTGTTGTAGGTGTGGAAGATGTGGTTCTTTGACACATATACAGATGTCTGTTCTTCCTGGGATCCTTTGCCCATGTACGTTAAGACAGAATGTTGAGTAGTCCTCTCTTTGTATTCCGTAGGTCTTAGGTGATTATATATGTCACCTGTGTTTGTATATGTCTGTTAACCCCAATATCGTAATGAAACCCATCCTCACACCTTTCCATTGGTGAACCATAAGTTTGTTTAATGAATCTGTGATTGCCCTTCTCCGTGGAAATATCTGCCCTGGTATCCATTTTTAGGTAACACCTATAAGTGATATGATACGATATGTGTCTTTCACTTTCTGACTTACTACAAGTCATGTGATAACCTCTAGGCTCATCTACGGTGCTGCAAATGGCATTGTGTCCTTTTTTTCCTTGGCTTCTATTCTGCTTTAGCGAGGTCCATTTTCAACACTGTGATTCCCTGAGGGTTGTGGATTAGCTGACGTGGGCAGCCTTATCCTGCCGGCCGGCCCTCCCCAGGTGTGCCTGGTTGAGGTCAATATAAACAGCGCTCCAGGCAGCAATAGCCCCTGAAGCTGTGCCTGCCTCCATATTCTTTGCCCCGTGAGCAGTCTCGGGGCTGTGCTGGTGGGAGGGAGTGAGGGGCCACAGCTTTGTTGGTGGCCCGGTGTGAGTGGAGTTCTGCTGGCCTTTCTGCAGGAGTTGCCAAGCTGCCACCTGTAAAGAAGAGGATGTGTCACCCATACCTCCCGCTGGAATTTCTCTCCGGACAGAGGTGAGGAAGGAAAAAATCAGTGGGGGCCGGGACAGGTGGGGTATCTCTGGCAGGACAATGGAAAGCTTCCGGAAGAGTGCCCTGGGCCAGGACCACCCTGGCTGGCCTGGAGGCACCAAGTTGGCCTGCGTTCTCTCGCTGTTGTGGCTCCACGGCCCTTCCTCTAGTCTTTCAAGCCCTTGTACATATTCAGGTGTTTTACCTGGGAAGGGTGGGAACAGTTCAGCAACAGCTGGCCTGGGGCTCAGCTCACCTTTGTTCAGAGATGCCTCGGCTCGGTCCCCCCGCTTTGCAATGAGGAAGCTCCTTGTGTGGGGTGTGGGTTGCTGGCTGTACGGGAGATGATTCCCCACCTCTGAACAATTTCAATATTGTTTACCGTTGGAGCAAGTGCCCTGATAGTGTTTTTCTCTGTATAACTGGTCGGTTCAGGTTTTTCTTCGTTTATGGTTCAAGTTAGCTTTTATTCCTCTTTTATGTATTTATAGATATAAGCATGGAAATAATTTATTCCTATAAATACATCTGTGTGAAGGGAAGAGCTTTTTTCTGTTTTATTTTTAAATTTTATATTTTAACATTTTGAAATTTAATTTTATTTACTTTTTTATACAGCGGGTTATTATTAGTTATGTATTTTATGCATATACATGTATACAGGTCAATCTCAATCTCCCAACTCGTCCCACCACCACCACCCCATGGCTTCCCACACTTGGTGTCCATACGTTTGTTCTCGACCTCTGTGTCTCTATTTCTTCCCTGCAAACCAGTTCATCTGTACCATTTTTTAGGTTCCACATATATGCATTAATATACAATATTTGTTTTCCCCTTTCTGACTTACTTCATTCTGTATGACTGTCTCTAGATCCATCGATGTCTCTACAAATGACCCAGATTCATTCCTTTTTATGGCCGAGTAATATTCCATTTTATATATGTACCCCATCTTTATCCATTCATCTGTCTTTGGGCATTTAGTTTGCTTCCATTACCTGGCTATTGTAAATAGTGCTGCAATGAACATTGTGGTGAATGTGCCTTTTTGATTTATGGTTTTCTTTGGGTATATGCCCAGAAGTGGAATTGCTGGATCAGATGGTAATTCTATTTCTAGATTTTTTAAGGAAACTCCATAGTGTTCTCCATAGTGACTCTATCAATTTACATTCCCACCAATAGTGGAAGAGGGCTCCTTTTGTCCACACCCTCCCCAGAATTTGTTGTTTGTAGATTTTCTGATGATGCCGATTCTAACAGGTGTGAGGTGATACCTCATTGTAGTTTTGATTTGCATTTCTCTAATAATTAGTGCTCTTGAGCAGCTTCTCATGTGCGCCTTGGCCATCTCTGTGTCTTCTTTGAAGAAACGTCTCTTGAGATCTTCTGCCCATTTCTGTATTGGGAGGATCGTGGGATGGTCAGGCTGTGTGCTGACGCACGTGTCAGTGCCAGTGTAAGGGCCAGGAGTAGGGTACATCATAGGGTAACGTGTAGGGCTGGTGGTGGGTTTCCGTTCCGGGCTAGGGTTAGGGTTAGGGAACGGCAAGGTTTAGGGAACAGGTGAGCATAGGGACACGTGGGAGAGGCAGGCTACGTGCTGACAAACGTGTCAGTGCCAGCGTACGGGTCTGGAGTAAAGTATGGTGTAGGGCTAGTTGTGGGTTTCCATTCCGCGCTATGGTTAGTGTTAGGGAACGGCAAGGCTTAGGGCACAGCTGAGGGTACAGAAACGTGGGAGGGTCAGGCTATGTGCTGACGCACGTTTCAGTGCCAGTGTACGGGCCAGGATTAGGGTACGGAGTAGGGTAAGGTGTAGGGCTGTTGGTGGGTTTCTGTTCCGGGTTAGGGTTAGGGAACGGCAAGGCTTAGGGCACAGGTAAGGGTACTGAAACGAGGGAGAGGCACGCTACGTGCTGACACACGGGTCAGTGCCAGCGTACGCGCCAGAATTAGGGTACGGCGTAGGGTAAGGTGTAGGGCTGGTGGTGGGTTTCTGTTCCAGGGTAGGGTTAGGGTTAGGGATCGGCAAGGCTTAGGGCACAGGTGAGGGTATGGAAACATGGGAGTGGCAGGCTACGTGCTTACACAAGGGTCAGTTCCAGTGTACGGCCCAGGAGTAGGGTACGGCGTAGGGTAAGGTGTAGGGCTGGTGGTGGGTTTCCGTTTCCGGCTAGGGTTAGGGTTAGGGAATGGCAAGGCTTAGGGCACAGGTGAGGGTACAGAAACGTGGGAGGGTCAGGCTACGTGCTGACGCAAGTGTCAGTGCCAGCGTACGGCCCAGCAATAGGGTATGGCGTAGGGTAAAGTGTAGGGTTAGGGTTAGGGAACGGCAAGGCTTAGGGCACAGGTGAGGGTACGGAAACGTGGGAGGGTCAGGCTACATGCTGAAGCACGGGTCAGTGCCAGGGTGTGGACCAGGAGTAGGGTACGGCGTAGGGTAAGGTGTAAGACTGGTGGTGGGTGTCCATTCCGGGGTTTGATTAGGGTTAGGGAACGTCAAGTTTTAGGGCACAGGTGAGGGTACGGAAACGTGGGAGGGTCAGGCTACCTGCTGACGCATGGGTCAGTGCCAGCGTATGGGCCAGGAGTAGGGTACGGCGTAGGGTAAGGTGTAGGGCTGGTGGTGGGTTTCCGTTCTGGGCTAGGGTTAGGGTTAGGGAACGGCAAGGCTAAGGGCACAGGTGAGGGTACGGAAACTTGGGTGAGGCAGGCTACGTGCTGACGCACGGGTCAGTGCCAGCATACAGGCCAGGAGTAGGGTAAGGCATAGGGTATGGTGTAGGGCTGGTGGTGGGTTTCAGTTCAGGGCTAGGGTTAGGGTTAGTGAACGGCAAGGCTTAGGGCACAGGTGAGGGTACAGAAACGTGTTAGGTTCATGGTGCATGTTGATGCATGGAATAGTGTCATCGTACGCATTAGGATTAGGGTACGGCGTACAGTAAGGTGTACAGATGGCGGTAGGTTTACATTCCGGTGTAGGGTTAGGGATAGCGAATTGCAAGGTATAGGGCACAGGTGATGGTACGGAATTGTGTTAGGTTCAGGGTACGTGTTGACTCACGGGTTAGTGTGAGCGTACGCATGAGGATTAGGGTACCGCATAGAGTAAGGTGTAGGGTTGGTGGTAGGTTTCCGTTCCAGTCTAGGGTTATGTTTCGGGACTGGCAAAGTTTAGGGCACAGGTGAGGGTACGAAACGTGTTAGGGTCAGGGTACGTGTTGATGCACAGGTTAGTGTCAGCATACGAATTAGGATTAGGGTATGGCGTAAGGTAAGGTGTAGGGTTGGTGGTAGTTTTCCGTTCCGGTCTAGGGTTAAGGTAAGGGAACGGCAAGGTTTATGGCAGAGGTGAGGGTACGGAAACGTGTTAGGGTCAGGGTACGTGTTGACGTATGGATTAGGATTAGGGTACGGCTTAGGGTAAGGAGTAGGGCTGATGGTAGGTTTCTGTTCCGGGCTAAGGTTAAGGATAGGCAACGGCAAGGTTTGGGGCACAGCTGAGGGTACGGAAACGTGTTAGTGTCAGGGTACATGTTGACTCACCGGTTAGTGCCAGCGTACGGATTAGGATTAGTGTACCGCGTAGATAAGGTGCACGGTTGGTGGTAGGTTTCCGTTCCAGCCTATGGTTAGGGTTAGGGAAAGTCAAGGTTTCTATTTGTAGGTTTTTTAAGGAAACTCCATACTGTTCTCCATAGTGACTGTATCAATTTACATTCCCAACAATAGTGGAAGAGGGCTCCTTTTGTCCACACCCTCCCCAGAATTTGTTGTCTGTAGATTTTCTGATGATGCTGATTCTAACAGGTGTGAGGTGATACCTCATTGTAGTTTTGATTTGCATTTCTCTAATAATTAGTGCTCTTGAGCAGCTTTTCATGTGCGTCTTAGCCATCTCTGTGTCTTCTTTGAAGAAACGTCTCTTTAGATATTCTGCCCATGTTTGTATTGGGTTGTTTGTTTTTTTAATATTAAGCTGCATGAGCTGTTTATATATATTGGAGATTAAACCTTTGTCCATTGATTCGTTTGCAACTATTTTCGCCCCTTCTGAGGGATGCCTTTTTCCATTCCCGTGTTTTTAACCAAAAAAGAAAGAAAGACAAAGAAGCAGAACACTAATGTGCGTAAAATATGGCTTTTGAAACGGTCGTTTTGAAATATGGACGTCCTTTGAATTTTTTGGTCGATATGTGACCCCAGGATTTGTTTTCAGGGCAGGTGTCATTTACAGGCCTGCAATGATTTTGAATATCAACTGATCTTTAGCGCTGGGATTAAAGCTGCTGTTGTGTGAAACGGCCACAAGGTGGCAGCAGTTCTCTCTTTCAAATCAGGTTATTAGTGCAACAGAGCCTCAATGGAAGTCTTGTTCTAGATTGGAATTTAGAATGGAATGTGCCAGGAGAAAGCCCCTCAAGTTTGTCTCACTACTTCTTGTTCGTGTTTTTAATTTAATTTTTTATTTTTTATTACAGCAAGTTTGATTACAATGCTTGGCTTGTTGTAGGTGTGGAAGATGTGGTTCTTTTACACATATACAGATGTCTGTTCTTCCTGGGATCCTTTGCCCATGTACGTTAAGACAGAATGTTGAGTAGTCCTCTCTTTGTATTCCGTAGGTCTTAGGTGATTATATATGTCACCTGTGTTTGTATATGTCTGTTAACCCCAATATCGTAATGAAACCCATCCTCACACCTTTCCATTGGTGAACCATAAGTTTGTTTAATGAATCTGTGATTGCCCTTCTCCGTGGAAATATCTGCCCTGGTATCCATTTTTAGGTAACACCTATAAGTGATATGATACGATATGTGTCTTTCACTTTCTGACTTACTACAAGTCATGTGATAACCTCTAGGCTCATCTACGGTGCTGCAAATGGCATTGTGTCCTTTTTTTCCTTGGCTTCTATTCTGCTTTAGCGAGGTCCATTTTCAACACTGTGATTCCCTGAGGGTTGTGGATTAGCTGACGTGGGCAGCCTTATCCTGCCGGCCGGCCCTCCCCAGGTGTGCCTGGTTGAGGTCAATATAAACAGCGCTCCAGGCAGCAATAGCCCCTGAAGCTGTGCCTGCCTCCATATTCTTTGCCCCGTGAGCAGTCTCGGGGCTGTGCTGGTGGGAGGGAGTGAGGGGCCACAGCTTTGTTGGTGGCCCGGTGTGAGTGGAGTTCTGCTGGCCTTTCTGCAGGAGTTGCCAAGCTGCCACCTGTAAAGAAGAGGATGTGTCACCCATACCTCCCGCTGGAATTTCTCTCCGGACAGAGGTGAGGAAGGAAAAAATCAGTGGGGGCCGGGACAGGTGGGGTATCTCTGGCAGGACAATGGAAAGCTTCCGGAAGAGTGCCCTGGGCCAGGACCACCCTGGCTGGCCTGGAGGCACCAAGTTGGCCTGCGTTCTCTCGCTGTTGTGGCTCCACGGCCCTTCCTCTAGTCTTTCAAGCCCTTGTACATATTCAGGTGTTTTACCTGGGAAGGGTGGGAACAGTTCAGCAACAGCTGGCCTGGGGCTCAGCTCACCTTTGTTCAGAGATGCCTCGGCTCGGTCCCCCCGCTTTGCAATGAGGAAGCTCCTTGTGTGGGGTGTGGGTTGCTGGCTGTACGGGAGATGATTCCCCACCTCTGAACAATTTCAATATTGTTTACCGTTGGAGCAAGTGCCCTGATAGTGTTTTTCTCTGTATAACTGGTCGGTTCAGGTTTTTCTTTGTTTATGGTTCAAGTTAGCTTTTATTCCTCTTTTATGTATTTATAGATATAAGCATGGAAATAATTTATTCCTATAAATACATCTGTGTGAAGGGAAGAGCTTTTTTCTGTTTTATTTTTAAATTTTATATTTTAACATTTTGAAATTTAATTTTATTTACTTTTTTATACAGCGGGTTATTATTAGTTATGTATTTTATGCATATACATGTATACAGGTCAATCTCAATCTCCCAACTCGTCCCACCACCACCACCCCATGGCTTCCCACACTTGGTGTCCATACGTTTGTTCTCTACCTCTGTGTCTCTATTTCTTCCCTGCAAACCAGTTCATCTGTACCATTTTTTAGGTTCCACATATATGCATTAATATACAATATTTGTTTTCCCCTTTCTGACTTACTTCATTCTGTATGACTGTCTCTAGATCCATCGATGTCTCTACAAATGACCCAGATTCATTCCTTTTTATGGCCGAGTAATATTCCATTTTATATATGTACCCCATCTTTATCCATTCATCTGTCTTTGGGCATTTAGTTTGCTTCCATTACCTGGCTATTGTAAATAGTGCTGCAATGAACATTGTGGTGAATGTGCCTTTTTTATTTATGGTTTTCTTTGGGTATATGCCCAGAAGTGGAATTGCTGGATCAGATGGTAATTCTATTTCTAGATTTTTTAAGGAAACTCCATAGTGTTCTCCATAGTGACTCTATCAATTTACATTCCCACCAATAGTGGAAGAGGGCTCCTTTTGTCCACACCCTCCCCAGAATTTGTTGTTTGTAGATTTTCTGATGATGCCGATTCTAACAGGTGTGAGGTGATACCTCATTGTAGTTTTGATTTGCATTTCTCTAATAATTAGTGCTCTTGAGCAGCTTCTCATGTGCGCCTTGGCCATCTCTGTGTCTTCTTTGAAGAAACGTCTCTTGAGATCTTCTGCCCATTTCCGTATTGGGAGGATCGTGGGATGGTCAGGCTGTGTGCTGACGCACGTGTCAGTGCCAGCGTAAGGGCCAGGAGTAGGGTACATCATAGGGTAACGTGTAGGGCTGGTGGTGGGTTTCCGTTCCGGGCTAGGGTTAGGGTTAGGGAACGGCAAGGTTTAGGGAACAGGTGAGCATAGGGACACGTGGGAGAGGCAGGCTACGTGCTGACAAACGTGTCAGTGCCAGCGTACGGGTCTGGAGTAAAGTATGGTGTAGGGCTAGTTGTGGGTTTCCATTCCGCGCTATGGTTAGGGTTAGGGAACGGCAAGGCTTAGGGCACAGCTGAGGGTACAGAAACGTGGGAGGGTCAGGCTATGTGCTGACGCACGTTTCAGTGCCAGTGTACGGGCCAGGATTAGGGTACGGAGTAGGGTAAGGTGTAGGGCTGTTGGTGGGTTTCTGTTCCGGGTTAGGGTTAGGGAACGGCAAGGCTTAGGGCACAGGTAAGGGTACTGAAACGAGGGAGAGGCACGCTACGTGCTGACACACGGGTCAGTGCCAGCGTACGCGCCAGAATTAGGGTACGGCGTAGGGTAAGGTGTAGGGCTGGTGGTGGGTTTCTGTTCCAGGGTAGGGTTAGGGTTAGGGATCGGCAAGGCTTAGGGCACAGGTGAGGGTATGGAAACATGGGAGTGGCAGGCTACGTGCTTACACAAGGGTCAGTTCCAGTGTACGGCCCAGGAGTAGGGTACGGCGTAGGGTAAGGTGTAGGGCTGGTGGTGGGTTTCCGTTTCCGGCTAGGGTTAGGGTTAGGGAATGGCAAGGCTTAGGGCACAGGTGAGGGTACAGAAACGTGGGAGGGTCAGGCTACGTGCTGACGCAAGTGTCAGTGCCAGCGTACGGCCCAGCAATAGGGTATGGCGTAGGGTAAAGTGTAGGGTTAGGGTTAGGGAACGGCAAGGCTTAGGGCACAGGTGAGGGTACGGAAACGTGGGAGGGTCAGGCTACATGCTGAAGCACGGGTCAGTGCCAGGGTGTGGACCAGGAGTAGGGTACGGCGTAGGGTAAGGTGTAAGACTGGTGGTGGGTGTCCATTCCGGGGTTTGATTAGGGTTAGGGAACGTCAAGTTTTAGGGCACAGGTGAGGGTACGGAAACGTGGGAGGGTCAGGCTACCTGCTGACGCATGGGTCAGTGCCAGCGTATGGGCCAGGAGTAGGGTACGGCGTAGGGTAAGGTGTAGGGCTGGTGGTGGGTTTCCGTTCTGGGCTAGGGTTAGGGTTAGGGAACGGCAAGGCTAAGGGCACAGGTGAGGGTACGGAAACTTGGGTGAGGCAGGCTACGTGCTGACGCACGGGTCAGTGCCAGCATACAGGCCAGGAGTAGGGTAAGGCTTAGGGTATGGTGTAGGGCTGGTGGTGGGTTTCAGTTCAGGGCTAGGGTTAGGGTTAGTGAACTGCAAGGCTTAGGGCACAGGTGAGGGTACAGAAACGTGTTAGGTTCATGGTGCATGTTGATGCATGGAATAGTGTCATCGTACGCATTAGGATTAGGGTACGGCGTACAGTAAGGTGTACAGATGGCGGTAGGTTTACATTCCGGTGTAGGGTTAGGGATAGCGAATTGCAAGGTATAGGGCACAGGTGATGGTACGGAATTGTGTTAGGTTCAGGGTACGTGTTGACTCACGGGTTAGTGTGAGCGTACGCATGAGGATTAGGGTACCGCATAGAGTAAGGTGTAGGGTTGGTGGTAGGTTTCCGTTCCAGTCTAGGGTTATGTTTAGGGACTGGCAAAGTTTAGGGCACAGGTGAGGGTACGAAACGTGTTAGGGTCAGGGTACGTGTTGATGCACAGGTTAGTGTCAGCATACCAATTAGGATTAGGGTATGGCGTAAGGTAAGGTGTAGGGTTCGTGGTAGATTTCCGTTCCGGGCTAGGGTTAAGGTAAGGGAACGGCAAGGTTTATGGCAGAGGTGAGGGTACGGAAACGTGTTAGGGTCAGGGTACGTGTTGACGTATGGATTAGGATTAGGGTACGGCTTAGGGTAAGGTGTAGGGCTGATGGTAGGTTTCTGTTCCGGGCTAAGGTTAAGGATAGGCAACGGCAAGGTTTGGGGCACAGCTGAGGGTACGGAAACGTGTTAGTGTCAGGGTACATGTTGACTCACCGGTTAGTGCCAGCGTACGGATTAGGATTAGTGTACCGCGTAGATAAGGTGCACGGTTGGTGGTAGGTTTCCGTTCCAGCCTATGGTTAGGGTTAGGGAAAGTCAAGGTTTCTATTTGTAGGTTTTTTAAGGAAACTCCATACTGTTCTCCATAGTGACTGTATCAATTTACATTCCCAACAATAGTGGAAGAGGGCTCCTTTTGTCCACACCCTCCCCAGAATTTGTTGTCTGTAGATTTTCTGATGATGCTGATTCTAACAGGTGTGAGGTGATACCTCATTGTAGTTTTGATTTGCATTTCTCTAATAATTAGTGCTCTTGAGCAGCTTTTCATGTGCGTCTTAGCCATCTCTGTGTCTTCTTTGAAGAAACGTCTCTTTAGATATTCTGCCCATGTTTGTATTGGGTTGTTTGTTTTTTTAATATTAAGCTGCATGAGCTGTTTATATATATTGGAGATTAAACCTTTGTCCATTGATTCGTTTGCAACTATTTTCGCCCCTTCTGAGGGATGCCTTTTTCCATTCCCGTGTTTTTAACCAAAAAAGAAAGAAAGACAAAGAAGCAGAACACTAATGTGCGTAAAATATGGCTTTTGAAACGGTCGTTTTGAAATATGGACGTCCTTTGAATTTTTTGGTCGATATGTGACCCCAGGATTTGTTTTCAGGGCAGGTGTCATTTACAGGCCTGCAATGATTTTGAATATCAACTGACCTTTAGCGCTGGGATTAAAGCTGCTGTTGTGTGAAACGGCCACAAGGTGGCAGCAGTTCTCTCTTTCAAATCAGGTTATTAGTGCAACAGAGCCTCAATGGAAGTCTTGTTCTAGATTGGAATTTAGAATGGAATGTGCCAGGAGAAAGCCCCTCAAGTTTGTCTCACTACTTCTTGTTCGTGTTTTTAATTTAATTTTTTATTTTTTATTACAGCAAGTTTGATTACAATGCTTGGCTTGTTGTAGGTGTGGAAGATGTGGTTCTTTTACACATATACAGATGTCTGTTCTTCCTGGGATCCTTTGCCCATGTACGTTAAGACAGAATGTTGAGTAGTCCTCTCTTTGTATTCCGTAGGTCTTAGGTGATTATATATGTCACCTGTGTTTGTATATGTCTGTTAACCCCAATATCGTAATGAAACCCATCCTCACACCTTTCCATTGGTGAACCATAAGTTTGTTTAATGAATCTGTGATTGCCCTTCTCCGTGGAAATATCTGCCCTGGTATCCATTTTTAGGTAACACCTATAAGTGATATGATACGATATGTGTCTTTCACTTTCTGACTTACTACAAGTCATGTGATAACCTCTAGGCTCATCTACGGTGCTGCAAATGGCATTGTGTCCTTTTTTTCCTTGGCTTCTATTCTGCTTTAGCGAGGTCCATTTTCAACACTGTGATTCCCTGAGGGTTGTGGATTAGCTGACGTGGGCAGCCTTATCCTGCCGGCCGGCCCTCCCCAGGTGTGCCTGGTTGAGGTCAATATAAACAGCGCTCCAGGCAGCAATAGCCCCTGAAGCTGTGCCTGCCTCCATATTCTTTGCCCCGTGAGCAGTCTCGGGGCTGTGCTGGTGGGAGGGAGTGAGGGGCCACAGCTTTGTTGGTGGCCCGGTGTGAGTGGAGTTCTGCTGGCCTTTCTGCAGGAGTTGCCAAGCTGCCACCTGTAAAGAAGAGGATGTGTCACCCATACCTCCCGCTGGAATTTCTCTCCGGACAGAGGTGAGGAAGGAAAAAATCAGTGGGGGCCGGGACAGGTGGGGTATCTCTGGCAGGACAATGGAAAGCTTCCGGAAGAGTGCCCTGGGCCAGGACCACCCTGGCTGGCCTGGAGGCACCAAGTTGGCCTGCGTTCTCTCGCTGTTGTGGCTCCACGGCCCTTCCTCTAGTCTTTCAAGCCCTTGTACATATTCAGGTGTTTTACCTGGGAAGGGTGGGAACAGTTCAGCAACAGCTGGCCTGGGGCTCAGCTCACCTTTGTTCAGAGATGCCTCGGCTCGGTCCCCCCGCTTTGCAATGAGGAAGCTCCTTGTGTGGGGTGTGGGTTGCTGGCTGTACGGGAGATGATTCCCCACCTCTGAACAATTTCAATATTGTTTACCGTTGGAGCAAGTGCCCTGATAGTGTTTTTCTCTGTATAACTGGTCGGTTCAGGTTTTTCTTCGTTTATGGTTCAAGTTAGCTTTTATTCCTCTTTTATGTATTTATAGATATAAGCATGGAAATAATTTATTCCTATAAATACATCTGTGTGAAGGGAAGAGCTTTTTTCTATTTTATTTTTAAATTTTATATTTTAACATTTTGAAATTTAATTTTATTTACTTTTTTATACAGCGGGTTATTATTAGTTATGTATTTTATGCATATACATGTATACAGGTCAATCTCAATCTCCCAACTCGTCCCACCACCACCACCCCATGGCTTCCCACACTTGGTGTGCATACGTTTGTTCTCTAGCTCTGTGTCTCTATTTCTTCCCTGCAAACCAGTTCATCTGTACCATTTTTTAGGTTCCACATATATGCATTAATATACAATATTTGTTTTCCCCTTTCTGACTTACTTCATTCTGTATGACTGTCTCTAGATCCATCGATGTCTCTACAAATGACCCAGATTCATTCCTTTTTATGGCCGAGTAATATTCCATTTTATATATGTACCCCATCTTTATCCATTCATCTGTCTTTGGGCGTTTAGTTTGCTTCCATTACCTGGCTATTGTAAATAGTGCTGCAATGAACATTGTGGTGAATGTGCCTTTTTGATTTATGGTTTTCTTTGGGTATATGCCCAGAAGTGGAATTGCTGGATCAGATGGTAATTCTATTTCTAGATTTTTTAAGGAAACTCCAGAGTGTTCTCCATAGTGACTCTATCAATTTACATTCCCACCAATAGTGGAAGAGGGCTCCTTTTGTCCACACCCTCCCCAGAATTTGTTGTTTGTAGATTTTCTGATGATGCCGATTCTAACAGGTGTGAGGTGATACCTCATTGTAGTTTTGATTTGCATTTCTCTAATAATTAGTGCTCTTGAGCAGCTTCTCATGTGCGCCTTGGCCATCTCTGTGTCTTCTTTGAAGAAACGTCTCTTGAGATCTTCTGCCCATTTCCGTATTGGGAGGATCGTGGGATGGTCAGGCTGTGTGCTGACGCACGTGTCAGTGCCAGCGTAAGGGCCAGGAGTAGGGTACATCATAGGGTAACGTGTAGGGCTGGTGGTGGGTTTCCGTTCCGGGCTAGGGTTAGGGTTAGGGAACGGCAAGGTTTAGGGAACAGGTGAGCATAGGGACACGTGGGAGAGGCAGGCTACGTGCTGACAAACGTGTCAGTGCCAGCGTACGGGTCTGGAGTAAAGTATGGTGTAGGGCTAGTTGTGGGTTTCCATTCCGCGCTAGGGTTAGGGTTAGGGAACGGCAAGGCTTAGGGCACAGCTGAGGGTACAGAAACGTGGGAGGGTCAGGCTATGTGCTGACGCACGTTTCAGTGCCAGTGTACGGGCCAGGATTAGGGTACGGAGTAGGGTAAGGTGTAGGGCTGTTGGTGGGTTTCTGTTCCGGGTTAGGGTTAGGGAACGGCAAGGCTTAGGGCACAGGTAAGGGTACTGAAACGAGGGAGAGGCACGCTACGTGCTGACACACGGGTCAGTGCCAGCGTACGCGCCAGAATTAGGGTACGGCATAGGGTAAGGTGTAGGGCTGGTGGTGGGTTTCCGTTTCCGGCTAGGGTTAGGGTTAGGGAATGGCAAGGCTTAGGGCACAGGTGAGGGTACAGAAACGTGGGAGGGTCAGGCTACGTGCTGACGCAAGTGTCAGTGCCAGCGTACGGCCCAGGAATAGGGTATGGCGTAGGGTAAAGTGTAGGGTTAGGGTTAGGGAACGGCAAGGCTTAGGGCACAGGTGAGGGTACGGAAACGTGGGAGGGTCAGGCTACATGCTGAAGCACGGGTCAGTGCCAGGGTGTGGACCAGGAGTAGGGTACGGCGTAGGGTAAGGTGTAAGACTGGTGGTGGGTGTCCATTCCGGGGTTTGATTAGGGTTAGGGAACGTCAAGTTTTAGGGCACAGGTGAGGGTACGGAAACGTGGGAGGGTCAGGCTACCTGCTGACGCATGGGTCAGTGCCAGCGTATGGGCCAGGAATAGGGTACGGCGTAGGGTAAGGTGTAGGGCTGGTGGTGGGTTTCCGTTCTGGGCTAGGGTTAGGGTTAGGGAACGGCAAGGCTAAGGGCACAGGTGAGGGTACGGAAACTTGGGTGAGGCAGGCTACGTGCTGACGCACGGGTCAGTGCCATCATACAGGCCAGGAGTAGGGTAAGGCATAGGGTATGGTGTAGGGCTGGTGGTGGGTTTCAGTTCAGGGCTAGGGTTAGGGTTAGTGAACGGCAAGGCTTAGGGCACAGGTGAGGGTACAGAAACGTGTTAGGTTCATGGTGCATGTTGATGCATGGAATAGTGTCATCGTACGCATTAGGATTAGGGTACGGCGTACAGTAAGGTGTACGGATGGCGGTAGGTTTACATTCCGGTGTAGGGTTAGGGATAGCGAATTGCAAGGTATAGGGCACAGGTGATGGTACGGAATTGTGTTAGGTTCAGGGTACGTGTTGACTCACGGGTTAGTGTGAGCGTACGCATGAGGATTAGGGTACCGCATAGAGTAAGGTGTAGGGTTGGTGGTAGGTTTCCGTTCCAGTCTAGGGTTATGTTTCGGGACTGGCAAAGTTTAGGGCACAGGTGAGGGTACGAAACGTGTTAGGGTCAGGGTACGTGTTGATGCACAGGTTAGTGTCAGCATACGAATTAGGATTAGGGTATGGCGTAAGGTAAGGTGTAGGGTTGGTGGTAGTTTTCCGTTCCGGGCTAGGGTTAAGGTAAGGGAACGGCAAGGTTTATGGCAGAGGTGAGGGTACGGAAACGTGTTAGGGTCAGGGTACGTGTTGACGTATGGATTAGGATTAGGGTACGGCTTAGGGTAAGGTGTAGGGCTGATGGTAGGTTTCTGTTCCGGGCTAAGGTTAAGGATAGGCAACGGCAAGGTTTGGGGCACAGCTGAGGGTACGGAAACGTGTTAGTGTCAGGGTACATGTTGACTCACCGGTTAGTGCCAGCGTACGGATTAGGATTAGTGTACCGCGTAGATAAGGTGCACGGTTGGTGGTAGGTTTCCGTTCCAGCCTATGGTTAGGGTTAGGGAAAGTCAAGGTTTCTATTTGTAGGTTTTTTAAGGAAACTCCATACTGTTCTCCATAGTGACTGTATCAATTTACATTCCCAACAATAGTGGAAGAGGGCTCCTTTTGTCCACACCCTCCCCAGAATTTGTTGTCTGTAGATTTTCTGATGATGCTGATTCTAACAGGTGTGAGGTGATACCTCATTGTAGTTTTGATTTGCATTTCTCTAATAATTAGTGCTCTTGAGCAGCTTTTCATGTGCGTCTTAGCCATCTCTGTGTCTTCTTTGAAGAAACGTCTCTTTAGATATTCTGCCCATGTTTGTATTGGGTTGTTTGTTTTTTTAATATTAAGCTGCATGAGCTGT
This sequence comes from Mesoplodon bidens, assembly GCF_964165515.1. Lineage (NCBI taxonomy): Eukaryota > Metazoa > Chordata > Mammalia > Artiodactyla > Ziphiidae > Mesoplodon > Mesoplodon bidens. The sequence goes on along the minus strand of NW_027672640.1, from coordinate 489,959 downwards.
TTATATATATTGGAGATTAAACCTTTGTCCATTGATTCGTTTGCAACTATTTTCGCCCCTTCTGAGGGATGCCTTTTTCCATTCCCGTGTTTTTAACCAAAAAAGAAAGAAAGACAAAGAAGCAGAACACTAATGTGCGTAAAATATGGCTTTTGAAACGGTCGTTTTGAAATATGGACGTCCTTTGAATTTTTTGGTCGATATGTGACCCCAGGATTTGTTTTCAGGGCAGGTGTCATTTACAGGCCTGCAATGATTTTGAATATCAACTGACCTTTAGCGCTGGGATTAAAGCTGCTGTTGTGTGAAACGGCCACAAGGTGGCAGCAGTTCTCTCTTTCAAATCAGGTTATTAGTGCAACAGAGCCTCAATGGAAGTCTTGTTCTAGATTGGAATTTAGAATGGAATGTGCCAGGAGAAAGCCCCTCAAGTTTGTCTCACTACTTCTTGTTCGTGTTTTTAATTTAATTTTTTATTTTTTATTACAGCAAGTTTGATTACAATGCTTGGCTTGTTGTAGGTGTGGAAGATGTGGTTCTTTTACACATATACAGATGTCTGTTCTTCCTGGGATCCTTTGCCCATGTACGTTAAGACAGAATGTTGAGTAGTCCTCTCTTTGTATTCCGTAGGTCTTAGGTGATTATATATGTCACCTGTGTTTGTATATGTCTGTTAACCCCAATATCGTAATGAAACCCATCCTCACACCTTTCCATTGGTGAACCATAAGTTTGTTTAATGAATCTGTGATTGCCCTTCTCCGTGGAAATATCTGCCCTGGTATCCATTTTTAGGTAACACCTATAAGTGATATGATACGATATGTGTCTTTCACTTTCTGACTTACTACAAGTCATGTGATAACCTCTAGGCTCATCTACGGTGCTGCAAATGGCATTGTGTCCTTTTTTTCCTTGGCTTCTATTCTGCTTTAGCGAGGTCCATTTTCAACACTGTGATTCCCTGAGGGTTGTGGATTAGCTGACGTGGGCAGCCTTATCCTGCCGGCCGGCCCTCCCCAGGTGTGCCTGGTTGAGGTCAATATAAACAGCGCTCCAGGCAGCAATAGCCCCTGAAGCTGTGCCTGCCTCCATATTCTTTGCCCCGTGAGCAGTCTCGGGGCTGTGCTGGTGGGAGGGAGTGAGGGGCCACAGCTTTGTTGGTGGCCCGGTGTGAGTGGAGTTCTGCTGGCCTTTCTGCAGGAGTTGCCAAGCTGCCACCTGTAAAGAAGAGGATGTGTCACCCATACCTCCCGCTGGAATTTCTCTCCGGACAGAGGTGAGGAAGGAAAAAATCAGTGGGGGCCGGGACAGGTGGGGTATCTCTGGCAGGACAATGGAAAGCTTCCGGAAGAGTGCCCTGGGCCAGGACCACCCTGGCTGGCCTGGAGGCACCAAGTTGGCCTGCGTTCTCTCGCTGTTGTGGCTCCACGGCCCTTCCTCTAGTCTTTCAAGCCCTTGTACATATTCAGGTGTTTTACCTGGGAAGGGTGGGAACAGTTCAGCAACAGCTGGCCTGGGGCTCAGCTCACCTTTGTTCAGAGATGCCTCGGCTCGGTCCCCCCGCTTTGCAATGAGGAAGCTCCTTGTGTGGGGTGTGGGTTGCTGGCTGTACGGGAGATGATTCCCCACCTCTGAACAATTTCAATATTGTTTACCGTTGGAGCAAGTGCCCTGATAGTGTTTTTCTCTGTATAACTGGTCGGTTCAGGTTTTTCTTCGTTTATGGTTCAAGTTAGCTTTTATTCCTCTTTTATGTATTTATAGATATAAGCATGGAAATAATTTATTCCTATAAATACATCTGTGTGAAGGGAAGAGCTTTTTTCTGTTTTATTTTTAAATTTTATATTTTAACATTTTGAAATTTAATTTTATTTACTTTTTTATACAGCGGGTTATTATTAGTTATGTATTTTATGCATATACATGTATACAGGTCAATCTCAATCTCCCAACTCGTCCCACCACCACCACCCCATGGCTTCCCACACTTGGTGTCCATACGTTTGTTCTCTACCTCTGTGTCTCTATTTCTTCCCTGCAAACCAGTTCATCTGTACCATTTTTTAGGTTCCACATATATGCATTAATATACAATATTTGTTTTCCCCTTTCTGACTTACTTCATTCTGTATGACTGTCTCTAGATCCATCGATGTCTCTACAAATGACCCAGATTCATTCCTTTTTATGGCCGAGTAATATTCCATTTTATATATGTACCCCATCTTTATCCATTCATCTGTCTTTGGGCGTTTAGTTTGCTTCCATTACCTGGCTATTGTAAATAGTGCTGCAATGAACATTGTGGTGAATGTGCCTTTTTGATTTATGGTTTTCTTTGGGTATATGCCCAGAAGTGGAATTGCTGGATCAGATGGTAATTCTATTTCTAGATTTTTAAAGGAAACTCCATAGTGTTCTCCATAGTGACTCTATCAATTTACATTCCCACCAATAGTGGAAGAGGGCTCCTTTTGTCCACACCCTCCCCAGAATTTGTTGTTTGTAGATTTTCTGATGATGCCGATTCTAACAGGTGTGAGGTGATACCTCATTGTAGTTTTGATTTGCATTTCTCTAATAATTAGTGCTCTTGAGCAGCTTCTCATGTGCGCCTTGGCCATCTCTGTGTCTTCTTTGAAGAAACGTCTCTTGAGATCTTCTGCCCATTTCCGTATTGGGAGGATCGTGGGATGGTCAGGCTGTGTGCTGACGCACGTGTCAGTGCCAGCGTAAGGGCCAGGAGTAGGGTACATCATAGGGTAACGTGTAGGGCTGGTGGTGGGTTTCCGTTCCGGGCTAGGGTTAGGGTTAGGGAACGGCAAGGTTTAGGGAACAGGTGAGCATAGGGACACGTGGGAGAGGCAGGCTACGTGCTGACAAACGTGTCAGTGCCAGCGTACGGGTCTGGAGTAAAGTATGGTGTAGGGCTAGTTGTGGGTTTCCATTCCGCGCTAGGGTTAGGGTTAGGGAACGGCAAGGCTTAGGGCACAGCTGAGGGTACAGAAACGTGGGAGGGTCAGGCTATGTGCTGACGCACGTTTCAGTGCCAGTGTACGGGCCAGGATTAGGGTACGGAGTAGGGTAAGGTGTAGGGCTGTTGGTGGGTTTCTGTTCCGGGTTAGGGTTAGGGAACGGCAAGGCTTAGGGCACAGGTAAGGGTACTGAAACGAGGGAGAGGCACGCAACGTGCTGACACACGGGTCAGTGCCAGCGTACGCGCCAGAATTAGGGTACGGCGTAGGGTAAGGTGTAGGGCTGGTGGTGGGTTTCTGTTCCAGGGTAGGGTTAGGGTTAGGGATCGGCAAGGCTTAGGGCACAGGTGAGGGTATGGAAACATGGGAGTGGCAGGCTACGTGCTTACACAAGGGTCAGTTCCAGTGTACGGCCCAGGAGTAGGGTACGGCGTAGGGTAAGGTGTAGGGCTGGTGGTGGGTTTCCGTTTCCGGCTAGGGTTAGGGTTAGGGAATGGCAAGGCTTAGGGCACAGGTGAGGGTACAGAAACGTGGGAGGGTCAGGCTACGTGCTGACGCAAGTGTCAGTGCCAGCGTACGGCCCAGGAATAGGGTATGGCGTAGGGTAAAGTGTAGGGTTAGGGTTAGGGAACGGCAAGGCTTAGGGCACAGGTGAGGGTACGGAAACGTGGGAGGGTCAGGCTACATGCTGAAGCACGGGTCAGTGCCAGGGTGTGGACCAGGAGTAGGGTACGGCGTAGGGTAAGGTGTAAGACTGGTGGTGGGTGTCCATTCCGGGGTTTGATTAGGGTTAGGGAACGTCAAGTTTTAGGGCACAGGTGAGGGTACGGAAACGTGGGAGGGTCAGGCTACCTGCTGACGCATGGGTCAGTGCCAGCGTATGGGCCAGGAATAGGGTACGGCGTAGGGTAAGGTGTAGGGCTGGTGGTGGGTTTCCGTTCTGGGCTAGGGTTAGGGTTAGGGAACGGCAAGGCTAAGGGCACAGGTGAGGGTACGGAAACTTGGGTGAGGCAGGCTACGTGCTGACGCACGGGTCAGTGCCATCATACAGGCCAGGAGTAGGGTAAGGCATAGGGTATGGTGTAGGGCTGGTGGTGGGTTTCAGTTCAGGGCTAGGGTTAGGGTTAGTGAACGGCAAGGCTTAGGGCACAGGTGAGGGTACAGAAACGTGTTAGGTTCATGGTGCATGTTGATGCATGGAATAGTGTCATCGTACGCATTAGGATTAGGGTACGGCGTACAGTAAGGTGTACAGATGGTGGTAGGTTTACATTCCGGTGTAGGGTTAGGGATAGCGAATTGCAAGGTATAGGGCACAGGTGATGGTACGGAATTGTGTTAGGTTCAGGGTACGTGTTGACTCACGGGTTAGTGTGAGCGTACGCATGAGGATTAGGGTACCGCATAGAGTAAGGTGTAGGGTTGGTGGTAGGTTTCCGTTCCAGTCTAGGGTTATGTTTCGGGACTGGCAAAGTTTAGGGCACAGGTGAGGGTACGAAACGTGTTAGGGTCAGGGTACGTGTTGATGCACAGGTTAGTGTCAGCATACGAATTAGGATTAGGGTATGGCGTAAGGTAAGGTGTAGGGTTGGTGGTAGTTTTCCGTTCCGGGCTAGGGTTAAGGTAAGGGAACGGCAAGGTTTATGGCAGAGGTGAGGGTACGGAAACGTGTTAGGGTCAGGGTACGTGTTGACGTATGGATTAGGATTAGGGTACGGCTTAGGGTAAGGTGTAGGGCTGATGGTAGGTTTCTGTTCCGGGCTAAGGTTAAGGATAGGCAACGGCAAGGTTTGGGGCACAGCTGAGGGTACGGAAACGTGTTAGTGTCAGGGTACATGTTGACTCACCGGTTAGTGCCAGCGTACGGATTAGGATTAGTGTACCGCGTAGATAAGGTGCACGGTTGGTGGTAGGTTTCCGTTCCAGCCTATGGTTAGGGTTAGGGAAAGTCAAGGTTTCTATTTGTAGGTTTTTTAAGGAAACTCCATACTGTTCTCCATAGTGACTGTATCAATTTACATTCCCAACAATAGTGGAAGAGGGCTCCTTTTGTCCACACCCTCCCCAGAATTTGTTGTCTGTAGATTTTCTGATGATGCTGATTCTAACAGGTGTGAGGTGATACCTCATTGTAGTTTTGATTTGCATTTCTCTAATAATTAGTGCTCTTGAGCAGCTTTTCATGTGCGTCTTAGCCATCTCTGTGTCTTCTTTGAAGAAACGTCTCTTTAGATATTCTGCCCATGTTTGTATTGGGTTGTTTGTTTTTTTAATATTAAGCTGCATGAGCTGTTTATATATATTGGAGATTAAACCTTTGTCCATTGATTCGTTTGCAACTATTTTCGCCCCTTCTGAGGGATGCCTTTTTCCATTCCCGTGTTTTTAACCAAAAAAGAAAGAAAGACAAAGAAGCAGAACACTAATGTGCGTAAAATATGGCTTTTGAAACGGTCGTTTTGAAATATGGACGTCCTTTGAATTTTTTGGTCGATATGTGACCCCAGGATTTGTTTTCAGGGCAGGTGTCATTTACAGGCCTGCAATGATTTTGAATATCAACTGACCTTTAGCGCTGGGATTAAAGCTGCTGTTGTGTGAAACGGCCACAAGGTGGCAGCAGTTCTCTCTTTCAAATCAGGTTATTAGTGCAACAGAGCCTCAATGGAAGTCTTGTTCTAGATTGGAATTTAGAATGGAATGTGCCAGGAGAAAGCCCCTCAAGTTTGTCTCACTACTTCTTGTTCGTGTTTTTAATTTAATTTTTTTATTTTTTATTACAGCAAGTTTGATTACAATGCTTGGCTTGTTGTAGGTGTGGAAGATGTGGTTCTTTGACACATATACAGATGTCTGTTCTTCCTGGGATCCTTTGCCCATGTACGTTAAGACAGAATGTTGAGTAGTCCTCTCTTTGTATTCCGTAGGTCTTAGGTGATTATATATGTCACCTGTGTTTGTATATGTCTGTTAACCCCAATATCGTAATGAAACCCATCCTCACACCTTTCCATTGGTGAACCATAAGTTTGTTTAATGAATCTGTGATTGCCCTTCTCCGTGGAAATATCTGCCCTGGTATCCATTTTTAGGTAACACCTATAAGTGATATGATACGATATGTGTCTTTCACTTTCTGACTTACTACAAGTCATGTGATAACCTCTAGGCTCATCTACGGTGCTGCAAATGGCATTGTGTCCTTTTTTTCCTTGGCTTCTATTCTGCTTTAGCGAGGTCCATTTTCAACACTGTGATTCCCTGAGGGTTGTGGATTAGCTGACGTGGGCAGCCTTATCCTGCCGGCCGGCCCTCCCCAGGTGTGCCTGGTTGAGGTCAATATAAACAGCGCTCCAGGCAGCAATAGCCCCTGAAGCTGTGCCTGCCTCCATATTCTTTGCCCCGTGAGCAGTCTCGGGGCTGTGCTGGTGGGAGGGAGTGAGGGGCCACAGCTTTGTTGGTGGCCCGGTGTGAGTGGAGTTCTGCTGGCCTTTCTGCAGGAGTTGCCAAGCTGCCACCTGTAAAGAAGAGGATGTGTCACCCATACCTCCCGCTGGAATTTCTCTCCGGACAGAGGTGAGGAAGGAAAAAATCAGTGGGGGCCGGGACAGGTGGGGTATCTCTGGCAGGACAATGGAAAGCTTCCGGAAGAGTGCCCTGGGCCAGGACCACCCTGGCTGGCCTGGAGGCACCAAGTTGGCCTGCGTTCTCTCGCTGTTGTGGCTCCACGGCCCTTCCTCTAGTCTTTCAAGCCCTTGTACATATTCAGGTGTTTTACCTGGGAAGGGTGGGAACAGTTCAGCAACAGCTGGCCTGGGGCTCAGCTCACCTTTGTTCAGAGATGCCTCGGCTCGGTCCCCCCGCTTTGCAATGAGGAAGCTCCTTGTGTGGGGTGTGGGTTGCTGGCTGTACGGGAGATGATTCCCCACCTCTGAACAATTTCAATATTGTTTACCGTTGGAGCAAGTGCCCTGATAGTGTTTTTCTCTGTATAACTGGTCGGTTCAGGTTTTTCTTCGTTTATGGTTCAAGTTAGCTTTTATTCCTCTTTTATGTATTTATAGATATAAGCATGGAAATAATTTATTCCTATAAATACATCTGTGTGAAGGGAAGAGCTTTTTTCTGTTTTATTTTTAAATTTTATATTTTAACATTTTGAAATTTAATTTTATTTACTTTTTTATACAGCGGGTTATTATTAGTTATGTATTTTATGCATATACATGTATACAGGTCAATCTCAATCTCCCAACTCGTCCCACCACCACCACCCCATGGCTTCCCACACTTGGTGTCCATACGTTTGTTCTCTACCTCTGTGTCTCTATTTCTTCCCTGCAAACCAGTTCATCTGTACCATTTTTTAGGTTCCACATATATGCATTAATATACAATATTTGTTTTCCCCTTTCTGACTTACTTCATTCTGTATGACTGTCTCTAGATCCATCGATGTCTCTACAAATGACCCAGATTCATTCCTTTTTATGGCCGAGTAATATTCCATTTTATATATGTACCCCATCTTTATCCATTCATCTGTCTTTGGGCGTTTAGTTTGCTTCCATTACCTGGCTATTGTAAATAGTGCTGCAATGAACATTGTGGTGAATGTGCCTTTTTGATTTATGGTTTTCTTTGGGTATATGCCCAGAAGTGGAATTGCTGGATCAGATGGTAATTCTATTTCTAGATTTTTTAAGGAAACTCCATAGTGTTCTCCATAGTGACTCTATCAATTTACATTCCCACCAATAGTGGAAGAGGGCTCCTTTTGTCCACACCCTCCCCAGAATTTGTTGTTTGTAGATTTTCTGATGATGCCGATTCTAACAGGTGTGAGGTGATACCTCATTGTAGTTTTGATTTGCATTTCTCTAATAATTAGTGCTCTTGAGCAGCTTCTCATGTGCGCCTTGGCCATCTCTGTGTCTTCTTTGAAGAAACGTCTCTTGAGATCTTCTGCCCATTTCCGTATTGGGAGGATCGTGGGATGGTCAGGCTGTGTGCTGACGCACGTGTCAGTGCCAGCGTAAGGGCCAGGAGTAGGGTACATCATAGGGTAACGTGTAGGGCTGGTGGTGGGTTTCCGTTCCGGGCTAGGGTTAGGGTTAGGGAACGGCAAGGTTTAGGGAACAGGTGAGCATAGGGACACGTGGGAGAGGCAGGCTACGTGCTGACAAACGTGTCAGTGCCAGCGTACGGGTCTGGAGTAAAGTATGGTGTAGGGCTAGTTGTGGGTTTCCATTCCGCGCTAGGGTTAGGGTTAGGGAACGGCAAGGCTTAGGGCACAGCTGAGGGTACAGAAACGTGGGAGGGTCAGGCTATGTGCTGACGCACGTTTCAGTGCCAGTGTACGGGCCAGGATTAGGGTACGGAGTAGGGTAAGGTGTAGGGCTGTTGGTGGGTTTCTGTTCCGGGTTAGGGTTAGGGAACGGCAAGGCTTAGGGCACAGGTAAGGGTACTGAAACGAGGGAGAGGCACGCTACGTGCTGACACACGGGTCAGTGCCAGCGTACGCGCCAGAATTAGGGTACGGCGTAGGGTAAGGTGTAGGGCTGGTGGTGGGTTTCTGTTCCAGGGTAGGGTTAGGGTTAGGGATCGGCAAGGCTTAGGGCACAGGTGAGGGTATGGAAACATGGGAGTGGCAGGCTACGTGCTTACACAAGGGTCAGTTCCAGTGTACGGCCCAGGAGTAGGGTACGGCGTAGGGTAAGGTGTAGGGCTGGTGGTGGGTTTCCGTTTCCGGCTAGGGTTAGGGTTAGGGAATGGCAAGGCTTAGGGCACAGGTGAGGGTACAGAAACGTGGGAGGGTCAGGCTACGTGCTGACGCAAGTGTCAGTGCCAGCGTACGGCCCAGGAATAGGGTATGGCGTAGGGTAAAGTGTAGGGTTAGGGTTAGGGAACGGCAAGGCTTAGGGCACAGGTGAGGGTACGGAAACGTGGGAGGGTCAGGCTACATGCTGAAGCACGGGTCAGTGCCAGGGTGTGGACCAGGAGTAGGGTACGGCGTAGGGTAAGGTGTAAGACTGGTGGTGGGTGTCCATTCCGGGGTTTGATTAGGGTTAGGGAACGTCAAGTTTTAGGGCACAGGTGAGGGTACGGAAACGTGGGAGGGTCAGGCTACCTGCTGACGCATGGGTCAGTGCCAGCGTATGGGCCAGGAGTAGGGTACGGCGTAGGGTAAGGTGTAGGGCTGGTGGTGGGTTTCCGTTCTGGGCTAGGGTTAGGGTTAGGGAACGGCAAGGCTAAGGGCACAGGTGAGGGTACGGAAACTTGGGTGAGGCAGGCTACGTGCTGACGCACGGGTCAGTGCCAGCATACAGGCCAGGAGTAGGGTAAGGCATAGGGTATGGTGTAGGGCTGGTGGTGGGTTTCAGTTCAGGGCTAGGGTTAGGGTTAGTGAACGGCAAGGCTTAGGGCACAGGTGAGGGTACAGAAACGTGTTAGGTTCATGGTGCATGTTGATGCATGGAATAGTGTCATCGTACGCATTAGGATTAGGGTACGGCGTACAGTAAGGTGTACGGATGGCGGTAGGTTTACATTCCGGTGTAGGGTTAGGGATAGCGAATTGCAAGGTATAGGGCACAGGTGATGGTACGGAATTGTGTTAGGTTCAGGGTACGTGTTGACTCACGGGTTAGTGTGAGCGTACGCATGAGGATTAGGGTACCGCATAGAGTAAGGTGTAGGGTTGGTGGTAGGTTTCCGTTCCAGTCTAGGGTTATGTTTAGGGACTGGCAAAGTTTAGGGCACAGGTGAGGGTACGAAACGTGTTAGGGTCAGGGTACGTGTTGATGCACAGGTTAGTGTCAGCATACGAATTAGGATTAGGGTATGGCGTAAGGTAAGGTGTAGGGTTGGTGGTAGTTTTCCGTTCCGGGCTAGGGTTAAGGTAAGGGAACGGCAAGGTTTATGGCAGAGGTGAGGGTACGGAAACGTGTTAGGGTCAGGGTACGTGTTGACGTATGGATTAGGATTAGGGTACGGCTTAGGGTAAGGTGTAGGGCTGATGGTAGGTTTCTGTTCCGGGCTAAGGTTAAGGATAGGCAACGGCAAGGTTTGGGGCACAGCTGAGGGTACGGAAACGTGTTAGTGTCAGGGTACATGTTGACTCACCGGTTAGTGCCAGCGTACGGATTAGGATTAGTGTACCGCGTAGATAAGGTGCACGGTTGGTGGTAGGTTTCCGTTCCAGCCTATGGTTAGGGTTAGGGAAAGTCAAGGTTTCTATTTGTAGGTTTTTTAAGGAAACTCCATACTGTTCTCCATAGTGACTGTATCAATTTACATTCCCAACAATAGTGGAAGAGGGCTCCTTTTGTCCACACCCTCCCCAGAATTTGTTGTCTGTAGATTTTCTGATGATGCTGATTCTAACAGGTGTGAGGTGATACCTCATTGTAGTTTTGATTTGCATTTCTCTAATAATTAGTGCTCTTGAGCAGCTTTTCATGTGCGTCTTAGCCATCTCTGTGTCTTCTTTGAAGAAACGTCTCTTTAGATATTCTGCCCATGTTTGTATTGGGTTGTTTGTTTTTTTTAATATTAAGCTGCATGAGCTGTTTATATATATTGGAGATTAAACCTTTGTCCATTGATTCGTTTGCAACTATTTTCGCCCCTTCTGAGGGATGCCTTTTTCCATTCCCGTGTTTTTAACCAAAAAAGAAAGAAAGACAAAGAAGCAGAACACTAATGTGCGTAAAATATGGCTTTTGAAACGGTCGTTTTGAAATATGGACGTCCTTTGAATTTTTTGGTCGATATGTGACCCCAGGATTTGTTTTCAGGGCAGGTGTCATTTACAGGCCTGCAATGATTTTGAATATCAACTGACCTTTAGCGCTGGGATTAAAGCTGCTGTTGTGTGAAACGGCCACAAGGTGGCAGCAGTTCTCTCTTTCAAATCAGGTTATTAGTGCAACAGAGCCTCAATGGAAGTCTTGTTCTAGATTGGAATTTAGAATGGAATGTGCCAGGAGAAAGCCCCTCAAGTTTGTCTCACTACTTCTTGTTCGTGTTTTTAATTTAATTTTTTATTTTTTATTACAGCAAGTTTGATTACAATGCTTGGCTTGTTGTAGGTGTGGAAGATGTGGTTCTTTGACACATATACAGATGTCTGTTCTTCCTGGGATCCTTTGCCCATGTACGTTAAGAAAGAATGTTGAGTAGTCCTCTCTTTGTATTCCGTAGGTCTTAGGTGATTATATATGTCACCTGTGTTTGTATATGTCTGTTAACCCCAATATCGTAATGAAACCCATCCTCACACCTTTCCATTGGTGAACCATAAGTTTGTTTAATGAATCTGTGATTGCCCTTCTCCGTGGAAATATCTGCCCTGGTATCCATTTTTAGGTAACACCTATAAGTGATATGATACGATATGTGTCTTTCACTTTCTGACTTACTACAAGTCATGTGATAACCTCTAGGCTCATCTACGGTGCTGCAAATGGCATTGTGTCCTTTTTTTCCTTGGCTTCTATTCTGCTTTAGCGAGGTCCATTTTCAACACTGTGATTCCCTGAGGGTTGTGGATTAGCTGACGTGGGCAGCCTTATCCTGCCGGCCGGCCCTCCCCAGGTGTGCCTGGTTGAGGTCAATATAAACAGCGCTCCAGGCAGCAATAGCCCCTGAAGCTGTGCCTGCCTCCATATTCTTTGCCCCGTGAGCAGTCTCGGGGCTGTGCTGGTGGGAGGGAGTGAGGGGCCACAGCTTTGTTGGTGGCCCGGTGTGAGTGGAGTTCTGCTGGCCTTTCTGCAGGAGTTGCCAAGCTGCCACCTGTAAAGAAGAGGATGTGTCACCCATACCTCCCGCTGGAATTTCTCTCCGGACAGAGGTGAGGAAGGAAAAAATCAGTGGGGGCCGGGACAGGTGGGGTATCTCTGGCAGGACAATGGAAAGCTTCCGGAAGAGTGCCCTGGGCCAGGACCACCCTGGCTGGCCTGGAGGCACCAAGTTGGCCTGCGTTCTCTCGCTGTTGTGGCTCCACGGCCCTTCCTCTAGTCTTTCAAGCCCTTGTACATATTCAGGTGTTTTACCTGGGAAGGGTGGGAACAGTTCAGCAACAGCTGGCCTGGGGCTCAGCTCACCTTTGTTCAGAGATGCCTCGGCTCGGTCCCCCCGCTTTGCAATGAGGAAGCTCCTTGTGTGGGGTGTGGGTTGCTGGCTGTACGGGAGATGATTCCCCACCTCTGAACAATTTCAATATTGTTTACCGTTGGAGCAAGTGCCCTGATAGTGTTTTTCTCTGTATAACTGGTCGGTTCAGGTTTTTCTTCGTTTATGGTTCAAGTTAGCTTTTATTCCTCTTTTATGTATTTATAGATATAAGCATGGAAATAATTTATTCCTATAAATACATCTGTGTGAAGGGAAGAGCTTTTTTCTGTTTTATTTTTAAATTTTATATTTTAACATTTTGAAATTTAATTTTATTTACTTTTTAATACAGCGGGTTATTATTAGTTATGTATTTTATGCATATACATGTATACAGGTCAATCTCAATCTCCCAACTCGTCCCACCACCACCACCCCATGGCTTCCCACACTTGGTGTCCATACGTTTGTTCTCTACCTCTGTGTCTCTATTTCTTCCCTGCAAACCAGTTCATCTGTACCATTTTTTAGGTTCCACATATATGCATTAATATACAATATTTGTTTTCCCCTTTCTGACTTACTTCATTCTGTATGACTGTCTCTAGATCCATCGATGTCTCTACAAATGACCCAGATTCATTCCTTTTTATGGCCGAGTAATATTCCATTTTATATATGTACCCCATCTTTATCCATTCATCTGTCTTTGGGCATTTAGTTTGCTTCCATTACCTGGCTATTGTAAATAGTGCTGCAATGAACATTGTGGTGAATGTGCCTTTTTGATTTATGGTTTTCTTTGGGTATATGCCCAGAAGTGGAATTGCTGGATCAGATGGTAATTCTATTTCTAGATTTTTTAAGGAAACTCCATAGTGTTCTCCATAGTGACTCTATCAATTTACATTCCCACCAATAGTGGAAGAGGGCTCCTTTTGTCCACACCCTCCCCAGAATTTGTTGTTTGTAGATTTTCTGATGATGCCGATTCTAACAGGTGTGAGGTGATACCTCATTGTAGTTTTGATTTGCATTTCTCTAATAATTAGTGCTCTTGAGCAGCTTCTCATGTGCACCATGGCCATCTCTGTGTCTTCTTTGAAGAAACGTCTCTTGAGATCTTCTGCCCATTTCCGTATTGGGAGGATCGTGGGATGGTCAGGCTGTGTGCTGACGCACGTGTCAGTGCCAGCGTAAGGGCCAGGAGTAGGGTACATCATAGGGTAACGTGTAGGGCTGGTGGTGGGTTTCCGTTCCGGGCTAGGGTTAGGGTTAGGGAACGGCAAGGTTTAGGGAACAGGTGAGCATAGGGACACGTGGGAGAGGCAGGCTACGTGCTGACAAACGTGTCAGTGCCAGCGTACGGGTCTGGAGTAAAGTATGGTGTAGGGCTAGTTGTGGGTTTCCATTCCGCGCTAGGGTTAGGGTTAGGGAACGGCAAGGCTTAGGGCACAGCTGAGGGTACAGAAACGTGGGAGGGTCAGGCTATGTGCTGACGCACGTTTCAGTGCCAGTGTACGGGCCAGGATTAGGGTACGGAGTAGGGTAAGGTGTAGGGCTGTTGGTGGGTTTCTGTTCCGGGTTAGGGTTAGGGAACGGCAAGGCTTAGGGCACAGGTAAGGGTACTGAAACGAGGGAGAGGCACGCTACGTGCTGACACACGGGTCAGTGCCAGCGTACGCGCCAGAATTAGGGTACGGCGTAGGGTAAGGTGTAGGGCTGGTGGTGGGTTTCTGTTCCAGGGTAGGGTTAGGGTTAGGGATCGGCAAGGCTTAGGGCACAGGTGAGGGTATGGAAACATGGGAGTGGCAGGCTACGTGCTTACACAAGGGTCAGTTCCAGTGTACGGCCCAGGAGTAGGGTACGGCGTAGGGTAAGGTGTAGGGCTGGTGGTGGGTTTCCGTTTCCGGCTAGGGTTAGGGTTAGGGAATGGCAAGGCTTAGGGCACAGGTGAGGGTACAGAAACGTGGGAGGGTCAGGCTACGTGCTGACGCAAGTGTCAGTGCCAGCGTACGGCCCAGGAATAGGGTATGGCGTAGGGTAAAGTGTAGGGTTAGGGTTAGGGAACGGCAAGGCTTAGGGCACAGGTGAGGGTACGGAAACGTGGGAGGGTCAGGCTACATGCTGAAGCACGGGTCAGTGCCAGGGTGTGGACCAGGAGTAGGGTACGGCGTAGGGTAAGGTGTAAGACTGGTGGTGGGTGTCCATTCCGGGGTTTGATTAGGGTTAGGGAACGTCAAGTTTTAGGGCACAGGTGAGGGTACGGAAACGTGGGAGGGTCAGGCTACCTGCTGACGCATGGGTCAGTGCCAGCGTATGGGCCAGGAGTAGGGTACGGCGTAGGGTAAGGTGTAGGGCTGGTGGTGGGTTTCCGTTCTGGGCTAGGGTTAGGGTTAGGGAACGGCAAGGCTAAGGGCACAGGTGAGGGTACGGAAACTTGGGTGAGGCAGGCTACGTGCTGACGCACGGGTCAGTGCCAGCATACAGGCCAGGAGTAGGGTAAGGCATAGGGTATGGTGTAGGGCTGGTGGTGGGTTTCAGTTCAGGGCTAGGGTTAGGGTTAGTGAACGGCAAGGCTTAGGGCACAGGTGAGGGTACAGAAACGTGTTAGGTTCATGGTGCATGTTGATGCATGGAATAGTGTCATCGTACGCATTAGGATTAGGGTACGGCGTACAGTAAGGTGTACGGATGGCGGTAGGTTTACATTCCGGTGTAGGGTTAGGGATAGCGAATTGCAAGGTATAGGGCACAGGTGATGGTACGGAATTGTGTTAGGTTCAGGGTACGTGTTGACTCACGGGTTAGTGTGAGCGTACGCATGAGGATTAGGGTACCGCATAGAGTAAGGTGTAGGGTTGGTGGTAGGTTTCCGTTCCAGTCTAGGGTTATGTTTAGGGACTGGCAAAGTTTAGGGCACAGGTGAGGGTACGAAACGTGTTAGGGTCAGGGTACGTGTTGATGCACAGGTTAGTGTCAGCATACGAATTAGGATTAGGGTATGGCGTAAGGTAAGGTGTAGGGTTGGTGGTAGTTTTCCGTTCCGGGCTAGGGTTAAGGTAAGGGAACGGCAAGGTTTATGGCAGAGGTGAGGGTACGGAAACGTGTTAGGGTCAGGGTACGTGTTGACGTATGGATTAGGATTAGGGTACGGCTTAGGGTAAGGTGTAGGGCTGATGGTAGGTTTCTGTTCCGGGCTAAGGTTAAGGATAGGCAACGGCAAGGTTTGGGGCACAGCTGAGGGTACGGAAACGTGTTAGTGTCAGGGTACATGTTGACTCACCGGTTAGTGCCAGCGTACGGATTAGGATTAGTGTACCGCGTAGATAAGGTGCACGGTTGGTGGTAGGTTTCCGTTCCAGCCTATGGTTAGGGTTAGGGAAAGTCAAGGTTTCTATTTGTAGGTTTTTTAAGGAAACTCCATACTGTTCTCCATAGTGACTGTATCAATTTACATTCCCAACAATAGTGGAAGAGGGCTCCTTTTGTCCACACCCTCCCCAGAATTTGTTGTCTGTAGATTTTCTGATGATGCTGATTCTAACAGGTGTGAGGTGATACCTCATTGTAGTTTTGATTTGCATTTCTCTAATAATTAGTGCTCTTGAGCAGCTTTTCATGTGCGTCTTAGCCATCTCTGTGTCTTCTTTGAAGAAACGTCTCTTTAGATATTCTGCCCATGTTTGTATTGGGTTGTTTGTTTTTTTAATATTAAGCTGCATGAGCTGTTTATATATATTGGAGATTAAACCTTTGTCCATTGATTCGTTTGCAACTATTTTCGCCCCTTCTGAGGGATGCCTTTTTCCATTCCCGTGTTTTTAACCAAAAAAGAAAGAAAGACAAAGAAGCAGAACACTAATGTGCGTAAAATATGGCTTTTGAAACGGTCGTTTTGAAATATGGACGTCCTTTGAATTTTTTGGTCGATATGTGACCCCAGGATTTGTTTTCAGGGCAGGTGTCATTTACAGGCCTGCAATGATTTTGAATATCAACTGACCTTTAGCGCTGGGATTAAAGCTGCTGTTGTGTGAAACGGCCACAAGGTGGCAGCAGTTCTCTCTTTCAAATCAGGTTATTAGTGCAACAGAGCCTCAATGGAAGTCTTGTTCTAGATTGGAATTTAGAATGGAATGTGCCAGGAGAAAGCCCCTCAAGTTTGTCTCACTACTTCTTGTTCGTGTTTTTAATTTAATTTTTTTATTTTTTATTACAGCAAGTTTGATTACAATGCTTGGCTTGTTGTAGGTGTGGAAGATGTGGTTCTTTGACACATATACAGATGTCTGTTCTTCCTGGGATCCTTTGCCCATGTACGTTAAGACAGAATGTTGAGTAGTCCTCTCTTTGTATTCCGTAGGTCTTAGGTGATTATATATGTCACCTGTGTTTGTATATGTCTGTTAACCCCAATATCGTAATGAAACCCATCCTCACACCTTTCCATTGGTGAACCATAAGTTTGTTTAATGAATCTGTGATTGCCCTTCTCCGTGGAAATATCTGCCCTGGTATCCATTTTTAGGTAACACCTATAAGTGATATGATACGATATGTGTCTTTCACTTTCTGACTTACTACAAGTCATGTGATAACCTCTAGGCTCATCTACGGTGCTGCAAATGGCATTGTGTCCTTTTTTTCCTTGGCTTCTATTCTGCTTTAGCGAGGTCCATTTTCAACACTGTGATTCCCTGAGGGTTGTGGATTAGCTGACGTGGGCAGCCTTATCCTGCCGGCCGGCCCTCCCCAGGTGTGCCTGGTTGAGGTCAATATAAACAGCGCTCCAGGCAGCAATAGCCCCTGAAGCTGTGCCTGCCTCCATATTCTTTGCCCCGTGAGCAGTCTCGGGGCTGTGCTGGTGGGAGGGAGTGAGGGGCCACAGCTTTGTTGGTGGCCCGGTGTGAGTGGAGTTCTGCTGGCCTTTCTGCAGGAGTTGCCAAGCTGCCACCTGTAAAGAAGAGGATGTGTCACCCATACCTCCCGCTGGAATTTCTCTCCGGACAGAGGTGAGGAAGGAAAAAATCAGTGGGGGCCGGGACAGGTGGGGTATCTCTGGCAGGACAATGGAAAGCTTCCGGAAGAGTGCCCTGGGCCAGGACCACCCTGGCTGGCCTGGAGGCACCAAGTTGGCCTGCGTTCTCTCGCTGTTGTGGCTCCACGGCCCTTCCTCTAGTCTTTCAAGCCCTTGTACATATTCAGGTGTTTTACCTGGGAAGGGTGGGAACAGTTCAGCAACAGCTGGCCTGGGGCTCAGCTCACCTTTGTTCAGAGATGCCTCGGCTCGGTCCCCCCGCTTTGCAATGAGGAAGCTCCTTGTGTGGGGTGTGGGTTGCTGGCTGTACGGGAGATGATTCCCCACCTCTGAACAATTTCAATATTGTTTACCGTTGGAGCAAGTGCCCTGATAGTGTTTTTCTCTGTATAACTGGTCGGTTCAGGTTTTTCTTCGTTTATGGTTCAAGTTAGCTTTTATTCCTCTTTTATGTATTTATAGATATAAGCATGGAAATAATTTATTCCTATAAATACATCTGTGTGAAGGGAAGAGCTTTTTTCTGTTTTATTTTTAAATTTTATATTTTAACATTTTGAAATTTAATTTTATTTACTTTTTTATACAGCGGGTTATTATTAGTTATGTATTTTATGCATATACATGTATACAGGTCAATCTCAATCTCCCAACTCGTCCCACCACCACCACCCCATGGCTTCCCACACTTGGTGTCCATACGTTTGTTCTCTACCTCTGTGTCTCTATTTCTTCCCTGCAAACCAGTTCATCTGTACCATTTTTTAGGTTCCACATATATGCATTAATATACAATATTTGTTTTCCCCTTTCTGACTTACTTCATTCTGTATGACTGTCTCTAGATCCATCGATGTCTCTACAAATGACCCAGATTCATTCCTTTTTATGGCCGAGTAATATTCCATTTTATATATGTACCCCATCTTTATCCATTCATCTGTCTTTGGGCATTTAGTTTGCTTCCATTACCTGGCTATTGTAAATAGTGCTGCAATGAACATTGTGGTGAATGTGCCTTTTTGATTTATGGTTTTCTTTGGGTATATGCCCAGAAGTGGAATTGCTGGATCAGATGGTAATTCTATTTCTAGATTTTTTAAGGAAACTCCATAGTGTTCTCCATAGTGACTCTATCAATTTACATTCCCACCAATAGTGGAAGAGGGCTCCTTTTGTCCACACCCTCCCCAGAATTTGTTGTTTGTAGATTTTCTGATGATGCCGATTCTAACAGGTGTGAGGTGATACCTCATTGTAGTTTTGATTTGCATTTCTCTAATAATTAGTGCTCTTGAGCAGCTTCTCATGTGCGCCTTGGCCATCTCTGTGTCTTCTTTGAAGAAACGTCTCTTGAGATCTTCTGCCCATTTCCGTATTGGGAGGATCGTGGGATGGTCAGGCTGTGTGCTGACGCACGTGTCAGTGCCAGCGTAAGGGCCAGGAGTAGGGTACATCATAGGGTAACGTGTAGGGCTGGTGGTGGGTTTCCGTTCCGGGCTAGGGTTAGGGTTAGGGAACGGCAAGGTTTAGGGAACAGGTGAGCATAGGGACACGTGGGAGAGGCAGGCTACGTGCTGACAAACGTGTCAGTGCCAGCGTACGGGTCTGGAGTAAAGTATGGTGTAGGGCTAGTTGTGGGTTTCCATTCCACGCTAGGGTTAGGGTTAGGGAACGGCAAGGCTTAGGGCACAGCTGAGGGTACAGAAACGTGGGAGGGTCAGGCTATGTGCTGACGCACGTTTCAGTGCCAGTGTACGGGCCAGGATTAGGGTACGGAGTAGGGTAAGGTGTAGGGCTGTTGGTGGGTTTCTGTTCCGGGTTAGGGTTAGGGAACGGCAAGGCTTAGGGCACAGGTAAGGGTACTGAAACGAGGGAGAGGCACGCTACGTGCTGACACACGGGTCAGAGCCAGCGTACGCGCCAGAATTAGGGTACGGCGTAGGGTAAGGTGTAGGGCTGGTGGTGGGTTTCTGTTCCAGGGTAGGGTTAGGGTTAGGGATCGGCAAGGCTTAGGGCACAGGTGAGGGTATGGAAACATGGGAGTGGCAGGCTACGTGCTTACACAAGGGTCAGTTCCAGTGTACGGCCCAGGAGTAGGGTACGGTGTAGGGTAAGGTGTAGGGCTGGTGGTGGGTTTCCGTTTCCGGCTAGGGTTAGGGTTAGGGAATGGCAAGGCTTAGGGCACAGGTGAGGGTACAGAAACGTGGGAGGGTCAGGCTACGTGCTGACGCAAGTGTCAGTGCCAGCGTACGGCCCAGGAATAGGGTATGGCGTAGGGTAAAGTGTAGGGTTAGGGTTAGGGAACGGCAAGGCTTAGGGCACAGGTGAGGGTACGGAAACGTGGGAGGGTCAGGCTACATGCTGAAGCACGGGTCAGTGCCAGGGTGTGGACCAGGAGTAGGGTACGGCGTAGGGTAAGGTGTAAGACTGGTGGTGGGTGTCCATTCCGGGGTTTGATTAGGGTTAGGGAACGTCAAGTTTTAGGGCACAGGTGAGGGTACGGAAACGTGGGAGGGTCAGGCTACCTGCTGACGCATGGGTCAGTGCCAGCGTATGGGCCAGGAGTAGGGTACGGCGTAGGGTAAGGTGTAGGGCTGGTGGTGGGTTTCCGTTCTGGGCTAGGGTTAGGGTTAGGGAACGGCAAGGCTAAGGGCACAGGTGAGGGTACGGAAACTTGGGTGAGGCAGGCTACGTGCTGACGCACGGGTCAGTGCCAGCATACAGGCCAGGAGTAGGGTAAGGCATAGGGTATGGTGTAGGGCTGGTGGTGGGTTTCAGTTCAGGGCTAGGGTTAGGGTTAGTGAACGGCAAGGCTTAGGGCACAGGTGAGGGTACAGAAACGTGTTAGGTTCATGGTGCATGTTGATGCATGGAATAGTGTCATCGTACGCATTAGGATTAGGGTACGGCGTACAGTAAGGTGTACGGATGGCGGTAGGTTTACATTCCGGTGTAGGGTTAGGGATAGCGAATTGCAAGGTATAGGGCACAGGTGATGGTACGGAATTGTGTTAGGTTCAGGGTACGTGTTGACTCACGGGTTAGTGTGAGCGTACGCATGAGGATTAGGGTACCGCATAGAGTAAGGTGTAGGGTTGGTGGTAGGTTTCCGTTCCAGTCTAGGGTTATGTTTAGGGACTGGCAAAGTTTAGGGCACAGGTGAGGGTACGAAACGTGTTAGGGTCAGGGTACGTGTTGATGCACAGGTTAGTGTCAGCATACGAATTAGGATTAGGGTATGGCGTAAGGTAAGGTGTAGGGTTGGTGGTAGTTTTCCGTTCCGGGCTAGGGTTAAGGTAAGGGAACGGCAAGGTTTATGGCAGAGGTGAGGGTACGGAAACGTGTTAGGGTCAGGGTACGTGTTGACGTATGGATTAGGATTAGGGTACGGCTTAGGGTAAGGTGTAGGGCTGATGGTAGGTTTCTGTTCCGGGCTAAGGTTAAGGATAGGCAACGGCAAGGTTTGGGGCACAGCTGAGGGTACGGAAACGTGTTAGTGTCAGGGTACATGTTGACTCACCGGTTAGTGCCAGCGTACGGATTAGGATTAGTGTACCGCGTAGATAAGGTGCACGGTTGGTGGTAGGTTTCCGTTCCAGCCTATGGTTAGGGTTAGGGAAAGTCAAGGTTTCTATTTGTAGGTTTTTTAAGGAAACTCCATGCTGTTCTCCATAGTGACTGTATCAATTTACATTCCCAACAATAGTGGAAGAGGGCTCCTTTTGTCCACACCCTCCGCAGAATTTGTTGTCTGTAGATTTTCTGATGATGCTGATTCTAACAGGTGTGAGGTGATACCTCATTGTAGTTTTGATTTGCATTTCTCTAATAATTAGTGCTCTTGAGCAGCTTTTCATGTGCGTCTTAGCCATCTCTGTGTCTTCTTTGAAGAAACGTCTCTTTAGATATTCTGCCCATGTTTGTATTGGGTTGTTTGTTTTTTTAATATTAAGCTGCATGAGCTGTTTATATATATTGGAGATTAAACCTTTGTCCATTGATTCGTTTGCAACTATTTTCGCCCCTTCTGAGGGATGCCTTTTTCCATTCCCGTGTTTTTAACCAAAAAAGAAAGAAAGACAAAGAAGCAGAACACTAATGTGCGTAAAATATGGCTTTTGAAACGGTCGTTTTGAAATATGGACGTCCTTTGAATTTTTTGGTCGATATGTGACCCCAGGATTTGTTTTCAGGGCAGGTGTCATTTACAGGCCTGCAATGATTTTGAATATCAACTGACCTTTAGCGCTGGGATTAAAGCTGCTGTTGTGTGAAACGGCCACAAGGTGGCAGCAGTTCTCTCTTTCAAATCAGGTTATTAGTGCAACAGAGCCTCAATGGAAGTCTTGTTCTAGATTGGAATTTAGAATGGAATGTGCCAGGAGAAAGCCCCTCAAGTTTGTCTCACTACTTCTTGTTCGTGTTTTTAATTTAATTTTTTATTTTTTATTACAGCAAGTTTGATTACAATGCTTGGCTTGTTGTAGGTGTGGAAGATGTGGTTCTTTGACACATATACAGATGTCTGTTCTTCCTGGGATCCTTTGCCCATGTACGTTAAGACAGAATGTTGAGTAGTCCTCTCTTTGTATTCCGTAGCTCTTAGGTGATTATATATGTCACCTGTGTTTGTATATGTCTGTTAACCCCAATATCGTAATGAAACCCATCCTCACACCTTTCCATTGGTGAACCATAAGTTTGTTTAATGAATCTGTGATTGCCCTTCTCCGTGGAAATATCTGCCCTGGTATCCATTTTTAGGTAACACCTATAAGTGATATGATACGATATGTGTCTTTCACTTTCTGACTTACTACAAGTCATGTGATAACCTCTAGGCTCATCTACGGTGCTGCAAATGGCATTGTGTCCTTTTTTTCCTTGGCTTCTATTCTGCTTTAGCGAGGTCCATTTTCAACACTGTGATTCCCTGAGGGTTGTGGATTAGCTGACGTGGGCAGCCTTATCCTGCCGGCCGGCCCTCCCCAGGTGTGCCTGGTTGAGGTCAATATAAACAGCGCTCCAGGCAGCAATAGCCCCTGAAGCTGTGCCTGCCTCCATATTCTTTGCCCCGTGAGCAGTCTCGGGGCTGTGCTGGTGGGAGGGAGTGAGGGGCCACAGCTTTGTTGGTGGCCCGGTGTGAGTGGAGTTCTGCTGGCCTTTCTGCAGGAGTTGCCAAGCTGCCACCTGTAAAGAAGAGGATGTGTCACCCATACCTCCCGCTGGAATTTCTCTCCGGACAGAGGTGAGGAAGGAAAAAATCAGTGGGAGCCGGGACAGGTGGGGTATCTCTGGCAGGACAATGGAAAGCTTCCGGAAGAGTGCCCTGGGCCAGGACCACCCTGGCTGGCCTGGAGGCACCAAGTTGGCCTGCGTTCTCTCGCTGTTGTGGCTCCACGGCCCTTCCTCTAGTCTTTCAAGCCCTTGTACATATTCAGGTGTTTTACCTGGGAAGGGTGGGAACAGTTCAGCAACAGCTGGCCTGGGGCTCAGCTCACCTTTGTTCAGAGATGCCTCGGCTCGGTCCCCCCGCTTTGCAATGAGGAAGCTCCTTGTGTGGGGTGTGGGTTGCTGGCTGTACGGGAGATGATTCCCCACCTCTGAACAATTTCAATATTGTTTACCGTTGGAGCAAGTGCCCTGATAGTGTTTTTCTCTGTATAACTGGTCGGTTCAGGTTTTTCTTCGTTTATGGTTCAAGTTAGCTTTTATTCCTCTTTTATGTATTTATAGATATAAGCATGGAAATAATTTATTCCTATAAATACATCTGTGTGAAGGGAAGAGCTTTTTTCTGTTTTATTTTTAAATTTTATATTTTAACATTTTGAAATTTAATTTTATTTACTTTTTTATACAGCGGGTTATTATTAGTTATGTATTTTATGCATATACATGTATACAGGTCAATCTCAATCTCCCAACTCGTCCCACCACCACCACCCCATGGCTTCCCACACTTGGTGTCCATACGTTTGTTCTCTACCTCTGTGTCTCTATTTCTTCCCTGCAAACCAGTTCATCTGTACCATTTTTTAGGTTCCACATATATGCATTAATATACAATATTTGTTTTCCCCTTTCTGACTTACTTCATTCTGTATGACTGTCTCTAGATCCATCGATGTCTCTACAAATGACCCAGATTCATTCCTTTTTATGGCCGAGTAATATTCCATTTTATATATGTACCCCATCTTTATCCATTCATCTGTCTTTGGGCATTTAGTTTGCTTCCATTACCTGGCTATTGTAAATAGTGCTGCAATGAACATTGTGGTGAATGTGCCTTTTTGATTTATGGTTTTCTTTGGGTATATGCCCAGAAGTGGAATTGCTGGATCAGATGGTAATTCTATTTCTAGATTTTTTAAGGAAACTCCATAGTGTTCTCCATAGTGACTCTATCAATTTACATTCCCACCAATAGTGGAAGAGGGCTCCTTTTGTCCACACCCTCCCCAGAATTTGTTGTTTGTAGATTTTCTGATGATGCCGATTCTAACAGGTGTGAGGTGATACCTCATTGTAGTTTTGATTTGCATTTCTCTAATAATTAGTGCTCTTGAGCAGCTTCTCATGTGCACCATGGCCATCTCTGTGTCTTCTTTGAAGAAACGTCTCTTGAGATCTTCTGCCCATTTCTGTATTGGGAGGATCGTGGGATGGTCAGGCTGTGTGCTGACGCACGTGTCAGTGCCAGCGTAAGGGCCAGGAGTAGGGTACATCATAGGGTAACGTGTAGGGCTGGTGGTGGGTTTCCGTTCCGGGCTAGGGTTAGGGTTAGGGAACGGCAAGGTTTAGGGAACAGGTGAGCATAGGGACACGTGGGAGAGGCAGGCTACGTGCTGACAAACGTGTCAGTGCCAGCGTACGGGTCTGGAGTAAAGTATGGTGTAGGGCTAGTTGTGGGTTTCCATTCCGCGCTAGGGTTAGGGTTAGGGAACGGCAAGGCTTAGGGCACAGCTGAGGGTACAGAAACGTGGGAGGGTCAGGCTATGTGCTGACGCACGTTTCAGTGCCAGTGTACGGGCCAGGATTAGGGTACGGAGTAGGGTAAGGTGTAGGGCTGTTGGTGGGTTTCTGTTCCGGGTTAGGGTTAGGGAACGGCAAGGCTTAGGGCACAGGTAAGGGTACTGAAACGAGGGAGAGGCACGCTATGTGCTGACACACGGGTCAGTGCCAGCGTACGCGCCAGAATTAGGGTACGGCGTAGGGTAAGGTGTAGGGCTGGTGGTGGGTTTCTGTTCCAGGGTAGGGTTAGGGTTAGGGATCGGCAAGGCTTAGGGCACAGGTGAGGGTATGGAAACATGGGAGTGGCAGGCTACGTGCTTACACAAGGGTCAGTTCCAGTGTACGGCCCAGGAGTAGGGTACGGCGTAGGGTAAGGTGTAGGGCTGGTGGTGGGTTTCCGTTTCCGGCTAGGGTTAGGGTTAGGGAATGGCAAGGCTTAGGGCACAGGTGAGGGTACAGAAACGTGGGAGGGTCAGGCTACGTGCTGACGCAAGTGTCAGTGCCAGCGTACGGCCCAGGAATAGGGTATGGCGTAGGGTAAAGTGTAGGGTTAGGGTTAGGGAACGGCAAGGCTTAGGGCACAGGTGAGGGTACGGAAACGTGGGAGGGTCAGGCTACATGCTGAAGCACGGGTCAGTGCCAGGGTGTGGACCAGGAGTAGGGTACGGCGTAGGGTAAGGTGTAAGACTGGTGGTGGGTGTCCATTCCGGGGTTTGATTAGGGTTAGGGAACGTCAAGTTTTAGGGCACAGGTGAGGGTACGGAAACGTGGGAGGGTCAGGCTACCTGCTGACGCATGGGTCAGTGCCAGCGTATGGTCCAGGAGTACGGTACGGCGTAGGGTAAGGTGTAGGGCTGGTGGTGGGTTTCCGTTCTGGGCTAGGGTTAGGGTTAGGGAACGGCAAGGCTAAGGGCACAGGTGAGGGTACGGAAACTTGGGTGAGGCAGGCTACGTGCTGACGCACGGGTCAGTGCCAGCATACAGGCCAGGAGTAGGGTAAGGCATAGGGTATGGTGTAGGGCTGGTGGTGGGTTTCAGTTCAGGGCTAGGGTTAGGGTTAGTGAACGGCAAGGCTTAGGGCACAGGTGAGGGTACAGAAACGTGTTAGGTTCATGGTGCATGTTGATGCATGGAATAGTGTCATCGTACGCATTAGGATTAGGGTACGGCGTACAGTAAGGTGTACGGATGGCGGTAGGTTTACATTCCGGTGTAGGGTTAGGGATAGCGAATTGCAAGGTATAGGGCACAGGTGATGGTACGGAATTGTGTTAGGTTCAGGGTACGTGTTGACTCACGGGTTAGTGTGAGCGTACGCATGAGGATTAGGGTACCACATAGAGTAAGGTGTAGGGTTGGTGGTAGGTTTCCGTTCCAGTCTAGGGTTATGTTTAGGGACTGGCAAAGTTTAGGGGACAGGTGAGGGTACGAAACGTGTTAGGGTCAGGGTACGTGTTGATGCACAGGTTAGTGTCAGCATACGAATTAGGATTAGGGTATGGCGTAAGGTAAGGTGTAGGGTTGGTGGTAGTTTTCCGTTCCGGGCTAGGGTTAAGGTAAGGGAACGGCAAGGTTTATGGCAGAGGTGAGGGTACGGAAACGTGTTAGGGTCAGGGTACGTGTTGACGTATGGATTAGGATTAGGGTACGGCTTAGGGTAAGGTGTAGGGCTGATGGTAGGTTTCTGTTCTGGGCTAAGGTTAAGGATAGGCAACGGCAAGGTTTGGGGCACAGCTGAGGGTACGGAAACGTGTTAGTGTCAGGGTACATGTTGACTCACCGGTTAGTGCCAGCTTACGGATTAGGATTAGTGTACCGCGTAGATAAGGTGCACGGTTGGTGGTAGGTTTCCGTTCCAGCCTATGGTTAGGGTTAGGGAAAGTCAAGGTTTCTATTTGTAGGTTTTTTAAGGAAACTCCATACTGTTCTCCATAGTGACTGTATCAATTTACATTCCCAACAATAGTGGAAGAGGGCTCCTTTTGTCCACACCCTCCGCAGAATTTGTTGTCTGTAGATTTTCTGATGATGCTGATTCTAACAGGTGTGAGGTGATACCTCATTGTAGTTTTGATTTGCATTTCTCTAATAATTAGTGCTCTTGAGCAGCTTTTCATGTGCGTCTTAGCCATCTCTGTGTCTTCTTTGAAGAAACGTCTCTTTAGATATTCTGCCCATGTTTGTATTGGGTTGTTTGTTTTTTTAATATTAAGCTGCATGAGCTGTTTATATATATTGGAGATTAAACCTTTGTCCATTGATTCGTTTGCAACTATTTTCGCCCCTTCTGAGGGATGCCTTTTTCCATTCCCGTGTTTTTAACCAAAAAAGAAAGAAAGACAAAGAAGCAGAACACTAATGTGCGTAAAATATGGCTTTTGAAACGGTCGTTTTGAAATATGGACGTCCTTTGAATTTTTTGGTCGATATGTGACCCCAGGATTTGTTTTCAGGGCAGGTGTCATTTACAGGCCTGCAATGATTTTGAATATCAACTGACCTTTAGCGCTGGGATTAAAGCTGCTGTTGTGTGAAACGGCCACAAGGTGGCAGCAGTTCTCTCTTTCAAATCAGGTTATTAGTGCAACAGAGCCTCAATGGAAGTCTTGTTCTAGATTGGAATTTAGAATGGAATGTGCCAGGAGAAAGCCCCTCAAGTTTGTCTCACTACTTCTTGTTCGTGTTTTTAATTTAATTTTTTATTTTTTATTACAGCAAGTTTGATTACAATGCTTGGCTTGTTGTAGGTGTGGAAGATGTGGTTCTTTTACACATATACAGATGTCTGTTCTTCCTGGGATCCTTTGCCCATGTACGTTAAGACAGAATGTTGAGTAGTCCTCTCTTTGTATTCCGTAGGTCTTAGGTGATTATATATGTCACCTGTGTTTGTATATGTCTGTTAACCCCAATATCGTAATGAAACCCATCCTCACACCTTTCCATTGGTGAACCATAAGTTTGTTTAATGAATCTGTGATTGCCCTTCTCCGTGGAAATATCTGCCCTGGTATCCATTTTTAGGTAACACCTATAAGTGATATGATACGATATGTGTCTTTCACTTTCTGACTTACTACAAGTCATGTGATAACCTCTAGGCTCATCTACGGTGCTGCAAATGGCATTGTGTCCTTTTTTTCCTTGGCTTCTATTCTGCTTTAGCGAGGTCCATTTTCAACACTGTGATTCCCTGAGGGTTGTGGATTAGCTGACGTGGGCAGCCTTATCCTGCCGGCCGGCCCTCCCCAGGTGTGCCTGGTTGAGGTCAATATAAACAGCGCTCCAGGCAGCAATAGCCCCTGAAGCTGTGCCTGCCTCCATATTCTTTGCCCCGTGAGCAGTCTCGGGGCTGTGCTGGTGGGAGGGAGTGAGGGGCCACAGCTTTGTTGGTGGCCCGGTGTGAGTGGAGTTCTGCTGGCCTTTCTGCAGGAGTTGCCAAGCTGCCACCTGTAAAGAAGAGGATGTGTCACCCATACCTCCCGCTGGAATTTCTCTCCGGACAGAGGTGAGGAAGGAAAAAATCAGTGGGGGCCGGGACAGGTGGGGTATCTCTGGCAGGACAATGGAAAGCTTCCGGAAGAGTGCCCTGGGCCAGGACCACCCTGGCTGGCCTGGAGGCACCAAGTTGGCCTGCGTTCTCTCGCTGTTGTGGCTCCACGGCCCTTCCTCTAGTCTTTCAAGCCCTTGTACATATTCAGGTGTTTTACCTGGGAAGGGTGGGAACAGTTCAGCAACAGCTGGCCTGGGGCTCAGCTCACCTTTGTTCAGAGATGCCTCGGCTCGGTCCCCCCGCTTTGCAATGAGGAAGCTCCTTGTGTGGGGTGTGGGTTGCTGGCTGTACGGGAGATGATTCCCCACCTCTGAACAATTTCAATATTGTTTACCGTTGGAGCAAGTGCCCTGATAGTGTTTTTCTCTGTATAACTGGTCGGTTCAGGTTTTTCTTCGTTTATGGTTCAAGTTAGCTTTTATTCCTCTTTTATGTATTTATAGATATAAGCATGGAAATAATTTATTCCTATAAATACATCTGTGTGAAGGGAAGAGCTTTTTTCTGTTTTATTTTTAAATTTTATATTTTAACATTTTGAAATTTAATTTTATTTACTTTTTTATACAGCGGGTTATTATTAGTTATGTATTTTATGCATATACATGTATACAGGTCAATCTCAATCTCCCAACTCGTCCCACCACCACCACCCCATGGCTTCCCACACTTGGTGTCCATACGTTTGTTCTCTACCTCTGTGTCTCTATTTCTTCCCTGCAAACCAGTTCATCTGTACCATTTTTTAGGTTCCACATATATGCATTAATATACAATATTTGTTTTCCCCTTTCTGACTTACTTCATTCTGTATGACTGTCTCTAGATCCATCGATGTCTCTACAAATGACCCAGATTCATTCCTTTTTATGGCCGAGTAATATTCCATTTTATATATGTACCCCATCTTTATCCATTCATCTGTCTTTGGGCATTTAGTTTGCTTCCATTACCTGGCTATTGTAAATAGTGCTGCAATGAACATTGTGGTGAATGTGCCTTTTTGATTTATGGTTTTCTTTGGGTATATGCCCAGAAGTGGAATTGCTGGATCAGATGGTAATTCTATTTCTAGATTTTTTAAGGAAACTCCATAGTGTTCTCCATAGTGACTCTATCAATTTACATTCCCACCAATAGTGGAAGAGGGCTCCTTTTGTCCACACCCTCCCCAGAATTTGTTGTTTGTAGATTTTCTGATGATGCCGATTCTAACAGGTGTGAGGTGATACCTCATTGTAGTTTTGATTTGCATTTCTCTAATAATTAGTGCTCTTGAGCAGCTTCTCATGTGCGCCTTGGCCATCTCTGTGTCTTCTTTGAAGAAACGTCTCTTGAGATCTTCTGCCCATTTCCGTATTGGGAGGATCGTGGGATGGTCAGGCTGTGTGCTGACGCACGTGTCAGTGCCAGCGTAAGGGCCAGGAGTAGGGTACATCATAGGGTAACGTGTAGGGCTGGTGGTGGGTTTCCGTTCCGGGCTAGGGTTAGGGTTAGGGAACGGCAAGGTTTAGGGAACAGGTGAGCATAGGGACACGTGGGAGAGGCAGGCTACGTGCTGACAAACGTGTCAGTGCCAGCGTACGGGTCTGGAGTAAAGTATGGTGTAGGGCTAGTTGTGGGTTTCCATTCCACGCTAGGGTTAGGGTTAGGGAACGGCAAGGCTTAGGGCACAGCTGAGGGTACAGAAACGTGGGAGGGTCAGGCTATGTGCTGACGCACGTTTCAGTGCCAGTGTACGGGCCAGGATTAGGGTACGGAGTAGGGTAAGGTGTAGGGCTGTTGGTGGGTTTCTGTTCCGGGTTAGGGTTAGGGAACGGCAAGGCTTAGGGCACAGGTAAGGGTACTGAAACGAGGGAGAGGCACGCTACGTGCTGACACACGGGTCAGTGCCAGCGTACGCGCCAGAATTAGGGTACGGCGTAGGGTAAGGTGTAGGGCTGGTGGTGGGTTTCTGTTCCAGGGTAGGGTTAGGGTTAGGGATCGGCAAGGCTTAGGGCACAGGTGAGGGTATGGAAACATGGGAGTGGCAGGCTACGTGCTTACACAAGGGTCAGTTCCAGTGTACGGCCCAGGAGTAGGGTACGGCGTAGGGTAAGGTGTAGGGCTGGTGGTGGGTTTCCGTTTCCGGCTAGGGTTAGGGTTAGGGAATGGCAAGGCTTAGGGCACAGGTGAGGGTACAGAAACGTGGGAGGGTCAGGCTACGTGCTGACGCAAGTGTCAGTGCCAGCGTACGGCCCAGGAATAGGGTATGGCGTAGGGTAAAGTGTAGGGTTAGGGTTAGGGAACGGCAAGGCTTAGGGCACAGGTGAGGGTACGGAAACGTGGGAGGGTCAGGCTACATGCTGAAGCACGGGTCAGTGCCAGGGTGTGGACCAGGAGTAGGGTACGGCGTAGGGTAAGGTGTAAGACTGGTGGTGGGTGTCCATTCCGGGGTTTGATTAGGGTTAGGGAACGTCAAGTTTTAGGGCACAGGTGAGGGTACGGAAACGTGGGAGGGTCAGGCTACCTGCTGACGCATGGGTCAGTGCCAGCGTATGGGCCAGGAGTAGGGTACGGCGTAGGGTAAGGTGTAGGGCTGGTGGTGGGTTTCCGTTCTGGGCTAGGGTTAGGGTTAGGGAACGGCAAGGCTAAGGGCACAGGTGAGGGTACGGAAACTTGGGTGAGGCAGGCTACGTGCTGACGCACGGGTCAGTGCCAGCATACAGGCCAGGAGTAGGGTAAGGCATAGGGTATGGTGTAGGGCTGGTGGTGGGTTTCAGTTCAGGGCTAGGGTTAGGGTTAGTGAACGGCAAGGCTTAGGGCACAGGTGAGGGTACAGAAACGTGTTAGGTTCATGGTGCATGTTGATGCATGGAATAGTGTCATCGTACGCATTAGGATTAGGGTACGGCGTACAGTAAGGTGTACGGATGGCGGTAGGTTTACATTCCGGTGTAGGGTTAGGGATAGCGAATTGCAAGGTATAGGGCACAGGTGATGGTACGGAATTGTGTTAGGTTCAGGGTACGTGTTGACTCACGGGTTAGTGTGAGCGTACGCATGAGGATTAGGGTACCGCATAGAGTAAGGTGTAGGGTTGGTGGTAGGTTTCCGTTCCAGTCTAGGGTTATGTTTAGGGACTGGCAAAGTTTAGGGCACAGGTGAGGGTACGAAACGTGTTAGGGTCAGGGTACGTGTTGATGCACAGGTTAGTGTCAGCATACGAATTAGGATTAGGGTATGGCGTAAGGTAAGGTGTAGGGTTAGTGGTAGTTTTCCGTTCCGGGCTAGGGTTAAGGTAAGGGAACGGCAAGGTTTATGGCAGAGGTGAGGGTACGGAAACGTGTTAGGGTCAGGGTACGTGTTGACGTATGGATTAGGATTAGGGTACGGCTTAGGGTAAGGTGTAGGGCTGATGGTAGGTTTCTGTTCCGGGCTAAGGTTAAGGATAGGCAACGGCAAGGTTTGGGGCACAGCTGAGGGTACGGAAACGTGTTAGTGTCAGGGTACATGTTGACTCACCGGTTAGTGCCAGCGTACGGATTAGGATTAGTGTACCGCGTAGATAAGGTGCACGGTTGGTGGTAGGTTTCCGTTCCAGCCTATGGTTAGGGTTAGGGAAAGTCAAGGTTTCTATTTGTAGGTTTTTTAAGGAAACTCCATACTGTTCTCCATAGTGACTGTATCAATTCACATTCCCAACAATAGTGGAAGAGGGCTCCTTTTGTCCACACCCTCCCCAGAATTTGTTGTCTGTAGATTTTCTGATGGTGCTGATTCTAACAGGTGTGAGGTGATACCTCATTGTAGTTTTGATTTGCATTTCTCTAATAATTAGTGCTCTTGAGCAGCTTTTCATGTGCGTCTTAGCCATCTCTGTGTCTTCTTTGAAGAAACGTCTCTTTAGATATTCTGCCCATGTTTGTATTGGGTTGTTTGTTTTTTTAATATTAAGCTGCATGAGCTGTTTATATATATTGGAGATTAAACCTTTGTCCATTGATTCGTTTGCAACTATTTTCGCCCCTTCTGAGGGATGCCTTTTTCCATTCCCGTGTTTTTAACCAAAAAAGAAAGAAAGACAAAGAAGCAGAACACTAATGTGCGTAAAATATGGCTTTTGAAACGGTCGTTTTGAAATATGGACGTCCTTTGAATTTTTTGGTCGATATGTGACCCCAGGATTTGTTTTCAGGGCAGGTGTCATTTACAGGCCTGCAATGATTTTGAATATCAACTGACCTTTAGCGCTGGGATTAAAGCTGCTGTTGTGTGAAACGGCCACAAGGTGGCAGCAGTTCTCTCTTTCAAATCAGGTTATTAGTGCAACAGAGCCTCAATGGAAGTCTTGTTCTAGATTGGAATTTAGAATGGAATGTGCCAGGAGAAAGCCCCTCAAGTTTGTCTCACTACTTCTTGTTCGTGTTTTTAATTTAATTTTTTATTTTTTATTACAGCAAGTTTGATTACAATGCTTGGCTTGTTGTAGGTGTGGAAGATGTGGTTCTTTGACACATATACAGATGTCTGTTCTTCCTGGGATCCTTTGCCCATGTACGTTAAGACAGAATGTTGAGTAGTCCTCTCTTTGTATTCCGTAGGTCTTAGGTGATTATATATGTCACCTGTGTTTGTATATGTCTGTTAACCCCAATATCGTAATGAAACCCATCCTCACACCTTTCCATTGGTGAACCATAAGTTTGTTTAATGAATCTGTGATTGCCCTTCTCCGTGGAAATATCTGCCCTGGTATCCATTTTTAGGTAACACCTATAAGTGATATGATACGATATGTGTCTTTCACTTTCTGACTTACTACAAGTCATGTGATAACCTCTAGGCTCATCTACGGTGCTGCAAATGGCATTGTGTCCTTTTTTTCCTTGGCTTCTATTCTGCTTTAGCGAGGTCCATTTTCAACACTGTGATTCCCTGAGGGTTGTGGATTAGCTGACGTGGGCAGCCTTATCCTGCCGGCCGGCCCTCCCCAGGTGTGCCTGGTTGAGGTCAATATAAACAGCGCTCCAGGCAGCAATAGCCCCTGAAGCTGTGCCTGCCTCCATATTCTTTGCCCCGTGAGCAGTCTCGGGGCTGTGCTGGTGGGAGGGAGTGAGGGGCCACAGCTTTGTTGGTGGCCCGGTGTGAGTGGAGTTCTGCTGGCCTTTCTGCAGGAGTTGCCAAGCTGCCACCTGTAAAGAAGAGGATGTGTCACCCATACCTCCCGCTGGAATTTCTCTCCGGACAGAGGTGAGGAAGGAAAAAATCAGTGGGGGCCGGGACAGGTGGGGTATCTCTGGCAGGACAATGGAAAGCTTCCGGAAGAGTGCCCTGGGCCAGGACCACCCTGGCTGGCCTGGAGGCACCAAGTTGGCCTGCGTTCTCTCGCTGTTGTGGCTCCACGGCCCTTCCTCTAGTCTTTCAAGCCCTTGTACATATTCAGGTGTTTTACCTGGGAAGGGTGGGAACAGTTCAGCAACAGCTGGCCTGGGGCTCAGCTCACCTTTGTTCAGAGATGCCTCGGCTCGGTCCCCCCGCTTTGCAATGAGGAAGCTCCTTGTGTGGGGTGTGGGTTGCTGGCTGTACGGGAGATGATTCCCCACCTCTGAACAATTTCAATATTGTTTACCGTTGGAGCAAGTGCCCTGATAGTGTTTTTCTCTGTATAACTGGTCGGTTCAGGTTTTTCTTCGTTTATGGTTCAAGTTAGCTTTTATTCCTCTTTTATGTATTTATAGATATAAGCATGGAAATAATTTATTCCTATAAATACATCTGTGTGAAGGGAAGAGCTTTTTTCTGTTTTATTTTTAAATTTTATATTTTAACATTTTGAAATTTAATTTTATTTACTTTTTAATACAGCGGGTTATTATTAGTTATGTATTTTATGCATATACATGTATACAGGTCAATCTCAATCTCCCAACTCGTCCCACCACCACCACCCCATGGCTTCCCACACTTGGTGTCCATACGTTTGTTCTCTACCTCTGTGTCTCTATTTCTTCCCTGCAAACCAGTTCATCTGTACCATTTTTTAGGTTCCACATATATGCATTAATATACAATATTTGTTTTCCCCTTTCTGACTTACTTCATTCTGTATGACTGTCTCTAGATCCATCGATGTCTCTACAAATGACCCAGATTCATTCCTTTTTATGGCCGAGTAATATTCCATTTTATATATGTACCCCATCTTTATCCATTCATCTGTCTTTGGGCATTTAGTTTGCTTCCATTACCTGGCTATTGTAAATAGTGCTGCAATGAACATTGTGGTGAATGTGCCTTTTTGATTTATGGTTTTCTTTGGGTATATGCCCAGAAGTGGAATTGCTGGATCAGATGGTAATTCTATTTCTAGATTTTTTAAGGAAACTCCATAGTGTTCTCCATAGTGACTCTATCAATTTACATTCCCACCAATAGTGGAAGAGGGCTCCTTTTGTCCACACCCTCCCCAGAATTTGTTGTTTGTAGATTTTCTGATGATGCCGATTCTAACAGGTGTGAGGTGATACCTCATTGTAGTTTTGATTTGCATTTCTCTAATAATTAGTGCTCTTGAGCAGCTTCTCATGTGCACCATGGCCATCTCTGTGTCTTCTTTGAAGAAACGTCTCTTGAGATCTTCTGCCCATTTCTGTATTGGGAGGATCGTGGGATGGTCAGGCTGTGTGCTGACGCACGTGTCAGTGCCAGCGTAAGGGCCAGGAGTAGGGTACATCATAGGGTAACGTGTAGGGCTGGTGGTGGGTTTCCGTTCCGGGCTAGGGTTAGGGTTAGGGAACGGCAAGGTTTAGGGAACAGGTGAGCATAGGGACACGTGGGAGAGGCAGGCTACGTGCTGACAAACGTGTCAGTGCCAGCGTACGGGTCTGGAGTAAAGTATGGTGTAGGGCTAGTTGTGGGTTTCCATTCCGCGCTAGGGTTAGGGTTAGGGAACGGCAAGGCTTAGGGCACAGCTGAGGGTACAGAAACGTGGGAGGGTCAGGCTATGTGCTGACGCACGTTTCAGTGCCAGTGTACGGGCCAGGATTAGGGTACGGAGTAGGGTAAGGTGTAGGGCTGTTGGTGGGTTTCTGTTCCGGGTTAGGGTTAGGGAACGGCAAGGCTTAGGGCACAGGTAAGGGTACTGAAACGAGGGAGAGGCACGCTACGTGCTGACACACGGGTCAGTGCCAGCGTACGCGCCAGAATTAGGGTACGGCGTAGGGTAAGGTGTAGGGCTGGTGGTGGGTTTCTGTTCCAGGGTAGGGTTAGGGTTAGGGATCGGCAAGGCTTAGGGCACAGGTGAGGGTATGGAAACATGGGAGTGGCAGGCTACGTGCTTACACAAGGGTCAGTTCCAGTGTACGGCCCAGGAGTAGGGTACGGCGTAGGGTAAGGTGTAGGGCTGGTGGTGGGTTTCCGTTTCCGGCTAGGGTTAGGGTTAGGGAATGGCAAGGCTTAGGGCACAGGTGAGGGTACAGAAACGTGGGAGGGTCAGGCTACGTGCTGACGCAAGTGTCAGTGCCAGCGTACGGCCCAGGAATAGGGTATGGCGTAGGGTAAAGTGTAGGGTTAGGGTTAGGGAACGGCAAGGCTTAGGGCACAGGTGAGGGTACGGAAACGTGGGAGGGTCAGGCTACATGCTGAAGCACGGGTCAGTGCCAGGGTGTGGACCAGGAGTAGGGTACGGCGTAGGGTAAGGTGTAAGACTGGTGGTGGGTGTCCATTCCGGGGTTTGATTAGGGTTAGGGAACGTCAAGTTTTAGGGCACAGGTGAGGGTACGGAAACGTGGGAGGGTCAGGCTACCTGCTGACGCATGGGTCAGTGCCAGCGTATGGTCCAGGAGTACGGTACGGCGTAGGGTAAGGTGTAGGGCTGGTGGTGGGTTTCCGTTCTGGGCTAGGGTTAGGGTTAGGGAACGGCAAGGCTAAGGGCACAGGTGAGGGTACGGAAACTTGGGTGAGGCAGGCTACGTGCTGACGCACGGGTCAGTGCCAGCATACAGGCCAGGAGTAGGGTAAGGCATAGGGTATGGTGTAGGGCTGGTGGTGGGTTTCAGTTCAGGGCTAGGGTTAGGGTTAGTGAACGGCAATGCTTAGGGCACAGGTGAGGGTACAGAAACGTGTTAGGTTCATGGTGCATGTTGATGCATGGAATAGTGTCATCGTACGCATTAGGATTAGGGTACGGCGTACAGTAAGGTGTACGGATGGCGGTAGGTTTACATTCCGGTGTAGGGTTAGGGATAGCGAATTGCAAGGTATAGGGCACAGGTGATGGTACGGAATTGTGTTAGGTTCAGGGTACGTGTTGACTCACGGGTTAGTGTGAGCGTACGCATGAGGATTAGGGTACCGCATAGAGTAAGGTGTAGGGTTGGTGGTAGGTTTCCGTTCCAGTCTAGGGTTATGTTTAGGGACTGGCAAAGTTTAGGGCACAGGTGAGGGTACGAAACGTGTTAGGGTCAGGGTACGTGTTGATGCACAGGTTAGTGTCAGCATACGAATTAGGATTAGGGTATGGCGTAAGGTAAGGTGTAGGGTTGGTGGTAGTTTTCCGTTCCGGGCTAGGGTTAAGGTAAGGGAACGGCAAGGTTTATGGCAGAGGTGAGGGTACGGAAACGTGTTAGGGTCAGGGTACGTGTTGACGTATGGATTAGGATTAGGGTACGGCTTAGGGTAAGGTGTAGGGCTGATGGTAGGTTTCTGTTCCGGGCTAAGGTTAAGGATAGGCAACGGCAAGGTTTGGGGCACAGCTGAGGGTACGGAAACGTGTTAGTGTCAGGGTACATGTTGACTCACCGGTTAGTGCCAGCGTACGGATTAGGATTAGTGTACCGCGTAGATAAGGTGCACGGTTGGTGGTAGGTTTCCGTTCCAGCCTATGGTTAGGGTTAGGGAAAGTCAAGGTTTCTATTTGTAGGTTTTTTAAGGAAACTCCATACTGTTCTCCATAGTGACTGTATCAATTTACATTCCCAACAATAGTGGAAGAGGGCTCCTTTTGTCCACACCCTCCCCAGAATTTGTTGTCTGTAGATTTTCTGATGATGCTGATTCTAACAGGTGTGAGGTGATACCTCATTGTAGTTTTGATTTGCATTTCTCTAATAATTAGTGCTCTTGAGCAGCTTTTCATGTGCGTCTTAGCCATCTCTGTGTCTTCTTTGAAGAAACGTCTCTTTAGATATTCTGCCCATGTTTGTATTGGGTTGTTTGTTTTTTTAATATTAAGCTGCATGAGCTGTTTATATATATTGGAGATTAAACCTTTGTCCATTGATTCGTTTGCAACTATTTTCGCCCCTTCTGAGGGATGCCTTTTTCCATTCCCGTGTTTTTAACCAAAAAAGAAAGAAAGACAAAGAAGCAGAACACTAATGTGCGTAAAATATGGCTTTTGAAACGGTCGTTTTGAAATATGGACGTCCTTTGAATTTTTTGGTCGATATGTGACCCCAGGATTTGTTTTCAGGGCAGGTGTCATTTACAGGCCTGCAATGATTTTGAATATCAACTGACCTTTAGCGCTGGGATTAAAGCTGCTGTTGTGTGAAACGGCCACAAGGTGGCAGCAGTTCTCTCTTTCAAATCAGGTTATTAGTGCAACAGAGCCTCAATGGAAGTCTTGTTCTAGATTGGAATTTAGAATGGAATGTGCCAGGAGAAAGCCCGTCAAGTTTGTCTCACTACTTCTTGTTCGTGTTTTTAAGTTAATTTTTTATTTTTTATTACAGCAAGTTTGATTACAATGCTTGGCTTGTTGTAGGTGTGGAAGATGTGGTTCTTTGACACATATACAGATGTCTGTTCTTCCTGGGATCCTTTGCCCATGTACGTTAAGACAGAATGTTGAGTAGTCCTCTCTTTGTATTCCGTAGGTCTTAGGTGATTATATATGTCACCTGTGTTTGTATATGTCTGTTAACCCCAATATCGTAATGAAACCCATCCTCACACCTTTCCATTGGTGAACCATAAGTTTGTTTAATGAATCTGTGATTGCCCTTCTCCGTGGAAATATCTGCCCTGGTATCCATTTTTAGGTAACACCTATAAGTGATATGATACGATATGTGTCTTTCACTTTCTGACTTACTACAAGTCATGTGATAACCTCTAGGCTCATCTACGGTGCTGCAAATGGCATTGTGTCCTTTTTTTCCTTGGCTTCTATTCTGCTTTAGCGAGGTCCATTTTCAACACTGTGATTCCCTGAGGGTTGTGGATTAGCTGACGTGGGCAGCCTTATCCTGCCGGCCGGCCCTCCCCAGGTGTGCCTGGTTGAGGTCAATATAAACAGCGCTCCAGGCAGCAATAGCCCCTGAAGCTGTGCCTGCCTCCATATTCTTTGCCCCGTGAGCAGTCTCGGGGCTGTGCTGGTGGGAGGGAGTGAGGGGCCACAGCTTTGTTGGTGGCCCGGTGTGAGTGGAGTTCTGCTGGCCTTTCTGCAGGAGTTGCCAAGCTGCCACCTGTAAAGAAGAGGATGTGTCACCCATACCTCCCGCTGGAATTTCTCTCCGGACAGAGGTGAGGAAGGAAAAAATCAGTGGGGGCCGGGACAGGTGGGGTATCTCTGGCAGGACAATGGAAAGCTTCCGGAAGAGTGCCCTGGGCCAGGACCACCCTGGCTGGCCTGGAGGCACCAAGTTGGCCTGCGTTCTCTCGCTGTTGTGGCTCCACGGCCCTTCCTCTAGTCTTTCAAGCCCTTGTACATATTCAGGTGTTTTACCTGGGAAGGGTGGGAACAGTTCAGCAACAGCTGGCCTGGGGCTCAGCTCACCTTTGTTCAGAGATGCCTCGGCTCGGTCCCCCCGCTTTGCAATGAGGAAGCTCCTTGTGTGGGGTGTGGGTTGCTGGCTGTACGGGAGATGATTCCCCACCTCTGAACAATTTCAATATTGTTTACCGTTGGAGCAAGTGCCCTGATAGTGTTTTTCTCTGTATAACTGGTCGGTTCAGGTTTTTCTTCGTTTATGGTTCAAGTTAGCTTTTATTCCTCTTTTATGTATTTATAGATATAAGCATGGAAATAATTTATTCCTATAAATACATCTGTGTGAAGGGAAGAGCTTTTTTCTGTTTTATTTTTAAATTTTATATTTTAACATTTTGAAATTTAATTTTATTTACTTTTTTATACAGCGGGTTATTATTAGTTATGTATTTTATGCATATACATGTATACAGGTCAATCTCAATCTCCCAACTCGTCCCACCACCACCACCCCATGGCTTCCCACACTTGGTGTCCATACGTTTGTTCTCTACCTCTGTGTCTCTATTTCTTCCCTGCAAACCAGTTCATCTGTACCATTTTTTAGGTTCCACATATATGCATTAATATACAATATTTGTTTTCCCCTTTCTGACTTACTTCATTCTGTATGACTGTCTCTAGATCCATCGATGTCTCTACAAATGACCCAGATTCATTCCTTTTTATGGCCGAGTAATATTCCATTTTATATATGTACCCCATCTTTATCCATTCATCTGTCTTTGGGCGTTTAGTTTGCTTCCATTACCTGGCTATTGTAAATAGTGCTGCAATGAACATTGTGGTGAATGTGCCTTTTTGATTTATGGTTTTCTTTGGGTATATGCCCAGAAGTGGAATTGCTGGATCAGATGGTAATTCTATTTCTAGATTTTTTAAGGAAACTCCATAGTGTTCTCCATAGTGACTCTATCAATTTACATTCCCACCAATAGTGGAAGAGGGCTCCTTTTGTCCACACCCTCCCCAGAATTTGTTGTTTGTAGATTTTCTGATGATGCCGATTCTAACAGGTGTGAGGTGATACCTCATTGTAGTTTTGATTTGCATTTCTCTAATAATTAGTGCTCTTGAGCAGCTTCTCATGTGCGCCTTGGCCATCTCTGTGTCTTCTTTGAAGAAACGTCTCTTGAGATCTTCTGCCCATTTCTGTATTGGGAGGATCGTGGGATGGTCAGGCTGTGTGCTGACGCACGTGTCAGTGCCAGCGTAAGGGCCAGGAGTAGGGTACATCATAGGGTAAAGTGTAGGGCTGGTGGTGGGTTTCCGTTCCGGGCTAGGGTTAGGGTTAGGGAACGGCAAGGTTTAGGGAACAGGTGAGCATAGGGACACGTGGGAGAGGCAGGCTACGTGCTGACAAACGTGTCAGTGCCAGCGTACGGGTCTGGAGTAAAGTATGGTGTAGGGCTAGTTGTGGGTTTCCATTCCGCGCTAGGGTTAGGGTTAGGGAACGGCAAGGCTTAGGTCACAGCTGAGGGTACAGAAACGTGGGAGGGTCAGGCTATGTGCTGACGCACGTTTCAGTGCCAGTGTACGGGCCAGGATTAGGGTACGGAGTAGGGTAAGGTGTAGGGCTGTTGGTGGGTTTCTGTTCCGGATTAGGGTTAGGGAACGGCAAGGCTTAGGGCACAGGTAAGGGTACTGAAACGAGGGAGAGGCACGCTACGTGCTGACACACGGGTCAGTGCCAGCGTACGCGCCAGAATTAGGGTACGGCGTAGGGTAAGGTGTAGGGTTGGTGGTGGGTTTCTGTTCCAGGGTAGGGTTAGGGTTAGGGATCGGCAAGGCTTAGGGCACAGGTGAGGGTATGGAAACATGGGAGTGGCAGGCTACGTGCTTACACAAGGGTCAGTTCCAGTGTACGGCCCAGGAGTAGGGTACGGCGTAGGGTAAGGTGTAGGCCTGGTGGTGGGTTTCCGTTTCCGGCTAGGGTTAGGGTTAGGGAATGGCAAGGCTTAGGGCACAGGTGAGGGTACAGAAACGTGGGAGGGTCAGGCTACGTGCTGACGCAAGTGTCAGTGCCAGCGTATGGCCCAGGAATAGGGTATGGCGTAGGGTAAAGTGTAGGGTTAGGGTTAGGGAACGGCAAGGCTTAGGGCACAGGTGAGGGTACGGAAACGTGGGAGGGTCAGGCTACATGCTGAAGCACGGGTCAGTGCCAGGGTGTGGACCAGGAGTAGGGTACGGCGTAGGGTAAGGTGTAAGACTGGTGGTGGGTGTCCATTCCGGGGTTTGATTAGGGTTAGGGAACGTCAAGTTTTAGGGCACAGGTGAGGGTACGGAAACGTGGGAGGGTCAGGCTACCTGCTGACGCATGGGTCAGTGCCAGCGTATGGGCCAGGAGTAGGGTACGGCGTAGGGTAAGGTGTAGGGCTGGTGGTGGGTTTCCGTTCTGGGCTAGGGTTAGGGTTAGGGAACGGCAAGGCTAAGGGCACAGGTGAGGGTACGGAAACTTGGGTGAGGCAGGCTACGTGCTGACGCACGGGTCAGTGCCAGCATACAGGCCAGGAGTAGGGTAAGGCATAGGGTATGGTGTAGGGCTGGTGGTGGGTTTCAGTTCAGGGCTAGGGTTAGGGTTAGTGAACGGCAAGGCTTAGGGCACAGGTGAGGGTACAGAAACGTGTTAGGTTCATGGTGCATGTTGATGCATGGAATAGTGTCATCGTACGCATTAGGATTAGGGTACGGCGTACAGTAAGGTGTACGGATGGCGGTAGGTTTACATTCCGGTGTAGGGTTAGGGATAGCGAATTGCAAGGTATAGGGCACAGGTGATGGTACGGAATTGTGTTAGGTTCAGTGTACGTGTTGACTCACGGGTTAGTGTGAGCGTACGCATGAGGATTAGGGTACCGCATAGAGTAAGGTGTAGGGTTGGTGGTAGGTTTCCGTTCCAGTCTAGGGTTATGTTTAGGGACTGGCAAAGTTTAGGGCACAGGTGAGGGTACGAAACGTGTTAGGGTCAGGGTACGTGTTGATGCACAGGTTAGTGTCAGCATACGAATTAGGATTAGGGTATGGCGTAAGGTAAGGTGTAGGGTTGGTGGTAGTTTTCCGTTCCGGGCTAGGGTTAAGGTAAGGGAACGGCAAGGTTTATGGCAGAGGTGAGGGTACGGAAACGTGTTAGGGTCAGGGTACGTGTTGACGTATGGATTAGGATTAGGGTACGGCTTAGGGTAAGGTGTAGGGCTGATGGTAGGTTTCTGTTCCGGGCTAAGGTTAAGGATAGGCAACGGCAAGGTTTGGGGCACAGCTGAGGGTACGGAAACGTGTTAGTGTCAGGGTACATGTTGACTCACCGGTTAGTGCCAGCGTACGGATTAGGATTAGTGTACCGCGTAGATAAGGTGCACGGTTGGTGGTAGGTTTCCGTTCCAGCCTATGGTTAGGGTTAGGGAAAGTCAAGGTTTCTATTTGTAGGTTTTTTAAGGAAACTCCATACTGTTCTCCATAGTGACTGTATCAATTTACATTCCCAACAATAGTGGAAGAGGGCTCCTTTTGTCCACACCCTCCCCAGAGTTTGTTGTCTGTAGATTTTCTGATGATGCTGATTCTAACAGGTGTGAG
The DNA here is from genome assembly GCF_964165515.1 of Mesoplodon bidens. NCBI lineage: Eukaryota > Metazoa > Chordata > Mammalia > Artiodactyla > Ziphiidae > Mesoplodon > Mesoplodon bidens. The sequence continues at coordinate 447,915 of NW_027672640.1, read as the reverse complement.
GTGATACCTCATTGTAGTTTTGATTTGCATTTCTCTAATAATTAGTGCTCTTGAGCAGCTTTTCATGTGCGTCTTAGCCATCTCTGTGTCTTCTTTGAAGAAACGTCTCTTTAGATATTCTGCCCATGTTTGTATTGGGTTGTTTGTTTTTTTAATATTAAGCTGCATGAGCTGTTTATATATATTGGAGATTAAACCTTTGTCCATTGATTCGTTTGCAACTATTTTCGCCCCTTCTGAGGGATGCCTTTTTCCATTCCCGTGTTTTTAACCAAAAAAGAAAGAAAGACAAAGAAGCAGAACACTAATGTGCGTAAAATATGGCTTTTGAAACGGTCGTTTTGAAATATGGACGTCCTTTGAATTTTTTGGTCGATATGTGACCCCAGGATTTGTTTTCAGGGCAGGTGTCATTTACAGGCCTGCAATGATTTTGAATATCAACTGACCTTTAGCGCTGGGATTAAAGCTGCTGTTGTGTGAAACGGCCACAAGGTGGCAGCAGTTCTCTCTTTCAAATCAGGTTATTAGTGCAACAGAGCCTCAATGGAAGTCTTGTTCTAGATTGGAATTTAGAATGGAATGTGCCAGGAGAAAGCCCCTCAAGTTTGTCTCACTACTTCTTGTTCGTGTTTTTAATTTAATTTTTTATTTTTTATTACAGCAAGTTTGATTACAATGCTTGGCTTGTTGTAGGTGTGGAAGATGTGGTTCTTTGACACATATACAGATGTCTGTTCTTCCTGGGATCCTTTGCCCATGTACGTTAAGACAGAATGTTGAGTAGTCCTCTCTTTGTATTCCGTAGGTCTTAGGTGATTATATATGTCACCTGTGTTTGTATATGTCTGTTAACCCCAATATCGTAATGAAACCCATCCTCACACCTTTCCATTGGTGAACCATAAGTTTGTTTAATGAATCTGTGATTGCCCTTCTCCGTGGAAATATCTGCCCTGGTATCCATTTTTAGGTAACACCTATAAGTGATATGATACGATATGTGTCTTTCACTTTCTGACTTACTACAAGTCATGTGATAACCTCTAGGCTCACCTACGGTGCTGCAAATGGCATTGTGTCCTTTTTTTCCTTGGCTTCTATTCTGCTTTAGCGAGGTCCATTTTCAACACTGTGATTCCCTGAGGGTTGTGGATTAGCTGACGTGGGCAGCCTTATCCTGCCGGCCGGCCCTCCCCAGGTGTGCCTGGTTGAGGTCAATATAAACAGCGCTCCAGGCAGCAATAGCCCCTGAAGCTGTGCCTGCCTCCATATTCTTTGCCCCGTGAGCAGTCTCGGGGCTGTGCTGGTGGGAGGGAGTGAGGGGCCACAGCTTTGTTGGTGGCCCGGTGTGAGTGGAGTTCTGCTGGCCTTTCTGCAGGAGTTGCCAAGCTGCCACCTGTAAAGAAGAGGATGTGTCACCCATACCTCCCGCTGGAATTTCTCTCCGGACAGAGGTGAGGAAGGAAAAAATCAGTGGGGGCCGGGACAGGTGGGGTATCTCTGGCAGGACAATGGAAAGCTTCCGGAAGAGTGCCCTGGGCCAGGACCACCCTGGCTGGCCTGGAGGCACCAAGTTGGCCTGCGTTCTCTCGCTGTTGTGGCTCCACGGCCCTTCCTCTAGTCTTTCAAGCCCTTGTACATATTCAGGTGTTTTACCTGGGAAGGGTGGGAACAGTTCAGCAACAGCTGGCCTGGGGCTCAGCTCACCTTTGTTCAGAGATGCCTCGGCTCGGTCCCCCCGCTTTGCAATGAGGAAGCTCCTTGTGTGGGGTGTGGGTTGCTGGCTGTACGGGAGATGATTCCCCACCTCTGAACAATTTCAATATTGTTTACCGTTGGAGCAAGTGCCCTGATAGTGTTTTTCTCTGTATAACTGGTCCGTTCAGGTTTTTCTTCGTTTATGGTTCAAGTTAGCTTTTATTCCTCTTTTATGTATTTATAGATATAAGCATGGAAATAATTTATTCCTATAAATACATCTGTGTGAAGGGAAGAGCTTTTTTCTGTTTTATTTTTAAATTTTATATTTTAACATTTTGAAATTTAATTTTATTTACATTTTTATACAGCGGGTTATTATTAGTTATGTATTTTATGCATATACATGTATACAGGTCAATCTCAATCTCCCAACTCGTCCCACCACCACCACCCCATGGCTTCCCACACTTGGTGTCCATACGTTTGTTCTCTACCTCTGTGTCTCTATTTCTTCCCTGCAAACCAGTTCATCTGTACCATTTTTTAGGTTCCACATATATGCATTAATATACAATATTTGTTTTCCCCTTTCTGACTTACTTCATTCTGTATGACTGTCTCTAGATCCATCGATGTCTCTACAAATGACCCAGATTCATTCCTTTTTATGGCCGAGTAATATTCCATTTTATATATGTTCCCCATCTTTATCCATTCATCTGTCTTTGGGCGTTTAGTTTGCTTCCATTACCTGGCTATTGTAAATAGTGCTGCAATGAACATTGTGGTGAATGTGCCTTTTTGATTTATGGTTTTCTTTGGGTATATGCCCAGAAGTGGAATAGATGGTAATTCTATTTCTAGATTTTTTAAGGAAACTCCATAGTGTTCTCCATAGTGACTCTATCAATTTACATTCCCACCAATAGTGGAAGAGGGCTCCTTTTGTCCACACCCTCCCCAGAATTTGTTGTTTGTAGATTTTCTGATGATGCCGATTCTAACAGGTGTGAGGTGATACCTCATTGTAGTTTTGATTTGCATTTCTCTAATAATTAGTGCTCTTGAGCAGCTTCTCATGTGCGCCTTGGCCATCTCTGTGTCTTCTTTGAAGAAACGTCTCTTGAGATCTTCTGCCCATTTCCGTATTGGGAGGATCGTGGGATGGTCAGGCTGTGTGCTGACGCACGTGTCAGTGCCAGCGTAAGGGCCAGGAGTAGGGTACATCATAGGGTAACGTGTAGGGCTGGTGGTGGGTTTCCGTTCCGGGCTAGGGTTAGGGTTAGGGAACGGCAAGGTTTAGGGAACAGGTGAGCATAGGGACACGTGGGAGAGGCAGGCTACGTGCTGACAAACGTGTCAGTGCCAGCGTACGGGTCTGGAGTAAAGTATGGTGTAGGGCTAGTTGTGGGTTTCCATTCCGCGCTAGGGTTAGGGTTAGGGAACGGCAAGGCTTAGGGCACAGCTGAGGGTACAGAAACGTGGGAGGGTCAGGCTATGTGCTGACGCACGTTTCAGTGCCAGTGTACGGGCCAGGATTAGGGTACGGAGTAGGGTAAGGTGTAGGGCTGTTGGTGGGTTTCTGTTCCGGGTTAGGGTTAGGGAACGGCAAGGCTTAGGGCACAGGTAAGGGTACTGAAACGAGGGAGAGGCACGCTACGTGCTGACACACGGGTCAGTGCCAGCGTACGCGCCAGAATTAGGGTACGGCGTAGGGTAAGGTGTAGGGCTGGTGGTGGGTTTCTGTTCAAGGGTAGGGTTAGGGTTAGGGATCGGCAAGGCTTAGGGCACAGGTGAGGGTATGGAAACATGGGAGTGGCAGGCTACGTGCTTACACAAGGGTCAGTTCCAGTGTACGGCCCAGGAGTAGGGTACGGCGTAGGGTAAGGTGTAGGGCTGGTGGTGGGTTTCCGTTTCCGGCTAGGGTTAGGGTTAGGGAATGGCAAGGCTTAGGGCACAGGTGAGGGTACAGAAACGTGGGAGGGTCAGGCTACGTGCTGACGCAAGTGTCAGTGCCAGCGTACGGCCCAGGAATAGGGTATGGCGTAGGGTAAAGTGTAGGGTTAGGGTTAGGGAACGGCAAGGCTTAGGGCACAGGTGAGGGTACGGAAACGTGGGAGGGTCAGGCTACATGCTGAAGCACGGGTCAGTGCCAGGGTGTGGACCAGGAGTAGGGTACGGCGTAGGGTAAGGTGTAAGACTGGTGGTGGGTGTCCATTCCGGGGTTTGATTAGGGTTAGGGAACGTCAAGTTTTAGGGCACAGGTGAGGGTACGGAAACGTGGGAGGGTCAGGCTACCTGCTGACGCATGGGTCAGTGCCAGCGTATGGGCCAGGAGTAGGGTACGGCGTAGGGTAAGGTGTAGGGCTGGTGGTGGGTTTCCGTTCTGGGCTAGGGTTAGGGTTAGGGAACGGCAAGGCTAAGGGCACAGGTGAGGGTACGGAAACTTGGGTGAGGCAGGCTACGTGCTGACGCACGGGTCAGTGCCAGCATACAGGCCAGGAGTAGGGTAAGGCATAGGGTATGGTGTAGGGCTGGTGGTGGGTTTCAGTTCAGGGCTAGGGTTAGGGTTAGTGAACGGCAAGGCTTAGGGCACAGGTGAGGGTACAGAAACGTGTTAGGTTCATGGTGCATGTTGATGCATGGAATAGTGTCATCGTACGCATTAGGATTAGGGTACGGCGTACAGTAAGGTGTACGGATGGCGGTAGGTTTACATTCCGGTGTAGGGTTAGGGATAGCGAATTGCAAGGTATAGGGCACAGGTGATGGTACGGAATTGTGTTAGGTTCAGGGTACGTGTTGACTCACGGGTTAGTGTGAGCGTACGCATGAGGATTAGGGTACCGCATAGAGTAAGGTGTAGGGTTGGTGGTAGGTTTCCGTTCCAGTCTAGGGTTATGTTTAGGGACTGGCAAAGTTTAGGGCACAGGTGAGGGTACGAAACGTGTTAGGGCTAGGGTACGTGTTGATGCACAGGTTAGTGTCAGCATACGAATTAGGATTAGGGTATGGCGTAAGGTAAGGTGTAGGGTTGGTGGTAGTTTTCCGTTCCGGGCTAGGGTTAAGGTAAGGGAACGGCAAGGTTTATGGCAGAGGTGAGGGTACGGAAACGTGTTAGGGTCAGGGTACGTGTTGACGTATGGATTAGGATTAGGGTACGGCTTAGGGTAAGGTGTAGGGCTGATGGTAGGTTTCTGTTCCGGGCTAAGGTTAAGGATAGGCAACGGCAAGGTTTGGGGCACAGCTGAGGGTACGGAAACGTGTTAGTGTCAGGGTACATGTTGACTCACCGGTTAGTGCCAGCGTACGGATTAGGATTAGTGTACCGCGTAGATAAGGTGCACGGTTGGTGGTAGGTTTCCGTTCCAGCCTATGGTTAGGGTTAGGGAAAGTCAAGGTTTCTATTTGTAGGTTTTTTAAGGAAACTCCATACTGTTCTCCATAGTGACTGTATCAATTTACATTCCCAACAATAGTGGAAGAGGGCTCCTTTTGTCCACACCCTCCCCAGAGTTTGTTGTCTGTAGATTTTCTGATGATGCTGATTCTAACAGGTGTGAGGTGATACCTCATTGTAGTTTTGATTTGCATTTCTCTAATAATTAGTGCTCTTGAGCAGCTTTTCATGTGCGTCTTAGCCATCTCTGTGTCTTCTTTGAAGAAACGTCTCTTTAGATATTCTGCCCATGTTTGTATTGGGTTGTTTGTTTTTTTAATATTAAGCTGCATGAGCTGTTTATATATATTGGAGATTAAACCTTTGTCCATTGATTCGTTTGCAACTATTTTCGCCCCTTCTGAGGGATGCCTTTTTCCATTCCCGTGTTTTTAACCAAAAAAGAAAGAAAGACAAAGAAGCAGAACACTAATGTGCGTAAAATATGGCTTTTGAAACGGTCGTTTTGAAATATGGACGTCCTTTGAATTTTTTGGTCGATATGTGACCCCAGGATTTGTTTTCAGGGCAGGTGTCATTTACAGGCCTGCAATGATTTTGAATATCAACTGACCTTTAGCGCTGGGATTAAAGCTGCTGTTGTGTGAAACGGCCACAAGGTGGCAGCAGTTCTCTCTTTCAAATCAGGTTATTAGTGCAACAGAGCCTCAATGGAAGTCTTGTTCTAGATTGGAATTTAGAATGGAATGTGCCAGGAGAAAGCCCCTCAAGTTTGTCTCACTACTTCTTGTTCGTGTTTTTAATTTAATTTTTTATTTTTTATTACAGCAAGTTTGATTACAATGCTTGGCTTGTTGTAGGTGTGGAAGATGTGGTTCTTTTACACATATACAGATGTCTGTTCTTCCTGGGATCCTTTGCCCATGTACGTTAAGACAGAATGTTGAGTAGTCCTCTCTTTGTATTCCGTAGGTCTTAGGTGATTATATATGTCACCTGTGTTTGTATATGTCTGTTAACCCCAATATCGTAATGAAACCCATCCTCACACCTTTCCATTGGTGAACCATAAGTTTGTTTAATGAATCTGTGATTGCCCTTCTCCGTGGAAATATCTGCCCTGGTATCCATTTTTAGGTAACACCTATAAGTGATATGATACGATATGTGTCTTTCACTTTCTGACTTACTACAAGTCATGTGATAACCTCTAGGCTCATCTACGGTGCTGCAAATGGCATTGTGTCCTTTTTTTCCTTGGCTTCTATTCTGCTTTAGCGAGGTCCATTTTCAACACTGTGATTCCCTGAGGGTTGTGGATTAGCTGACGTGGGCAGCCTTATCCTGCCGGCCGGCCCTCCCCAGGTGTGCCTGGTTGAGGTCAATATAAACAGCGCTCCAGGCAGCAATAGCCCCTGAAGCTGTGCCTGCCTCCATATTCTTTGCCCCGTGAGCAGTCTCGGGGCTGTGCTGGTGGGAGGGAGTGAGGGGCCACAGCTTTGTTGGTGGCCCGGTGTGAGTGGAGTTCTGCTGGCCTTTCTGCAGGAGTTGCCAAGCTGCCACCTGTAAAGAAGAGGATGTGTCACCCATACCTCCCGCAGGAATTTCTCTCCGGACAGAGGTGAGGAAGGAAAAAATCAGTGGGGGCCGGGACAGGTGGGGTATCTCTGGCAGGACAATGGAAAGCTTCCGGAAGAGTGCCCTGGGCCAGGACCACCCTGGCTGGCCTGGAGGCACCAAGTTGGCCTGCGTTCTCTCGCTGTTGTGGCTCCACGGCCCTTCCTCTAGTCTTTCAAGCCCTTGTACATATTCAGGTGTTTTACCTGGGAAGGGTGGGAACAGTTCAGCAACAGCTGGCCTGGGGCTCAGCTCACCTTTGTTCAGAGATGCCTCGGCTCGGTCCCCCCGCTTTGCAATGAGGAAGCTCCTTGTGTGGGGTGTGGGTTGCTGGCTGTACGGGAGATGATTCCCCACCTCTGAACAATTTCAATATTGTTTACCATTGGAGCAAGTGCCCTGATAGTGTTTTTCTCTGTATAACTGGTCGGTTCAGGTTTTTCTTCGTTTATGGTTCAAGTTAGCTTTTATTCCTCTTTTATGTATTTATAGATATAAGCATGGAAATAATTTATTCCTATAAATACATCTGTGTGAAGGGAAGAGCTTTTTTCTGTTTTAGTTTTAAATTTTATATTTTAACATTTTGAAATTTAATTTTATTTACTTTTTTATACAGCGGGTTATTATTAGTTATGTATTTTATGCATATACATGTATACAGGTCAATCTCAATCTCCCAACTCGTCCCACCACCACCACCCCATGGCTTCCCACACTTGGTGTCCATACGTTTGTTCTCTACCTCTGTGTCTCTATTTCTTCCCTGCAAACCAGTTCATCTGTACCATTTTTTAGGTTCCACATATATGCATTAATATACAATATTTGTTTTCCCCTTTCTGACTTACTTCATTCTGTATGACTGTCTCTAGATCCATCGATGTCTCTACAAATGACCCAGATTCATTCCTTTTTATGGCCGAGTAATATTCCATTTTATATATGTACCCCATCTTTATCCATTCATCTGTCTTTGGGCGTTTAGTTTGCTTCCATTACCTGGCTATTGTAAATAGTGCTGCAATGAACATTGTGGTGAATGTGCCTTTTTGATTTATGGTTTTCTTTGGGTATATGCCCAGAAGTGGAATTGCTGGATCAGATGGTAATTCTATTTCTAGATTTTTAAAGGAAACTCCATAGTGTTCTCCATAGTGACTCTATCAATTTACATTCCCACCAATAGTGGAAGAGGGCTCCTTTTGTCCACACCCTCCCCAGAATTTGTTGTTTGTAGATTTTCTGATGATGCCGATTCTAACAGGTGTGAGGTGATACCTCATTGTAGTTTTGATTTGCATTTCTCTAATAATTAGTGCTCTTGAGCAGCTTCTCATGTGCGCCTTGGCCATCTCTGTGTCTTCTTTGAAGAAACGTCTCTTGAGATCTTCTGCCCATTTCCGTATTGGGAGGATCGTGGGATGGTCAGGCTGTGTGCTGACGCACGTGTCAGTGCCAGCGTAAGGGCCAGGAGTAGGGTACATCATAGGGTAACGTGTAGGGCTGGTGGTGGGTTTCCGTTCCGGGCTAGGGTTAGGGTTAGGGAACGGCAAGGTTTAGGGAACAGGTGAGCATAGGGACACGTGGGAGAGGCAGGCTACGTGCTGACAAACGTGTCAGTGCCAGCGTACGGGTCTGGAGTAAAGTATGGTGTAGGGCTAGTTGTGGGTTTCCATTCCGCGCTAGGGTTAGGGTTAGGGAACGGCAAGGCTTAGGGCACAGCTGAGGGTACAGAAACGTGGGAGGGTCAGGCTATGTGCTGACGCACGTTTCAGTGCCAGTGTACGGGCCAGGATTAGGGTACGGAGTAGGGTAAGGTGTAGGGCTGTTGGTGGGTTTCTGTTCCGGGTTAGGGTTAGGGAACGGCAAGGCTTAGGGCACAGGTAAGGGTACTGAAACGAGGGAGAGGCACGCTACGTGCTGACACACGGGTCAGTGCCAGCGTACGCGCCAGAATTAGGGTACGGCGTAGGGTAAGGTGTAGGGCTGGTGGTGGGTTTCTGTTCCAGGGTAGGGTTAGGGTTAGGGATCGGCAAGGCTTAGGGCACAGGTGAGGGTATGGAAACATGGGAGTGGCAGGCTACGTGCTTACACAAGGGTCAGTTCCAGTGTACGGCCCAGGAGTAGGGTACGGCGTAGGGTAAGGTGTAGGGCTGGTGGTGGGTTTCCGTTTCCGGCTAGGGTTAGGGTTAGGGAATGGCAAGGCTTAGGGCACAGGTGAGGGTACAGAAACGTGGGAGGGTCAGGCTACGTGCTGACGCAAGTGTCAGTGCCAGCGTACGGCCCAGGAATAGGGTATGGCGTAGGGTAAAGTGTAGGGTTAGGGTTAGGGAACGGCAAGGCTTAGGGCACAGGTGAGGGTACGGAAACGTGGGAGGGTCAGGCTACATGCTGAAGCACGGGTCAGTGCCAGGGTGTGGACCAGGAGTAGGGTACGGCGTAGGGTAAGGTGTAAGACTGGTGGTGGGTGTCCATTCCGGGGTTTGATTAGGGTTAGGGAACGTCAAGTTTTAGGGCACAGGTGAGGGTACGGAAACGTGGGAGGGTCAGGCTACCTGCTGACGCATGGGTCAGTGCCAGCGTATGGGCCAGGAGTAGGGTACGGCGTAGGGTAAGGTGTAGGGCTGGTGGTGGGTTTCCGTTCTGGGCTAGGGTTAGGGTTAGGGAACGGCAAGGCTAAGGGCACAGGTGAGGGTACGGAAACTTGGGTGAGGCAGGCTACGTGCTGACGCACGGGTCAGTGCCAGCATACAGGCCAGGAGTAGGGTAAGGCATAGGGTATGGTGTAGGGCTGGTGGTGGGTTTCAGTTCAGGGCTAGGGTTAGGGTTAGTGAACGGCAAGGCTTAGGGCACAGGTGAGGGTACAGAAACGTGTTAGGTTCATGGTGCATGTTGATGCATGGAATAGTGTCATCGTACGCATTAGGATTAGGGTACGGCGTACAGTAAGGTGTACGGATGGCGGTAGGTTTACATTCCGGTGTAGGGTTAGGGATAGCGAATTGCAAGGTATAGGGCACAGGTGATGGTACGGAATTGTGTTAGGTTCAGGGTACGTGTTGACTCACGGGTTAGTGTGAGCGTACGCATGAGGATTAGGGTACCGCATAGAGTAAGGTGTAGGGTTGGTGGTAGGTTTCCGTTCCAGTCTAGGGTTATGTTTAGGGACTGGCAAAGTTTAGGGCACAGGTGAGGGTACGAAACGTGTTAGGGTCAGGGTACGTGTTGATGCACAGGTTAGTGTCAGCATACGAATTAGGATTAGGGTATGGCGTAAGGTAAGGTGTAGGGTTGGTGGTAGTTTTCCGTTCCGGGCTAGGGTTAAGGTAAGGGAACGGCAAGGTTTATGGCAGAGGTGAGGGTACGGAAACGTGTTAGGGTCAGGGTACGTGTTGACGTATGGATTAGGATTAGGGTACGGCTTAGGGTAAGGTGTAGGGCTGATGGTAGGTTTCTGTTCCGGGCTAAGGTTAAGGATAGGCAACGGCAAGGTTTGGGGCACAGCTGAGGGTACGGAAACGTGTTAGTGTCAGGGTACATGTTGACTCACCGGTTAGTGCCAGCGTACGGATTAGGATTAGTGTACCGCGTAGATAAGGTGCACGGTTGGTGGTAGGTTTCCGTTCCAGCCTATGGTTAGGGTTAGGGAAAGTCAAGGTTTCTATTTGTAGGTTTTTTAAGGAAACTCCATACTGTTCTCCATAGTGACTGTATCAATTTACATTCCCAACAATAGTGGAAGAGGGCTCCTTTTGTCCACACCCTCCCCAGAGTTTGTTGTCTGTAGATTTTCTGATGATGCTGATTCTAACAGGTGTGAGGTGATACCTCATTGTAGTTTTGATTTGCATTTCTCTAATAATTAGTGCTCTTGAGCAGCTTTTCATGTGCGTCTTAGCCATCTCTGTGTCTTCTTTGAAGAAACGTCTCTTTAGATATTCTGCCCATGTTTGTATTGGGTTGTTTGTTTTTTTAATATTAAGCTGCATGAGCTGTTTATATATATTGGAGATTAAACCTTTGTCCATTGATTCGTTTGCAACTATTTTCGCCCCTTCTGAGGGATGCCTTTTTCCATTCCCGTGTTTTTAACCAAAAAAGAAAGAAAGACAAAGAAGCAGAACACTAATGTGCGTAAAATATGGCTTTTGAAACGGTCGTTTTGAAATATGGACGTCCTTTGAATTTTTTGGTCGATATGTGACCCCAGGATTTGTTTTCAGGGCAGGTGTCATTTACAGGCCTGCAATGATTTTGAATATCAACTGACCTTTAGCGCTGGGATTAAAGCTGCTGTTGTGTGAAACGGCCACAAGGTGGCAGCAGTTCTCTCTTTCAAATCAGGTTATTAGTGCAACAGAGCCTCAATGGAAGTCTTGTTCTAGATTGGAATTTAGAATGGAATGTGCCAGGAGAAAGCCCCTCAAGTTTGTCTCACTACTTCTTGTTCGTGTTTTTAATTTAATTTTTTATTTTTTATTACAGCAAGTTTGATTACAATGCTTGGCTTGTTGTAGGTGTGGAAGATGTGGTTCTTTTACACATATACAGATGTCTGTTCTTCCTGGGATCCTTTGCCCATGTACGTTAAGACAGAATGTTGAGTAGTCCTCTCTTTGTATTCCGTAGGTCTTAGGTGATTATATATGTCACCTGTGTTTGTATATGTCTGTTAACCCCAATATCGTAATGAAACCCATCCTCACACCTTTCCATTGGTGAACCATAAGTTTGTTTAATGAATCTGTGATTGCCCTTCTCCGTGGAAATATCTGCCCTGGTATCCATTTTTAGGTAACACCTATAAGTGATATGATACGATATGTGTCTTTCACTTTCTGACTTACTACAAGTCATGTGATAACCTCTAGGCTCATCTACGGTGCTGCAAATGGCATTGTGTCCTTTTTTTCCTTGGCTTCTATTCTGCTTTAGCGAGGTCCATTTTCAACACTGTGATTCCCTGAGGGTTGTGGATTAGCTGACGTGGGCAGCCTTATCCTGCCGGCCGGCCCTCCCCAGGTGTGCCTGGTTGAGGTCAATATAAACAGCGCTCCAGGCAGCAATAGCCCCTGAAGCTGTGCCTGCCTCCATATTCTTTGCCCCGTGAGCAGTCTCGGGGCTGTGCTGGTGGGAGGGAGTGAGGGGCCACAGCTTTGTTGGTGGCCCGGTGTGAGTGGAGTTCTGCTGGCCTTTCTGCAGGAGTTGCCAAGCTGCCACCTGTAAAGAAGAGGATGTGTCACCCATACCTCCCGCTGGAATTTCTCTCCGGACAGAGGTGAGGAAGGAAAAAATCAGTGGGGGCCGGGACAGGTGGGGTATCTCTGGCAGGACAATGGAAAGCTTCCGGAAGAGTGCCCTGGGCCAGGACCACCCTGGCTGGCCTGGAGGCACCAAGTTGGCCTGCGTTCTCTCGCTGTTGTGGCTCCACGGCCCTTCCTCTAGTCTTTCAAGCCCTTGTACATATTCAGGTGTTTTACCTGGGAAGGGTGGGAACAGTTCAGCAACAGCTGGCCTGGGGCTCAGCTCACCTTTGTTCAGAGATGCCTCGGCTCGGTCCCCCCGCTTTGCAATGAGGAAGCTCCTTGTGTGGGGTGTGGGTTGCTGGCTGTACGGGAGATGATTCCCCACCTCTGAACAATTTCAATATTGTTTACCGTTGGAGCAAGTGCCCTGATAGTGTTTTTCTCTGTATAACTGGTCGGTTCAGGTTTTTCTTCGTTTATGGTTCAAGTTAGCTTTTATTCCTCTTTTATGTATTTATAGATATAAGCATGGAAATAATTTATTCCTATAAATACATCTGTGTGAAGGGAAGAGCTTTTTTCTGTTTTATTTTTAAATTTTATATTTTAACATTTTGAAATTTAATTTTATTTACTTTTTTATACAGCGGGTTATTATTAGTTATGTATTTTATGCATATACATGTATACAGGTCAATCTCAATCTCCCAACTCGTCCCACCACCACCACCCCATGGCTTCCCACACTTGGTGTCCATACGTTTGTTCTCTACCTCTGTGTCTCTATTTCTTCCCTGCAAACCAGTTCATCTGTACCATTTTTTAGGTTCCACATATATGCATTAATATACAATATTTGTTTTCCCCTTTCTGACTTACTTCATTCTGTATGACTGTCTCTAGATCCATCGATGTCTCTACAAATGACCCAGATTCATTCCTTTTTATGGCCGAGTAATATTCCATTTTATATATGTTCCCCATCTTTATCCATTCATCTGTCTTTGGGCGTTTAGTTTGCTTCCATTACCTGGCTATTGTAAATAGTGCTGCAATGAACATTGTGGTGAATGTGCCTTTTTGATTTATGGTTTTCTTTGGGTATATGCCCAGAAGTGGAATTGCTGGATCAGATGGTAATTCTATTTCTAGATTTTTTAAGGAAACTCCATAGTGTTCTCCATAGTGACTCTATCAATTTACATTCCCACCAATAGTGGAAGAGGGCTCCTTTTGTCCACACCCTCCCCAGAATTTGTTGTTTGTAGATTTTCTGATGATGCCGATTCTAACAGGTGTGAGGTGATACCTCATTGTAGTTTTGATTTGCATTTCTCTAATAATTAGTGCTCTTGAGCAGCTTCTCATGTGCGCCTTGGCCATCTCTGTGTCTTCTTTGAAGAAACGTCTCTTGAGATCTTCTGCCCATTTCCGTATTGGGAGGATCGTGGGATGGTCAGGCTGTGTGCTGACGCACGTGTCAGTGCCAGCGTAAGGGCCAGGAGTAGGGTACATCATAGGGTAACGTGTAGGGCTGGTGGTGGGTTTCCGTTCCGGGCTAGGGTTAGGGTTAGGGAACGGCAAGGTTTAGGGAACAGGTGAGCATAGGGACACGTGGGAGAGGCAGGCTACGTGCTGACAAACGTGTCAGTGCCAGCGTACGGGTCTGGAGTAAAGTATGGTGTAGGGCTAGTTGTGGGTTTCCATTCCGCGCTAGGGTTAGGGTTAGGGAACGGCAAGGCTTAGGGCACAGCTGAGGGTACAGAAACGTGGGAGGGTCAGGCTATGTGCTGACGCACGTTTCAGTGCCAGTGTACGGGCCAGGATTAGGGTACGGAGTAGGGTAAGGTGTAGGGCTGTTGGTGGGTTTCTGTTCCGGGTTAGGGTTAGGGAACGGCAAGGCTTAGGGCACAGGTAAGGGTACTGAAACGAGGGAGAGGCACGCTACGTGCTGACACACGGGTCAGTGCCAGCGTACGCGCCAGAATTAGGGTACGGCGTAGGGTAAGGTGTAGGGCTGGTGGTGGGTTTCTGTTCCAGGGTAGGGTTAGGGTTAGGGATCGGCAAGGCTTAGGGCACAGGTGAGGGTATGGAAACATGGGAGTGGCAGGCTACGTGCTTACACAAGGGTCAGTTCCAGTGTACGGCCCAGGAGTAGGGTACGGCGTAGGGTAAGGTGTAGGGCTGGTGGTGGGTTTCCGTTTCCGGCTAGGGTTAGGGTTAGGGAATGGCAAGGCTTAGGGCACAGGTGAGGGTACAGAAACGTGGGAGGGTCAGGCTACGTGCTGACGCAAGTGTCAGTGCCAGCGTACGGCCCAGGAATAGGGTATGGCGTAGGGTAAAGTGTAGGGTTAGGGTTAGGGAACGGCAAGGCTTAGGGCACAGGTGAGGGTACGGAAACGTGGGAGGGTCAGGCTACATGCTGAAGCACGGGTCAGTGCCAGGGTGTGGACCAGGAGTAGGGTACGGCGTAGGGTAAGGTGTAAGACTGGTGGTGGGTGTCCATTCCGGGGTTTGATTAGGGTTAGGGAACGTCAAGTTTTAGGGCACAGGTGAGGGTACGGAAACGTGGGAGGGTCAGGCTACCTGCTGACGCATGGGTCAGTGCCAGCGTATGGGCCAGGAGTAGGGTACGGCGTAGGGTAAGGTGTAGGGCTGGTGGTGGGTTTCCGTTCTGGGCTAGGGTTAGGGTTAGGGAACGGCAAGGCTAAGGGCACAGGTGAGGGTACGGAAACTTGGGTGAGGCAGGCTACGTGCTGACGCACGGGTCAGTGCCAGCATACAGGCCAGGAGTAGGGTAAGGCATAGGGTATGGTGTAGGGCTGGTGGTGGGTTTCAGTTCAGGGCTAGGGTTAGGGTTAGTGAACGGCAAGGCTTAGGGCACAGGTGAGGGTACAGAAACGTGTTAGGTTCATGGTGCATGTTGATGCATGGAATAGTGTCATCGTACGCATTAGGATTAGGGTACGGCGTACAGTAAGGTGTACGGATGGCGGTAGGTTTACATTCCGGTGTAGGGTTAGGGATAGCGAATTGCAAGGAATAGGGCACAGGTGATGGTACGGAATTGTGTTAGGTTCAGGGTACGTGTTGACTCACGGGTTAGTGTGAGCGTACGCATGAGGATTAGGGTACCGCATAGAGTAAGGTGTAGGGTTGGTGGTAGGTTTCCGTTCCAGTCTAGGGTTATGTTTCGGGACTGGCAAAGTTTAGGGCACAGGTGAGGGTACGAAACGTGTTAGGGTCAGGGTACGTGTTGATGCACAGGTTAGTGTCAGCATACGAATTAGGATTAGGGTATGGCGTAAGGTAAGGTGTAGGGTTGGTGGTAGTTTTCCGTTCCGGGCTAGGGTTAAGGTAAGGGAACGGCAAGGTTTATGGCAGAGGTGAGGGTACGGAAACGTGTTAGGGTCAGGGTACGTGTTGACGTATGGATTAGGATTAGGGTACGGCTTAGGGTAAGGTGTAGGGCTGATGGTAGGTTTCTGTTCCGGGCTAAGGTTAAGGATAGGCAACGGCAAGGTTTGGGGCACAGCTGAGGGTACGGAAACGTGTTAGTGTCAGGGTACATGTTGACTCACCGGTTAGTGCCAGCGTACGGATTAGGATTAGTGTACCGCGTAGATAAGGTGCACGGTTGGTGGTAGGTTTCCGTTCCAGCCTATGGTTAGGGTTAGGGAAAGTCAAGGTTTCTATTTGTAGGTTTTTTAAGGAAACTCCATACTGTTCTCCATAGTGACTGTATCAATTTACATTCCCAACAATAGTGGAAGAGGGCTCCTTTTGTCCACACCCTCCCCAGAATTTGTTGTCTGTAGATTTTCTGATGATGCTGATTCTAACAGGTGTGAGGTGATACCTCATTGTAGTTTTGATTTGCATTTCTCTAATAATTAGTGCTCTTGAGCAGCTTTTCATGTGCGTCTTAGCCATCTCTGTGTCTTCTTTGAAGAAACGTCTCTTTAGATATTCTGCCCATGTTTGTATTGGGTTGTTTGTTTTTTTAATATTAAGCTGCATGAGCTGTTTATATATATTGGAGATTAAACCTTTGTCCATTGATTCGTTTGCAACTATTTTCGCCCCTTCTGAGGGATGCCTTTTTCCATTCCCGTGTTTTTAACCAAAAAAGAAAGAAAGACAAAGAAGCAGAACACTAATGTGCGTAAAATATGGCTTTTGAAACGGTCGTTTTGAAATATGGACGTCCTTTGAATTTTTTGGTCGATATGTGACCCCAGGATTTGTTTTCAGGGCAGGTGTCATTTACAGGCCTGCAATGATTTTGAATATCAACTGACCTTTAGCGCTGGGATTAAAGCTGCTGTTGTGTGAAACGGCCACAAGGTGGCAGCAGTTCTCTCTTTCAAATCAGGTTATTAGTGCAACAGAGCCTCAATGGAAGTCTTGTTCTAGATTGGAATTTAGAATGGAATGTGCCAGGAGAAAGCCCCTCAAGTTTGTCTCACTACTTCTTGTTCGTGTTTTTAATTTAATTTTTTATTTTTTATTACAGCAAGTTTGATTACAATGCTTGGCTTGTTGTAGGTGTGGAAGATGTGGTTCTTTTACACATATACAGATGTCTGTTCTTCCTGGGATCCTTTGCCCATGTACGTTAAGACAGAATGTTGAGTAGTCCTCTCTTTGTATTCCGTAGGTCTTAGGTGATTATATATGTCACCTGTGTTTGTATATGTCTGTTAACCCCAATATCGTAATGAAACCCATCCTCACACCTTTCCATTGGTGAACCATAAGTTTGTTTAATGAATCTGTGATTGCCCTTCTCCGTGGAAATATCTGCCCTGGTATCCATTTTTAGGTAACACCTATAAGTGATATGATACGATATGTGTCTTTCACTTTCTGACTTACTACAAGTCATGTGATAACCTCTAGGCTCATCTACGGTGCTGCAAATGGCATTGTGTCCTTTTTTTCCTTGGCTTCTATTCTGCTTTAGCGAGGTCCAGTTTCAACACTGTGATTCCCTGAGGGTTGTGGATTAGCTGACGTGGGCAGCCTTATCCTGCCGGCCGGCCCTCCCCAGGTGTGCCTGGTTGAGGTCAATATAAACAGCGCTCCAGGCAGCAATAGCCCCTGAAGCTGTGCCTGCCTCCATATTCTTTGCCCCGTGAGCAGTCTCGGGGCTGTGCTGGTGGGAGGGAGTGAGGGGCCACAGCTTTGTTGGTGGCCCGGTGTGAGTGGAGTTCTGCTGGCCTTTCTGCAGGAGTTGCCAAGCTGCCACCTGTAAAGAAGAGGATGTGTCACCCATACCTCCCGCTGGAATTTCTCTCCGGACAGAGGTGAGGAAGGAAAAAATCAGTGGGGGCCGGGACAGGTGGGGTATCTCTGGCAGGACAATGGAAAGCTTCCGGAAGAGTGCCCTGGGCCAGGACCACCCTGGCTGGCCTGGAGGCACCAAGTTGGCCTGCGTTCTCTCGCTGTTGTGGCTCCACGGCCCTTCCTCTAGTCTTTCAAGCCCTTGTACATATTCAGGTGTTTTACCTGGGAAGGGTGGGAACAGTTCAGCAACAGCTGGCCTGGGGCTCAGCTCACCTTTGTTCAGAGATGCCTCGGCTCGGTCCCCCCGCTTTGCAATGAGGAAGCTCCTTGTGTGGGGTGTGGGTTGCTGGCTGTACGGGAGATGATTCCCCACCTCTGAACAATTTCAATATTGTTTACCGTTGGAGCAAGTGCCCTGATAGTGTTTTTCTCTGTATAACTGGTCGGTTCAGGTTTTTCTTCGTTTATGGTTCAAGTTAGCTTTTATTCCTCTTTTATGTATTTATAGATATAAGCATGGAAATAATTTATTCCTATAAATACATCTGTGTGAAGGGAAGAGCTTTTTTCTGTTTTATTTTTAAATTTTATATTTTAACATTTTGAAATTTAATTTTATTTACTTTTTTATACAGCGGGTTATTATTAGTTATGTATTTTATGCATATACATGTATACAGGTCAATCTCAATCTCCCAACTCGTCCCACCACCACCACCCCATGGCTTCCCACACTTGGTGTCCATACGTTTGTTCTCTACCTCTGTGTCTCTATTTCTTCCCTGCAAACCAGTTCATCTGTACCATTTTTTAGGTTCCACATATATGCATTAATATACAATATTTGTTTTCCCCTTTCTGACTTACTTCATTCTGTATGACTGTCTCTAGATCCATCGATGTCTCTACAAATGACCCAGATTCATTCCTTTTTATGGCCGAGTAATATTCCATTTTATATATGTTCCCCATCTTTATCCATTCATCTGTCTTTGGGCGTTTAGTTTGCTTCCATTACCTGGCTATTGTAAATAGTGCTGCAATGAACATTGTGGTGAATGTGCCTTTTTGATTTATGGTTTTCTTTGGGTATATGCCCAGAAGTGGAATTGCTGGATCAGATGGTAATTCTATTTCTAGATTTTTTAAGGAAACTCCATAGTGTTCTCCATAGTGACTCTATCAATTTACATTCCCACCAATAGTGGAAGAGGGCTCCTTTTGTCCACACCCTCCCCAGAATTTGTTGTTTGTAGATTTTCTGATGATGCCGATTCTAACAGGTGTGAGGTGATACCTCATTGTAGTTTTGATTTGCATTTCTCTAATAATTAGTGCTCTTGAGCAGCTTCTCATGTGCGCCTTGGCCATCTCTGTGTCTTCTTTGAAGAAACGTCTCTTGAGATCTTCTGCCCATTTCCGTATTGGGAGGATCGTGGGATGGTCAGGCTGTGTGCTGACGCACGTGTCAGCGCCAGCGTAAGGGCCAGGAGTAGGGTACATCATAGGGTAACGTGTAGGGCTGGTGGTGGGTTTCCGTTCCGGGCTAGGGTTAGGGTTAGGGAACGGCAAGGTTTAGGGAACAGGTGAGCATAGGGACACGTGGGAGAGGCAGGCTACGTGCTGACAAACGTGTCAGTGCCAGCGTACGGGTCTGGAGTAAAGTATGGTGTAGGGCTAGTTGTGGGTTTCCATTCCGCGCTAGGGTTAGGGTTAGGGAACGGCAAGGCTTAGGGCACAGCTGAGGGTACAGAAACGTGGGAGGGTCAGGCTATGTGCTGACGCACGTTTCAGTGCCAGTGTACGGGCCAGGATTAGGGTACGGAGTAGGGTAAGGTGTAGGGCTGTTGGTGGGTTTCTGTTCCGGGTTAGGGTTAGGGAACGGCAAGGCTTAGGGCACAGGTAAGGGTACTGAAACGAGGGAGAGGCACGCTACGTGCTGACACACGGGTCAGTGCCAGCGTACGCGCCAGAATTAGGGTACGGCGTAGGGTAAGGTGTAGGGCTGGTGGTGGGTTTCTGTTCCAGGGTAGGGTTAGGGTTAGGGATCGGCAAGGCTTAGGGCACAGGTGAGGGTATGGAAACATGGGAGTGGCAGGCTACGTGCTTACACAAGGGTCAGTTCCAGTGTACGGCCCAGGAGTAGGGTACGGCGTAGGGTAAGGTGTAGGGCTGGTGGTGGGTTTCCGTTTCCGGCTAGGGTTAGGGTTAGGGAATGGCAAGGCTTAGGGCACAGGTGAGGGTACAGAAACGTGGGAGGGTCAGGCTACGTGCTGACGCAAGTGTCAGTGCCAGCGTACGGCCCAGGAATAGGGTATGGCGTAGGGTAAAGTGTAGGGTTAGGGTTAGGGAACGGCAAGGCTTAGGGCACAGGTGAGGGTACGGAAACGTGGGAGGGTCAGGCTACATGCTGAAGCACGGGTCAGTGCCAGGGTGTGGACCAGGAGTAGGGTACGGCGTAGGGTAAGGTGTAAGACTGGTGGTGGGTGTCCATTCCGGGGTTTGATTAGGGTTAGGGAACGTCAAGTTTTAGGGCACAGGTGAGGGTACGGAAACGTGGGAGGGTCAGGCTACCTGCTGACGCATGGGTCAGTGCCAGCGTATGGGCCAGGAGTAGGGTACGGCGTAGGGTAAGGTGTAGGGCTGGTGGTGGGTTTCCGTTCTGGGCTAGGGTTAGGGTTAGGGAACGGCAAGGCTAAGGGCACAGGTGAGGGTACGGAAACTTGGGTGAGGCAGGCTACGTGCTGACGCACGGGTCAGTGCCAGCATACAGGCCAGGAGTAGGGTAAGGCATAGGGTATGGTGTAGGGCTGGTGGTGGGTTTCAGTTCAGGGCTAGGGTTAGGGTTAGTGAATGGCAAGGCTTAGGGCACAGGTGAGGGTACAGAAACGTGTTAGGTTCATGGTGCATGTTGATGCATGGAATAGTGTCATCGTACGCATTAGGATTAGGGTACGGCGTACAGTAAGGTGTACGGATGGCGGTAGGTTTACATTCCGGTGTAGGGTTAGGGATAGCGAATTGCAAGGTATAGGGCACAGGTGATGGTACGGAATTGTGTTAGGTTCAGGGTACGTGTTGACTCACGGGTTAGTGTGAGCGTACGCATGAGGATTAGGGTACCGCATAGAGTAAGGTGTAGGGTTGGTGGTAGGTTTCCGTTCCAGTCTAGGGTTATGTTTAGGGACTGGCAAAGTTTAGGGCACAGGTGAGGGTACGAAACGTGTTAGGGTCAGGGTACGTGTTGATGCACAGGTTAGTGTCAGCATACGAATTAGGATTAGGGTATGGCGTAAGGTAAGGTGTAGGGTTGGTGGTAGTTTTCCGTTCCGGGCTAGGGTTAAGGTAAGGGAACGGCAAGGTTTATGGCAGAGGTGAGGGTACGGAAACGTGTTAGGGTCAGGGTACGTGTTGACGTATGGATTAGGATTAGGGTACGGCTTAGGGTAAGGTGTAGGGCTGATGGTAGGTTTCTGTTCCGGGCTAAGGTTAAGGATAGGCAACGGCAAGGTTTGGGGCACAGCTGAGGGTACGGAAACGTGTTAGTGTCAGGGTACATGTTGACTCACCGGTTAGTGCCAGCGTACGGATTAGGATTAGTGTACCGCGTAGATAAGGTGCACGGTTGGTGGTAGGTTTCCGTTCCAGCCTATGGTTAGGGTTAGGGAAAGTCAAGGTTTCTATTTGTAGGTTTTTTAAGGAAACTCCATACTGTTCTCCATAGTGACTGTATCAATTTACATTCCCAACAATAGTGGAGGAGGGCTCCTTTTGTCCACACCCTCCCCAGAATTTGTTGTCTGTAGATTTTCTGATGATGCTGATTCTAACAGGTGTGAGGTGATACCTCATTGTAGTTTTGATTTGCATTTCTCTAATAATTAGTGCTCTTGAGCAGCTTTTCATGTGCGTCTTAGCCATCTTTGTGTCTTCTTTGAAGAAACGTCTCTTTAGATATTCTGCCCATGTTTGTATTGGGTTGTTTGTTTTTTTAATATTAAGCTGCATGAGCTGTTTATATATATTGGAGATTAAACCTTTGTCCATTGATTCGTTTGCAACTATTTTCGCCCCTTCTGAGGGATGCCTTTTTCCATTCCCGTGTTTTTAACCAAAAAAGAAAGAAAGACAAAGAAGCAGAACACTAATGTGCGTAAAATATGGCTTTTGAAACGGTCGTTTTGAAATATGGACGTCCTTTGAATTTTTTGGTCGATATGTGACCCCAGGATTTGTTTTCAGGGCAGGTGTCTTTTACAGGCCTGCAATGATTTTGAATATCAACTGACCTTTAGCGCTGGGATTAAAGCTGCTGTTGTGTGAAACGGCCACAAGGTGGCAGCAGTTCTCTCTTTCAAATCAGGTTATTAGTGCAACAGAGCCTCAATGGAAGTCTTGTTCTAGATTGGAATTTAGAATGGAATGTGCCAGGAGAAAGCCCCTCAAGTTTGTCTCACTACTTCTTGTTCGTGTTTTTAATTTAATTTTTTATTTTTTATTACAGCAAGTTTGATTACAATGCTTGGCTTGTTGTAGGTGTGGAAGATGTGGTTCTTTTACACATATACAGATGTCTGTTCTTCCTGGGATCCTTTGCCCATGTACGTTAAGACAGAATGTTGAGTAGTCCTCTCTTTGTATTCCGTAGGTCTTAGGTGATTATATATGTCACCTGTGTTTGTATATGTCTGTTAACCCCAATATCGTAATGAAACCCATCCTCACACCTTTCCATTGGTGAACCATAAGTTTGTTTAATGAATCTGTGATTGCCCTTCTCCGTGGAAATATCTGCCCTGGTATCCATTTTTAGGTAACACCTATAAGTGATATGATACGATATGTGTCTTTCACTTTCTGACTTACTACAAGTCATGTGATAACCTCTAGGCTCACCTACGGTGCTGCAAATGGCATTGTGTCCTTTTTTTCCTTGGCTTCTATTCTGCTTTAGCGAGGTCCATTTTCAACACTGTGATTCCCTGAGGGTTGTGGATTAGCTGACGTGGGCAGCCTTATCCTGCCGGCCGGCCCTCCCCAGGTGTGCCTGGTTGAGGTCAATATAAACAGCGCTCCAGGCAGCAATAGCCCCTGAAGCTGTGCCTGCCTCCATATTCTTTGCCCCGTGAGCAGTCTCGGGGCTGTGCTGGTGGGAGGGAGTGAGGGGCCACAGCTTTGTTGGTGGCCCGGTGTGAGTGGAGTTCTGCTGGCCTTTCTGCAGGAGTTGCCAAGCTGCCACCTGTAAAGAAGAGGATGTGTCACCCATACCTCCCGCTGGAATTTCTCTCCGGACAGAGGTGAGGAAGGAAAAAATCAGTGGGGGCCGGGACAGGTGGGGTATCTCTGGCAGGACAATGGAAAGCTTCCGGAAGAGTGCCCTGGGCCAGGACCACCCTGGCTGGCCTGGAGGCACCAAGTTGGCCTGCGTTCTCTCGCTGTTGTGGCTCCACGGCCCTTCCTCTAGTCTTTCAAGCCCTTGTACATATTCAGGTGTTTTACCTGGGAAGGGTGGGAACAGTTCAGCAACAGCTGGCCTGGGGCTCAGCTCACCTTTGTTCAGAGATGCCTCGGCTCGGTCCCCCCGCTTTGCAATGAGGAAGCTCCTTGTGTGGGGTGTGGGTTGCTGGCTGTACGGGAGATGATTCCCCACCTCTGAACAATTTCAATATTGTTTACCGTTGGAGCAAGTGCCCTGATAGTGTTTTTCTCTGTATAACTGGTCCGTTCAGGTTTTTCTTCGTTTATGGTTCAAGTTAGCTTTTATTCCTCTTTTATGTATTTATAGATATAAGCATGGAAATAATTTATTCCTATAAATACATCTGTGTGAAGGGAAGAGCTTTTTTCTGTTTTATTTTTAAATTTTATATTTTAACATTTTGAAATTTAATTTTATTTACTTTTTTATACAGCGGGTTATTATTAGTTATGTATTTTATGCATATACATGTATACAGGTCAATCTCAATCTCCCAACTCGTCCCACCACCACCACCCCATGGCTTCCCACACTTGGTGTCCATACGTTTGTTCTCTACCTCTGTGTCTCTATTTCTTCCCTGCAAACCAGTTCATCTGTACCATTTTTTAGGTTCCACATATATGCATTAATATACAATATTTGTTTTCCCCTTTCTGACTTACTTCATTCTGTATGACTGTCTCTAGATCCATCGATGTCTCTACAAATGACCCAGATTCATTCCTTTTTATGGCCGAGTAATATTCCATTTTATATATGTTCCCCATCTTTATCCATTCATCTGTCTTTGGGCGTTTAGTTTGCTTCCATTACCTGGCTATTGTAAATAGTGCTGCAATGAACATTGTGGTGAATGTGCCTTTTTGATTTATGGTTTTCTTTGGGTATATGCCCAGAAGTGGAATTGCTGGATCAGATGGTAATTCTATTTCTAGATTTTTTAAGGAAACTCCATAGTGTTCTCCATAGTGACTCTATCAATTTACATTCCCACCAATAGTGGAAGAGGGCTCCTTTTGTCCACACCCTCCCCAGAATTTGTTGTTTGTAGATTTTCTGATGATGCCGATTCTAACAGGTGTGAGGTGATACCTCATTGTAGTTTTGATTTGCATTTCTCTAATAATTAGTGCTCTTGAGCAGCTTCTCATGTGCGCCTTGGCCATCTCTGTGTCTTCTTTGAAGAAACGTCTCTTGAGATCTTCTGCCCATTTCCGTATTGGGAGGATCGTGGGATGGTCAGGCTGTGTGCTGACGCACGTGTCAGTGCCAGCGTAAGGGCCAGGAGTAGGGTACATCATAGGGTAACGTGTAGGGCTGGTGGTGGGTTTCCGTTCCGGGCTAGGGTTAGGGTTAGGGAACGGCAAGGTTTAGGGAACAGGTGAGCATAGGGACACGTGGGAGAGGCAGGCTACGTGCTGACAAACGTGTCAGTGCCAGCGTACGGGTCTGGAGTAAAGTATGGTGTAGGGCTAGTTGTGGGTTTCCATTCCGCGCTAGGGTTAGGGTTAGGGAACGGCAAGGCTTAGGGCACAGCTGAGGGTACAGAAACGTGGGAGGGTCAGGCTATGTGCTGACGCACGTTTCAGTGCCAGTGTACGGGCCAGGATTAGGGTACGGAGTAGGGTAAGGTGTAGGGCTGTTGGTGGGTTTCTGTTCCGGGTTAGGGTTAGGGAACGGCAAGGCTTAGGGCACAGGTAAGGGTACTGAAACGAGGGAGAGGCACGCTACGTGCTGACACACGGGTCAGTGCCAGCGTACGCGCCAGAATTAGGGTACGGCGTAGGGTAAGGTGTAGGGCTGGTGGTGGGTTTCTGTTCCAGGGTAGGGTTAGGGTTAGGGATCGGCAAGGCTTAGGGCACAGGTGAGGGTATGGAAACATGGGAGTGGCAGGCTACGTGCTTACACAAGGGTCAGTTCCAGTGTACGGCCCAGGAGTAGGGTACGGCGTAGGGTAAGGTGTAGGGCTGGTGGTGGGTTTCCGTTTCCGGCTAGGGTTAGGGTTAGGGAATGGCAAGGCTTAGGGCACAGGTGAGGGTACAGAAACGTGGGAGGGTCAGGCTACGTGCTGACGCAAGTGTCAGTGCCAGCGTACGGCCCAGGAATAGGGTATGGCGTAGGGTAAAGTGTAGGGTTAGGGTTAGGGAACGGCAAGGCTTAGGGCACAGGTGAGGGTACGGAAACGTGGGAGGGTCAGGCTACATGCTGAAGCACGGGTCAGTGCCAGGGTGTGGACCAGGAGTAGGGTACGGCGTAGGGTAAGGTGTAAGACTGGTGGTGGGTGTCCATTCCGGGGTTTGATTAGGGTTAGGGAACGTCAAGTTTTAGGGCACAGGTGAGGGTACGGAAACGTGGGAGGGTCAGGCTACCTGCTGACGCATGGGTCAGTGCCAGCGTATGGGCCAGGAGTAGGGTACGGCGTAGGGTAAGGTGTAGGGCTGGTGGTGGGTTTCCGTTCTGGGCTAGGGTTAGGGTTAGGGAACGGCAAGGCTAAGGGCACAGGTGAGGGTACGGAAACTTGGGTGAGGCAGGCTACGTGCTGACGCACGGGTCAGTGCCAGCATACAGGCCAGGAGTAGGGTAAGGCATAGGGTATGGTGTAGGGCTGGTGGTGGGTTTCAGTTCAGGGCTAGGGTTAGGGTTAGTGAACGGCAAGGCTTAGGGCACAGGTGAGGGTACAGAAACGTGTTAGGTTCATGGTGCATGTTGATGCATGGAATAGTGTCATCGTACGCATTAGGATTAGGGTACGGCGTACAGTAAGGTGTACGGATGGCGGTAGGTTTACATTCCGGTGTAGGGTTAGGGATAGCGAATTGCAAGGTATAGGGCACAGGTGATGGTACGGAATTGTGTTAGGTTCAGGGTACGTGTTGACTCACGGGTTAGTGTGAGCGTACGCATGAGGATTAGGGTACCGCATAGAGTAAGGTGTAGGGTTGGTGGTAGGTTTCCGTTCCAGTCTAGGGTTATGTTTAGGGACTGGCAAAGTTTAGGGCACAGGTGAGGGTACGAAACGTGTTAGGGTCAGGGTACGTGTTGATGCACAGGTTAGTGTCAGCATACGAATTAGGATTAGGGTATGGCGTAAGGTAAGGTGTAGGGTTGGTGGTAGTTTTCCGTTCCGGGCTAGGGTTAAGGTAAGGGAACGGCAAGGTTTATGGCAGAGGTGAGGGTACGGAAACGTGTTAGGGTCAGGGTACGTGTTGACGTATGGATTAGGATTAGGGTACGGCTTAGGGTAAGGTGTAGGGCTGATGGTAGGTTTCTGTTCCGGGCTAAGGTTAAGGATAGGCAACGGCAAGGTTTGGGGCACAGCTGAGGGTACGGAAACGTGTTAGTGTCAGGGTACATGTTGACTCACCGGTTAGTGCCAGCGTACGGATTAGGATTAGTGTACCGCGTAGATAAGGTGCACGGTTGGTGGTAGGTTTCCGTTCCAGCCTATGGTTAGGGTTAGGGAAAGTCAAGGTTTCTATTTGTAGGTTTTTTAAGGAAACTCCATACTGTTCTCCATAGTGACTGTATCAATTTACATTCCCAACAATAGTGGAAGAGGGCTCCTTTTGTCCACACCCTCCCCAGAGTTTGTTGTCTGTAGATTTTCTGATGATGCTGATTCTAACAGGTGTGAGGTGATACCTCATTGTAGTTTTGATTTGCATTTCTCTAATAATTAGTGCTCTTGAGCAGCTTTTCATGTGCGTCTTAGCCATCTCTGTGTCTTCTTTGAAGAAACGTCTCTTTAGATATTCTGCCCATGTTTGTATTGGGTTGTTTGTTTTTTTAATATTAAGCTGCATGAGCTGTTTATATATATTGGAGATTAAACCTTTGTCCATTGATTCGTTTGCAACTATTTTCGCCCCTTCTGAGGGATGCCTTTTTCCATTCCCGTGTTTTTAACCAAAAAAGAAAGAAAGACAAAGAAGCAGAACACTAATGTGCGTAAAATATGGCTTTTGAAACGGTCGTTTTGAAATATGGACGTCCTTTGAATTTTTTGGTCGATATGTGACCCCAGGATTTGTTTTCAGGGCAGGTGTCATTTACAGGCCTGCAATGATTTTGAATATCAACTGACCTTTAGCGCTGGGATTAAAGCTGCTGTTGTGTGAAACGGCCACAAGGTGGCAGCAGTTCTCTCTTTCAAATCAGGTTATTAGTGCAACAGAGCCTCAATGGAAGTCTTGTTCTAGATTGGAATTTAGAATGGAATGTGCCAGGAGAAAGCCCCTCAAGTTTTTCTCACTACTTCTTGTTCGTGTTTTTAATTTAATTTTTTATTTTTTATTACAGCAAGTTTGATTACAATGCTTGGCTTGTTGTAGGTGTGGAAGATGTGGTTCTTTTACACATATACAGATGTCTGTTCTTCCTGGGATCCTTTGCCCATGTACGTTAAGACAGAATGTTGAGTAGTCCTCTCTTTGTATTCCGTAGGTCTTAGGTGATTATATATGTCACCTGTGTTTGTATATGTCTGTTAACCCCAATATCGTAATGAAACCCATCCTCACACCTTTCCATTGGTGAACCATAAGTTTGTTTAATGAATCTGTGATTGCCCTTCTCCGTGGAAATATCTGCCCTGGTATCCATTTTTAGGTAACACCTATAAGTGATATGATACGATATGTGTCTTTCACTTTCTGACTTACTACAAGTCATGTGATAACCTCTAGGCTCATCTACGGTGCTGCAAATGGCATTGTGTCCTTTTTTTCCTTGGCTTCTATTCTGCTTTAGCGAGGTCCAGTTTCAACACTGTGATTCCCTGAGGGTTGTGGATTAGCTGACGTGGGCAGCCTTATCCTGCCGGCCGGCCCTCCCCAGGTGTGCCTGGTTGAGGTCAATATAAACAGCGCTCCAGGCAGCAATAGCCCCTGAAGCTGTGCCTGCCTCCATATTCTTTGCCCCGTGAGCAGTCTCGGGGCTGTGCTGGTGGGAGGGAGTGAGGGGCCACAGCTTTGTTGGTGGCCCGGTGTGAGTGGAGTTCTGCTGGCCTTTCTGCAGGAGTTGCCAAGCTGCCACCTGTAAAGAAGAGGATGTGTCACCCATACCTCCCGCTGGAATTTCTCTCCGGACAGAGGTGAGGAAGGAAAAAATCAGTGGGGGCCGGGACAGGTGGGGTATCTCTGGCAGGACAATGGAAAGCTTCCGGAAGAGTGCCCTGGGCCAGGACCACCCTGGCTGGCCTGGAGGCACCAAGTTGGCCTGCGTTCTCTCGCTGTTGTGGCTCCACGGCCCTTCCTCTAGTCTTTCAAGCCCTTGTACATATTCAGGTGTTTTACCTGGGAAGGGTGGGAACAGTTCAGCAACAGCTGGCCTGGGGCTCAGCTCACCTTTGTTCAGAGATGCCTCGGCTCGGTCCCCCCGCTTTGCAATGAGGAAGCTCCTTGTGTGGGGTGTGGGTTGCTGGCTGTACGGGAGATGATTCCCCACCTCTGAACAATTTCAATATTGTTTACCGTTGGAGCAAGTGCCCTGATAGTGTTTTTCTCTGTATAACTGGTCGGTTCAGGTTTTTCTTCGTTTATGGTTCAAGTTAGCTTTTATTCCTCTTTTATGTATTTATAGATATAAGCATGGAAATAATTTATTCCTATAAATACATCTGTGTGAAGGGAAGAGCTTTTTTCTGTTTTATTTTTAAATTTTATATTTTAACATTTTGAAATTTAATTTTATTTACTTTTTTATACAGCGGGTTATTATTAGTTATGTATTTTATGCATATACATGTATACAGGTCAATCTCAATCTCCCAACTCGTCCCACCACCACCACCCCATGGCTTCCCACACTTGGTGTCCATACGTTTGTTCTCTACCTCTGTGTCTCTATTTCTTCCCTGCAAACCAGTTCATCTGTACCATTTTTTAGGTTCCACATATATGCATTAATATACAATATTTGTTTTCCCCTTTCTGACTTACTTCATTCTGTATGACTGTCTCTAGATCCATCGATGTCTCTACAAATGACCCAGATTCATTCCTTTTTATGGCCGAGTAATATTCCATTTTATATATGTTCCCCATCTTTATCCATTCATCTGTCTTTGGGCGTTTAGTTTGCTTCCATTACCTGGCTATTGTAAATAGTGCTGCAATGAACATTGTGGTGAATGTGCCTTTTTGATTTATGGTTTTCTTTGGGTATATGCCCAGAAGTGGAATTGCTGGATCAGATGGTAATTCTATTTCTAGATTTTTTAAGGAAACTCCATAGTGTTCTCCATAGTGACTCTATCAATTTACATTCCCACCAATAGTGGAAGAGGGCTCCTTTTGTCCACACCCTCCCCAGAATTTGTTGTTTGTAGATTTTCTGATGATGCCGATTCTAACAGGTGTGAGGTGATACCTCATTGTAGTTTTGATTTGCATTTCTCTAATAATTAGTGCTCTTGAGCAGCTTCTCATGTGCGCCTTGGCCATCTCTGTGTCTTCTTTGAAGAAACGTCTCTTGAGATCTTCTGCCCATTTCCGTATTGGGAGGATCGTGGGATGGTCAGGCTGTGTGCTGACGCACGTGTCAGTGCCAGCGTAAGGGCCAGGAGTAGGGTACATCATAGGGTAACGTGTAGGGCTGGTGGTGGGTTTCCGTTCCGGGCTAGGGTTAGGGTTAGGGAACGGCAAGGTTTAGGGAACAGGTGAGCATAGGGACACGTGGGAGAGGCAGGCTACGTGCTGACAAACGTGTCAGTGCCAGCGTACGGGTCTGGAGTAAAGTATGGTGTAGGGCTAGTTGTGGGTTTCCATTCCACGCTAGGGTTAGGGTTAGGGAACGGCAAGGCTTAGGGCACAGCTGAGGGTACAGAAACGTGGGAGGGTCAGGCTATGTGCTGACGCACGTTTCAGTGCCAGTGTACGGGCCAGGATTAGGGTACGGAGTAGGGTAAGGTGTAGGGCTGTTGGTGGGTTTCTGTTCCGGGTTAGGGTTAGGGAACGGCAAGGCTTAGGGCACAGGTAAGGGTACTGAAACGAGGGAGAGGCACGCTACGTGCTGACACACGTGTCAGTGCCAGCGTACGCGCCAGAATTAGGGTACGGCGTAGGGTAAGGTGTAGGGCTGGTGGTGGGTTTCTGTTCCAGGGTAGGGTTAGGGTTAGGGATCGGCAAGGCTTAGGGCACAGGTGAGGGTATGGAAACATGGGAGTGGCAGGCTACGTGCTTACACAAGGGTCAGTTCCAGTGTACGGCCCAGGAGTAGGGTACGGCGTAGGGTAAGGTGTAGGGCTGGTGGTGGGTTTCCGTTTCCGGCTAGGGTTAGGGTTAGGGAATGGCAAGGCTTAGGGCACAGGTGAGGGTACAGAAACGTGGGAGGGTCAGGCTACGTGCTGACGCAAGTGTCAGTGCCAGCGTACGGCCCAGGAATAGGGTATGGCGTAGGGTAAAGTGTAGGGTTAGGGTTAGGGAACGGCAAGGCTTAGGGCACAGGTGAGGGTACGGAAACGTGGGAGGGTCAGGCTACATGCTGAAGCACGGGTCAGTGCCAGGGTGTGGACCAGGAGTAGGGTACGGCGTAGGGTAAGGTGTAAGACTGGTGGTGGGTGTCCATTCCGGGGTTTGATTAGGGTTAGGGAACGTCAAGTTTTAGGGCACAGGTGAGGGTACGGAAACGTGGGAGGGTCAGGCTACCTGCTGACGCATGGGTCAGTGCCAGCGTATGGGCCAGGAGTAGGGTACGGCGTAGGGTAAGGTGTAGGGCTGGTGGTGGGTTTCCGTTCTGGGCTAGGGTTAGGGTTAGGGAACGGCAAGGCTAAGGGCACAGGTGAGGGTACGGAAACTTGGGTGAGGCAGGCTACGTGCTGACGCACGGGTCAGTGCCAGCATACAGGCCAGGAGTAGGGTAAGGCATAGGGTATGGTGTAGGGCTGGTGGTGGGTTTCAGTTCAGGGCTAGGGTTAGGGTTAGTGAACGGCAAGGCTTAGGGCACAGGTGAGGGTACAGAAACGTGTTAGGTTCATGGTGCATGTTGATGCATGGAATAGTGTCATCGTACGCATTAGGATTAGGGTACGGCGTACAGTAAGGTGTACGGATGGCGGTAGGTTTACATTCCGGTGTAGGGTTAGGGATAGCGAATTGCAAGGTATAGGGCACAGGTGATGGTACGGAATTGTGTTAGGTTCAGGGTACGTGTTGACTCACGGGTTAGTGTGAGCGTACGCATGAGGATTAGGGTACCGCATAGAGTAAGGTGTAGGGTTGGTGGTAGGTTTCCGTTCCAGTCTAGGGTTATGTTTAGGGACTGGCAAAGTTTAGGGCACAGGTGAGGGTACGAAACGTGTTAGGGTCAGGGTACGTGTTGATGCACAGGTTAGTGTCAGCATACGAAATAGGATTAGGGTATGGCGTAAGGTAAGGTGTAGGGTTGGTGGTAGTTTTCCGTTCCGGGCTAGGGTTAAGGTAAGGGAACGGCAAGGTTTATGGCAGAGGTGAGGGTACGGAAACGTGTTAGGGTCAGGGTACGTGTTGACGTATGGATTAGGATTAGGGTACGGCTTAGGGTAAGGTGTAGGGCTGATGGTAGGTTTCTGTTCCGGGCTAAGGTTAAGGATAGGCAACGGCAAGGTTTGGGGCACAGCTGAGGGTACGGAAACGTGTTAGTGTCAGGGTACATGTTGACTCACCGGTTAGTGCCAGCGTACGGATTAGGATTAGTGTACCGCGTAGATAAGGTGCACGGTTGGTGGTAGGTTTCCGTTCCAGCCTATGGTTAGGGTTAGGGAAAGTCAAGGTTTCTATTTGTAGGTTTTTTAAGGAAACTCCATACTGTTCTCCATAGTGACTGTATCAATTTACATTCCCAACAATAGTGGAAGAGGGCTCCTTTTGTCCACACCCTCCCCAGAATTTGTTGTCTGTAGATTTTCTGATGATGCTGATTCTAACAGGTGTGAGGTGATACCTCATTGTAGTTTTGATTTGCATTTCTCTAATAATTAGTGCTCTTGAGCAGCTTTTCATGTGCGTCTTAGCCATCTCTGTGTCTTCTTTGAAGAAACGTCTCTTTAGATATTCTGCCCATGTTTGTATTGGGTTGTTTGTTTTTTTAATATTAAGCTGCATGAGCTGTTTATATATATTGGAGATTAAACCTTTGTCCATTGATTCGTTTGCAACTATTTTCGCCCCTTCTGAGGGATGCCTTTTTCCATTCCCGTGTTTTTAACCAAAAAAGAAAGAAAGACAAAGAAGCAGAACACTAATGTGCGTAAAATATGGCTTTTGAAACGGTCGTTTTGAAATATGGACGTCCTTTGAATTTTTTGGTCGATATGTGACCCCAGGATTTGTTTTCAGGGCAGGTGTCATTTACAGGCCTGCAATGATTTTGAATATCAACTGACCTTTAGCGCTGGGATTAAAGCTGCTGTTGTGTGAAACGGCCACAAGGTGGCAGCAGTTCTCTCTTTCAAATCAGGTTATTAGTGCAACAGAGCCTCAATGGAAGTCTTGTTCTAGATTGGAATTTAGAATGGAATGTGCCAGGAGAAAGCCCGTCAAGTTTGTCTCACTACTTCTTGTTCGTGTTTTTAAGTTAATTTTTTATTTTTTATTACAGCAAGTTTGATTACAATGCTTGGCTTGTTGTAGGTGTGGAAGATGTGGTTCTTTGACACATATACAGATGTCTGTTCTTCCTGGGATCCTTTGCCCATGTACGTTAAGACAGAATGTTGAGTAGTCCTCTCTTTGTATTCCGTAGGTCTTAGGTGATTATATATGTCACCTGTGTTTGTATATGTCTGTTAACCCCAATATCGTAATGAAACCCATCCTCACACCTTTCCATTGGTGAACCATAAGTTTGTTTAATGAATCTGTGATTGCCCTTCTCCGTGGAAATATCTGCCCTGGTATCCATTTTTAGGTAACACCTATAAGTGATATGATACGATATGTGTCTTTCACTTTCTGACTTACTACAAGTCATGTGATAACCTCTAGGCTCATCTACGGTGCTGCAAATGGCATTGTGTCCTTTTTTTCCTTGGCTTCTATTCTGCTTTAGCGAGGTCCATTTTCAACACTGTGATTCCCTGAGGGTTGTGGATTAGCTGACGTGGGCAGCCTTATCCTGCCGGCCGGCCCTCCCCAGGTGTGCCTGGTTGAGGTCAATATAAACAGCGCTCCAGGCAGCAATAGCCCCTGAAGCTGTGCCTGCCTCCATATTCTTTGCCCCGTGAGCAGTCTCGGGGCTGTGCTGGTGGGAGGGAGTGAGGGGCCACAGCTTTGTTGGTGGCCCGGTGTGAGTGGAGTTCTGCTGGCCTTTCTGCAGGAGTTGCCAAGCTGCCACCTGTAAAGAAGAGGATGTGTCACCCATACCTCCCGCTGGAATTTCTCTCCGGACAGAGGTGAGGAAGGAAAAAATCAGTGGGGGCCGGGACAGGTGGGGTATCTCTGGCAGGACAATGGAAAGCTTCCGGAAGAGTGCCCTGGGCCAGGACCACCCTGGCTGGCCTGGAGGCACCAAGTTGGCCTGCGTTCTCTCGCTGTTGTGGCTCCACGGCCCTTCCTCTAGTCTTTCAAGCCCTTGTACATATTCAGGTGTTTTACCTGGGAAGGGTGGGAACAGTTCAGCAACAGCTGGCCTGGGGCTCAGCTCACCTTTGTTCAGAGATGCCTCGGCTCGGTCCCCCCGCTTTGCAATGAGGAAGCTCCTTGTGTGGGGTGTGGGTTGCTGGCTGTACGGGAGATGATTCCCCACCTCTGAACAATTTCAATATTGTTTACCGTTGGAGCAAGTGCCCTGATAGTGTTTTTCTCTGTATAACTGGTCGGTTCAGGTTTTTCTTCGTTTATGGTTCAAGTTAGCTTTTATTCCTCTTTTATGTATTTATAGATATAAGCATGGAAATAATTTATTCCTATAAATACATCTGTGTGAAGGGAAGAGCTTTTTTCTGTTTTATTTTTAAATTTTATATTTTAACATTTTGAAATTTAATTTTATTTACTTTTTTATACAGCGGGTTATTATTAGTTATGTATTTTATGCATATACATGTATACAGGTCAATCTCAATCTCCCAACTCGTCCCACCACCACCACCCCATGGCTTCCCACACTTGGTGTCCATACGTTTGTTCTCTACCTCTGTGTCTCTATTTCTTCCCTGCAAACCAGTTCATCTGTACCATTTTTTAGGTTCCACATATATGCATTAATATACAATATTTGTTTTCCCCTTTCTGACTTACTTCATTCTGTATGACTGTCTCTAGATCCATCGATGTCTCTACAAATGACCCAGATTCATTCCTTTTTATGGCCGAGTAATATTCCATTTTATATATGTACCCCATCTTTATCCATTCATCTGTCTTTGGGCGTTTAGTTTGCTTCCATTACCTGGCTATTGTAAATAGTGCTGCAATGAACATTGTGGTGAATGTGCCTTTTTGATTTATGGTTTTCTTTGGGTATATGCCCAGAAGTGGAATTGCTGGATCAGATGGTAATTCTATTTCTAGATTATTTAAGGAAACTCCATAGTGTTCTCCATAGTGACTCTATCAATTTACATTCCCACCAATAGTGGAAGAGGGCTCCTTTTGTCCACACCCTCCCCAGAATTTGTTGTTTGTAGATTTTCTGATGATGCCGATTCTAACAGGTGTGAGGTGATACCTCATTGTAGTTTTGATTTGCATTTCTCTAATAATTAGTGCTCTTGAGCAGCTTCTCATGTGCGCCTTGGCCATCTCTGTGTCTTCTTTGAAGAAACGTCTCTTGAGATCTTCTGCCCATTTCCGTATTGGGAGGATCGTGGGATGGTCAGGCTGTGTGCTGACGCACGTGTCAGTGCCAGCGTAAGGGCCAGGAGTAGGGTACATCATAGGGTAACGTGTAGGGCTGGTGGTGGGTTTCCGTTCCGGGCTAGGGTTAGGGTTAGGGAACGGCAAGGTTTAGGGAACAGGTGAGCATAGGGACACGTGGGAGAGGCAGGCTACGTGCTGACAAACGTGTCAGTGCCAGCGTACGGGTCTGGAGTAAAGTATGGTGTAGGGCTAGTTGTGGGTTTCCATTCCGCGCTAGGGTTAGGGTTAGGGAACGGCAAGGCTTAGGGCACAGCTGAGGGTACAGAAACGTGGGAGGGTCAGGCTATGTGCTGACGCACGTTTCAGTGCCAGTGTACGGGCCAGGATTAGGGTACGGAGTAGGGTAAGGTGTAGGGCTGTTGGTGGGTTTCTGTTCCGGGTTAGGGTTAGGGAACGGCAAGGCTTAGGGCACAGGTAAGGGTACTGAAACGAGGGAGAGGCACGCTACGTGCTGACACACGGGTCAGTGCCAGCGTACGCGCCAGAATTAGGGTACGGCGTAGGGTAAGGTGTAGGGCTGGTGGTGGGTTTCTGTTCCAGGGTAGGGTTAGGGTTAGGGATCGGCAAGGCTTAGGGCACAGGTGAGGGTATGGAAACATGGGAGTGGCAGGCTACGTGCTTACACAAGGGTCAGTTCCAGTGTACGGCCCAGGAGTAGGGTACGGCGTAGGGTAAGGTGTAGGGCTGGTGGTGGGTTTCCGTTTCCGGCTAGGGTTAGGGTTAGGGAATGGCAAGGCTTAGGGCACAGGTGAGGGTACAGAAACGTGGGAGGGTCAGGCTACGTGCTGACGCAAGTGTCAGTGCCAGCGTACGGCCCAGGAATAGGGTATGGCGTAGGGTAAAGTGTAGGGTTAGGGTTAGGGAACGGCAAGGCTTAGGGCACAGGTGAGGGTACGGAAACGTGGGAGGGTCAGGCTACATGCTGAAGCACGGGTCAGTGCCAGGGTGTGGACCAGGAGTAGGGTACGGCGTAGGGTAAGGTGTAAGACTGGTGGTGGGTGTCCATTCCGGGGTTTGATTAGGGTTAGGGAACGTCAAGTTTTAGGGCACAGGTGAGGGTACGGAAACGTGGGAGGGTCAGGCTACCTGCTGACGCATGGGTCAGTGCCAGCGTATGGGCCAGGAGTAGGGTACGGCGTAGGGTAAGGTGTAGGGCTGGTGGTGGGTTTCCGTTCTGGGCTAGGGTTAGGGTTAGGGAACGGCAAGGCTAAGGGCACAGGTGAGGGTACGGAAACTTGGGTGAGGCAGGCTACGTGCTGACGCACGGGTCAGTGCCAGCATACAGGCCAGGAGTAGGGTAAGGCATAGGGTATGGTGTAGGGCTGGTGGTGGGTTTCAGTTCAGGGCTAGGGTTAGGGTTAGTGAACGGCAAGGCTTAGGGCACAGGTGAGGGTACAGAAACGTGTTAGGTTCATGGTGCATGTTGATGCATGGAATAGTGTCATCGTACGCATTAGGATTAGGGTACGGCGTACAGTAAGGTGTACGGATGGCGGTAGGTTTACATTCCGGTGTAGGGTTAGGGATAGCGAATTGCAAGGTATAGGGCACAGGTGATGGTACGGAATTGTGTTAGGTTCAGGGTACGTGTTGACTCACGGGTTAGTGTGAGCGTACGCATGAGGATTAGGGTACCGCATAGAGTAAGGTGTAGGGTTGGTGGTAGGTTTCCGTTCCAGTCTAGGGTTATGTTTAGGGACTGGCAAAGTTTAGGGCACAGGTGAGGGTACGAAACGTGTTAGGGTCAGGGTACGTGTTGATGCACAGGTTAGTGTCAGCATACGAATTAGGATTAGGGTATGGCGTAAGGTAAGGTGTAGGGTTGGTGGTAGTTTTCCGTTCCGGGCTAGGGTTAAGGTAAGGGAACGGCAAGGTTTATGGCAGAGGTGAGGGTACGGAAACGTGTTAGGGTCAGGGTACGTGTTGACGTATGGATTAGGATTAGGGTACGGCTTAGGGTAAGGTGTAGGGCTGATGGTAGGTTTCTGTTCCGGGCTAAGGTTAAGGATAGGCAACGGCAAGGTTTGGGGCACAGCTGAGGGTACGGAAACGTGTTAGTGTCAGGGTACATGTTGACTCACCGGTTAGTGCCAGCGTACGGATTAGGATTAGTGTACCGCGTAGATAAGGTGCACGGTTGGTGGTAGGTTTCCGTTCCAGCCTATGGTTAGGGTTAGGGAAAGTCAAGGTTTCTATTTGTAGGTTTTTTAAGGAAACTCCATACTGTTCTCCATAGTGACTGTATCAATTTACATTCCCAACAATAGTGGAAGAGGGCTCCTTTTGTCCACACCCTCCCCAGAATTTGTTGTCTGTAGATTTTCTGATGATGCTGATTCTAACAGGTGTGAGGTGATACCTCATTGTAGTTTTGATTTGCATTTCTCTAATAATTAGTGCTCTTGAGCAGCTTTTCATGTGCGTCTTAGCCATCTCTGTGTCTTCTTTGAAGAAACGTCTCTTTAGATATTCTGCCCATGTTTGTATTGGGTTGTTTGTTTTTTTAATATTAAGCTGCATGAGCTGTTTATATATATTGGAGATTAAACCTTTGTCCATTGATTCGTTTGCAACTATTTTCGCCCCTTCTGAGGGATGCCTTTTTCCATTCCCGTGTTTTTAACCAAAAAAGAAAGAAAGACAAAGAAGCAGAACACTAATGTGCGTAAAATATGGCTTTTGAAACGGTCGTTTTGAAATATGGACGTCCTTTGAATTTTTTGGTCGATATGTGACCCCAGGATTTGTTTTCAGGGCAGGTGTCATTTACAGGCCTGCAATGATTTTGAATATCAACTGACCTTTAGCGCTGGGATTAAAGCTGCTGTTGTGTGAAACGGCCACAAGGTGGCAGCAGTTCTCTCTTTCAAATCAGGTTATTAGTGCAACAGAGCCTCAATGGAAGTCTTGTTCTAGATTGGAATTTAGAATGGAATGTGCCAGGAGAAAGCCCCTCAAGTTTGTCTCACTACTTCTTGTTCGTGTTTTTAATTTAATTTTTTATTTTTTATTACAGCAAGTTTGATTACAATGCTTGGCTTGTTGTAGGTGTGGAAGATGTGGTTCTTTGACACATATACAGATGTCTGTTCTTCCTGGGATCCTTTGCCCATGTACGTTAAGACAGAATGTTGAGTAGTCCTCTCTTTGTATTCCGTAGGTCTTAGGTGATTATATATGTCACCTGTGTTTGTATATGTCTGTTAACCCCAATATCGTAATGAAACCCATCCTCACACCTTTCCATTGGTGAACCATAAGTTTGTTTAATGAATCTGTGATTGCCCTTCTCCGTGGAAATATCTGCCCTGGTATCCATTTTTAGGTAACACCTATAAGTGATATGATACGATATGTGTCTTTCACTTTCTGACTTACTACAAGTCATGTGATAACCTCTAGGCTCACCTACGGTGCTGCAAATGGCATTGTGTCCTTTTTTTCCTTGGCTTCTATTCTGCTTTAGCGAGGTCCATTTTCAACACTGTGATTCCCTGAGGGTTGTGGATTAGCTGACGTGGGCAGCCTTATCCTGCCGGCTGGCCCTCCCCAGGTGTGCCTGGTTGAGGTCAATATAAACAGCGCTCCAGGCAGCAATAGCCCCTGAAGCTGTGCCTGCCTCCATATTCTTTGCCCCGTCAGCAGTCTCGGGGCTGTGCTGGTGGGAGGGAGTGAGGGGCCACAGCTTTGTTGGTGGCCCGGTGTGAGTGGAGTTCTGCTGGCCTTTCTGCAGGAGTTGCCAAGCTGCCACCTGTAAAGAAGAGGATGTGTCACCCATACCTCCCGCTGGAATTTCTCTCCGGACAGAGGTGAGGAAGGAAAAAATCAGTGGGGGCCGGGACAGGTGGGGTATCTCTGGCAGGACAATGGAAAGCTTCCGGAAGAGTGCCCTGGGCCAGGACCACCCTGGCTGGCCTGGAGGCACCAAGTTGGCCTGCGTTCTCTCGCTGTTGTGGCTCCACGGCCCTTCCTCTAGTCTTTCAAGCCCTTGTACATATTCAGGTGTTTTACCTGGGAAGGGTGGGAACAGTTCAGCAACAGCTGGCCTGGGGCTCAGCTCACCTTTGTTCAGAGATGCCTCGGCTCGGTCCCCCCGCTTTGCAATGAGGAAGCTCCTTGTGTGGGGTGTGGGTTGCTGGCTGTACGGGAGATGATTCCCCACCTCTGAACAATTTCAATATTGTTTACCGTTGGAGCAAGTGCCCTGATAGTGTTTTTCTCTGTATAACTGGTCGGTTCAGGTTTTTCTTCGTTTATGGTTCAAGTTAGCTTTTATTCCTCTTTTATGTATTTATAGATATAAGCATGGAAATAATTTATTCCTATAAATACATCTGTGTGAAGGGAAGAGCTTTTTTCTGTTTTATTTTTAAATTTTATATTTTAACATTTTGAAATTTAATTTTATTTACTTTTTTATACAGCGGGTTATTATTAGTTATGTATTTTATGCATATACATGTATACAGGTCAATCTCAATCTCCCAACTCGTCCCACCACCACCACCCCATGGCTTCCCACACTTGGTGTCCATACGTTTGTTCTCTACCTCTGTGTCTCTATTTCTTCCCTGCAAACCAGTTCATCTGTACCATTTTTTAGGTTCCACATATATGCATTAATATACAATATTTGTTTTCCCCTTTCTGACTTACTTCATTCTGTATGACTGTCTCTAGATCCATCGATGTCTCTACAAATGACCCAGATTCATTCCTTTTTATGGCCGAGTAATATTCCATTTTATATATGTACCCCATCTTTATCCATTCATCTGTCTTTGGGCGTTTAGTTTGCTTCCATTACCTGGCTATTGTAAATAGTGCTGCAATGAACATTGTGGTGAATGTGCCTTTTTGATTTATGGTTTTCTTTGGGTATATGCCCAGAAGTGGAATTGCTGGATCAGATGGTAATTCTATTTCTAGATTTTTTAAGGAAACTCCATAGTGTTCTCCATAGTGACTCTATCAATTTACATTCCCACCAATAGTGGAAGAGGGCTCCTTTTGTCCACACCCTCCCCAGAATTTGTTGTTTGTAGATTTTCTGATGATGCCGATTCTAACAGGTGTGAGGTGATACCTCATTGTAGTTTTGATTTGCATTTCTCTAATAATTAGTGCTCTTGAGCAGCTTCTCATGTGCGCCTTGGCCATCTCTGTGTCTTCTTTGAAGAAACGTCTCTTGAGATCTTCTGCCCATTTCCGTATTGGGAGGATCGTGGGATGGTCAGGCTGTGTGCTGACGCACGTGTCAGTGCCAGCGTAAGGGCCAGGAGTAGGGTACATCATAGGGTAACGTGTAGGGCTGGTGGTGGGTTTCCGTTCCGGGCTAGGGTTAGGGTTAGGGAACGGCAAGGTTTAGGGAACAGGTGAGCATAGGGACACGTGGGAGAGGCAGGCTACGTGCTGACAAACGTGTCAGTGCCAGCGTACGGGTCTGGAGTAAAGTATGGTGTAGGGCTAGTTGTGGGTTTCCATTCCGCGCTAGGGTTAGGGTTAGGGAACGGCAAGGCTTAGGGCACAGCTGAGGGTACAGAAACGTGGGAGGGTCAGGCTATGTGCTGACGCACGTTTCAGTGCCAGTGTACGGGCCAGGATTAGGGTACGGAGTAGGGTAAGGTGTAGGGCTGTTGGTGGGTTTCTGTTCCGGGTTAGGGTTAGGGAACGGCAAGGCTTAGGGCACAGGTAAGGGTACTGAAACGAGGGAGAGGCACGCTACGTGCTGACACACGGGTCAGTGCCAGCGTACGCGCCAGAATTAGGGTACGGCGTAGGGTAAGGTGTAGGGCTGGTGGTGGGTTTCTGTTCCAGGGTAGGGTTAGGGTTAGGGATCGGCAAGGCTTAGGGCACAGGTGAGGGTATGGAAACATGGGAGTGGCAGGCTACGTGCTTACACAAGGGTCAGTTCCAGTGTACGGCCCAGGAGTAGGGTACGGCGTAGGGTAAGGTGTAGGGCTGGTGGTGGGTTTCCGTTTCTGGCTAGGGTTAGGGTTAGGGAATGTCAAGGCTTAGGGCACAGGTGAGGGTACAGAAACGTGGGAGGGTCAGGCTACGTGCTGACGCAAGTGTCAGTGCCAGCGTACGGCCCAGGAATAGGGTATGGCGTAGGGTAAAGTGTAGGGTTAGGGTTAGGGAACGGCAAGGCTTAGGGCACAGGTGAGGGTACGGAAACGTGGGAGGGTCAGGCTACATGCTGAAGCACGGGTCAGTGCCAGGGTGTGGACCAGGAGTAGGGTACGGCGTAGGGTAAGGTGTAAGACTGGTGGTGGGTGTCCATTCCGGGGTTTGATTAGGGTTAGGGAACGTCAAGTTTTAGGGCACAGGTGAGGGTACGGAAACGTGGGAGGGTCAGGCTACCTGCTGACGCATGGGTCAGTGCCAGCGTATGGGCCAGGAGTAGGGTACGGCGTAGGGTAAGGTGTAGGGCTGGTGGTGGGTTTCCGTTCTGGGCTAGGGTTAGGGTTAGGGAACGGCAAGGCTAAGGGCACAGGTGAGGGTACGGAAACTTGGGTGAGGCAGGCTACGTGCTGACGCACGGGTCAGTGCCAGCATACAGGCCAGGAGTAGGGTAAGGCATAGGGTATGGTGTAGGGCTGGTGGTGGGTTTCAGTTCAGGGCTAGGGTTAGGGTTAGTGAACGGCAAGGCTTAGGGCACAGGTGAGGGTACAGAAACGTGTTAGGTTCATGGTGCATGTTGATGCATGGAATAGTGTCATCGTACGCATTAGGATTAGGGTACGGCGTACAGTAAGGTGTACGGATGGCGGTAGGTTTACATTCCGGTGTAGGGTTAGGGATAGCGAATTGCAAGGTATAGGGCACAGGTGATGGTACGGAATTGTGTTAGGTTCAGGGTACGTGTTGACTCACGGGTTAGTGTGAGCGTACGCATGAGGATTAGGGTACCGCATAGAGTAAGGTGTAGGGTTGGTGGTAGGTTTCCGTTCCAGTCTAGGGTTATGTTTAGGGACTGGCAAAGTTTAGGGCACAGGTGAGGGTACGAAACGTGTTAGGGTCAGGGTACGTGTTGATGCACAGGTTAGTGTCAGCATACGAATTAGGATTAGGGTATGGCGTAAGGTAAGGTGTAGGGTTGGTGGTAGTTTTCCGTTCCGGGCTAGGGTTAAGGTAAGGGAACGGCAAGGTTTATGGCAGAGGTGAGGGTACGGAAACGTGTTAGGGTCAGGGTACGTGTTGACGTATGGATTAGGATTAGGGTACGGCTTAGGGTAAGGTGTAGGGCTGATGGTAGGTTTCTGTTCCGGGCTAAGGTTAAGGATAGGCAACGGCAAGGTTTGGGGCACAGCTGAGGGTACGGAAACGTGTTAGTGTCAGGGTACATGTTGACTCACCGGTTAGTGCCAGCGTACGGATTAGGATTAGTGTACCGCGTAGATAAGGTGCACGGTTGGTGGTAGGTTTCCGTTCCAGCCTATGGTTAGGGTTAGGGAAAGTCAAGGTTTCTATTTGTAGGTTTTTTAAGGAAACTCCATACTGTTCTCCATAGTGACTGTATCAATTTACATTCCCAACAATAGTGGAGGAGGGCTCCTTTT
This sequence comes from Mesoplodon bidens, assembly GCF_964165515.1. Taxonomy (NCBI): domain Eukaryota; kingdom Metazoa; phylum Chordata; class Mammalia; order Artiodactyla; family Ziphiidae; genus Mesoplodon; species Mesoplodon bidens. Next base: position 405,775 of record NW_027672640.1, on the reverse strand, counting down.
GTCCACACCCTCCCCAGAATTTGTTGTCTGTAGATTTTCTGATGATGCTGATTCTAACAGGTGTGAGGTGATACCTCATTGTAGTTTTGATTTGCATTTCTCTAATAATTAGTGCTCTTGAGCAGCTTTTCATGTGCGTCTTAGCCATCTTTGTGTCTTCTTTGAAGAAACGTCTCTTTAGATATTCTGCCCATGTTTGTATTGGGTTGTTTGTTTTTTTAATATTAAGCTGCATGAGCTGTTTATATATATTGGAGATTAAACCTTTGTCCATTGATTCGTTTGCAACTATTTTCGCCCCTTCTGAGGGATGCCTTTTTCCATTCCCGTGTTTTTAACCAAAAAAGAAAGAAAGACAAAGAAGCAGAACACTAATGTGCGTAAAATATGGCTTTTGAAACGGTCGTTTTGAAATATGGACGTCCTTTGAATTTTTTGGTCGATATGTGACCCCAGGATTTGTTTTCAGGGCAGGTGTCTTTTACAGGCCTGCAATGATTTTGAATATCAACTGACCTTTAGCGCTGGGATTAAAGCTGCTGTTGTGTGAAACGGCCACAAGGTGGCAGCAGTTCTCTCTTTCAAATCAGGTTATTAGTGCAACAGAGCCTCAATGGAAGTCTTGTTCTAGATTGGAATTTAGAATGGAATGTGCCAGGAGAAAGCCCCTCAAGTTTGTCTCACTACTTCTTGTTCGTGTTTTTAATTTAATTTTTTATTTTTTATTACAGCAAGTTTGATTACAATGCTTGGCTTGTTGTAGGTGTGGAAGATGTGGTTCTTTTACACATATACAGATGTCTGTTCTTCCTGGGATCCTTTGCCCATGTACGTTAAGACAGAATGTTGAGTAGTCCTCTCTTTGTATTCCGTAGGTCTTAGGTGATTATATATGTCACCTGTGTTTGTATATGTCTGTTAACCCCAATATCGTAATGAAACCCATCCTCACACCTTTCCATTGGTGAACCATAAGTTTGTTTAATGAATCTGTGATTGCCCTTCTCCGTGGAAATATCTGCCCTGGTATCCATTTTTAGGTAACACCTATAAGTGATATGATACGATATGTGTCTTTCACTTTCTGACTTACTACAAGTCATGTGATAACCTCTAGGCTCACCTACGGTGCTGCAAATGGCATTGTGTCCTTTTTTTCCTTGGCTTCTATTCTGCTTTAGCGAGGTCCATTTTCAACACTGTGATTCCCTGAGGGTTGTGGATTAGCTGACGTGGGCAGCCTTATCCTGCCGGCCGGCCCTCCCCAGGTGTGCCTGGTTGAGGTCAATATAAACAGCGCTCCAGGCAGCAATAGCCCCTGAAGCTGTGCCTGCCTCCATATTCTTTGCCCCGTGAGCAGTCTCGGGGCTGTGCTGGTGGGAGGGAGTGAGGGGCCACAGCTTTGTTGGTGGCCCGGTGTGAGTGGAGTTCTGCTGGCCTTTCTGCAGGAGTTGCCAAGCTGCCACCTGTAAAGAAGAGGATGTGTCACCCATACCTCCCGCTGGAATTTCTCTCCGGACAGAGGTGAGGAAGGAAAAAATCAGTGGGGGCCGGGACAGGTGGGGTATCTCTGGCAGGACAATGGAAAGCTTCCGGAAGAGTGCCCTGGGCCAGGACCACCCTGGCTGGCCTGGAGGCACCAAGTTGGCCTGCGTTCTCTCGCTGTTGTGGCTCCACGGCCCTTCCTCTAGTCTTTCAAGCCCTTGTACATATTCAGGTGTTTTACCTGGGAAGGGTGGGAACAGTTCAGCAACAGCTGGCCTGGGGCTCAGCTCACCTTTGTTCAGAGATGCCTCGGCTCGGTCCCCCCGCTTTGCAATGAGGAAGCTCCTTGTGTGGGGTGTGGGTTGCTGGCTGTACGGGAGATGATTCCCCACCTCTGAACAATTTCAATATTGTTTACCGTTGGAGCAAGTGCCCTGATAGTGTTTTTCTCTGTATAACTGGTCCGTTCAGGTTTTTCTTCGTTTATGGTTCAAGTTAGCTTTTATTCCTCTTTTATGTATTTATAGATATAAGCATGGAAATAATTTATTCCTATAAATACATCTGTGTGAAGGGAAGAGCTTTTTTCTGTTTTATTTTTAAATTTTATATTTTAACATTTTGAAATTTAATTTTATTTACTTTTTTATACAGCGGGTTATTATTAGTTATGTATTTTATGCATATACATGTATACAGGTCAATCTCAATCTCCCAACTCGTCCCACCACCACCACCCCATGGCTTCCCACACTTGGTGTCCATACGTTTGTTCTCTACCTCTGTGTCTCTATTTCTTCCCTGCAAACCAGTTCATCTGTACCATTTTTTAGGTTCCACATATATGCATTAATATACAATATTTGTTTTCCCCTTTCTGACTTACTTCATTCTGTATGACTGTCTCTAGATCCATCGATGTCTCTACAAATGACCCAGATTCATTCCTTTTTATGGCCGAGTAATATTCCATTTTATATATGTTCCCCATCTTTATCCATTCATCTGTCTTTGGGCGTTTAGTTTGCTTCCATTACCTGGCTATTGTAAATAGTGCTGCAATGAACATTGTGGTGAATGTGCCTTTTTGATTTATGGTTTTCTTTGGGTATATGCCCAGAAGTGGAATTGCTGGATCAGATGGTAATTCTATTTCTAGATTTTTTAAGGAAACTCCATAGTGTTCTCCATAGTGACTCTATCAATTTACATTCCCACCAATAGTGGAAGAGGGCTCCTTTTGTCCACACCCTCCCCAGAATTTGTTGTTTGTAGATTTTCTGATGATGCCGATTCTAACAGGTGTGAGGTGATACCTCATTGTAGTTTTGATTTGCATTTCTCTAATAATTAGTGCTCTTGAGCAGCTTCTCATGTGCGCCTTGGCCATCTCTGTGTCTTCTTTGAAGAAACGTCTCTTGAGATCTTCTGCCCATTTCCGTATTGGGAGGATCGTGGGATGGTCAGGCTGTGTGCTGACGCACGTGTCAGTGCCAGCGTAAGGGCCAGGAGTAGGGTACATCATAGGGTAACGTGTAGGGCTGGTGGTGGGTTTCCGTTCCGGGCTAGGGTTAGGGTTAGGGAACGGCAAGGTTTAGGGAACAGGTGAGCATAGGGACACGTGGGAGAGGCAGGCTACGTGCTGACAAACGTGTCAGTGCCAGCGTACGGGTCTGGAGTAAAGTATGGTGTAGGGCTAGTTGTGGGTTTCCATTCCGCGCTAGGGTTAGGGTTAGGGAACGGCAAGGCTTAGGGCACAGCTGAGGGTACAGAAACGTGGGAGGGTCAGGCTATGTGCTGACGCACGTTTCAGTGCCAGTGTACGGGCCAGGATTAGGGTACGGAGTAGGGTAAGGTGTAGGGCTGTTGGTGGGTTTCTGTTCCGGGTTAGGGTTAGGGAACGGCAAGGCTTAGGGCACAGGTAAGGGTACTGAAACGAGGGAGAGGCACGCTACGTGCTGACACACGGGTCAGTGCCAGCGTACGCGCCAGAATTAGGGTACGGCGTAGGGTAAGGTGTAGGGCTGGTGGTGGGTTTCTGTTCCAGGGTAGGGTTAGGGTTAGGGATCGGCAAGGCTTAGGGCACAGGTGAGGGTATGGAAACATGGGAGTGGCAGGCTACGTGCTTACACAAGGGTCAGTTCCAGTGTACGGCCCAGGAGTAGGGTACGGCGTAGGGTAAGGTGTAGGGCTGGTGGTGGGTTTCCGTTTCCGGCTAGGGTTAGGGTTAGGGAATGGCAAGGCTTAGGGCACAGGTGAGGGTACAGAAACGTGGGAGGGTCAGGCTACGTGCTGACGCAAGTGTCAGTGCCAGCGTACGGCCCAGGAATAGGGTATGGCGTAGGGTAAAGTGTAGGGTTAGGGTTAGGGAACGGCAAGGCTTAGGGCACAGGTGAGGGTACGGAAACGTGGGAGGGTCAGGCTACATGCTGAAGCACGGGTCAGTGCCAGGGTGTGGACCAGGAGTAGGGTACGGCGTAGGGTAAGGTGTAAGACTGGTGGTGGGTGTCCATTCCGGGGTTTGATTAGGGTTAGGGAACGTCAAGTTTTAGGGCACAGGTGAGGGTACGGAAACGTGGGAGGGTCAGGCTACCTGCTGACGCATGGGTCAGTGCCAGCGTATGGGCCAGGAGTAGGGTACGGCGTAGGGTAAGGTGTAGGGCTGGTGGTGGGTTTCCGTTCTGGGCTAGGGTTAGGGTTAGGGAACGGCAAGGCTAAGGGCACAGGTGAGGGTACGGAAACTTGGGTGAGGCAGGCTACGTGCTGACGCACGGGTCAGTGCCAGCATACAGGCCAGGAGTAGGGTAAGGCATAGGGTATGGTGTAGGGCTGGTGGTGGGTTTCAGTTCAGGGCTAGGGTTAGGGTTAGTGAACGGCAAGGCTTAGGGCACAGGTGAGGGTACAGAAACGTGTTAGGTTCATGGTGCATGTTGATGCATGGAATAGTGTCATCGTACGCATTAGGATTAGGGTACGGCGTACAGTAAGGTGTACGGATGGCGGTAGGTTTACATTCCGGTGTAGGGTTAGGGATAGCGAATTGCAAGGTATAGGGCACAGGTGATGGTACGGAATTGTGTTAGGTTCAGGGTACGTGTTGACTCACGGGTTAGTGTGAGCGTACGCATGAGGATTAGGGTACCGCATAGAGTAAGGTGTAGGGTTGGTGGTAGGTTTCCGTTCCAGTCTAGGGTTATGTTTAGGGACTGGCAAAGTTTAGGGCACAGGTGAGGGTACGAAACGTGTTAGGGTCAGGGTACGTGTTGATGCACAGGTTAGTGTCAGCATACGAATTAGGATTAGGGTATGGCGTAAGGTAAGGTGTAGGGTTGGTGGTAGTTTTCCGTTCCGGGCTAGGGTTAAGGTAAGGGAACGGCAAGGTTTATGGCAGAGGTGAGGGTACGGAAACGTGTTAGGGTCAGGGTACGTGTTGACGTATGGATTAGGATTAGGGTACGGCTTAGGGTAAGGTGTAGGGCTGATGGTAGGTTTCTGTTCCGGGCTAAGGTTAAGGATAGGCAACGGCAAGGTTTGGGGCACAGCTGAGGGTACGGAAACATGTTAGTGTCAGGGTACATGTTGACTCACCGGTTAGTGCCAGCGTACGGATTAGGATTAGTGTACCGCGTAGATAAGGTGCACGGTTGGTGGTAGGTTTCCGTTCCAGCCTATGGTTAGGGTTAGGGAAAGTCAAGGTTTCTATTTGTAGGTTTTTTAAGGAAACTCCATACTGTTCTCCATAGTGACTGTATCAATTTACATTCCCAACAATAGTGGAAGAGGGCTCCTTTTGTCCACACCCTCCCCAGAGTTTGTTGTCTGTAGATTTTCTGATGATGCTGATTCTAACAGGTGTGAGGTGATACCTCATTGTAGTTTTGATTTGCATTTCTCTAATAATTAGTGCTCTTGAGCAGCTTTTCATGTGCGTCTTAGCCATCTCTGTGTCTTCTTTGAAGAAACGTCTCTTTAGATATTCTGCCCATGTTTGTATTGGGTTGTTTGTTTTTTTAATATTAAGCTGCATGAGCTGTTTATATATATTGGAGATTAAACCTTTGTCCATTGATTCGTTTGCAACTATTTTCGCCCCTTCTGAGGGATGCCTTTTTCCATTCCCGTGTTTTTAACCAAAAAAGAAAGAAAGACAAAGAAGCAGAACACTAATGTGCGTAAAATATGGCTTTTGAAACGGTCGTTTTGAAATATGGACGTCCTTTGAATTTTTTGGTCGATATGTGACCCCAGGATTTGTTTTCAGGGCAGGTGTCATTTACAGGCCTGCAATGATTTTGAATATCAACTGACCTTTAGCGCTGGGATTAAAGCTGCTGTTGTGTGAAACGGCCACAAGGTGGCAGCAGTTCTCTCTTTCAAATCAGGTTATTAGTGCAACAGAGCCTCAATGGAAGTCTTGTTCTAGATTGGAATTTAGAATGGAATGTGCCAGGAGAAAGCCCCTCAAGTTTGTCTCACTACTTCTTGTTCGTGTTTTTAATTTAATTTTTTATTTTTTATTACAGCAAGTTTGATTACAATGCTTGGCTTGTTGTAGGTGTGGAAGATGTGGTTCTTTGACACATATACAGATGTCTGTTCTTCCTGGGATCCTTTGCCCATGTACGTTAAGACAGAATGTTGAGTAGTCCTCTCTTTGTATTCCGTAGGTCTTAGGTGATTATATATGTCACCTGTGTTTGTATATGTCTGTTAACCCCAATATCGTAATGAAACCCATCCTCACACCTTTCCATTGGTGAACCATAAGTTTGTTTAATGAATCTGTGATTGCCCTTCTCCGTGGAAATATCTGCCCTGGTATCCATTTTTAGGTAACACCTATAAGTGATATGATACGATATGTGTCTTTCACTTTCTGACTTACTACAAGTCATGTGATAACCTCTAGGCTCATCTACGGTGCTGCAAATGGCATTGTGTCCTTTTTTTCCTTGGCTTCTATTCTGCTTTAGCGAGGTCCAGTTTCAACACTGTGATTCCCTGAGGGTTGTGGATTAGCTGACGTGGGCAGCCTTATCCTGCCGGCCGGCCCTCCCCAGGTGTGCCTGGTTGAGGTCAATATAAACAGCGCTCCAGGCAGCAATAGCCCCTGAAGCTGTGCCTGCCTCCATATTCTTTGCCCCGTGAGCAGTCTCGGGGCTGTGCTGGTGGGAGGGAGTGAGGGGCCACAGCTTTGTTGGTGGCCCGGTGTGAGTGGAGTTCTGCTGGCCTTTCTGCAGGAGTTGCCAAGCTGCCACCTGTAAAGAAGAGGATGTGTCACCCATACCTCCCGCTGGAATTTCTCTCCGGACAGAGGTGAGGAAGGAAAAAATCAGTGGGGGCCGGGACAGGTGGGGTATCTCTGGCAGGACAATGGAAAGCTTCCGGAAGAGTGCCCTGGGCCAGGACCACCCTGGCTGGCCTGGAGGCACCAAGTTGGCCTGCGTTCTCTCGCTGTTGTGGCTCCACGGCCCTTCCTCTAGTCTTTCAAGCCCTTGTACATATTCAGGTGTTTTACCTGGGAAGGGTGGGAACAGTTCAGCAACAGCTGGCCTGGGGCTCAGCTCACCTTTGTTCAGAGATGCCTCGGCTCGGTCCCCCCGCTTTGCAATGAGGAAGCTCCTTGTGTGGGGTGTGGGTTGCTGGCTGTACGGGAGATGATTCCCCACCTCTGAACAATTTCAATATTGTTTACCGTTGGAGCAAGTGCCCTGATAGTGTTTTTCTCTGTATAACTGGTCGGTTCAGGTTTTTCTTCGTTTATGGTTCAAGTTAGCTTTTATTCCTCTTTTATGTATTTATAGATATAAGCATGGAAATAATTTATTCCTATAAATACATCTGTGTGAAGGGAAGAGCTTTTTTCTGTTTTATTTTTAAATTTTATATTTTAACATTTTGAAATTTAATTTTATTTACTTTTTTATACAGCGGGTTATTATTAGTTATGTATTTTATGCATATACATGTATACAGGTCAATCTCAATCTCCCAACTCGTCCCACCACCACCACCCCATGGCTTCCCACACTTGGTGTCCATACGTTTGTTCTCTACCTCTGTGTCTCTATTTCTTCCCTGCAAACCAGTTCATCTGTACCATTTTTTAGGTTCCACATATATGCATTAATATACAATATTTGTTTTCCCCTTTCTGACTTACTTCATTCTGTATGACTGTCTCTAGATCCATCGATGTCTCTACAAATGACCCAGATTCATTCCTTTTTATGGCCGAGTAATATTCCATTTTATATATGTTCCCCATCTTTATCCATTCATCTGTCTTTGGGCGTTTAGTTTGCTTCCATTACCTGGCTATTGTAAATAGTGCTGCAATGAACATTGTGGTGAATGTGCCTTTTTGATTTATGGTTTTCTTTGGGTATATGCCCAGAAGTGGAATTGCTGGATCAGATGGTAATTCTATTTCTAGATTTTTTAAGGAAACTCCATAGTGTTCTCCATAGTGACTCTATCAATTTACATTCCCACCAATAGTGGAAGAGGGCTCCTTTTGTCCACACCCTCCCCAGAATTTGTTGTTTGTAGATTTTCTGATGATGCCGATTCTAACAGGTGTGAGGTGATACCTCATTGTAGTTTTGATTTGCATTTCTCTAATAATTAGTGCTCTTGAGCAGCTTCTCATGTGCGCCTTGGCCATCTCTGTGTCTTCTTTGAAGAAACGTCTCTTGAGATCTTCTGCCCATTTCCGTATTGGGAGGATCGTGGGATGGTCAGGCTGTGTGCTGACGCACGTGTCAGTGCCAGCGTAAGGGCCAGGAGTAGGGTACATCATAGGGTAACGTGTAGGGCTGGTGGTGGGTTTCCGTTCCGGGCTAGGGTTAGGGTTAGGGAACGGCAAGGTTTAGGGAACAGGTGAGCATAGGGACACGTGGGAGAGGCAGGCTACGTGCTGACAAACGTGTCAGTGCCAGCGTACGGGTCTGGAGTAAAGTATGGTGTAGGGCTAGTTGTGGGTTTCCATTCCACGCTAGGGTTAGGGTTAGGGAACGGCAAGGCTTAGGGCACAGCTGAGGGTACAGAAACGTGGGAGGGTCAGGCTATGTGCTGACGCACGTTTCAGTGCCAGTGTACGGGCCAGGATTAGGGTACGGAGTAGGGTAAGGTGTAGGGCTGTTGGTGGGTTTCTGTTCCGGGTTAGGGTTAGGGAACGGCAAGGCTTAGGGCACAGGTAAGGGTACTGAAACGAGGGAGAGGCACGCTACGTGCTGACACACGTGTCAGTGCCAGCGTACGCGCCAGAATTAGGGTACGGCGTAGGGTAAGGTGTAGGGCTGGTGGTGGGTTTCTGTTCCAGGGTAGGGTTAGGGTTAGGGATCGGCAAGGCTTAGGGCACAGGTGAGGGTATGGAAACATGGGAGTGGCAGGCTACGTGCTTACACAAGGGTCAGTTCCAGTGTACGGCCCAGGAGTAGGGTACGGCGTAGGGTAAGGTGTAGGGCTGGTGGTGGGTTTCCGTTTCCGGCTAGGGTTAGGGTTAGGGAATGGCAAGGCTTAGGGCACAGGTGAGGGTACAGAAACGTGGGAGGGTCAGGCTACGTGCTGACGCAAGTGTCAGTGCCAGCGTACGGCCCAGGAATAGGGTATGGCGTAGGGTAAAGTGTAGGGTTAGGGTTAGGGAACGGCAAGGCTTAGGGCACAGGTGAGGGTACGGAAACGTGGGAGGGTCAGGCTACATGCTGAAGCACGGGTCAGTGCCAGGGTGTGGACCAGGAGTAGGGTACGGCGTAGGGTAAGGTGTAAGACTGGTGGTGGGTGTCCATTCCGGGGTTTGATTAGGGTTAGGGAACGTCAAGTTTTAGGGCACAGGTGAGGGTACGGAAACGTGGGAGGGTCAGGCTACCTGCTGACGCATGGGTCAGTGCCAGCGTATGGGCCAGGAGTAGGGTACGGCGTAGGGTAAGGTGTAGGGCTGGTGGTGGGTTTCCGTTCTGGGCTAGGGTTAGGGTTAGGGAACGGCAAGGCTAAGGGCACAGGTGAGGGTACGGAAACTTGGGTGAGGCAGGCTACGTGCTGACGCACGGGTCAGTGCCAGCATACAGGCCAGGAGTAGGGTAAGGCATAGGGTATGGTGTAGGGCTGGTGGTGGGTTTCAGTTCAGGGCTAGGGTTAGGGTTAGTGAACGGCAAGGCTTAGGGCACAGGTGAGGGTACAGAAACGTGTTAGGTTCATGGTGCATGTTGATGCATGGAATAGTGTCATCGTACGCATTAGGATTAGGGTACGGCGTACAGTAAGGTGTACGGATGGCGGTAGGTTTACATTCCGGTGTAGGGTTAGGGATAGCGAATTGCAAGGTATAGGGCACAGGTGATGGTACGGAATTGTGTTAGGTTCAGGGTACGTGTTGACTCACGGGTTAGTGTGAGCGTACGCATGAGGATTAGGGTACCGCATAGAGTAAGGTGTAGGGTTGGTGGTAGGTTTCCGTTCCAGTCTAGGGTTATGTTTAGGGACTGGCAAAGTTTAGGGCACAGGTGAGGGTACGAAACGTGTTAGGGTCAGGGTACGTGTTGATGCACAGGTTAGTGTCAGCATACGAAATAGGATTAGGGTATGGCGTAAGGTAAGGTGTAGGGTTGGTGGTAGTTTTCCGTTCCGGGCTAGGGTTAAGGTAAGGGAACGGCAAGGTTTATGGCAGAGGTGAGGGTACGGAAACGTGTTAGGGTCAGGGTACGTGTTGACGTATGGATTAGGATTAGGGTACGGCTTAGGGTAAGGTGTAGGGCTGATGGTAGGTTTCTGTTCCGGGCTAAGGTTAAGGATAGGCAACGGCAAGGTTTGGGGCACAGCTGAGGGTACGGAAACGTGTTAGTGTCAGGGTACATGTTGACTCACCGGTTAGTGCCAGCGTACGGATTAGGATTAGTGTACCGCGTAGATAAGGTGCACGGTTGGTGGTAGGTTTCCGTTCCAGCCTATGGTTAGGGTTAGGGAAAGTCAAGGTTTCTATTTGTAGGTTTTTTAAGGAAACTCCATACTGTTCTCCATAGTGACTGTATCAATTTACATTCCCAACAATAGTGGAAGAGGGCTCCTTTTGTCCACACCCTCCCCAGAATTTGTTGTCTGTAGATTTTCTGATGATGCTGATTCTAACAGGTGTGAGGTGATACCTCATTGTAGTTTTGATTTGCATTTCTCTAATAATTAGTGCTCTTGAGCAGCTTTTCATGTGCGTCTTAGCCATCTCTGTGTCTTCTTTGAAGAAACGTCTCTTTAGATATTCTGCCCATGTTTGTATTGGGTTGTTTGTTTTTTTAATATTAAGCTGCATGAGCTGTTTATATATATTGGAGATTAAACCTTTGTCCATTGATTCGTTTGCAACTATTTTCGCCCCTTCTGAGGGATGCCTTTTTCCATTCCCGTGTTTTTAACCAAAAAAGAAAGAAAGACAAAGAAGCAGAACACTAATGTGCGTAAAATATGGCTTTTGAAACGGTCGTTTTGAAATATGGACGTCCTTTGAATTTTTTGGTCGATATGTGACCCCAGGATTTGTTTTCAGGGCAGGTGTCATTTACAGGCCTGCAATGATTTTGAATATCAACTGACCTTTAGCGCTGGGATTAAAGCTGCTGTTGTGTGAAACGGCCACAAGGTGGCAGCAGTTCTCTCTTTCAAATCAGGTTATTAGTGCAACAGAGCCTCAATGGAAGTCCTGTTCTAGATTGGAATTTAGAATGGAATGTGCCAGGAGAAAGCCCGTCAAGTTTGTCTCACTACTTCTTGTTCGTGTTTTTAAGTTAATTTTTTATTTTTTATTACAGCAAGTTTGATTACAATGCTTGGCTTGTTGTAGGTGTGGAAGATGTGGTTCTTTGACACATATACAGATGTCTGTTCTTCCTGGGATCCTTTGCCCATGTACGTTAAGACAGAATGTTGAGTAGTCCTCTCTTTGTATTCCGTAGGTCTTAGGTGATTATATATGTCACCTGTGTTTGTATATGTCTGTTAACCCCAATATCGTAATGAAACCCATCCTCACACCTTTCCATTGGTGAACCATAAGTTTGTTTAATGAATCTGTGATTGCCCTTCTCCGTGGAAATATCTGCCCTGGTATCCATTTTTAGGTAACACCTATAAGTGATATGATACGATATGTGTCTTTCACTTTCTGACTTACTACAAGTCCTGTGATAACCTCTAGGCTCATCTACGGTGCTGCAAATGGCATTGTGTCCTTTTTTTCCTTGGCTTCTATTCTGCTTTAGCGAGGTCCATTTTCAACACTGTGATTCCCTGAGGGTTGTGGATTAGCTGACGTGGGCAGCCTTATCCTGCCGGCCGGCCCTCCCCAGGTGTGCCTGGTTGAGGTCAATATAAACAGCGCTCCAGGCAGCAATAGCCCCTGAAGCTGTGCCTGCCTCCATATTCTTTGCCCCGTGAGCAGTCTCGGGGCTGTGCTGGTGGGAGGGAGTGAGGGGCCACAGCTTTGTTGGTGGCCCGGTGTGAGTGGAGTTCTGCTGGCCTTTCTGCAGGAGTTGCCAAGCTGCCACCTGTAAAGAAGAGGATGTGTCACCCATACCTCCCGCTGGAATTTCTCTCCGGACAGAGGTGAGGAAGGAAAAAATCAGTGGGGGCCGGGACAGGTGGGGTATCTCTGGCAGGACAATGGAAAGCTTCCGGAAGAGTGCCCTGGGCCAGGACCACCCTGGCTGGCCTGGAGGCACCAAGTTGGCCTGCGTTCTCTCGCTGTTGTGGCTCCACGGCCCTTCCTCTAGTCTTTCAAGCCCTTGTACATATTCAGGTGTTTTACCTGGGAAGGGTGGGAACAGTTCAGCAACAGCTGGCCTGGGGCTCAGCTCACCTTTGTTCAGAGATGCCTCGGCTCGGTCCCCCCGCTTTGCAATGAGGAAGCTCCTTGTGTGGGGTGTGGGTTGCTGGCTGTACGGGAGATGATTCCCCACCTCTGAACAATTTCAATATTGTTTACCGTTGGAGCAAGTGCCCTGATAGTGTTTTTCTCTGTATAACTGGTCGGTTCAGGTTTTTCTTCGTTTATGGTTCAAGTTAGCTTTTATTCCTCTTTTATGTATTTATAGATATAAGCATGGAAATAATTTATTCCTATAAATACATCTGTGTGAAGGGAAGAGCTTTTTTCTGTTTTATTTTTAAATTTTATATTTTAACATTTTGAAATTTAATTTTATTTACTTTTTTATACAGCGGGTTATTATTAGTTATGTATTTTATGCATATACATGTATACAGGTCAATCTCAATCTCCCAACTCGTCCCACCACCACCACCCCATGGCTTCCCACACTTGGTGTCCATACGTTTGTTCTCTACCTCTGTGTCTCTATTTCTTCCCTGCAAACCAGTTCATCTGTACCATTTTTTAGGTTCCACATATATGCATTAATATACAATATTTGTTTTCCCCTTTCTGACTTACTTCATTCTGTATGACTGTCTCTAGATCCATCGATGTCTCTACAAATGACCCAGATTCATTCCTTTTTATGGCCGAGTAATATTCCATTTTATATATGTACCCCATCTTTATCCATTCATCTGTCTTTGGGCGTTTAGTTTGCTTCCATTACCTGGCTATTGTAAATAGTGCTGCAATGAACATTGTGGTGAATGTGCCTTTTTGATTTATGGTTTTCTTTGGGTATATGCCCAGAAGTGGAATTGCTGGATCAGATGGTAATTCTATTTCTAGATTTTTTAAGGAAACTCCATAGTGTTCTCCATAGTGACTCTATCAATTTACATTCCCACCAATAGTGGAAGAGGGCTCCTTTTGTCCACACCCTCCCCAGAATTTGTTGTTTGTAGATTTTCTGATGATGCCGATTCTAACAGGTGTGAGGTGATACCTCATTGTAGTTTTGATTTGCATTTCTCTAATAATTAGTGCTCTTGAGCAGCTTCTCATGTGCGCCTTGGCCATCTCTGTGTCTTCTTTGAAGAAACGTCTCTTGAGATCTTCTGCCCATTTCCGTATTGGGAGGATCGTGGATGGTCAGGCTGTGTGCTGACGCACGTGTCAGTGCCAGCGTAAGGGCCAGGAGTAGGGTACATCATAGGGTAACGTGTAGGGCTGGTGGTGGGTTTCCGTTCCGGGCTAGGGTTAGGGTTAGGGAACGGCAAGGTTTAGGGAACAGGTGAGCATAGGGACACGTGGGAGAGGCAGGCTACGTGCTGACAAACGTGTCAGTGCCAGCGTACGGGTCTGGAGTAAAGTATGGTGTAGGGCTAGTTGTGGGTTTCCATTCCGCGCTAGGGTTAGGGTTAGGGAACGGCAAGGCTTAGGGCACAGCTGAGGGTACAGAAACGTGGGAGGGTCAGGCTATGTGCTGACGCACGTTTCAGTGCCAGTGTACGGGCCAGGATTAGGGTACGGAGTAGGGTAAGGTGTAGGGCTGTTGGTGGGTTTCTGTTCCGGGTTAGGGTTAGGGAACGGCAAGGCTTAGGGCACAGGTAAGGGTACTGAAACGAGGGAGAGGCACGCTACGTGCTGACACACGGGTCAGTGCCAGCGTACGCGCCAGAATTAGGGTACGGCGTAGGGTAAGGTGTAGGGCTGGTGGTGGGTTTCTGTTCCAGGGTAGGGTTAGGGTTAGGGATCGGCAAGGCTTAGGGCACAGGTGAGGGTATGGAAACATGGGAGTGGCAGGCTACGTGCTTACACAAGGGTCAGTTCCAGTGTACGGCCCAGGAGTAGGGTACGGCGTAGGGTAAGGTGTAGGGCTGGTGGTGGGTTTCCGTTTCCGGCTAGGGTTAGGGTTAGGGAATGGCAAGGCTTAGGGCACAGGTGAGGGTACAGAAACGTGGGAGGGTCAGGCTACGTGCTGACGCAAGTGTCAGTGCCAGCGTACGGCCCAGGAATAGGGTATGGCGTAGGGTAAAGTGTAGGGTTAGGGTTAGGGAACGGCAAGGCTTAGGGCACAGGTGAGGGTACGGAAACGTGGGAGGGTCAGGCTACATGCTGAAGCACGGGTCAGTGCCAGGGTGTGGACCAGGAGTAGGGTACGGCGTAGGGTAAGGTGTAAGACTGGTGGTGGGTGTCCATTCCGGGGTTTGATTAGGGTTAGGGAACGTCAAGTTTTAGGGCACAGGTGAGGGTACGGAAACGTGGGAGGGTCAGGCTACCTGCTGACGCATGGGTCAGTGCCAGCGTATGGGCCAGGAGTAGGGTACGGCGTAGGGTAAGGTGTAGGGCTGGTGGTGGGTTTCCGTTCTGGGCTAGGGTTAGGGTTAGGGAACGGCAAGGCTAAGGGCACAGGTGAGGGTACGGAAACTTGGGTGAGGCAGGCTACGTGCTGACGCACGGGTCAGTGCCAGCATACAGGCCAGGAGTAGGGTAAGGCATAGGGTATGGTGTAGGGCTGGTGGTGGGTTTCAGTTCAGGGCTAGGGTTAGGGTTAGTGAACGGCAAGGCTTAGGGCACAGGTGAGGGTACAGAAACGTGTTAGGTTCATGGTGCATGTTGATGCATGGAATAGTGTCATCGTACGCATTAGGATTAGGGTACGGCGTACAGTAAGGTGTACGGATGGCGGTAGGTTTACATTCCGGTGTAGGGTTAGGGATAGCGAATTGCAAGGTATAGGGCACAGGTGATGGTACGGAATTGTGTTAGGTTCAGGGTACGTGTTGACTCACGGGTTAGTGTGAGCGTACGCATGAGGATTAGGGTACCGCATAGAGTAAGGTGTAGGGTTGGTGGTAGGTTTCCGTTCCAGTCTAGGGTTATGTTTAGGGACTGGCAAAGTTTAGGGCACAGGTGAGGGTACGAAACGTGTTAGGGTCAGGGTACGTGTTGATGCACAGGTTAGTGTCAGCATACGAATTAGGATTAGGGTATGGCGTAAGGTAAGGTGTAGGGTTGGTGGTAGTTTTCCGTTCCGGGCTAGGGTTAAGGTAAGGGAACGGCAAGGTTTATGGCAGAGGTGAGGGTACGGAAACGTGTTAGGGTCAGGGTACGTGTTGACGTATGGATTAGGATTAGGGTACGGCTTAGGGTAAGGTGTAGGGCTGATGGTAGGTTTCTGTTCCGGGCTAAGGTTAAGGATAGGCAACGGCAAGGTTTGGGGCACAGCTGAGGGTACGGAAACGTGTTAGTGTCAGGGTACATGTTGACTCACCGGTTAGTGCCAGCGTACGGATTAGGATTAGTGTACCGCGTAGATAAGGTGCACGGTTGGTGGTAGGTTTCCGTTCCAGCCTATGGTTAGGGTTAGGGAAAGTCAAGGTTTCTATTTGTAGGTTTTTTAAGGAAACTCCATACTGTTCTCCATAGTGACTGTATCAATTTACATTCCCAACAATAGTGGAAGAGGGCTCCTTTTGTCCACACCCTCCCCAGAATTTGTTGTCTGTAGATTTTCTGATGATGCTGATTCTAACAGGTGTGAGGTGATACCTCATTGTAGTTTTGATTTGCATTTCTCTAATAATTAGTGCTCTTGAGCAGCTTTTCATGTGCGTCTTAGCCATCTCTGTGTCTTCTTTGAAGAAACGTCTCTTTAGATATTCTGCCCATGTTTGTATTGGGTTGTTTGTTTTTTTAATATTAAGCTGCATGAGCTGTTTATATATATTGGAGATTAAACCTTTGTCCATTGATTCGTTTGCAACTATTTTCGCCCCTTCTGAGGGATGCCTTTTTCCATTCCCGTGTTTTTAACCAAAAAAGAAAGAAAGACAAAGAAGCAGAACACTAATGTGCGTAAAATATGGCTTTTGAAACGGTCGTTTTGAAATATGGACGTCCTTTGAATTTTTTGGTCGATATGTGACCCCAGGATTTGTTTTCAGGGCAGGTGTCATTTACAGGCCTGCAATGATTTTGAATATCAACTGACCTTTAGCGCTGGGATTAAAGCTGCTGTTGTGTGAAACGGCCACAAGGTGGCAGCAGTTCTCTCTTTCAAATCAGGTTATTAGTGCAACAGAGCCTCAATGGAAGTCTTGTTCTAGATTGGAATTTAGAATGGAATGTGCCAGGAGAAAGCCCCTCAAGTTTGTCTCACTACTTCTTGTTCGTGTTTTTAATTTAATTTTTTATTTTTTATTACAGCAAGTTTGATTACAATGCTTGGCTTGTTGTAGGTGTGGAAGATGTGGTTCTTTGACACATATACAGATGTCTGTTCTTCCTGGGATCCTTTGCCCATGTACGTTAAGACAGAATGTTGAGTAGTCCTCTCTTTGTATTCCGTAGGTCTTAGGTGATTATATATGTCACCTGTGTTTGTATATGTCTGTTAACCCCAATATCGTAATGAAACCCATCCTCACACCTTTCCATTGGTGAACCATAAGTTTGTTTAATGAATCTGTGATTGCCCTTCTCCGTGGAAATATCTGCCCTGGTATCCATTTTTAGGTAACACCTATAAGTGATATGATACGATATGTGTCTTTCACTTTCTGACTTACTACAAGTCATGTGATAACCTCTAGGCTCACCTACGGTGCTGCAAATGGCATTGTGTCCTTTTTTTCCTTGGCTTCTATTCTGCTTTAGCGAGGTCCATTTTCAACACTGTGATTCCCTGAGGGTTGTGGATTAGCTGACGTGGGCAGCCTTATCCTGCCGGCTGGCCCTCCCCAGGTGTGCCTGGTTGAGGTCAATATAAACAGCGCTCCAGGCAGCAATAGCCCCTGAAGCTGTGCCTGCCTCCATATTCTTTGCCCCGTCAGCAGTCTCGGGGCTGTGCTGGTGGGAGGGAGTGAGGGGCCACAGCTTTGTTGGTGGCCCGGTGTGAGTGGAGTTCTGCTGGCCTTTCTGCAGGAGTTGCCAAGCTGCCACCTGTAAAGAAGAGGATGTGTCACCCATACCTCCCGCTGGAATTTCTCTCCGGACAGAGGTGAGGAAGGAAAAAATCAGTGGGGGCCGGGACAGGTGGGGTATCTCTGGCAGGACAATGGAAAGCTTCCGGAAGAGTGCCCTGGGCCAGGACCACCCTGGCTGGCCTGGAGGCACCAAGTTGGCCTGCGTTCTCTCGCTGTTGTGGCTCCACGGCCCTTCCTCTAGTCTTTCAAGCCCTTGTACATATTCAGGTGTTTTACCTGGGAAGGGTGGGAACAGTTCAGCAACAGCTGGCCTGGGGCTCAGCTCACCTTTGTTCAGAGATGCCTCGGCTCGGTCCCCCCGCTTTGCAATGAGGAAGCTCCTTGTGTGGGGTGTGGGTTGCTGGCTGTACGGGAGATGATTCCCCACCTCTGAACAATTTCAATATTGTTTACCGTTGGAGCAAGTGCCCTGATAGTGTTTTTCTCTGTATAACTGGTCGGTTCAGGTTTTTCTTCGTTTATGGTTCAAGTTAGCTTTTATTCCTCTTTTATGTATTTATAGATATAAGCATGGAAATAATTTATTCCTATAAATACATCTGTGTGAAGGGAAGAGCTTTTTTCTGTTTTATTTTTAAATTTTATATTTTAACATTTTGAAATTTAATTTTATTTACTTTTTTATACAGCGGGTTATTATTAGTTATGTATTTTATGCATATACATGTATACAGGTCAATCTCAATCTCCCAACTCGTCCCACCACCACCACCCCATGGCTTCCCACACTTGGTGTCCATACGTTTGTTCTCTACCTCTGTGTCTCTATTTCTTCCCTGCAAACCAGTTCATCTGTACCATTTTTTAGGTTCCACATATATGCATTAATATACAATATTTGTTTTCCCCTTTCTGACTTACTTCATTCTGTATGACTGTCTCTAGATCCATCGATGTCTCTACAAATGACCCAGATTCATTCCTTTTTATGGCCGAGTAATATTCCATTTTATATATGTACCCCATCTTTATCCATTCATCTGTCTTTGGGCGTTTAGTTTGCTTCCATTACCTGGCTATTGTAAATAGTGCTGCAATGAACATTGTGGTGAATGTGCCTTTTTGATTTATGGTTTTCTTTGGGTATATGCCCAGAAGTGGAATTGCTGGATCAGATGGTAATTCTATTTCTAGATTTTTTAAGGAAACTCCATAGTGTTCTCCATAGTGACTCTATCAATTTACATTCCCACCAATAGTGGAAGAGGGCTCCTTTTGTCCACACCCTCCCCAGAATTTGTTGTTTGTAGATTTTCTGATGATGCCGATTCTAACAGGTGTGAGGTGATACCTCATTGTAGTTTTGATTTGCATTTCTCTAATAATTAGTGCTCTTGAGCAGCTTCTCATGTGCGCCTTGGCCATCTCTGTGTCTTCTTTGAAGAAACGTCTCTTGAGATCTTCTGCCCATTTCCGTATTGGGAGGATCGTGGGATGGTCAGGCTGTGTGCTGACGCACGTGTCAGTGCCAGCGTAAGGGCCAGGAGTAGGGTACATCATAGGGTAACGTGTAGGGCTGGTGGTGGGTTTCCGTTCCGGGCTAGGGTTAGGGTTAGGGAACGGCAAGGTTTAGGGAACAGGTGAGCATAGGGACACGTGGGAGAGGCAGGCTACGTGCTGACAAACGTGTCAGTGCCAGCGTACGGGTCTGGAGTAAAGTATGGTGTAGGGCTAGTTGTGGGTTTCCATTCCGCGCTAGGGTTAGGGTTAGGGAACGGCAAGGCTTAGGGCACAGCTGAGGGTACAGAAACGTGGGAGGGTCAGGCTATGTGCTGACGCACGTTTCAGTGCCAGTGTACGGGCCAGGATTAGGGTACGGAGTAGGGTAAGGTGTAGGGCTGTTGGTGGGTTTCTGTTCCGGGTTAGGGTTAGGGAACGGCAAGGCTTAGGGCACAGGTAAGGGTACTGAAACGAGGGAGAGGCACGCTACGTGCTGACACACGGGTCAGTGCCAGCGTACGCGCCAGAATTAGGGTACGGCGTAGGGTAAGGTGTAGGGCTGGTGGTGGGTTTCTGTTCCAGGGTAGGGTTAGGGTTAGGGATCGGCAAGGCTTAGGGCACAGGTGAGGGTATGGAAACATGGGAGTGGCAGGCTACGTGCTTACACAAGGGTCAGTTCCAGTGTACGGCCCAGGAGTAGGGTACGGCGTAGGGTAAGGTGTAGGGCTGGTGGTGGGTTTCCGTTTCTGGCTAGGGTTAGGGTTAGGGAATGTCAAGGCTTAGGGCACAGGTGAGGGTACAGAAACGTGGGAGGGTCAGGCTACGTGCTGACGCAAGTGTCAGTGCCAGCGTACGGCCCAGGAATAGGGTATGGCGTAGGGTAAAGTGTAGGGTTAGGGTTAGGGAACGGCAAGGCTTAGGGCACAGGTGAGGGTACGGAAACGTGGGAGGGTCAGGCTACATGCTGAAGCACGGGTCAGTGCCAGGGTGTGGACCAGGAGTAGGGTACGGCGTAGGGTAAGGTGTAAGACTGGTGGTGGGTGTCCATTCCGGGGTTTGATTAGGGTTAGGGAACGTCAAGTTTTAGGGCACAGGTGAGGGTACGGAAACGTGGGAGGGTCAGGCTACCTGCTGACGCATGGGTCAGTGCCAGCGTATGGGCCAGGAGTAGGGTACGGCGTAGGGTAAGGTGTAGGGCTGGTGGTGGGTTTCCGTTCTGGGCTAGGGTTAGGGTTAGGGAACGGCAAGGCTAAGGGCACAGGTGAGGGTACGGAAACTTGGGTGAGGCAGGCTACGTGCTGACGCACGGGTCAGTGCCAGCATACAGGCCAGGAGTAGGGTAAGGCATAGGGTATGGTGTAGGGCTGGTGGTGGGTTTCAGTTCAGGGCTAGGGTTAGGGTTAGTGAACGGCAAGGCTTAGGGCACAGGTGAGGGTACAGAAACGTGTTAGGTTCATGGTGCATGTTGATGCATGGAATAGTGTCATCGTACGCATTAGGATTAGGGTACGGCGTACAGTAAGGTGTACGGATGGCGGTAGGTTTACATTCCGGTGTAGGGTTAGGGATAGCGAATTGCAAGGTATAGGGCACAGGTGATGGTACGGAATTGTGTTAGGTTCAGGGTACGTGTTGACTCACGGGTTAGTGTGAGCGTACGCATGAGGATTAGGGTACCGCATAGAGTAAGGTGTAGGGTTGGTGGTAGGTTTCCGTTCCAGTCTAGGGTTATGTTTAGGGACTGGCAAAGTTTAGGGCACAGGTGAGGGTACGAAACGTGTTAGGGTCAGGGTACGTGTTGATGCACAGGTTAGTGTCAGCATACGAATTAGGATTAGGGTATGGCGTAAGGTAAGGTGTAGGGTTGGTGGTAGTTTTCCGTTCCGGGCTAGGGTTAAGGTAAGGGAACGGCAAGGTTTATGGCAGAGGTGAGGGTACGGAAACGTGTTAGGGTCAGGGTACGTGTTGACGTATGGATTAGGATTAGGGTACGGCTTAGGGTAAGGTGTAGGGCTGATGGTAGGTTTCTGTTCCGGGCTAAGGTTAAGGATAGGCAACGGCAAGGTTTGGGGCACAGCTGAGGGTACGGAAACGTGTTAGTGTCAGGGTACATGTTGACTCACCGGTTAGTGCCAGCGTACGGATTAGGATTAGTGTACCGCGTAGATAAGGTGCACGGTTGGTGGTAGGTTTCCGTTCCAGCCTATGGTTAGGGTTAGGGAAAGTCAAGGTTTCTATTTGTAGGTTTTTTAAGGAAACTCCATACTGTTCTCCATAGTGACTGTATCAATTTACATTCCCAACAATAGTGGAAGAGGGCTCCTTTTGTCCACACCCTCCCCAGAGTTTGTTGTCTGTAGATTTTCTGATGATGCTGATTCTAACAGGTGTGAGGTGATACCTCATTGTAGTTTTGATTTGCATTTCTCTAATAATTAGTGCTCTTGAGCAGCTTTTCATGTGCGTCTTAGCCATCTCTGTGTCTTCTTTGAAGAAACGTCTCTTTAGATATTCTGCCCATGTTTGTATTGGGTTGTTTGTTTTTTTAATATTAAGCTGCATGAGCTGTTTATATATATTGGAGATTAAACCTTTGTCCATTGATTCGTTTGCAACTATTTTCGCCCCTTCTGAGGGATGCCTTTTTCCATTCCCGTGTTTTTAACCAAAAAAGAAAGAAAGACAAAGAAGCAGAACACTAATGTGCGTAAAATATGGCTTTTGAAACGGTCGTTTTGAAATATGGACGTCCTTTGAATTTTTTGGTCGATATGTGACCCCAGGATTTGTTTTCAGGGCAGGTGTCATTTACAGGCCTGCAATGATTTTGAATATCAACTGACCTTTAGCGCTGGGATTAAAGCTGCTGTTGTGTGAAACGGCCACAAGGTGGCAGCAGTTCTCTCTTTCAAATCAGGTTATTAGTGCAACAGAGCCTCAATGGAAGTCTTGTTCTAGATTGGAATTTAGAATGGAATGTGCCAGGAGAAAGCCCCTCAAGTTTGTCTCACTACTTCTTGTTCGTGTTTTTAAGTTAATTTTTTATTTTTTATTACAGCAAGTTTGATTACAATGCTTGGCTTGTTGTAGGTGTGGAAGATGTGGTTCTTTGACACATATACAGATGTCTGTTCTTCCTGGGATCCTTTGCCCATGTACGTTAAGACAGAATGTTGAGTAGTCCTCTCTTTGTATTCCGTAGGTCTTAGGTGATTATATATGTCACCTGTGTTTGTATATGTCTGTTAACCCCAATATCGTAATGAAACCCATCCTCACACCTTTCCATTGGTGAACCATAAGTTTGTTTAATGAATCTGTGATTGCCCTTCTCCGTGGAAATATCTGCCCTGGTATCCATTTTTAGGTAACACCTATAAGTGATATGATACGATATGTGTCTTTCACTTTCTGACTTACTACAAGTCATGTGATAACCTCTAGGCTCACCTACGGTGCTGCAAATGGCATTGTGTCCTTTTTTTCCTTGGCTTCTATTCTGCTTTAGCGAGGTCCATTTTCAACACTGTGATTCCCTGAGGGTTGTGGATTAGCTGACGTGGGCAGCCTTATCCTGCCGGCCGGCCCTCCCCAGGTGTGCCTGGTTGAGGTCAATATAAACAGCGCTCCAGGCAGCAATAGCCCCTGAAGCTGTGCCTGCCTCCATATTCTTTGCCCCGTGAGCAGTCTCGGGGCTGTGCTGGTGGGAGGGAGTGAGGGGCCACAGCTTTGTTGGTGGCCCGGTGTGAGTGGAGTTCTGCTGGCCTTTCTGCAGGAGTTGCCAAGCTGCCACCTGTAAAGAAGAGGATGTGTCACCCATACCTCCCGCTGGAATTTCTCTCCGGACAGAGGTGAGGAAGGAAAAAATCAGTGGGGGCCGGGACAGGTGGGGTATCTCTGGCAGGACAATGGAAAGCTTCCGGAAGAGTGCCCTGGGCCAGGACCACCCTGGCTGGCCTGGAGGCACCAAGTTGGCCTGCGTTCTCTCGCTGTTGTGGCTCCACGGCCCTTCCTCTAGTCTTTCAAGCCCTTGTACATATTCAGGTGTTTTACCTGGGAAGGGTGGGAACAGTTCAGCAACAGCTGGCCTGGGGCTCAGCTCACCTTTGTTCAGAGATGCCTCGGCTCGGTCCCCCCGCTTTGCAATGAGGAAGCTCCTTGTGTGGGGTGTGGGTTGCTGGCTGTACGGGAGATGATTCCCCACCTCTGAACAATTTCAATATTGTTTACCGTTGGAGCAAGTGCCCTGATAGTGTTTTTCTCTGTATAACTGGTCGGTTCAGGTTTTTCTTCGTTTATGGTTCAAGTTAGCTTTTATTCCTCTTTTATGTATTTATAGATATAAGCATGGAAATAATTTATTCCTATAAATACATCTGTGTGAAGGGAAGAGCTTTTTTCTGTTTTATTTTTAAATTTTATATTTTAACATTTTGAAATTTAATTTTATTTACTTTTTTATACAGCGGGTTATTATTAGTTATGTATTTTATGCATATACATGTATACAGGTCAATCTCAATCTCCCAACTCGTCCCACCACCACCACCCCATGGCTTCCCACACTTGGTGTCCATACGTTTGTTCTCTACCTCTGTGTCTCTATTTCTTCCCTGCAAACCAGTTCATCTGTACCATTTTTTAGGTTCCACATATATGCATTAATATACAATATTTGTTTTCCCCTTTCTGACTTACTTCATTCTGTATGACTGTCTCTAGATCCATCGATGTCTCTACAAATGACCCAGATTCATTCCTTTTTATGGCCGAGTAATATTCCATTTTATATATGTTCCCCATCTTTATCCATTCATCTGTCTTTGGGCGTTTAGTTTGCTTCCATTACCTGGCTATTGTAAATAGTGCTGCAATGAACATTGTGGTGAATGTGCCTTTTTGATTTATGGTTTTCTTTGGGTATATGCCCAGAAGTGGAATTGCTGGATCAGATGGTAATTCTATTTCTAGATTTTTTAAGGAAACTCCATAGTGTTCTCCATAGTGACTCTATCAATTTACATTCCCACCAATAGTGGAAGAGGGCTCCTTTTGTCCACACCCTCCCCAGAATTTGTTGTTTGTAGATTTTCTGATGATGCCGATTCTAACAGGTGTGAGGTGATACCTCATTGTAGTTTTGATTTGCATTTCTCTAATAATTAGTGCTCTTGAGCAGCTTCTCATGTGCGCCTTGGCCATCTCTGTGTCTTCTTTGAAGAAACGTCTCTTGAGATCTTCTGCCCATTTCCGTATTGGGAGGATCGTGGGATGGTCAGGCTGTGTGCTGACGCACGTGTCAGTGCCAGCGTAAGGGCCAGGAGTAGGGTACATCATAGGGTAACGTGTAGGGCTGGTGGTGGGTTTCCGTTCCGGGCTAGGGTTAGGGTTAGGGAACGGCAAGGTTTAGGGAACAGGTGAGCATAGGGACACGTGGGAGAGGCAGGCTACGTGCTGACAAACGTGTCAGTGCCAGCGTACGGGTCTGGAGTAAAGTATGGTGTAGGGCTAGTTGTGGGTTTCCATTCCGCGCTAGGGTTAGGGTTAGGGAACGGCAAGGCTTAGGGCACAGCTGAGGGTACAGAAACGTGGGAGGGTCAGGCTATGTGCTGACGCACGTTTCAGTGCCAGTGTACGGGCCAGGATTAGGGTACGGAGTAGGGTAAGGTGTAGGGCTGTTGGTGGGTTTCTGTTCCGGGTTAGGGTTAGGGAACGGCAAGGCTTAGGGCACAGGTAAGGGTACTGAAACGAGGGAGAGGCACGCTACGTGCTGACACACGGGTCAGTGCCAGCGTACGCGCCAGAATTAGGGTACGGCGTAGGGTAAGGTGTAGGGCTGGTGGTGGGTTTCTGTTCCAGGGTAGGGTTAGGGTTAGGGATCGGCAAGGCTTAGGGCACAGGTGAGGGTATGGAAACATGGGAGTGGCAGGCTACGTGCTTACACAAGGGTCAGTTCCAGTGTACGGCCCAGGAGTAGGGTACGGCGTAGGGTAAGGTGTAGGGCTGGTGGTGGGTTTCCGTTTCCGGCTAGGGTTAGGGTTAGGGAATGGCAAGGCTTAGGGCACAGGTGAGGGTACAGAAACGTGGGAGGGTCAGGCTACGTGCTGACGCAAGTGTCAGTGCCAGCGTACGGCCCAGGAATAGGGTATGGCGTAGGGTAAAGTGTAGGGTTAGGGTTAGGGAACGGCAAGGCTTAGGGCACAGGTGAGGGTACGGAAACGTGGGAGGGTCAGGCTACATGCTGAAGCACGGGTCAGTGCCAGGGTGTGGACCAGGAGTAGGGTACGGCGTAGGGTAAGGTGTAAGACTGGTGGTGGGTGTCCATTCCGGGGTTTGATTAGGGTTAGGGAACGTCAAGTTTTAGGGCACAGGTGAGGGTACGGAAACGTGGGAGGGTCAGGCTACCTGCTGACGCATGGGTCAGTGCCAGCGTATGGGCCAGGAGTAGGGTACGGCGTAGGGTAAGGTGTAGGGCTGGTGGTGGGTTTCCGTTCTGGGCTAGGGTTAGGGTTAGGGAACGGCAAGGCTAAGGGCACAGGTGAGGGTACGGAAACTTGGGTGAGGCAGGCTACGTGCTGACGCACGGGTCAGTGCCAGCATACAGGCCAGGAGTAGGGTAAGGCATAGGGTATGGTGTAGGGCTGGTGGTGGGTTTCAGTTCAGGGCTAGGGTTAGGGTTAGTGAACGGCAAGGCTTAGGGCACAGGTGAGGGTACAGAAACGTGTTAGGTTCATGGTGCATGTTGATGCATGGAATAGTGTCATCGTACGCATTAGGATTAGGGTACGGCATACAGTAAGGTGTACGGATGGCGGTAGGTTTACATTCCGGTGTAGGGTTAGGGATAGCGAATTGCAAGGTATAGGGCACAGGTGATGGTACGGAATTGTGTTAGGTTCAGGGTACGTGTTGACTCACGGGTTAGTGTGAGCGTACGCATGAGGATTAGGGTACCGCATAGAGTAAGGTGTAGGGTTGGTGGTAGGTTTCCGTTCCAGTCTAGGGTTATGTTTAGGGACTGGCAAAGTTTAGGGCACAGGTGAGGGTACGAAACGTGTTAGGGTCAGGGTACGTGTTGATGCACAGGTTAGTGTCAGCATACGAATTAGGATTAGGGTATGGCGTAAGGTAAGGTGTAGGGTTGGTGGTAGTTTTCCGTTCCGGGCTAGGGTTAAGGTAAGGGAACGGCAAGGTTTATGGCAGAGGTGAGGGTACGGAAACGTGTTAGGGTCAGGGTACGTGTTGACGTATGGATTAGGATTAGGGTACGGCTTAGGGTAAGGTGTAGGGCTGATGGTAGGTTTCTGTTCCGGGCTAAGGTTAAGGATAGGCAACGGCAAGGTTTGGGGCACAGCTGAGGGTACGGAAACGTGTTAGTGTCAGGGTACATGTTGACTCACCGGTTAGTGCCAGCGTACGGATTAGGATTAGTGTACCGCGTAGATAAGGTGCACGGTTGGTGGTAGGTTTCCGTTCCAGCCTATGGTTAGGGTTAGGGAAAGTCAAGGTTTCTATTTGTAGGTTTTTTAAGGAAACTCCATACTGTTCTCCATAGTGACTGTATCAATTTACATTCCCAACAATAGTGGAGGAGGGCTCCTTTTGTCCACACCCTCCCCAGAATTTGTTGTCTGTAGATTTTCTGATGATGCTGATTCTAACAGGTGTGAGGTGATACCTCATTGTAGTTTTGATTTGCATTTCTCTAATAATTAGTGCTCTTGAGCAGCTTTTCATGTGCGTCTTAGCCATCTCTGTGTCTTCTTTGAAGAAACGTCTCTTTAGATATTCTGCCCATGTTTGTATTGGGTTGTTTGTTTTTTTAATATTAAGCTGCATGAGCTGTTTATATATATTGGAGATTAAACCTTTGTCCATTGATTCGTTTGCAACTATTTTCGCCCCTTCTGAGGGATGCCTTTTTCCATTCCCGTGTTTTTAACCAAAAAAGAAAGAAAGACAAAGAAGCAGAACACTAATGTGCGTAAAATATGGCTTTTGAAACGGTCGTTTTGACATATGGACGTCCTTTGAATTTTTTGGTCGATATGTGACCCCAGGATTTGTTTTCAGGGCAGGTGTCATTTACAGGCCTGCAATGATTTTGAATATCAACTGACCTTTAGCGCTGGGATTAAAGCTGCTGTTGTGTGAAACGGCCACAAGGTGGCAGCAGTTCTCTCTTTCAAATCAGGTTATTAGTGCAACAGAGCCTCAATGGAAGTCTTGTTCTAGATTGGAATTTAGAATGGAATGTGCCAGGAGAAAGCCCCTCAAGTTTGTCTCACTACTTCTTGTTCGTGTTTTTAATTTAATTTTTTATTTTTTATTACAGCAAGTTTGATTACAATGCTTGGCTTGTTGTAGGTGTGGAAGATGTGGTTCTTTTACACATATACAGATGTCTGTTCTTCCTGGGATCCTTTGCCCATGTACGTTAAGACAGAATGTTGAGTAGTCCTCTCTTTGTATTCCGTAGGTCTTAGGTGATTATATATGTCACCTGTGTTTGTATATGTCTGTTAACCCCAATATCGTAATGAAACCCATCCTCACACCTTTCCATTGGTGAACCATAAGTTTGTTTAATGAATCTGTGATTGCCCTTCTCCGTGGAAATATCTGCCCTGGTATCCATTTTTAGGTAACACCTATAAGTGATATGATACGATATGTGTCTTTCACTTTCTGACTTACTACAAGTCATGTGATAACCTCTAGGCTCACCTACGGTGCTGCAAATGGCATTGTGTCCTTTTTTTCCTTGGCTTCTATTCTGCTTTAGCGAGGTCCATTTTCAACACTGTGATTCCCTGAGGGTTGTGGATTAGCTGACGTGGGCAGCCTTATCCTGCCGGCCGGCCCTCCCCAGGTGTGCCTGGTTGAGGTCAATATAAACAGCGCTCCAGGCAGCAATAGCCCCTGAAGCTGTGCCTGCCTCCATATTCTTTGCCCCGTGAGCAGTCTCGGGGCTGTGCTGGTGGGAGGGAGTGAGGGGCCACAGCTTTGTTGGTGGCCCGGTGTGAGTGGAGTTCTGCTGGCCTTTCTGCAGGAGTTGCCAAGCTGCCACCTGTAAAGAAGAGGATGTGTCACCCATACCTCCCGCTGGAATTTCTCTCCGGACAGAGGTGAGGAAGGAAAAAATCAGTGGGGGCCGGGACAGGTGGGGTATCTCTGGCAGGACAATGGAAAGCTTCCGGAAGAGTGCCCTGGGCCAGGACCACCCTGGCTGGCCTGGAGGCACCAAGTTGGCCTGCGTTCTCTCGCTGTTGTGGCTCCACGGCCCTTCCTCTAGTCTTTCAAGCCCTTGTACATATTCAGGTGTTTTACCTGGGAAGGGTGGGAACAGTTCAGCAACAGCTGGCCTGGGGCTCAGCTCACCTTTGTTCAGAGATGCCTCGGCTCGGTCCCCCCGCTTTGCAATGAGGAAGCTCCTTGTGTGGGGTGTGGGTTGCTGGCTGTACGGGAGATGATTCCCCACCTCTGAACAATTTCAATATTGTTTACCGTTGGAGCAAGTGCCCTGATAGTGTTTTTCTCTGTATAACTGGTCGGTTCAGGTTTTTCTTCGTTTATGGTTCAAGTTAGCTTTTATTCCTCTTTTATGTATTTATAGATATAAGCATGGAAATAATTTATTCCTATAAATACATCTGTGTGAAGGGAAGAGCTTTTTTCTGTTTTATTTTTAAATTTTATATTTTAACATTTTGAAATTTAATTTTATTTACTTTTTTATACAGCGGGTTATTATTAGTTATGTATTTTATGCATATACATGTATACAGGTCAATCTCAATCTCCCAACTCGTCCCACCACCACCACCCCATGGCTTCCCACACTTGGTGTCCATACGTTTGTTCTCTACCTCTGTGTCTCTATTTCTTCCCTGCAAACCAGTTCATCTGTACCATTTTTTAGGTTCCACATATATGCATTAATATACAATATTTGTTTTCCCCATTCTGACTTACTTCATTCTGTATGACTGTCTCTAGATCCATCGATGTCTCTACAAATGACCCAGATTCATTCCTTTTTATGGCCGAGTAATATTCCATTTTATATATGTTCCCCATCTTTATCCATTCATCTGTCTTTGGGCGTTTAGTTTGCTTCCATTACCTGGCTATTGTAAATAGTGCTGCAATGAACATTGTGGTGAATGTGCCTTTTTGATTTATGGTTTTCTTTGGGTATATGCCCAGAAGTGGAATTGCTGGATCAGATGGTAATTCTATTTCTAGATTTTTTAAGGAAACTCCATAGTGTTCTCCATAGTGACTCTATCAATTTACATTCCCACCAATAGTGGAAGAGGGCTCCTTTTGTCCACACCCTCCCCAGAATTTGTTGTTTGTAGATTTTCTGATGATGCCGATTCTAACAGGTGTGAGGTGATACCTCATTGTAGTTTTGATTTGCATTTCTCTAATAATTAGTGCTCTTGAGCAGCTTCTCATGTGCGCCTTGGCCATCTCTGTGTCTTCTTTGAAGAAACGTCTCTTGAGATCTTCTGCCCATTTCCGTATTGGGAGGATCGTGGGATGGTCAGGCTGTGTGCTGACGCACGTGTCAGTGCCAGCGTAAGGGCCAGGAGTAGGGTACATCATAGGGTAACGTGTAGGGCTGGTGGTGGGTTTCCGTTCCGGGCTAGGGTTAGGGTTAGGGAACGGCAAGGTTTAGGGAACAGGTGAGCATAGGGACACGTGGGAGAGGCAGGCTACGTGCTGACAAACGTGTCAGTGCCAGCGTACGGGTCTGGAGTAAAGTATGGTGTAGGGCTAGTTGTGGGTTTCCATTCCGCGCTAGGGTTAGGGTTAGGGAACGGCAAGGCTTAGGGCACAGCTGAGGGTACAGAAACGTGGGAGGGTCAGGCTATGTGCTGACGCACGTTTCAGTGCCAGTGTACGGGCCAGGATTAGGGTACGGAGTAGGGTAAGGTGTAGGGCTGTTGGTGGGTTTCTGTTCCGGGTTAGGGTTAGGGAACGGCAAGGCTTAGGGCACAGGTAAGGGTACTGAAACGAGGGAGAGGCACGCTACGTGCTGACACACGGGTCAGTGCCAGCGTACGCGCCAGAATTAGGGTACGGCGTAGGGTAAGGTGTAGGGCTGGTGGTGGGTTTCTGTTCCAGGGTAGGGTTAGGGTTAGGGATCGGCAAGGCTTAGGGCACAGGTGAGGGTATGGAAACATGGGAGTGGCAGGCTACGTGCTTACACAAGGGTCAGTTCCAGTGTACGGCCCAGGAGTAGGGTACGGCGTAGGGTAAGGTGTAGGGCTGGTGGTGGGTTTCCGTTTCCGGCTAGGGTTAGGGTTAGGGAATGGCAAGGCTTAGGGCACAGGTGAGGGTACAGAAACGTGGGAGGGTCAGGCTACGTGCTGACGCAAGTGTCAGTGCCAGCGTACGGCCCAGGAATAGGGTATGGCGTAGGGTAAAGTGTAGGGTTAGGGTTAGGGAACGGCAAGGCTTAGGGCACAGGTGAGGGTACGGAAACGTGGGAGGGTCAGGCTACATGCTGAAGCACGGGTCAGTGCCAGGGTGTGGACCAGGAGTAGGGTACGGCGTAGGGTAAGGTGTAAGACTGGTGGTGGGTGTCCATTCCGGGGTTTGATTAGGGTTAGGGAACGTCAAGTTTTAGGGCACAGGTGAGGGTACGGAAACGTGGGAGGGTCAGGCTACCTGCTGACGCATGGGTCAGTGCCAGCGTATGGGCCAGGAGTAGGGTACGGCGTAGGGTAAGGTGTAGGGCTGGTGGTGGGTTTCCGTTCTGGGCTAGGGTTAGGGTTAGGGAACGGCAAGGCTAAGGGCACAGGTGAGGGTACGGAAACTTGGGTGAGGCAGGCTACGTGCTGACGCACGGGTCAGTGCCAGCATACAGGCCAGGAGTAGGGTAAGGCATAGGGTATGGTGTAGGGCTGGTGGTGGGTTTCAGTTCAGGGCTAGGGTTAGGGTTAGTGAACGGCAAGGCTTAGGGCACAGGTGAGGGTACAGAAACGTGTTAGGTTCATGGTGCATGTTGATGCATGGAATAGTGTCATCGTACGCATTAGGATTAGGGTACGGCGTACAGTAAGGTGTACGGATGGCGGTAGGTTTACATTCCAGTGTAGGGTTAGGGATAGCGAATTGCAAGGTATAGGGCACAGGTGATGGTACGGAATTGTGTTAGGTTCAGGGTACGTGTTGACTCACGGGTTAGTGTGAGCGTACGCATGAGGATTAGGGTACCGCATAGAGTAAGGTGTAGGGTTGGTGGTAGGTTTCCGTTCCAGTCTAGGGTTATGTTTAGGGACTGGCAAAGTTTAGGGCACAGGTGAGGGTACGAAACGTGTTAGGGTCAGGGTACGTGTTGATGCACAGGTTAGTGTCAGCATACGAATTAGGATTAGGGTATGGCGTAAGGTAAGGTGTAGGGTTGGTGGTAGTTTTCCGTTCCGGGCTAGGGTTAAGGTAAGGGAACGGCAAGGTTTATGGCAGAGGTGAGGGTACGGAAACGTGTTAGGGTCAGGGTACGTGTTGACGTATGGATTAGGATTAGGGTACGGCTTAGGGTAAGGTGTAGGGCTGATGGTAGGTTTCTGTTCCGGGCTAAGGTTAAGGATAGGCAACGGCAAGGTTTGGGGCACAGCTGAGGGTACGGAAACGTGTTAGTGTCAGGGTACATGTTGACTCACCGGTTAGTGCCAGCGTACGGATTAGGATTAGTGTACCGCGTAGATAAGGTGCACGGTTGGTGGTAGGTTTCCGTTCCAGCCTATGGTTAGGGTTAGGGAAAGTCAAGGTTTCTATTTGTAGGTTTTTTAAGGAAACTCCATACTGTTCTCCATAGTGACTGTATCAATTTACATTCCCAACAATAGTGGAAGAGGGCTCCTTTTGTCCACACCCTCCCCAGAATTTGTTGTCTGTAGATTTTCTGATGATGCTGATTCTAACAGGTGTGAGGTGATACCTCATTGTAGTTTTGATTTGCATTTCTCTAATAATTAGTGCTCTTGAGCAGCTTTTCATGTGCGTCTTAGCCATCTCTGTGTCTTCTTTGAAGAAACGTCTCTTTAGATATTCTGCCCATGTTTGTATTGGGTTGTTTGTTTTTTTAATATTAAGCTGCATGAGCTGTTTATATATATTGGAGATTAAACCTTTGTCCATTGATTCGTTTGCAACTATTTTCGCCCCTTCTGAGGGATGCCTTTTTCCATTCCCGTGTTTTTAACCAAAAAAGAAAGAAAGACAAAGAAGCAGAACACTAATGTGCGTAAAATATGGCTTTTGAAACGGTCGTTTTGAAATATGGACGTCCTTTGAATTTTTTGGTCGATATGTGACCCCAGGATTTGTTTTCAGGGCAGGTGTCATTTACAGGCCTGCAATGATTTTGAATATCAACTGACCTTTAGCGCTGGGATTAAAGCTGCTGTTGTGTGAAACGGCCACAAGGTGGCAGCAGTTCTCTCTTTCAAATCAGGTTATTAGTGCAACAGAGCCTCAATGGAAGTCTTGTTCTAGATTGGAATTTAGAATGGAATGTGCCAGGAGAAAGCCCCTCAAGTTTGTCTCACTACTTCTTGTTCGTGTTTTTAATTTAATTTTTTACTTTTTATTACAGCAAGTTTGATTACAATGCTTGGCTTGTTGTAGGTGTGGAAGATGTGGTTCTTTTACACATATACAGATGTCTGTTCTTCCTGGGATCCTTTGCCCATGTACGTTAAGACAGAATGTTGAGTAGTCCTCTCTTTGTATTCCGTAGGTCTTAGGTGATTATATATGTCACCTGTGTTTGTATATGTCTGTTAACCCCAATATCGTAATGAAACCCATCCTCACACCTTTCCATTGGTGAACCATAAGTTTGTTTAATGAATCTGTGATTGCCCTTCTCCGTGGAAATATCTGCCCTGGTATCCATTTTTAGGTAACACCTATAAGTGATATGATACGATATGTGTCTTTCACTTTCTGACTTACTACAAGTCATGTGATAACCTCTAGGCTCACCTACGGTGCTGCAAATGGCATTGTGTCCTTTTTTTCCTTGGCTTCTATTCTGCTTTAGCGAGGTCCATTTTCAACAATTTGATTCCCTGAGGGTTGTGGATTAGCTGACGTGGGCAGCCTTATCCTGCCGGCCGGCCCTCCCCAGGTGTGCCTGGTTGAGGTCAATATAAACAGCGCTCCAGGCAGCAATAGCCCCTGAAGCTGTGCCTGCCTCCATATTCTTTGCCCCGTGAGCAGTCTCGGGGCTGTGCTGGTGGGAGGGAGTGAGGGGCCACAGCTTTGTTGGTGGCCCGGTGTGAGTGGAGTTCTGCTGGCCTTTCTGCAGGAGTT
Organism: Mesoplodon bidens; assembly: GCF_964165515.1. Lineage (NCBI taxonomy): Eukaryota > Metazoa > Chordata > Mammalia > Artiodactyla > Ziphiidae > Mesoplodon > Mesoplodon bidens. The sequence goes on along the minus strand of NW_027672640.1, from coordinate 372,661 downwards.
GCCAAGCTGCCACCTGTAAAGAAGAGGATGTGTCACCCATACCTCCCGCTGGAATTTCTCTCCGGACAGAGGTGAGGAAGGAAAAAATCAGTGGGGGCCGGGACAGGTGGGGTATCTCTGGCAGGACAATGGAAAGCTTCCGGAAGAGTGCCCTGGGCCAGGACCACCCTGGCTGGCCTGGAGGCACCAAGTTGGCCTGCGTTCTCTCGCTGTTGTGGCTCCACGGCCCTTCCTCTAGTCTTTCAAGCCCTTGTACATATTCAGGTGTTTTACCTGGGAAGGGTGGGAACAGTTCAGCAACAGCTGGCCTGGGGCTCAGCTCACCTTTGTTCAGAGATGCCTCGGCTCGGTCCCCCCGCTTTGCAATGAGGAAGCTCCTTGTGTGGGGTGTGGGTTGCTGGCTGTACGGGAGATGATTCCCCACCTCTGAACAATTTCAATATTGTTTACCGTTGGAGCAAGTGCCCTGATAGTGTTTTTCTCTGTATAACTGGTCGGTTCAGGTTTTTCTTCGTTTATGGTTCAAGTTAGCTTTTATTCCTCTTTTATGTATTTATAGATATAAGCATGGAAATAATTTATTCCTATAAATACATCTGTGTGAAGGGAAGAGCTTTTTTCTGTTTTATTTTTAAATTTTATATTTTAACATTTTGAAATTTAATTTTATTTACTTTTTTATACAGCGGGTTATTATTAGTTATGTATTTTATGCATATACATGTATACAGGTCAATCTCAATCTCCCAACTCGTCCCACCACCACCACCCCATGGCTTCCCACACTTGGTGTCCATACGTTTGTTCTCTACCTCTGTGTCTCTATTTCTTCCCTGCAAACCAGTTCATCTGTACCATTTTTTAGGTTCCACATATATGCATTAATATACAATATTTGTTTTCCCCTTTCTGACTTACTTCATTCTGTATGACTGTCTCTAGATCCATCGATGTCTCTACAAATGACCCAGATTCATTCCTTTTTATGGCCGAGTAATATTCCATTTTATATATGTTCCCCATCTTTATCCATTCATCTGTCTTTGGGCGTTTAGTTTGCTTCCATTACCTGGCTATTGTAAATAGTGCTGCAATGAACATTGTGGTGAATGTGCCTTTTTGATTTATGGTTTTCTTTGGGTATATGCCCAGAAGTGGAATTGCTGGATCAGATGGTAATTCTATTTCTAGATTTTTTAAGGAAACTCCATAGTGTTCTCCATAGTGACTCTATCAATTTACATTCCCACCAATAGTGGAAGAGGGCTCCTTTTGTCCACACCCTCCCCAGAATTTGTTGTTTGTAGATTTTCTGATGATGCCGATTCTAACAGGTGTGAGGTGATACCTCATTGTAGTTTTGATTTGCATTTCTCTAATAATTAGTGCTCTTGAGCAGCTTCTCATGTGCGCCTTGGCCATCTCTGTGTCTTCTTTGAAGAAACGTCTCTTGAGATCTTCTGCCCATTTCCGTATTGGGAGGATCGTGGGATGGTCAGGCTGTGTGCTGACGCACGTGTCAGTGCCAGCGTAAGGGCCAGGAGTAGGGTACATCATAGGGTAACGTGTAGGGCTGGTGGTGGGTTTCCGTTCCGGGCTAGGGTTAGGGTTAGGGAACGGCAAGGTTTAGGGAACAGGTGAGCATAGGGACACGTGGGAGAGGCAGGCTACGTGCTGACAAACGTGTCAGTGCCAGCGTACGGGTCTGGAGTAAAGTATGGTGTAGGGCTAGTTGTGGGTTTCCATTCCGCGCTAGGGTTAGGGTTAGGGAACGGCAAGGCTTAGGGCACAGCTGAGGGTACAGAAACGTGGGAGGGTCAGGCTATGTGCTGACGCACGTTTCAGTGCCAGTGTACGGGCCAGGATTAGGGTACGGAGTAGGGTAAGGTGTAGGGCTGTTGGTGGGTTTCTGTTCCGGGTTAGGGTTAGGGAACGGCAAGGCTTAGGGCACAGGTAAGGGTACTGAAACGAGGGAGAGGCACGCTACGTGCTGACACACGGGTCAGTGCCAGCGTACGCGCCAGAATTAGGGTACGGCGTAGGGTAAGGTGTAGGGCTGGTGGTGGGTTTCTGTTCCAGGGTAGGGTTAGGGTTAGGGATCGGCAAGGCTTAGGGCACAGGTGAGGGTATGGAAACATGGGAGTGGCAGGCTACGTGCTTACACAAGGGTCAGTTCCAGTGTACGGCCCAGGAGTAGGGTACGGCGTAGGGTAAGGTGTAGGGCTGGTGGTGGGTTTCCGTTTCCGGCTAGGGTTAGGGTTAGGGAATGGCAAGGCTTAGGGCACAGGTGAGGGTACAGAAACGTGGGAGGGTCAGGCTACGTGCTGACGCAAGTGTCAGTGCCAGCGTACGGCCCAGGAATAGGGTATGGCGTAGGGTAAAGTGTAGGGTTAGGGTTAGGGAACGGCAAGGCTTAGGGCACAGGTGAGGGTACGGAAACGTGGGAGGGTCAGGCTACATGCTGAAGCACGGGTCAGTGCCAGGGTGTGGACCAGGAGTAGGGTACGGCGTAGGGTAAGGTGTAAGACTGGTGGTGGGTGTCCATTCCGGGGTTTGATTAGGGTTAGGGAACGTCAAGTTTTAGGGCACAGGTGAGGGTACGGAAACGTGGGAGGGTCAGGCTACCTGCTGACGCATGGGTCAGTGCCAGCGTATGGGCCAGGAGTAGGGTACGGCGTAGGGTAAGGTGTAGGGCTGGTGGTGGGTTTCCGTTCTGGGCTAGGGTTAGGGTTAGGGAACGGCAAGGCTAAGGGCACAGGTGAGGGTACGGAAACTTGGGTGAGGCAGGCTACGTGCTGACGCACGGGTCAGTGCCAGCATACAGGCCAGGAGTAGGGTAAGGCATAGGGTATGGTGTAGGGCTGGTGGTGGGTTTCAGTTCAGGGCTAGGGTTAGGGTTAGTGAACGGCAAGGCTTAGGGCACAGGTGAGGGTACAGAAACGTGTTAGGTTCATGGTGCATGTTGATGCATGGAATAGTGTCATCGTACGCATTAGGATTAGGGTACGGCGTACAGTAAGGTGTACGGATGGCGGTAGGTTTACATTCCGGTGTAGGGTTAGGGATAGCGAATTGCAAGGTATAGGGCACAGGTGATGGTACGGAATTGTGTTAGGTTCAGGGTACGTGTTGACTCACGGGTTAGTGTGAGCGTACGCATGAGGATTAGGGTACCGCATAGAGTAAGGTGTAGGGTTGGTGGTAGGTTTCCGTTCCAGTCTAGGGTTATGTTTAGGGACTGGCAAAGTTTAGGGCACAGGTGAGGGTACGAAACGTGTTAGGGTCAGGGTACGTGTTGATGCACAGGTTAGTGTCAGCATACGAATTAGGATTAGGGTATGGCGTAAGGTAAGGTGTAGGGTTGGTGGTAGTTTTCCGTTCCGGGCTAGGGTTAAGGTAAGGGAACGGCAAGGTTTATGGCAGAGGTGAGGGTACGGAAACGTGTTAGGGTCAGGGTACGTGTTGACGTATGGATTAGGATTAGGGTACGGCTTAGGGTAAGGTGTAGGGCTGATGGTAGGTTTCTGTTCCGGGCTAAGGTTAAGGATAGGCAACGGCAAGGTTTGGGGCACAGCTGAGGGTACGGAAACGTGTTAGTGTCAGGGTACATGTTGACTCACCGGTTAGTGCCAGCGTACGGATTAGGATTAGTGTACCGCGTAGATAAGGTGCACGGTTGGTGGTAGGTTTCCGTTCCAGCATATGGTTAGGGTTAGGGAAAGTCAAGGTTTCTATTTGTAGGTTTTTTAAGGAAACTCCATACTGTTCTCCATAGTGACTGTATCAATTTACATTCCCAACAATAGTGGAGGAGGGCTCCTTTTGTCCACACCCTCCCCAGAATTTGTTGTCTGTAGATTTTCTGATGATGCTGATTCTAACAGGTGTGAGGTGATACCTCATTGTAGTTTTGATTTGCATTTCTCTAATAATTAGTGCTCTTGAGCAGCTTTTCATGTGCGTCTTAGCCATCTCTGTGTCTTCTTTGAAGAAACGTCTCTTTAGATATTCTGCCCATGTTTGTATTGGGTTGTTTGTTTTTTTAATATTAAGCTGCATGAGCTGTTTATATATATTGGAGATTAAACCTTTGTCCATTGATTCGTTTGCAACTATTTTCGCCCCTTCTGAGGGATGCCTTTTTCCATTCCCGTGTTTTTAACCAAAAAAGAAAGAAAGACAAAGAAGCAGAACACTAATGTGCGTAAAATATGGCTTTTGAAACGGTCGTTTTGAAATATGGACGTCCTTTGAATTTTTTGGTCGATATGTGACCCCAGGATTTGTTTTCAGGGCAGGTGTCATTTACAGGCCTGCAATGATTTTGAATATCAACTGACCTTTAGCGCTGGGATTAAAGCTGCTGTTGTGTGAAACGGCCACAAGGTGGCAGCAGTTCTCTCTTTCAAATCAGGTTATTAGTGCAACAGAGCCTCAATGGAAGTCTTGTTCTAGATTGGAATTTAGAATGGAATGTGCCAGGAGAAAGCCCCTCAAGTTTGTCTCACTACTTCTTGTTCGTGTTTTTAATTTAATTTTTTATTTTTTATTACAGCAAGTTTGATTACAATGCTTGGCTTGTTGTAGGTGTGGAAGATGTGGTTCTTTGACACATATACAGATGTCTGTTCTTCCTGGGATCCTTTGCCCATGTACGTTAAGACAGAATGTTGAGTAGTCCTCTCTTTGTATTCCGTAGGTCTTAGGTGATTATATATGTCACCTGTGTTTGTATATGTCTGTTAACCCCAATATCGTAATGAAACCCATCCTCACACCTTTCCATTGGTGAACCATAAGTTTGTTTAATGAATCTGTGATTGCCCTTCTCCGTGGAAATATCTGCCCTGGTATCCATTTTTAGGTAACACCTATAAGTGATATGATACGATATGTGTCTTTCACTTTCTGACTTACTACAAGTCATGTGATAACCTCTAGGCTCACCTACGGTGCTGCAAATGGCATTGTGTCCTTTTTTTCCTTGGCTTCTATTCTGCTTTAGCGAGGTCCATTTTCAACACTGTGATTCCCTGAGGGTTGTGGATTAGCTGACGTGGGCAGCCTTATCCTGCCGGCCGGCCCTCCCCAGGTGTGCCTGGTTGAGGTCAATATAAACAGCGCTCCAGGCAGCAATAGCCCCTGAAGCTGTGCCTGCCTCCATATTCTTTGCCCCGTGAGCAGTCTCGGGGCTGTGCTGGTGGGAGGGAGTGAGGGGCCACAGCTTTGTTGGTGGCCCGGTGTGAGTGGAGTTCTGCTGGCCTTTCTGCAGGAGTTGCCAAGCTGCCACCTGTAAAGAAGAGGATGTGTCACCCATACCTCCCGCTGGAATTTCTCTCCGGACAGAGGTGAGGAAGGAAAAAATCAGTGGGGGCCGGGACAGGTGGGGTATCTCTGGCAGGACAATGGAAAGCTTCCGGAAGAGTGCCCTGGGCCAGGACCACCCTGGCTGGCCTGGAGGCACCAAGTTGGCCTGCGTTCTCTCGCTGTTGTGGCTCCACGGCCCTTCCTCTAGTCTTTCAAGCCCTTGTACATATTCAGGTGTTTTACCTGGGAAGGGTGGGAACAGTTCAGCAACAGCTGGCCTGGGGCTCAGCTCACCTTTGTTCAGAGATGCCTCGGCTCGGTCCCCCCGCTTTGCAATGAGGAAGCTCCTTGTGTGGGGTGTGGGTTGCTGGCTGTACGGGAGATGATTCCCCACCTCTGAACAATTTCAATATTGTTTACCGTTGGAGCAAGTGCCCTGATAGTGTTTTTCTCTGTATAACTGGTCGGTTCAGGTTTTTCTTCGTTTATGGTTCAAGTTAGCTTTTATTCCTCTTTTATGTATTTATAGATATAAGCATGGAAATAATTTATTCCTATAAATACATCTGTGTGAAGGGAAGAGCTTTTTTCTGTTTTATTTTTAAATTTTATATTTTAACATTTTGAAATTTAATTTTATTTACTTTTTTATACAGCGGGTTATTATTAGTTATGTATTTTATGCATATACATGTATACAGGTCAATCTCAATCTCCCAACTCGTCCCACCACCACCACCCCATGGCTTCCCACACTTGGTGTCCATACGTTTGTTCTCTACCTCTGTGTCTCTATTTCTTCCCTGCAAACCAGTTCATCTGTACCATTTTTTAGGTTCCACATATATGCATTAATATACAATATTTGTTTTCCCCTTTCTGACTTACTTCATTCTGTATGACTGTCTCTAGATCCATCGATGTCTCTACAAATGACCCAGATTCATTCCTTTTTATGGCCGAGTAATATTCCATTTTATATATGTTCCCCATCTTTATCCATTCATCTGTCTTTGGGCGTTTAGTTTGCTTCCATTACCTGGCTATTGTAAATAGTGCTGCAATGAACATTGTGGTGAATGTGCCTTTTTGATTTATGGTTTTCTTTGGGTATATGCCCAGAAGTGGAATTGCTGGATCAGATGGTAATTCTATTTCTAGATTTTTTAAGGAAACTCCATAGTGTTCTCCATAGTGACTCTATCAATTTACATTCCCACCAATAGTGGAAGAGGGCTCCTTTTGTCCACACCCTCCCCAGAATTTGTTGTTTGTAGATTTTCTGATGATGCCGATTCTAACAGGTGTGAGGTGATACCTCATTGTAGTTTTGATTTGCATTTCTCTAATAATTAGTGCTCTTGAGCAGCTTCTCATGTGCGCCTTGGCCATCTCTGTGTCTTCTTTGAAGAAACGTCTCTTGAGATCTTCTGCCCATTTCCGTATTGGGAGGATCGTGGGATGGTCAGGCTGTGTGCTGACGCACGTGTCAGTGCCAGCGTAAGGGCCAGGAGTAGGGTACATCATAGGGTAACGTGTAGGGCTGGTGGTGGGTTTCCGTTCCGGGCTAGGGTTAGGGTTAGGGAACGGCAAGGTTTAGGGAACAGGTGAGCATAGGGACACGTGGGAGAGGCAGGCTACGTGCTGACAAACGTGTCAGTGCCAGCGTACGGGTCTGGAGTAAAGTATGGTGTAGGGCTAGTTGTGGGTTTCCATTCCGCGCTAGGGTTAGGGTTAGGGAACGGCAAGGCTTAGGGCACAGCTGAGGGTACAGAAACGTGGGAGGGTCAGGCTATGTGCTGACGCACGTTTCAGTGCCAGTGTACGGGCCAGGATTAGGGTACGGAGTAGGGTAAGGTGTAGGGCTGTTGGTGGGTTTCTGTTCCGGGTTAGGGTTAGGGAACGGCAAGGCTTAGGGCACAGGTAAGGGTACTGAAACGAGGGAGAGGCACGCTACGTGCTGACACACGGGTCAGTGCCAGCGTACGCGCCAGAATTAGGGTACGGCGTAGGGTAAGGTGTAGGGCTGGTGGTGGGTTTCTGTTCCAGGGTAGGGTTAGGGTTAGGGATCGGCAAGGCTTAGGGCACAGGTGAGGGTATGGAAACATGGGAGTGGCAGGCTACGTGCTTACACAAGGGTCAGTTCCAGTGTACGGCCCAGGAGTAGGGTACGGCGTAGGGTAAGGTGTAGGGCTGGTGGTGGGTTTCCGTTTCCGGCTAGGGTTAGGGTTAGGGAATGGCAAGGCTTAGGGCACAGGTGAGGGTACAGAAACGTGGGAGGGTCAGGCTACGTGCTGACGCAAGTGTCAGTGCCAGCGTACGGCCCAGGAATAGGGTATGGCGTAGGGTAAAGTGTAGGGTTAGGGTTAGGGAACGGCAAGGCTTAGGGCACAGGTGAGGGTACGGAAACGTGGGAGGGTCAGGCTACATGCTGAAGCACGGGTCAGTGCCAGGGTGTGGACCAGGAGTAGGGTACGGCGTAGGGTAAGGTGTAAGACTGGTGGTGGGTGTCCATTCCGGGGTTTGATTAGGGTTAGGGAACGTCAAGTTTTAGGGCACAGGTGAGGGTACGGAAACGTGGGAGGGTCAGGCTACCTGCTGACGCATGGGTCAGTGCCAGCGTATGGGCCAGGAGTAGGGTACGGCGTAGGGTAAGGTGTAGGGCTGGTGGTGGGTTTCCGTTCTGGGCTAGGGTTAGGGTTAGGGAACGGCAAGGCTAAGGGCACAGGTGAGGGTACGGAAACTTGGGTGAGGCAGGCTACGTGCTGACGCACGGGTCAGTGCCAGCATACAGGCCAGGAGTAGGGTAAGGCATAGGGTATGGTGTAGGGCTGGTGGTGGGTTTCAGTTCAGGGCTAGGGTTAGGGTTAGTGAACGGCAAGGCTTAGGGCACAGGTGAGGTTACAGAAACGTGTTAGGTTCATGGTGCATGTTGATGCATGGAATAGTGTCATCGTACGCATTAGGATTAGGGTACGGCGTACAGTAAGGTGTACGGATGGCGGTAGGTTTACATTCCGGTGTAGGGTTAGGGATAGCGAATTGCAAGGTATAGGGCACAGGTGATGGTACGGAATTGTGTTAGGTTCAGGGTACGTGTTGACTCACGGGTTAGTGTGAGCGTACGCATGAGGATTAGGGTACCGCATAGAGTAAGGTGTAGGGTTGGTGGTAGGTTTCCGTTCCAGTCTAGGGTTATGTTTAGGGACTGGCAAAGTTTAGGGCACAGGTGAGGGTACGAAACGTGTTAGGGTCAGGGTACGTGTTGATGCACAGGTTAGTGTCAGCATACGAATTAGGATTAGGGTATGGCGTAAGGTAAGGTGTAGGGTTGGTGGTAGTTTTCCGTTCCGGGCTAGGGTTAAGGTAAGGGAACGGCAAGGTTTATGGCAGAGGTGAGGGTACGGAAACGTGTTAGGGTCAGGGTACGTGTTGACGTATGGATTAGGATTAGGGTACGGCTTAGGGTAAGGTGTAGGGCTGATGGTAGGTTTCTGTTCCGGGCTAAGGTTAAGGATAGGCAACGGCAAGGTTTGGGGCACAGCTGAGGGTACGGAAACGTGTTAGTGTCAGGGTACATGTTGACTCACCGGTTAGTGCCAGCGTACGGATTAGGATTAGTGTACCGCGTAGATAAGGTGCACGGTTGGTGGTAGGTTTCCGTTCCAGCCTATGGTTAGGGTTAGGGAAAGTCAAGGTTTCTATTTGTAGGTTTTTTAAGGAAACTCCATACTGTTCTCCATAGTGACTGTATCAATTTACATTCCCAACAATAGTGGAGGAGGGCTCCTTTTGTCCACACCCTCCCCAGAATTTGTTGTCTGTAGATTTTCTGATGATGCTGATTCTAACAGGTGTGAGGTGATACCTCATTGTAGTTTTGATTTGCATTTCTCTAATAATTAGTGCTCTTGAGCAGCTTTTCATGTGCGTCTTAGCCATCTCTGTGTCTTCTTTGAAGAAACGTCTCTTTAGATATTCTGCCCATGTTTGTATTGGGTTGTTTGTTTTTTTAATATTAAGCTGCATGAGCTGTTTATATATATTGGAGATTAAACCTTTGTCCATTGATTCGTTTGCAACTATTTTCGCCCCTTCTGAGGGATGCCTTTTTCCATTCCCGTGTTTTTAACCAAAAAAGAAAGAAAGACAAAGAAGCAGAACACTAATGTGCGTAAAATATGGCTTTTGAAACGGTCGTTTTGAAATATGGACGTCCTTTGAATTTTTTGGTCGATATGTGACCCCAGGATTTGTTTTCAGGGCAGGTGTCATTTACAGGCCTGCAATGATTTTGAATATCAACTGACCTTTAGCGCTGGGATTAAAGCTGCTGTTGTGTGAAACGGCCACAAGGTGGCAGCAGTTCTCTCTTTCAAATCAGGTTATTAGTGCAACAGAGCCTCAATGGAAGTCTTGTTCTAGATTGGAATTTAGAATGGAATGTGCCAGGAGAAAGCCCCTCAAGTTTGTCTCACTACTTCTTGTTCGTGTTTTTAATTTAATTTTTTATTTTTTATTACAGCAAGTTTGATTACAATGCTTGGCTTGTTGTAGGTGTGGAAGATGTGGTTCTTTTACACATATACAGATGTCTGTTCTTCCTGGGATCCTTTGCCCATGTACGTTAAGACAGAATGTTGAGTAGTCCTCTCTTTGTATTCCGTAGGTCTTAGGTGATTATATATGTCACCTGTGTTTGTATATGTCTGTTAACCCCAATATCGTAATGAAACCCATCCTCACACCTTTCCATTGGTGAACCATAAGTTTGTTTAATGAATCTGTGATTGCCCTTCTCCGTGGAAATATCTGCCCTGGTATCCATTTTTAGGTAACACCTATAAGTGATATGATACGATATGTGTCTTTCACTTTCTGACTTACTACAAGTCATGTGATAACCTCTAGGCTCACCTACGGTGCTGCAAATGGCATTGTGTCCTTTTTTTCCTTGGCTTCTATTCTGCTTTAGCGAGGTCCATTTTCAACACTGTGATTCCCTGAGGGTTGTGGATTAGCTGACGTGGGCAGCCTTATCCTGCCGGCCGGCCCTCCCCAGGTGTGCCTGGTTGAGGTCAATATAAACAGCGCTCCAGGCAGCAATAGCCCCTGAAGCTGTGCCTGCCTCCATATTCTTTGCCCCGTGAGCAGTCTCGGGGCTGTGCTGGTGGGAGGGAGTGAGGGGCCACAGCTTTGTTGGTGGCCCGGTGTGAGTGGAGTTCTGCTGGCCTTTCTGCAGGAGTTGCCAAGCTGCCACCTGTAAAGAAGAGGATGTGTCACCCATACCTCCCGCTGGAATTTCTCTCCGGACAGAGGTGAGGAAGGAAAAAATCAGTGGGGGCCGGGACAGGTGGGGTATCTCTGGCAGGACAATGGAAAGCTTCCGGAAGAGTGCCCTGGGCCAGGACCACCCTGGCTGGCCTGGAGGCACCAAGTTGGCCTGCGTTCTCTCGCTGTTGTGGCTCCACGGCCCTTCCTCTAGTCTTTCAAGCCCTTGTACATATTCAGGTGTTTTACCTGGGAAGGGTGGGAACAGTTCAGCAACAGCTGGCCTGGGGCTCAGCTCACCTTTGTTCAGAGATGCCTCGGCTCGGTCCCCCCGCTTTGCAATGAGGAAGCTCCTTGTGTGGGGTGTGGGTTGCTGGCTGTACGGGAGATGATTCCCCACCTCTGAACAATTTCAATATTGTTTACCGTTGGAGCAAGTGCCCTGATAGTGTTTTTCTCTGTATAACTGGTCGGTTCAGGTTTTTCTTCGTTTATGGTTCAAGTTAGCTTTTATTCCTCTTTTATGTATTTATAGATATAAGCATGGAAATAATTTATTCCTATAAATACATCTGTGTGAAGGGAAGAGCTTTTTTCTGTTTTATTTTTAAATTTTATATTTTAACATTTTGAAATTTAATTTTATTTACTTTTTTATACAGCGGGTTATTATTAGTTATGTATTTTATGCATATACATGTATACAGGTCAATCTCAATCTCCCAACTCGTCCCACCACCACCACCCCATGGCTTCCCACACTTGGTGTCCATACGTTTGTTCTCTACCTCTGTGTCTCTATTTCTTCCCTGCAAACCAGTTCATCTGTACCATTTTTTAGGTTCCACATATATGCATTAATATACAATATTTGTTTTCCCCTTTCTGACTTACTTCATTCTGTATGACTGTCTCTAGATCCATCGATGTCTCTACAAATGACCCAGATTCATTCCTTTTTATGGCCGAGTAATATTCCATTTTATATATGTACCCCATCTTTATCCATTCATCTGTCTTTGGGCGTTTAGTTTGCTTCCATTACCTGGCTATTGTAAATAGTGCTGCAATGAACATTGTGGTGAATGTGCCTTTTTGATTTATGGTTTTCTTTGGGTATATGCCCAGAAGTGGAATTGCTGGATCAGATGGTAATTCTATTTCTAGATTTTTTAAGGAAACTCCATAGTGTTCTCCATAGTGACTCTATCAATTTACATTCCCACCAATAGTGGAAGAGGGCTCCTTTTGTCCACACCCTCCCCAGAATTTGTTGTTTGTAGATTTTCTGATGATGCCGATTCTAACAGGTGTGAGGTGATACCTCATTGTAGTTTTGATTTGCATTTCTCTAATAATTAGTGCTCTTGAGCAGCTTCTCATGTGCGCCTTGGCCATCTCTGTGTCTTCTTTGAAGAAACGTCTCTTGAGATCTTCTGCCCATTTCCGTATTGGGAGGATCGTGGGATGGTCAGGCTGTGTGCTGACGCACGTGTCAGTGCCAGCGTAAGGGCCAGGAGTAGGGTACATCATAGGGTAACGTGTAGGGCTGGTGGTGGGTTTCCGTTCCGGGCTAGGGTTAGGGTTAGGGAACGGCAAGGTTTAGGGAACAGGTGAGCATAGGGACACGTGGGAGAGGCAGGCTACGTGCTGACAAACGTGTCAGTGCCAGCGTACGGGTCTGGAGTAAAGTATGGTGTAGGGCTAGTTGTGGGTTTCCATTCCGCGCTAGGGTTAGGGTTAGGGAACGGCAAGGCTTAGGGCACAGCTGAGGGTACAGAAACGTGGGAGGGTCAGGCTATGTGCTGACGCACGTTTCAGTGCCAGTGTACGGGCCAGGATTAGGGTACGGAGTAGGGTAAGGTGTAGGGCTGTTGGTGGGTTTCTGTTCCGGGTTAGGGTTAGGGAACGGCAAGGCTTAGGGCACAGGTAAGGGTACTGAAACGAGGGAGAGGCACGCTACGTGCTGACACACGGGTCAGTGCCAGCGTACGCGCCAGAATTAGGGTACGGCGTAGGGTAAGGTGTAGGGCTGGTGGTGGGTTTCTGTTCCAGGGTAGGGTTAGGGTTAGGGATCGGCAAGGCTTAGGGCACAGGTGAGGGTATGGAAACATGGGAGTGGCAGGCTACGTGCTTACACAAGGGTCAGTTCCAGTGTACGGCCCAGGAGTAGGGTACGGCGTAGGGTAAGGTGTAGGGCTGGTGGTGGGTTTCCGTTTCCGGCTAGGGTTAGGGTTAGGGAATGGCAAGGCTTAGGGCACAGGTGAGGGTACAGAAACGTGGGAGGGTCAGGCTACGTGCTGACGCAAGTGTCAGTGCCAGCGTACGGCCCAGGAATAGGGTATGGCGTAGGGTAAAGTGTAGGGTTAGGGTTAGGGAACGGCAAGGCTTAGGGCACAGGTGAGGGTACGGAAACGTGGGAGGGTCAGGCTACATGCTGAAGCACGGGTCAGTGCCAGGGTGTGGACCAGGAGTAGGGTACGGCGTAGGGTAAGGTGTAAGACTGGTGGTGGGTGTCCATTCCGGGGTTTGATTAGGGTTAGGGAACGTCAAGTTTTAGGGCACAGGTGAGGGTACGGAAACGTGGGAGGGTCAGGCTACCTGCTGACGCATGGGTCAGTGCCAGCGTATGGGCCAGGAGTAGGGTACGGCGTAGGGTAAGGTGTAGGGCTGGTGGTGGGTTTCCGTTCTGGGCTAGGGTTAGGGTTAGGGAACGGCAAGGCTAAGGGCACAGGTGAGGGTACGGAAACTTGGGTGAGGCAGGCTACGTGCTGACGCACGGGTCAGTGCCAGCATACAGGCCAGGAGTAGGGTAAGGCATAGGGTATGGTGTAGGGCTGGTGGTGGGTTTCAGTTCAGGGCTAGGGTTAGGGTTAGTGAACGGCAAGGCTTAGGGCACAGGTGAGGGTACAGAAACGTGTTAGGTTCATGGTGCATGTTGATGCATGGAATAGTGTCATCGTACGCATTAGGATTAGGGTACGGCGTACAGTAAGGTGTACGGATGGCGGTAGGTTTACATTCCGGTGTAGGGTTAGGGATAGCGAATTGCAAGGTATAGGGCACAGGTGATGGTACGGAATTGTGTTAGGTTCAGGGTACGTGTTGACTCACGGGTTAGTGTGAGCGTACGCATGAGGATTAGGGTACCGCATAGAGTAAGGTGTAGGGTTGGTGGTAGGTTTCCGTTCCAGTCTAGGGTTATGTTTAGGGACTGGCAAAGTTTAGGGCACAGGTGAGGGTACGAAACGTGTTAGGGTCAGGGTACGTGTTGATGCACAGGTTAGTGTCAGCATACGAATTAGGATTAGGGTATGGCGTAAGGTAAGGTGTAGGGTTGGTGGTAGTTTTCCGTTCCGGGCTAGGGTTAAGGTAAGGGAACGGCAAGGTTTATGGCAGAGGTGAGGGTACGGAAACGTGTTAGGGTCAGGGTACGTGTTGACGTATGGATTAGGATTAGGGTACGGCTTAGGGTAAGGTGTAGGGCTGATGGTAGGTTTCTGTTCCGGGCTAAGGTTAAGGATAGGCAACGGCAAGGTTTGGGGCACAGCTGAGGGTACGGAAACGTGTTAGTGTCAGGGTACATGTTGACTCACCGGTTAGTGCCAGCGTACGGATTAGGATTAGTGTACCGCGTAGATAAGGTGCACGGTTGGTGGTAGGTTTCCGTTCCAGCCTATGGTTAGGGTTAGGGAAAGTCAAGGTTTCTATTTGTAGGTTTTTTAAGGAAACTCCATACTGTTCTCCATAGTGACTGTATCAATTTACATTCCCAACAATAGTGGAGGAGGGCTCCTTTTGTCCACACCCTCCCCAGAATTTGTTGTCTGTAGATTTTCTGATGATGCTGATTCTAACAGGTGTGAGGTGATACCTCATTGTAGTTTTGATTTGCATTTCTCTAATAATTAGTGCTCTTGAGCAGCTTTTCATGTGCGTCTTAGCCATCTCTGTGTCTTCTTTGAAGAAACGTCTCTTTAGATATTCTGCCCATGTTTGTATTGGGTTGTTTGTTTTTTTAATATTAAGCTGCATGAGCTGTTTATATATATTGGAGATTAAACCTTTGTCCATTGATTCGTTTGCAACTATTTTCGCCCCTTCTGAGGGATGCCTTTTTCCATTCCCGTGTTTTTAACCAAAAAAGAAAGAAAGACAAAGAAGCAGAACACTAATGTGCGTAAAATATGGCTTTTGAAACGGTCGTTTTGAAATATGGACGTCCTTTGAATTTTTTGGTCGATATGTGACCCCAGGATTTGTTTTCAGGGCAGGTGTCATTTACAGGCCTGCAATGATTTTGAATATCAACTGACCTTTAGCGCTGGGATTAAAGCTGCTGTTGTGTGAAACGGCCACAAGGTGGCAGCAGTTCTCTCTTTCAAATCAGGTTATTAGTGCAACAGAGCCTCAATGGAAGTCTTGTTCTAGATTGGAATTTAGAATGGAATGTGCCAGGAGAAAGCCCCTCAAGTTTGTCTCACTACTTCTTGTTCGTGTTTTTAATTTAATTTTTTATTTTTTATTACAGCAAGTTTGATTACAATGCTTGGCTTGTTGTAGGTGTGGAAGATGTGGTTCTTTTACACATATACAGATGTCTGTTCTTCCTGGGATCCTTTGCCCATGTACGTTAAGACAGAATGTTGAGTAGTCCTCTCTTTGTATTCCGTAGGTCTTAGGTGATTATATATGTCACCTGTGTTTGTATATGTCTGTTAACCCCAATATCGTAATGAAACCCATCCTCACACCTTTCCATTGGTGAACCATAAGTTTGTTTAATGAATCTGTGATTGCCCTTCTCCGTGGAAATATCTGCCCTGGTATCCATTTTTAGGTAACACCTATAAGTGATATGATACGATATGTGTCTTTCACTTTCTGACTTACTACAAGTCATGTGATAACCTCTAGGCTCACCTACGGTGCTGCAAATGGCATTGTGTCCTTTTTTTCCTTGGCTTCTATTCTGCTTTAGCGAGGTCCATTTTCAACACTGTGATTCCCTGAGGGTTGTGGATTAGCTGACGTGGGCAGCCTTATCCTGCCGGCCGGCCCTCCCCAGGTGTGCCTGGTTGAGGTCAATATAAACAGCGCTCCAGGCAGCAATAGCCCCTGAAGCTGTGCCTGCCTCCATATTCTTTGCCCCGTGAGCAGTCTCGGGGCTGTGCTGGTGGGAGGGAGTGAGGGGCCACAGCTTTGTTGGTGGCCCGGTGTGAGTGGAGTTCTGCTGGCCTTTCTGCAGGAGTTGCCAAGCTGCCACCTGTAAAGAAGAGGATGTGTCACCCATACCTCCCGCTGGAATTTCTCTCCGGACAGAGGTGAGGAAGGAAAAAATCAGTGGGGGCCGGGACAGGTGGGGTATCTCTGGCAGGACAATGGAAAGCTTCCGGAAGAGTGCCCTGGGCCAGGACCACCCTGGCTGGCCTGGAGGCACCAAGTTGGCCTGCGTTCTCTCGCTGTTGTGGCTCCACGGCCCTTCCTCTAGTCTTTCAAGCCCTTGTACATATTCAGGTGTTTTACCTGGGAAGGGTGGGAACAGTTCAGCAACAGCTGGCCTGGGGCTCAGCTCACCTTTGTTCAGAGATGCCTCGGCTCGGTCCCCGCGCTTTGCAATGAGGAAGCTCCTTGTGTGGGGTGTGGGTTGCTGGCTGTACGGGAGATGATTCCCCACCTCTGAACAATTTCAATATTGTTTACCGTTGGAGCAAGTGCCCTGATAGTGTTTTTCTCTGTATAACTGGTCGGTTCAGGTTTTTCTTCGTTTATGGTTCAAGTTAGCTTTTATTCCTCTTTTATGTATTTATAGATATAAGCATGGAAATAATTTATTCCTATAAATACATCTGTGTGAAGGGAAGAGCTTTTTTCTGTTTTATTTTTAAATTTTATATTTTAACATTTTGAAATTTAATTTTATTTACTTTTTTATACAGCGGGTTATTATTAGTTATGTATTTTATGCATATACATGTATACAGGTCAATCTCAATCTCCCAACTCGTCCCACCACCACCACCCCATGGCTTCCCACACTTGGTGTCCATACGTTTGTTCTCTACCTCTGTGTCTCTATTTCTTCCCTGCAAACCAGTTCATCTGTACCATTTTTTAGGTTCCACATATATGCATTAATATACAATATTTGTTTTCCCCTTTCTGACTTACTTCATTCTGTATGACTGTCTCTAGATCCATCGATGTCTCTACAAATGACCCAGATTCATTCCTTTTTATGGCCGAGTAATATTCCATTTTATATATGTTCCCCATCTTTATCCATTCATCTGTCTTTGGGCGTTTAGTTTGCTTCCATTACCTGGCTATTGTAAATAGTGCTGCAATGAACATTGTGGTGAATGTGCCTTTTTGATTTATGGTTTTCTTTGGGTATATGCCCAGAAGTGGAATTGCTGGATCAGATGGTAATTCTATTTCTAGATTTTTTAAGGAAACTCCATAGTGTTCTCCATAGTGACTCTATCAATTTACATTCCCACCAATAGTGGAAGAGGGCTCCTTTTGTCCACACCCTCCCCAGAATTTGTTGTTTGTAGATTTTCTGATGATGCCGATTCTAACAGGTGTGAGGTGATACCTCATTGTAGTTTTGATTTGCATTTCTCTAATAATTAGTGCTCTTGAGCAGCTTCTCATGTGCGCCTTGGCCATCTCTGTGTCTTCTTTGAAGAAACGTCTCTTGAGATCTTCTGCCCATTTCCGTATTGGGAGGATCGTGGGATGGTCAGGCTGTGTGCTGACGCACGTGTCAGTGCCAGCGTAAGGGCCAGGAGTAGGGTACATCATAGGGTAACGTGTAGGGCTGGTGGTGGGTTTCCGTTCCGGGCTAGGGTTAGGGTTAGGGAACGGCAAGGTTTAGGGAACAGGTGAGCATAGGGACACGTGGGAGAGGCAGGCTACGTGCTGACAAACGTGTCAGTGCCAGCGTACGGGTCTGGAGTAAAGTATGGTGTAGGGCTAGTTGTGGGTTTCCATTCCGCGCTAGGGTTAGGGTTAGGGAACGGCAAGGCTTAGGGCACAGCTGAGGGTACAGAAACGTGGGAGGGTCAGGCTATGTGCTGACGCACGTTTCAGTGCCAGTGTACGGGCCAGGATTAGGGTACGGAGTAGGGTAAGGTGTAGGGCTGTTGGTGGGTTTCTGTTCCGGGTTAGGGTTAGGGAACGGCAAGGCTTAGGGCACAGGTAAGGGTACTGAAACGAGGGAGAGGCACGCTACGTGCTGACACACGGGTCAGTGCCAGCGTACGCGCCAGAATTAGGGTACGGCGTAGGGTAAGGTGTAGGGCTGGTGGTGGGTTTCTGTTCCAGGGTAGGGTTAGGGTTAGGGATCGGCAAGGCTTAGGGCACAGGTGAGGGTATGGAAACATGGGAGTGGCAGGCTACGTGCTTACACAAGGGTCAGTTCCAGTGTACGGCCCAGGAGTAGGGTACGGCGTAGGGTAAGGTGTAGGGCTGGTGGTGGGTTTCCGTTTCCGGCTAGGGTTAGGGTTAGGGAATGGCAAGGCTTAGGGCACAGGTGAGGGTACAGAAACGTGGGAGGGTCAGGCTACGTGCTGACGCAAGTGTCAGTGCCAGCGTACGGCCCAGGAATAGGGTATGGCGTAGGGTAAAGTGTAGGGTTAGGGTTAGGGAACGGCAAGGCTTAGGGCACAGGTGAGGGTACGGAAACGTGGGAGGGTCAGGCTACATGCTGAAGCACGGGTCAGTGCCAGGGTGTGGACCAGGAGTAGGGTACGGCGTAGGGTAAGGTGTAAGACTGGTGGTGGGTGTCCATTCCGGGGTTTGATTAGGGTTAGGGAACGTCAAGTTTTAGGGCACAGGTGAGGGTACGGAAACGTGGGAGGGTCAGGCTACCTGCTGACGCATGGGTCAGTGCCAGCGTATGGGCCAGGAGTAGGGTACGGCGTAGGGTAAGGTGTAGGGCTGGTGGTGGGTTTCCGTTCTGGGCTAGGGTTAGGGTTAGGGAACGGCAAGGCTAAGGGCACAGGTGAGGGTACGGAAACTTGGGTGAGGCAGGCTACGTGCTGACGCACGGGTCAGTGCCAGCATACAGGCCAGGAGTAGGGTAAGGCATAGGGTATGGTGTAGGGCTGGTGGTGGGTTTCAGTTCAGGGCTAGGGTTAGGGTTAGTGAACGGCAAGGCTTAGGGCACAGGTGAGGGTACAGAAACGTGTTAGGTTCATGGTGCATGTTGATGCATGGAATAGTGTCATCGTACGCATTAGGATTAGGGTACGGCGTACAGTAAGGTGTACGGATGGCGGTAGGTTTACATTCCGGTGTAGGGTTAGGGATAGCGAATTGCAAGGTATAGGGCACAGGTGATGGTACGGAATTGTGTTAGGTTCAGGGTACGTGTTGACTCACGGGTTAGTGTGAGCGTACGCATGAGGATTAGGGTACCGCATAGAGTAAGGTGTAGGGTTGGTGGTAGGTTTCCGTTCCAGTCTAGGGTTATGTTTAGGGACTGGCAAAGTTTAGGGCACAGGTGAGGGTACGAAACGTGTTAGGGTCAGGGTACGTGTTGATGCACAGGTTAGTGTCAGCATACGAATTAGGATTAGGGTATGGCGTAAGGTAAGGTGTAGGGTTGGTGGTAGTTTTCCGTTCCGGGCTAGGGTTAAGGTAAGGGAACGGCAAGGTTTATGGCAGAGGTGAGGGTACGGAAACGTGTTAGGGTCAGGGTACGTGTTGACGTATGGATTAGGATTAGGGTACGGCTTAGGGTAAGGTGTAGGGCTGATGGTAGGTTTCTGTTCCGGGCTAAGGTTAAGGATAGGCAACGGCAAGGATTGGGGCACAGCTGAGGGTACGGAAACGTGTTAGTGTCAGGGTACATGTTGACTCACCGGTTAGTGCCAGCGTACGGATTAGGATTAGTGTACCGCGTAGATAAGGTGCACGGTTGGTGGTAGGTTTCCGTTCCAGCCTATGGTTAGGGTTAGGGAAAGTCAAGGTTTCTATTTGTAGGTTTTTTAAGGAAACTCCATACTGTTCTCCATAGTGACTGTATCAATTTACATTCCCAACAATAGTGGAGGAGGGCTCCTTTTGTCCACACCCTCCCCAGAATTTGTTGTCTGTAGATTTTCTGATGATGCTGATTCTAACAGGTGTGAGGTGATACCTCATTGTAGTTTTGATTTGCATTTCTCTAATAATTAGTGCTCTTGAGCAGCTTTTCATGTGCGTCTTAGCCATCTCTGTGTCTTCTTTGAAGAAACGTCTCTTTAGGTATTCTGCCCATGTTTGTATTGGGTTGTTTGTTTTTTTAATATTAAGCTGCATGAGCTGTTTATATATATTGGAGATTAAACCTTTGTCCATTGATTCGTTTGCAACTATTTTCGCCCCTTCTGAGGGATGCCTTTTTCCATTCCCGTGTTTTTAACCAAAAAAGAAAGAAAGACAAAGAAGCAGAACACTAATGTGCGTAAAATATGGCTTTTGAAACGGTCGTTTTGAAATATGGACGTCCTTTGAATTTTTTGGTCGATATGTGACCGCAGGATTTGTTTTCAGGGCAGGTGTCATTTACAGGCCTGCAATGATTTTGAATATCAACTGACCTTTAGCGCTGGGATTAAAGCTGCTGTTGTGTGAAACGGCCACAAGGTGGCAGCAGTTCTCTCTTTCAAATCAGGTTATTAGTGCAACAGAGCCTCAATGGAAGTCTTGTTCTAGATTGGAATTTAGAATGGAATGTGCCAGGAGAAAGCCCCTCAAGTTTGTCTCACTACTTCTTGTTCGTGTTTTTAATTTAATTTTTTATTTTTTATTACAGCAAGTTTGATTACAATGCTTGGCTTGTTGTAGGTGTGGAAGATGTGGTTCTTTTACACATATACAGATGTCTGTTCTTCCTGGGATCCTTTGCCCATGTACGTTAAGACAGAATGTTGAGTAGT
The DNA here is from genome assembly GCF_964165515.1 of Mesoplodon bidens. NCBI lineage: Eukaryota > Metazoa > Chordata > Mammalia > Artiodactyla > Ziphiidae > Mesoplodon > Mesoplodon bidens. Next base: position 352,151 of record NW_027672640.1, on the reverse strand, counting down.
CCTCTCTTTGTATTCCGTAGGTCTTAGGTGATTATATATGTCACCTGTGTTTGTATATGTCTGTTAACCCCAATATCGTAATGAAACCCATCCTCACACCTTTCCATTGGTGAACCATAAGTTTGTTTAATGAATCTGTGATTGCCCTTCTCCGTGGAAATATCTGCCCTGGTATCCATTTTTAGGTAACACCTATAAGTGATATGATACGATATGTGTCTTTCACTTTCTGACTTACTACAAGTCATGTGATAACCTCTAGGCTCACCTACGGTGCTGCAAATGGCATTGTGTCCTTTTTTTCCTTGGCTTCTATTCTGCTTTAGCGAGGTCCATTTTCAACACTGTGATTCCCTGAGGGTTGTGGATTAGCTGACGTGGGCAGCCTTATCCTGCCGGCCGGCCCTCCCCAGGTGTGCCTGGTTGAGGTCAATATAAACAGCGCTCCAGGCAGCAATAGCCCCTGAAGCTGTGCCTGCCTCCATATTCTTTGCCCCGTGAGCAGTCTCGGGGCTGTGCTGGTGGGAGGGAGTGAGGGGCCACAGCTTTGTTGGTGGCCCGGTGTGAGTGGAGTTCTGCTGGCCTTTCTGCAGGAGTTGCCAAGCTGCCACCTGTAAAGAAGAGGATGTGTCACCCATACCTCCCGCTGGAATTTCTCTCCGGACAGAGGTGAGGAAGGAAAAAATCAGTGGGGGCCGGGACAGGTGGGGTATCTCTGGCAGGACAATGGAAAGCTTCCGGAAGAGTGCCCTGGGCCAGGACCACCCTGGCTGGCCTGGAGGCACCAAGTTGGCCTGCGTTCTCTCGCTGTTGTGGCTCCACGGCCCTTCCTCTAGTCTTTCAAGCCCTTGTACATATTCAGGTGTTTTACCTGGGAAGGGTGGGAACAGTTCAGCAACAGCTGGCCTGGGGCTCAGCTCACCTTTGTTCAGAGATGCCTCGGCTCGGTCCCCCCGCTTTGCAATGAGGAAGCTCCTTGTGTGGGGTGTGGGTTGCTGGCTGTACGGGAGATGATTCCCCACCTCTGAACAATTTCAATATTGTTTACCGTTGGAGCAAGTGCCCTGATAGTGTTTTTCTCTGTATAACTGGTCGGTTCAGGTTTTTCTTCGTTTATGGTTCAAGTTAGCTTTTATTCCTCTTTTATGTATTTATAGATATAAGCATGGAAATAATTTATTCCTATAAATACATCTGTGTGAAGGGAAGAGCTTTTTTCTGTTTTATTTTTAAATTTTATATTTTAACATTTTGAAATTTAATTTTATTTACTTTTTTATACAGCGGGTTATTATTAGTTATGTATTTTATGCATATACATGTATACAGGTCAATCTCAATCTCCCAACTCGTCCCACCACCACCACCCCATGGCTTCCCACACTTGGTGTCCATACGTTTGTTCTCTACCTCTGTGTCTCTATTTCTTCCCTGCAAACCAGTTCATCTGTACCATTTTTTAGGTTCCACATATATGCATTAATATACAATATTTGTTTTCCCCTTTCTGACTTACTTCATTCTGTATGACTGTCTCTAGATCCATCGATGTCTCTACAAATGACCCAGATTCATTCCTTTTTATGGCCGAGTAATATTCCATTTTATATATGTACCCCATCTTTATCCATTCATCTGTCTTTGGGCATTTAGTTTGCTTCCATTACCTGGCTATTGTAAATAGTGCTGCAATGAACATTGTGGTGAATGTGCCTTTTTGATTTATGGTTTTCTTTGGGTATATGCCCAGAAGTGGAATTGCTGGATCAGATGGTAATTCTATTTCTAGATTTTTTAAGGAAACTCCATAGTGTTCTCCATAGTGACTCTATCAATTTACATTCCCACCAATAGTGGAAGAGGGCTCCTTTTGTCCACACCCTCCCCAGAATTTGTTGTTTGTAGATTTTCTGATGATGCCGATTCTAACAGGTGTGAGGTGATACCTCATTGTAGTTTTGATTTGCATTTCTCTAATAATTAGTGCTCTTGAGCAGCTTCTCATGTGCGCCTTGGCCATCTCTGTGTCTTCTTTGAAGAAACGTCTCTTGAGATCTTCTGCCCATTTCCGTATTGGGAGGATCGTGGGATGGTCAGGCTGTGTGCTGACGCACGTGTCAGTGCCAGCGTAAGGGCCAGGAGTAGGGTACATCATAGGGTAACGTGTAGGGCTGGTGGTGGGTTTCCGTTCCGGGCTAGGGTTAGGGTTAGGGAACGGCAAGGTTTAGGGAACAGGTGAGCATAGGGACACGTGGGAGAGGCAGGCTACGTGCTGACAAACGTGTCAGTGCCAGCGTACGGGTCTGGAGTAAAGTATGGTGTAGGGCTAGTTGTGGGTTTCCATTCCGCGCTAGGGTTAGGGTTAGGGAACGGCAAGGCTTAGGGCACAGCTGAGGGTACAGAAACGTGGGAGGGTCAGGCTATGTGCTGACGCACGTTTCAGTGCCAGTGTACGGGCCAGGATTAGGGTACGGAGTAGGGTAAGGTGTAGGGCTGTTGGTGGGTTTCTGTTCCGGGTTAGGGTTAGGGAACGGCAAGGCTTAGGGCACAGGTAAGGGTACTGAAACGAGGGAGAGGCACGCTACGTGCTGACACACGGGTCAGTGCCAGCGTACGCGCCAGAATTAGGGTACGGCGTAGGGTAAGGTGTAGGGCTGGTGGTGGGTTTCTGTTCCAGGGTAGGGTTAGGGTTAGGGATCGGCAAGGCTTAGGGCACAGGTGAGGGTATGGAAACATGGGAGTGGCAGGCTACGTGCTTACACAAGGGTCAGTTCCAGTGTTCGGCCCAGGAGTAGGGTACGGCGTAGGGTAAGGTGTAGGGCTGGTGGTGGGTTTCCGTTTCCGGCTAGGGTTAGGGTTAGGGAATGGCAAGGCTTAGGGCACAGGTGAGGGTACAGAAACGTGGGAGGGTCAGGCTACGTGCTGACGCAAGTGTCAGTGCCAGCGTACGGCCCAGGAATAGGGTATGGCGTAGGGTAAAGTGTAGGGTTAGGGTTAGGGAACGGCAAGGCTTAGGGCACAGGTGAGGGTACGGAAACGTGGGAGGGTCAGGCTACATGCTGAAGCACGGGTCAGTGCCAGGGTGTGGACCAGGAGTAGGGTACGGCGTAGGGTAAGGTGTAAGCCTGGTGGTGGGTGTCCATTCCGGGGTTTGATTAGGGTTAGGGAACGTCAAGTTTTAGGGCACAGGTGAGGGTACGGAAACGTGGGAGGGTCAGGCTACCTGCTGACGCATGGGTCAGTGCCAGCGTATGGGCCAGGAGTAGGGTACGGCGTAGGGTAAGGTGTAGGGCTGGTGGTGGGTTTCCGTTCTGGGCTAGGGTTAGGGTTAGGGAACGGCAAGGCTAAGGGCACAGGTGAGGGTACGGAAACTTGGGTGAGGCAGGCTACGTGCTGACGCACGGGTCAGTGCCAGCATACAGGCCAGGAGTAGGGTAAGGCATAGGGTATGGTGTAGGGCTGGTGGTGGGTTTCAGTTCAGGGCTAGGGTTAGGGTTAGTGAACGGCAAGGCTTAGGGCACAGGTGAGGGTACAGAAACGTGTTAGGTTCATGGTGCATGTTGATGCATGGAATAGTGTCATCGTACGCATTAGGATTAGGGTACGGCGTACAGTAAGGTGTACGGATGGCGGTAGGTTTACATTCCGGTGTAGGGTTAGGGATAGCGAATTGCAAGGTATAGGGCACAGGTGATGGTACGGAATTGTGTTAGGTTCAGGGTACGTGTTGACTCACGGGTTAGTGTGAGCGTACGCATGAGGATTAGGGTACCGCATAGAGTAAGGTGTAGGGTTGGTGGTAGGTTTCCGTTCCAGTCTAGGGTTATGTTTAGGGACTGGCAAAGTTTAGGGCACAGGTGAGGGTACGAAACGTGTTAGGGTCAGGGTACGTGTTGATGCACAGGTTAGTGTCAGCATACGAATTAGGATTAGGGTATGGCGTAAGGTAAGGTGTAGGGTTGGTGGTAGTTTTCCGTTCCGGGCTAGGGTTAAGGTAAGGGAACGGCAAGGTTTATGGCAGAGGTGAGGGTACGGAAACGTGTTAGGGTCAGGGTACGTGTTGACGTATGGATTAGGATTAGGGTACGGCTTAGGGTAAGGTGTAGGGCTGATGGTAGGTTTCTGTTCCGGGCTAAGGTTAAGGATAGGCAACGGCAAGGTTTGGGGCACAGCTGAGGGTACGGAAACGTGTTAGTGTCAGGGTACATGTTGACTCACCGGTTAGTGCCAGCGTACGGATTAGGATTAGTGTACCGCGTAGATAAGGTGAACGGTTGGTGGTAGGTTTCCGTTCCAGCCTATGGTTAGGGTTAGGGAAAGTCAAGGTTTCTATTTGTAGGTTTTTTAAGGAAACTCCATACTGTTCTCCATAGTGACTGTATCAATTTACATTCCCAACAATAGTGGAGGAGGGCTCCTTTTGTCCACACCCTCCCCAGAATTTGTTGTCTGTAGATTTTCTGATGATGCTGATTCTAACAGGTGTGAGGTGATACCTCATTGTAGTTTTGATTTGCATTTCTCTAATAATTAGTGCTCTTGAGCAGCTTTTCATGTGCGTCTTAGCCATCTCTGTGTCTTCTTTGAAGAAACGTCTCTTTAGATATTCTGCCCATGTTTGTATTGGGTTGTTTGTTTTTTTAATATTAAGCTGCATGAGCTGTTTATATATATTGGAGATTAAACCTTTGTCCATTGATTCGTTTGCAACTATTTTCGCCCCTTCTGAGGGATGCCTTTTTCCATTCCCGTGTTTTTAACCAAAAAAGAAAGAAAGAAAAAGAAGCAGAACACTAATGTGCATAAAATATGCCTTTTGAAACGGTCGTTTTGAAATATGGACGTCCTTTATATTTTTTGGTCGATATGTGGCCCCAGGATTTGTTTTCAGGGCAGGTGTCATTTACAGGCCTGCAATGATTTTGAATATCAACTGACCATTAGCACTGGGATTAAAGCTGCTGTTGTGTGAAACGGCCACTAGGTGGCAGCAGTTCTCCCTTAACACATCTGGTTACTAGGGCAACAGAGCCTCAATGGACGTCATGTTCTACATTGGAATTTAGAATGGAATGTGCCAGGAGGAAGCCCCTCAAGTTTGACTCCCTACTTCTTGTTCGTATTTTTAATTTAATTTTTTTTTATTATAGCAATTTTGATTACAATGTTTGGCTTGTTGTAGGTGTGGAAGATGTGGTTCTTTTACACATATACAGATGTCTGTACTTCCTGGGATCCTTCTACCATGTACGTTATGACAGAATGTTGAGTAGTCTTCTCTTGGTATTCCGTAGGTCTTTGGTGATTATATATGTCACCTCTGTTTGTATATGTCTGTTAACCCCGATAACGTAATGAAACCAATCCTCACACCTTTCCATTGGTGAACCATAAGTTTGTTTAATGAATCTATGATTGCACTTCTCAGTGGAAATGACTGCCCTGGTTTCTATTTTAGGTAACACCTATAAGTGATATGAAATGATATGTGTCTTTCACTTTCTGACTTACTCCAAGTCACGTGATTACCTCTAGACTCATCTACGGTGCTGCAAATGGCATTGTGTCCTTATTTTCCTTGGCTTCTATTCTGCCTTAGCGAGGTCCATTTTCAACAATGTGATTCCCTGAGGGTTGTGGATTAGCTGACCTGGGCAGCCTTACCCTGCCGGCCGGCCCTCCCCAGGTCTGCCTGGTTGAGGTCAATATAAACAGCGCTCCAGGCAGCAATAGCCCCTGAAGCTGTTCCTGACTCCATATTCTCTGCCCCGTCAGCAGTCTCGGGGCTGTGCTTGCGGGAGGGAGTGAGGGGCCACAGCTTTGTTGGTGGCCTTGTGTGAGTGGGGTTCTGCTGGCCTTTCTGCAGGAGTTGCCAGGCTGCCACCTGTAAAGAAGAGGATGTGTCACCCATAACTTCCGCTGGAATTTCTCTCCGGACAGAGGTGAGTAAGGAAAAAATCAGTGGGGGCCGGGACAAATAGGGTATCTCAGGCAGGACAATGGAAAGCTTCCGGAAGAGAGCCCGGGGCCAGGATCACCCTGGCTGGCCTGCAGTCACCAAGTTGGCCTGCGTGCTGTCGCTGGTGTGGCTCCACGGCCCTTCCTCTAGGCTTTCAAGCCTTTGTACATATTCAGGTGTTTGACCTGGGAAGGGTGGGAACAGTTCAGCAGCAGCTGGCCTGGGGCTCAGCTCACCTTTATTCAGAGATGCCCCGGCACGGTCCCCCAGCTTTGCAATGAGGATGCTCCTTGCATGGGGTGTGGGTTGCTGGCTGTATGGGAGATGATTCCCCACCTCTGACCAATTTCAGAATTGTTTACCGCTGGAGCAAGTGCCCTGATAGGGTTTTCCTCTGTATAACTGGTTGGTTCAGTTTTTTTTTTCGTTTATGGTTCAAGTTACATTTTATTCCTCTTTTATGTATTTATAGATATAAGCATGGAAATAATTCATTCCTATAAATACATCTGTGTGAAGGGAAGAAATTTTTTCTGTTTTATTTTTAATTTTATATTTTAACATTTTGAAATTTAATTTTATTTACTTTTTTATACAGCGGGTTATTATTATTTATGTATTTTATGCATATACATGTATACAGGTCAATCTCAATCCCCAACTCATCCCACCACCACCACCCCATGGCTTCCCACACTTGGTGTCCATACGTTTGTTCTCTACCTCTGTGTCTCTATTTCTTCCCTGCAAACCAGTTCATCTGTACCATTTTTTAGGTTCCACATATATGCATTAATATACAATATTTGTTTTCCTCTTTCTGACTTACTTCATTCTCTATGACAGTCTCTAGATCCATCGATGTCTCTACAAAGGACCCAGTTTCATTCCTTTTTATGGCCGAGTAATATTCCATTTTATATATGTACCCCATCTTTATCCATTCATCTGTCTGTGGGCATGTAGGTTGCCTCCATTACCTGGCTATTGTAAATAGTGCTGCAATGAACCTTGTGGTGAATGTGCCTTTTTGATTTATGGTTGTCTCTGGGTATATGCCCAACAGTGGATTGCTGGTTCAGATGGTAATTCTATTTCTAGTTTTTTAAAGGAAACTCCATACTGTTCTCCATAGTGACTGTATCAAATTACATTCCCACCAAGAGTGGAAGAGGGCTCCTTTTGTCCACACCCTCCCCACAATTTGTTGTTTGTAGATTTTCTGATGATGCCGATTCTAACAGGTGTGAGGTGATACCTCATTGTAGTTTTGATTTGCATTTCTCTAATAATTAGTGCTCTTGAGCAGCTTTTCATGTGCGTCTTGGCCATCTCTGTGTCTTCTTTGAAGAAACGTCACTTTAGATCTTCTGCCCATTTTTGTATTGGGTTGTTTGTTTTTGTAATAAGCTGCATGAACTGTTTATATATATTGGAGATTAAACCTTTGTCCATTGATTCATTTGCAACTATTTTCGCCCCTTCTGAGGGATGCCTTTTTCCATTCCCGTGTTTTTATCCAAAAAAGAAAGAAAGAAAAAGAAGCAGAACATTAATGTGCATAAAATATGCCTTTTGAAACGGTCGTTTTGTAATATGGACGTCCTTTAAATTTTTTGGTCGATATGTGACCCCAGGAAATGTTTTCAGGGCAGGTGTCATTTACAGGCCTGCAATGATTTTGAATATCAACTGACCTTTAGCGCTGGGATTAAAGCTGCTGTTGTGTGAAACAGCCACAAGGTGGCAGCAGTTCTCTCTTTCATATCTGGTTACCTGGGCAACAGAGCCTCAATGGAAGTCTCCTTCTAGATTGGCATTTAGAATCGAATGTGACAGGAAAAAGCCCCTCAAGTTTGTCTCCCTACTTCTTGTTCGTGTTTTTAATTTAATTTTTTATTTTTTATTACAGCAAGTTTGATTACAATGTTTGGCTTGTTGTAGGTATGGTAGATGTGGTTCTTTTACACATATACAGATGTCTGTTCTTCCTGGGATCCTTTTCCCATGTACGTTATGACAGAATGTTGTGTACTCCTCTCTTTGTATTCCGTAGCTCTTTGGTTATTATATATATCATCTGTGTTTGTATGTCTGTTAACCCCAATATCGTAATGAAACCAATCCTCACACCTTTCCATTGGTGAACCATAAGTTTGTTTAATGAATATGTGATTGCCCTTCTCCGTGGAAATATCTGCCCTGGTATCCATTTTTAGGTAACACCTATAAGTGATATGATACGATATGTGCCTTTCACTTTCCGACTTACTACATGTCACATGATTACCTCTAGACTCATCTACGGTGCTGCAAATGGCATTGTGTCCTTATTTTCCTTGGCTTCTATTCTGCCTTAGCGAGGTCCATTTTCAACAATGTGATTCCCTGAGGGTTGTGGATTAGCTGTCCTGGGCAGCCTTACCGTGCCGGCCGGCCCTCCCCAGGTCTGCCTGGTTGAGGTCAATATAAACAGCGCTCCAGGCAGCAATAGCCCCTGAAGCTGTGCCTGACTCCATATTCTCTGCCCCGTCAGCAGTCTCGGGGCTCTGCTGGTGGAAGCGTGTGAAGGGCCACGGCTTTGTGCGTGGCCCGGTGTGTGTGGGGCTCTGCTGGACTTTGTGCAGGAGTTGCCAGGCTGCCACCTGTAAAGAAGAGGATGTGTCACCCATAAGTTCCACTGGAATTTCTCTCCGGGCTGAGGTAAGGAAGGAAAAAAAGTGGTGGGGTCCGGGACAGGAGGGGTATCTCAGGCAGGGAAATGGAAAGCTTCCAGAAGAGCGCCCGGGGTCAGGACCATCCTGCCTCGCCTGCAGGCACCAAGTTGGCCTGTGTGCTGTCGCTGGTGTGGCTCCACGGCCCTTCCTCTAGGATTTCATGCCCTTGTACATATTCAGGTGTTTTACGTGGGAAGGGTGGGAACAGTTCAGCTGCAGCTGGCCTGGGGCTCAGCTCACCTTTATTCAGAGATGCCTCGGCACGGTCCCCCAGCTTTGCAATGAGGATGCTCCTTGCATGTGGGGTGGGTTGCTGGCTGTATGGGAGATGATTCCCCACCTCTGACCAATTTCAGAATTGTTTACCGCTGGAGCAAGTTCCCTGATAGGGCTTTCCTCTGTATAACTGGTGGGTTCAGGTATTTTTTCGTTTATGGTTCAAGTTAGATTTTATACCTCTTTTATGTATTTATAGATATAAGCATGGAAATAATACATTCCTATAAATACATCTGTGTGAAGGGAAGAACTTTTTTCTCTTTTATTTTTAAATTTTATTTTTTAAAATTTTGAAATTTAGTTTTATTTTTTTATACAGCAGGTTATTATTAGTTATGTATTTTATGCATATGCATGTATGCAGGCCAATCCCAATCTCCCAACTCATCCCACCTCTCCACCCCATGGCTTCCCACACTTGGTGTCCATAAGTTTGTTCTCTACCTGTGTCTCTATTTCTTCCCTGCAAACCAGTTCATCTGTACCACTTTTTAGGTTCCACATATATGCATTAATATACAATATTTGTTTTCCTCTTTCTGACTTACTTCATTCTGTATGACAGTCTCTAGATCCATCGATGTCTCTACAAATGACCCAGTTTCATTCCTTTTAATGGCCGAGTAATATTCCATTTTATATATGTACCACATCTTTACCCATTCATCTGTTTGTGGGTATTTAGTTTGCTCCCTTACCTGGCTATTGTAAATAGTGCTGCAATGAACATTGTGGTGAATGTGCCTTTTTGATTTATGGTTTTCTCTGGGTATATGCCCAGAAGTGCGATTGCTGGATCAGATGGTAATTCTATTTCTAGTTTTTTTAAGGAAACTCCACACTGTTCTCCATAGTGACTGTATCAATTAACATTCCCAACAATAGTGGAAGAGGGCTCCTTTTGTCCACACCCTCCCCAGAATTTGTTGTTTGTAGGTTTTCTGATGATGCCGATTCTAACATGTGTGAGGTGATACCTCATTGTAGTGTTTTTATTTATTTTATTTTTTTTATTTTTTTTGTGGTACACGGGCCTCTCACTGTTGTGGCCTCTCCCGTTGCGGAGCACAGACTCCGGACGTGCAGGCTCAGTGGCCATGGCTCACGGGCCCAGCTGCTCCGCGACATGTGGGATCTTCCCGGACCGGGGCACGAACCCGTGTCCCCTGCATCGGCAGGCGGACTCTCAACCACTGCGCCACCAGGGAATCCCCCTCATTGTAGTTTTGATTTGCATTTCTCTAATAATTAGTGATGTTGAGCAGCTTTTCATCTGCGTCTTGGCCATGTCTGTGTCTTCTTTGGAGGATCGTCTCATGAGATCTTCTGACCATTTCTGTATTGGGAGGGTGGTTGGAGGGTAAGGCTATGTGCTCACGCACGTGTCAGTGCCAGTGTAAGGGCCAGGAGTAGGGTACTGCGTAGGGTAAGGTGTAGGTCTGGTGGTGGTTTCCGTTCCGGGCTAGGTTTAGGGTTTGGGAACGGCAAGGCTTAGGGCCCAGGTGAGGGTACGGAAACGTGGGATGGTCAGGCTACGTTCTTACGCATGGGTCAGTGCCAATGTACGGGCCAGGAATAGGCTACGGCGTAGGCTAATGTGTAGGGCTGGTGGTGGGTTTCCGTTCCGTGCTAGGGTTAGGGTTAGGGAATGACAAGGCTTAGGGCACAGGTGAGGGTACGGAAACGTGGGAGGGTCCGGCTATGTGCTGACGCATGGGTCAGTGCCAGCGTACGGGCCAGGAATAGGGAACGGCGTAGGGTAAGGAGTAGGGCTGGTTGTGAGATACCGTTCCGGGCTAGGGTTAGGGTTAGGGAACGGCAAGGCTTAGGGCACAGGTGAACGTAAGGAAACGTGGGAGGGTCAGGCTACGTGCTGACGCACGGGTCAGTGCCAGCGTACAGGCCAGGAATAGGCTATGGCGTAGGGTAAGGTTTAGGGCTGGTGGTGGGTTTCCGTTCCGGGCTAGGGTTTGGGTGAGGGAACAGCAAGGCTTAGGGCACAGGTGAACGTACGGAAACGTGGGAGTGGCAGGCTATGTGTTGACGCACGGGTCTGTGCCAGCGTACGGGCCAGGATTAGGGTACGTCGTAGCGTAAGGTTTAGGCCTGGTGGTGGGTTTCCGTTCCAGGCTAGGGTTAGGGTTAGGGAACGGCAAGGCTTAGGACACAGGTGAGGGTATGGAAACGTGGGAGAGGCAGGCTACGTGCTGACGCACAGGTCAGTGCCAGCGTAGGGGCCAGGAGTAGGGTACAGCGTAGGGTAAGGTTTAGGGCTGGTGGTGGGTTTATGTTCCGGGTTAGGGTTAGGGAACGGCAAGGCTTAGGGCACAGGTGAGGGTACGGAAACGTAGGAGTGGCAGGCTACGTGCTGACGCACGGGTCAGTGCCAGCGTATGGGGCAGGATTAGGGTATTTCGTAGGGTAAGGTTTAGGGCTGGTGGAGGGTTTCCGTTCCAGGCTAGGCTTAGGGTTAGGGAACGGCAAAGCTTAGGGCACAGAAGATGGTACGGAAAAGTGGGAGGGTCAGGCTACGTGCTGACGCACAGGTCAGTGCCAGCGTATGGGCCAAGTGTAGGGTATGGCGTAGGGTTAGGTGTAGGGTTAGGGTTAGGGAACGGCAAGGCTTAGGGCACAGGTGAGGGTACGGAAACGTGAGAGGGTCAGGCTACGTGATGACGCATGGGTCTTTGCCAGCGTACGCGCCAGGATTCGGGTACGGCATTGGGTAAGGTGTAGGGCTGGTTGTGGGTTTCCATTCCAGGTTAGAGTTAGGGAACGGCAAGGCTTAGTGCACAGGTGAGGGTATGGAAACGTGGCAGAGGCAGGCTATGTGCTGACGCAAGGGTCACTGCCAGCGTACGGGTCAGGAGTAGTCTACGGCGTACGTTAAGGTTTAGGTTTTGTGGTGGGTTTCCGTTCCGAGCTAGGGTTAGGGATAGGGAAAGGCAAGGCTTAGGGCACAGGTGAGGGTACGGAAACGTGGGAGGGTTAGGCTACATGCTGAAGCACGGTTCAATGCCAGGGTATGGACCAGGAGTAGGGTACGGCGTAGGGTAAAGTGTAAGGCTGGTTGTGGGTGTCCATTCCGGGCTAGTGATAGGGTGAGGGAGCGGCAAGGCTTAGGGCACAGGTGAGGGTACGGAAACGTGGGAGGGTCAGGCTACATGCTGAAAAACGGGTCAGTGCCAGGGTGTGGACCAGGAGTAGGGTACGGCGTTGGTTATGGTGTAAGGGCGGTGGTGGGTGTCCATTCGGGTCTAGGGTTAGGGTTAGGGAACGTTAAGGCTTAGGACACAGGTGAGGGTACGGAAACGTGGGAGGGTCAGGATACGTGCTGAAGAATGGGTCAGTGCCAGCGTACGGGCCAGGAGTAGGGTACGGCATAGCGTAATGTGTAGGGCTGGTGGTGGTTTCCGTTCCGGGCTAGGGTTAGAGGTAGGGAACTGCAAGGCTTAGGGCACAGGTGAGGGTACGGAAACGTGGGAGAGGCAGGCTATGGGCTGACACATGGGAGAGTGCCAGCTTACGGGCCAGCAGTAGGCTACGACGTAGGGTAGGGTGTAGGGCTGGTGGTGGGTTTCCGTTCCGGGCTAGGGTTAGAGTTAGGGATCGGCAAGGCTTAGGGAACAGGTGAGGGTAAGGAAAAGTGGGAGGGTTAGGCTACATGCTGACGCACGGATCAGTGCCAGCGTACGGGCCAGGTGTAGGGTACGGCGTAGGGTAAGGTTTAGGGCTGGTGGTGGGTTTCCGTTTGGGGTTATGGTTAGGGTTATGGAACGGCAAGGCTTAGGACACAGGTGAGGGTACGGGAACGTGGGAAGGTCAGGCTACGTGCTGACGCACGGATCAGTGCCAGCGTACGGGCCAGGATTAGGCTACGGCGTAGGGTAAGCTGTAGGGCTGGTGGTGGGTTTCTGTTCTGGGCTAGGGTTACGGTTAGGGAAGGACAAGACTTAGGGCACAGTTGAGGGTACGGAAATGGTGGAGGGTCAGGCTATGTGCTGACGCACGGGTCAGTGCCAGCGTACAGGCCAGGAGTAGGCAACAACGTAGGGTAAGGTGTAGGGCTGGTGGTGGGCTTCCTTTCCGGGCTAGGGTTAGGGTTAGGGAACGGCAAGTCTTAGGGCACAGGTGCGGGTACGGAAACGTGGGAGAGTCAGGCTATGTGCTGACGCACGGGTCAGTGCCAGCGTACGGGCCAGGAGTAGTGTACGTCGTAGGGTAAGGTGTAGGGCTTGTGGTGGGTTTCCGTTCTGGGCTAGGGTTAGGGTTAGGGAACGGCAAGGTTTAGGGCACACGTGAGGGTATCGAAACGTGTTAGGCTCAGGGTACGTGTTGACGCACGGGTTAGTGTGAACGTACAGATGAGGATTATGGTGCGGCATAGGGTAAAGTGTATGGTTGGTGGTAGGTTTCCGTTTCAGGCTAGGGTTAGTGTTAGGGAACGGCAAAGTTTTGGGCACAGATGAGGGTATGGAAAGGTGTTAGTGTCAGGGTACGTGTTGACATATGGATTAGCATTAGGGTACGGCTTAGGGTAAGGTGTAGGCTTGGTGGTAGGTTTCCATTGTGGTCTAGGGTTAGGGTTAGGGAATGGCAAGGTTTAGGTCACAGGTGAAGGTACGGAAACGTGTTAGGGTCAGGGTAAGTGTTGACGCATGTGTTAGTGTCAGCGTACGGAGTAGGTTTATGGTCCTTCGTAGGTTAAGGTCTAGGGTTGGTGGTAGGTTTCCGTTCCAGGCTAGGGTTAGTGTTATGGAACGGCAAGGTTTAGGGCATAGGTGAGGGTACGGAAATGTGTTAGGGTCAGGGTACGTGTTGACGCTCGGATTATGATTAGGGTATGGCGTAGAGTAACGTGTAGGGTTGGTGGTAGGTTTCCGTTTTGGGCTAGGGTTAGGGTTAGGCAACGGCACGGTTTAGGGCACAGGTGAGGGAACGGAAAAGTGTTAGGGTCAGTGTACGTGTTGACGCACGGGTTAGTGTCAGTGTACGGATTAGGATTAGGGTACCGTGTAGGGTATGCTGTACGGTTTGTGGTAGTTTTCCATTCTGGGCTAGGGTTAGTGTTAGGGTACGGCAAGGTTTAGGGTACAGGTGACGGTACAGAAACGTGTTAGGGTCATGATACATGTTGATACATGGAATAGTGTCATCATATGCATTAGGATTAGGGTACGGCATAGGGTAAGGTGTACGGAGGGCGGTAGGTTTCCATTCCGTTGTAGGGTTAGGGTTAGCGAATTGCAAGGTTTTGGGCACAGGTGATGGTACAGAAATGTGTTAGGTTCAGGGTACGTGTTGACTCACGGGTTAGTGTCAGCATACGCATGAGGATTAGGGTACCGCATAGAGTAAGGTGTAGGGTTGCTAGTTCGTTTCCGTTCCAGTCTAGGGTTATGTTTAGGGACTGGCAAAGTTTAGGGCACAGGTGAGGGTACGAAACGTGTTAGGGTCAGGCTATGTGTTGATGCACAGGTTAGTGTCAGCATACGAATTAGGATTAGGGTACGGCGTAAGGTAAGGTGTAGGGTTGGTGGTAGGTTTCTGTTCCGGGCTAGGGTTAGGGTTAGGGAACGGCAAGGTTTATGGCAGAGGTGAGGGTACGGAAACGTGTTAGGGTCAGGGTACGTGTTGATGTATGAATTAGGATTAGGGTACAGCTTAGGGTAAGGTGTAGGGCTGATGGTAGGTTTCCGTTCCGGGCTAAGGTTAAGGATAGGCAACGACAAGTTTTAGGGCACAAATGAGGGTATGGAAACGTGTTAGGGTCAGGGTACGTGTTGACTCATTGATTAGTGCCAGCGTACGGATTAGGATTAGTGTACGGCATAGATAAGGTGTAGGGTTGGTGGTAGGATTCCGTTCCGGGCTATGGTTAGGGTTAGGGAAAGTCAGGGTTTCTATTTCTAGTTCTTTTAAGGAAACTCCATACTGTTCTCCACAGTGACTGTATCAATTTACATTCCCACCATAGTGGAAGAGGGCTCCTTTTGTCCACACCCTCCCCAGAATTTGTTTGTAGATTTTCTGATGATGCCGATTCTAACAGGTGTGAGGTGATACCTCATTGTAGTTTTGATTTGCATTTCTCTAATAATTAGTGCTCTTGAGCAGCTTTTTATGTGCGTCTTGGCCATCTCTGTGTCTTCTTTGAAGAAACGTCTCTTTAGATCTTCTGCCCATTTTTGTATTGGGTTGTTTGTTTTTTTAATAAGCTGCATGAGCTGTTTATATATATTGGAGATTAAACCTTTGTCCATTGATTCGTTTGCAAGTATTTTCGCCCCTTCTGAGGGATGCCTTTTTCCATTCCCGTGTTTTTAACCAAAAAAGAAAGAAAGAAAAAGAAGCAGAACATTAATGTGCATAAAATATGCCTTTTGAAACGGTCGTTTTGAAATATGGACGTCCTTTAAAATTTTTGGTCGATATGTGACCCCAGGATTTGTTTTCAGGGCAGGTGTCATTTACAGGCCTGCAATGATTTTGAATATCAACTGACCATGAGCGCTGGGATTAAAGCTGCTGTTGTGTGAAACGGCCACAAGGTGGCAGCAGTTCTCTCTTTCATATCTGGTTACTAGGGCAACAGAGCCTCAATGGAAGTCGCCTTCTAGATTGGAATTTAGAACAGAATGTGACAGGAAAAAGCCCCTCAAGTTTGTCTCACTACTTCTTGTTCGTGTTTTTAATTTAATTTTTTATTTTTTATTACAGCAAGTTTGATTACAATGCTTGGCTTGTTGTAGGTATGGTAGATGTGGTTCTTTTACACATATACAGATGTCTGTTCTTCCTGGGATCCTTTTCCCATGTACGTTATGACAGAATGTTGTGTACTCCTCTCTTTGTATTCCGTAGCTCTTTGGTTATTATATATATCACCTGTGTTTGTATGTCTGTTAACACCAATATCGTAATGAAACCAATCCTCACACCTTTCCATTGGTGAACCATAAGTTTGTTTAATGAATATGTGATTGCCCTTCTCCGTGGAAATATCTGCCCTGGTATCCATTTTTAGGTAACACCTATAAGTGATATGATACGATATGTGCCTTTCACTTTCTGACTTACTACATGTCACATGATTACCTCTAGACTCATCTACGGTGCTGCAAATGGCATTCTGTCCTTATTTTCCTTGGCTTCTATTCTGCCTTATCGAGGTCCATTTTCAACAATGTGATTCCCTGAGGGTTGTGGATTAGCTGACCTGGGCAGCCTTACCGTGACGGCCGGCCCTCCCCAGGTGTGCCTGGTTGAGGTCAATATAAACAGCGCTCCAGGCAGCAATAGCCCCTGAAGCTGTGCCTGACTCCATATTCTCTGCCCCGTCAGCAGTCTCGAGGCTCTGCTGGTGGGAGCGTGTGAGGGGCCACGGTTTGTGGGTGGCCCGGTGTGTGTGGGGCTCTCCTGGACTTTGTGCAGGAGTTGCCAGGCTGCCACCTGTAAAGAAGAGGATGTGTCACCCATAAGTTCCACTGGAATTTCTCTCCGGGCTGAGGTAAGGAAGGAAAAAAAGGGGTGGGGACCGGGACAGGAGGGGTATCTCAGGCAGGGAAATGGAAAGCTTCCAGAAGAGCGCCCGGGGTCAGGACCATCCTGCCTCGCCTGCATGCACCAAGATGTCCTGTGTGCTGTCGCCTGTGTGGGTCCACGGCCCTTCCTCTAGGATTTCATGCCCTTGTACATATTCAGGTGTTTTACCTGGGAAGGGTGGGAACAGTTCAGCAGCAGCTGGCCTGGGGCTCAGCTCACCTTTATTCAGAGATGCCTCGGCACGGTCCCCCAGCTTTGCAATGAGGACGCTCCTTGCATGCAGGGTGGGTTGCTGGCTGTATGGGAGATGATTCCCCACCTCTGACCAATTTCAGAATAGTTTACCGCTGGAGCAAGTTCCCTGATAGGGCTTTCCTCTGTATAACTGGTGGGTTCAGGTTATTTTTCGTTTATGGTTCAAGTTAGATTTTATACCTCTTTTATGTATTTATAGATATAAGCATGGAAATAATACATTCCTATAAATACATCTGTGTGAAGGGAAGAACTTTTTTCTCTTTTATTTTTAAATTTTATTTTCTAAAATTTTGAAATTTAGTTTTATTTTTTTATACAGCAGGTTATTATTAGTTATGTATTTTATGCATATGCATGTATGCAGGCCAATCCCAATCTCCCAACTCATCCCACCTCTACCACCCCATGGCTTCCCACACTTTGTGTCCATAAGTTTGTTCTCTACCTGTGTCTCTATTTCTTCCCTGCAAACCAGTTCATCTGTACCACTTTTTAGGTTCCACATATATGCATTAATATACAATATTTGTTTTCCTCTTTCTGACTTACTTCATTCTGTATGACAGTCTCTAGATCCATCGATGTCTCTACAAATGACCCATTTTCTTTCCTTTTAATGGCCGAGTAATATTCCATTTTATATATGTACCACATCTTTACCCATTCATCTGTTTGTGGGTATTTAGTTTGCTCCCTTACCTGGCTATTGTTAATAGTGCTGCAATGAACATTGTGGTGAATGTGCCTTTTTGATTTATGGTTTTCTCTGGGTATATGCCCAGAAGTGCGATTGCTGGATCAGATGGTAATTCTATTTCTAGTTTTTTTAAGGAAACTCCACACTGTTCTCCATAGTGACTGTATCAATTTACATTCCCACCAATAGTGGAAGAGGGCTCCTTTTGTCCACACCCTCCCCAGAATTTGTTGTTTGTAGGTTTTCTGATGATGCCGATTCTAACATGTGTGAGGTGATACCTCATTGTAGTGTTTTTATTTATTTTATTTTTTTTATTTTTTTTGTGGTACACGGGCCTCTCACTGTTGTGGCCTCTCCCGTTGCGGAGCACAGACTCCGGACGTGCAGGCTCAGTGGCCATGGCTCACGGGCCCAGCTGCTCCGCGACATGTGGGATCTTCCCGGACCGGGGCACGAACCCGTGTCCCCTGCATCGGCAGGCGGACTCTCAACCACTGCGCCACCAGGGAATCCCCCTCATTGTAGTTTTGATTTGCATTTCTCTAATAATTAGTGATGTTGAGCAGCTTTTCATCTGCGTCTTGGCCATGTCTGTGTCTTCTTTGGAGGATCGTCTCATGAGATCTTCTGACCATTTCTGTATTGGGAGGGTGGTTGGAGGGTAAGGCTATGTGCTCACGCACGTGTCAGTGCCAGCGTAAGGGCCAGGAGTAGGGTACTGCGTAGGGTAAGGTGTAGGTCTGGTGGTGGTTTCCGTTCCGGGCTAGGTTTAGGGTTTGGGAACGGCATGGCTTAGGGCCCAGGTGAGGGTACGGAAACGTGGGATGGTCAGGCTACGTTCTTACGCATGGGTCAGTGCCAATGTACGGGCCAGGAATAGGCTACGGCGTAGGCTAATGTGTAGGGCTGGTGGTGGGTTTCCGTTCCGTGCTAGGGTTAGGGTTAGGGAATGACAAGGCTTAGGGCACAGGTGAGGGTACGGAAACGTGGGAGGGTCCGGCTATGTGCTGACGCATGGGTCAGTGCCAGCGTACGGGCCAGGAATAGGGAACGGCGTAGGGTAAGGAGTAGGGCTGGTTGTGAGATACCGTTCCGGGCTAGGGTTAGGGTTAGGGAACGGCAAGGCTTAGGGCACAGGTGAACGTAAGGAAACGTGGGAGGGTCAGGCTACGTGCTGACGCACGGGTCAGTGCCAGCGTACAGGCCAGGAGTAGGGTATGGCATAGGGTAAGGTTTAGGGCTGGTGGTGGGTTTCCGTTCCGGGCTAGGGTTAGGGTGAGGGAACAGCAAGGCTTAGGGCACAGGTGAACGTACGGAAACGTGGGAGTGGCAGGCTATGTGTTGACGCACGGGTCTGTGCCAGCGTACGGGCCAGGATTAGGGTACGTCGTAGCGTAAGGTTTAGGCCTGGTGGTGGGTTTCCGTTCCAGGCTAGGGTTAGGGTTAGGGAACGGCAAGGCTTAGGACACAGGTGAGGGTATGGAAACGTGGGAGAGGCAGGCTACGTGCTGACGCACAGGTCAGTGCCAGCGTAGGGGCCAGGAGTAGGGTACAGCGTAGGGTAAGGTTTAGGGCTGGTGGTGGGTTTATGTTCCGGGTTAGGGTTAGGGAACGGCAAGGCTTAGGGCACAGGTGAGGGTACGGAAACGTAGGAGTGGCAGGCTACGTGCTGACGCACGGGTCAGTGCCAGCGTACGGGGCAGGATTAGGGTATGGCGTAGGGTAGGGTTTAGGGCTGGTGGAGGGTTTCCGTTCCAGGCTAGGTTTAGGGTTAGGGAACGGCAAAGCTTAGGGCACAGAAGATGGTACGGAAAAGTGGGAGGGTCAGGCTACGTGCTGACGCACAGGTCAGTGCCAGCGTATGGGCCAAGTGTAGGGTATGGCGTAGGGTTAGGTGTAGGGTTAGGGTTAGGGAACGGCAAGGCTTAGGGCACAGGTGAGGGTACGGAAACGTGAGAGGGTCAGACTACGTGATGACGCATGGGTCTTTGCCAGCGTACGCGCCAGGATTCGGGTACGGCATTGGGTAAGGTGTAGGGCTGGTTGTGGGTTTCCATTCCAGGTTAGAGTTAGGGAACGGCAAGGCTTAGTGCACAGGTGAGGGTATGGAAACGTGGCAGAGGCAGGCTATGTGCTGACACAAGGGTCACTGCCAGCGTACGGGTCAGGAGTAGTCTACGGCGTACGTTAAGGTTTAGGTTTTGTGGTGGGTTTCCGTTCCGGGCTAGGGTTAGGGATAGGGAAAGGCAAGGCTTAGGGCACAGGTGAGGGTACGGAAACGTGGGAGGGTTAGGCTACATGCTGAAGCACGGTTCAATGCCAGGGTATGGACCAGGAGTAGGGTACGGCGTAGGGTAAAGTGTAAGGCTGGTGGTGGTTGTCCATTCCGGGCTAGTGATAGGGTGAGGGAGCGGCAAGGCTTAGGGCACAGGTGAGGGTACGGAAACGTGGGAGGGTCAGGCTACATGCTGAAGAACGGGTCAGTGCCAGGGTGTGGACCAGGAGTAGGGTACGGCGTTGGTTATGGTGTAAGGGTGGTGGTGGGTGTCCATTCGGGTCTAGGGTTAGGGTTAGGGAACGTTAAGGCTTAGGACACAGGTGAGGGTACGGAAACGTGGGAGGGTCAGGATACGTGCTGAAGAATGGGTCAGTGCCAGCGTACGGGCCAGAAGTAGGGTACGGCATAGCGTAATGTGTAGGGCTGGTGGTGGTTTCCGTTCCGGGCTAGGGTTAGAGGTAGGGAACTGCAAGGCTTAGGGCACAGGTGAGGGTACGGAAACGTGGGAGAGGCAGGCTACGGGCTGACACATGGGAGAGTGCCAGCTTACGGGCCAGCAGTAGGCTACGACGTAGGGTAGGGTGTAGGGCTGGTGGTGGGTTTCCGTTCCGGGCTAGGGTTAGAGTTAGGGATCGGCAAGGCTTAGGGAACAGGTGAGGGTAAGGAAAAGTGGGAGGGTTAGGCTACATGGTGACGCACGGTTCAGTGCCAGCGTACGGGCCAGGTGTAGGGTACGGCGTAGGGTAAGGTTTAGGGCTGGTGGTGGGTTTCCGTTTGGGGTTATGGTTAGGGTTATGGAACGGCAAGGCTTAGGACACAGGTGAGGGTACGGGAACGTGGGAAGGTCAGGCTACGTGCTGACGCACGGATCAGTGCCAGCGTACGGGCCAGGATTAGGCTACGGCGTAGGGTAAGCTGTAGGGCTGGTGGTGGGTTTCTGTTCTGGGCTAGGGTTAGGGTTAGGGAAGGACAAGACTTAGGGCACAGTTGAGGGTACGGAAATGGTGGAGGGTCAGGCTATGTGCTGACGCACGGGTCAGTGCCAGCGTACAGGCCAGGAGTAGGCAACAACGTAGGGTAAGGTGTAGGGCTGGTGGTGGGCTTCCTTTCCGGGCTAGGGTTAGGGTTAGGGAACGGCAAGTCTTAGGGCACAGGTGCGGGTACGGAAACGTGGGAGAGTCAGGCTATGTGCTGACGCACGGGTCAGTGCCAGCGTACGGGCCAGGAGTAGTGTACGTCGTAGGGTAAGGTGTAGGGCTTGTGGTGGGTTTCCGTTCTGGGCTAGGGTTAGGGTTAGGGAACGGCAAGGTTTAGGGCACACGTGAGGGTATCGAAACGTGTTAGGCTCAGGGTACGTGTTGACGCACGGGTTAGTGTGAACGTACAGATGAGGATTATGGTGCGGCATAGGGTAAAGTGTATGGTTGGTGGTAGGTTTCCGTTTCAGGCTAGGGTTAGTGTTAGGGAACGGCAAGGTTTTGGGCACAGATGAGGGTATGGAAACGTGTTAGTGTCAGGGTACGTGTTGACATATGGATTAGCATTAGGGTACGGCTTAGGGTAAGGTGTAGGCTTGGTGGTAGGTTTCCATTGTGGTCTAGGGTTAGGGTTAGGGAATGGCAAGGTTTAGGTCACAGGTGAAGGTACGGAAACGTGTTAGGGTCAGGGTAAGTGTTGACGCATGTGTTAGTGTCAGCGTACGGAGTAGGTTTATGGTCCTTCGTAGGTTAAGGTCTAGGGTTGGTGGTAGGTTTCCGTTCCAGGCTAGGGTTAGTGTTATGGAACGGCAAGGTTTAGGGCATAGGTGAGGGTACGGAAATGTGTTAGGGTCAGGGTACGTGTTGACGCTCGGATTATGATTAGGGTATGGCGTAGAGTAACGTGTAGGGTTGGTGGTAGGTTTCCGTTTTGGGCTAGGGTTAGGGTTAGGCAACGGCACGGTTTAGGGCACAGGTGAGGGAACGGAAAAGTGTTAGGGTCAGTGTACGTGTTGACGCACGGGTTAGTGTCAGTGTACGGATTAGGATTAGGGTACCGTGTAGGGTATGCTGTACGGTTTGTGGTAGTTTTCCATTCTGGGCTAGGGTTAGTGTTAGGGTACGGCAAGGTTTAGGGTACAGGTGACGGTACAGAAACGTGTTAGGGTCATGATACATGTTGATACATGGAATAGTGTCATCATACGCATTAGGATTAGGGTACGGCGTAGGGTAAGGTGTACGGAGGGCGGTAGGTTTCCATTCCGTTGTAGGGTTAGGGTTAGCGAATTGCAATGTTTTGGGCACAGGTGATGGTACAGAAATGTGTTAGGTTCAGGGTACGTGTTGACTCACGGGTTAGTGTCAGCATACGCATGAGGATTAGGGTACCGCATAGAGTAAGGTGTAGGGTTGGTGGTACGTTTCCGTTCCAGTCTAGGGTTATGTTTAGGGACTGGCAAAGTTTAGGGCACAGGTGAGGGTACGAAACGTGTTAGGGTCAGGATATGTGTTGATGCACAGGTTAGTGTCAGCATACGAATTAGGATTAGGGTACGGCGTAAGGTAAGGTGTAGGGTTGGTGGTAGGTTTCTGTTCCGGTCTAGGGTTAGGCTTAGGGAACGGCAAGGTTTATGGCAGAGGTGAGGGTACGGAAACGTGTTAGGGTCAGGGTACGTGTTGATGTATGAATTAGGATTAGGGTACAGCTTAGGGTAAGGTGTAGGGCTGATGGTAGGTTTCCGTTCCGGGCTAAGGTTAAGGATAGGCAACGACAAGTTTTAGGGCACAGCTGAGGGTATGGAAACGTGTTAGGGTCAGGGTACGTGTTGACTCATTGGTTAGTGCCAGCGTACGGATTAGGATTAGTGTACGGCATAGATAAGGTGTAGGGTTGGTGGTAGGATTCCGTTCCGGGCTATGGTTAGGGTTAGGGAAAGTCAAGGTTTCTATTTCTAGTTCTTTTAAGGAAACTCCATACTGTTCTCCACAGTGACTGTATCAATTTACATTCCCACCATAGTGGAAGAGGGCTCCTTTTGTCCACACCCTCCCCAGAATTTGTTTGTAGATTTTCTGATGATGCCGATTCTAACAGGTGTGAGGTGATACCTCATTGTAGTTTTGATTTGCATTTCTCTAATAATTAGTGCTCTTGAGCAGCTTTTCATGTGCGTCTTGGCCATCTCTGTGTCTTCTTTGAAGAAACGTCTCTTTAGATCTTCTGCCCATTTTTGTATTGGGTTGTTTGTTTTTTTAATAAGCTGCATGAGCTGTTTATATATATTGGAGATTAAACCTTTGTCCATTGATTCGTTTGTAAGTATTTTCGCCCCTTCTGAGGGTTGCCTTTTTCCATTCCCGTGTTTTTAACCAAAAAAGAAAGAAAGAAAAAGAAGCAGAACATTAATGTGCATAAAATATGCCTTTTGAAACGGTCGTTTTGAAATATGGACGTCCTTTAAACTTTTTCGTCGATATGTGACCCCAGGATTTGTTTTCAGGGCAGGTGTCATTTACAGGCCTGCAATGATTTTGAATATCAACTGACCATGAGCGCTGGGATTAAAGCTGCTGTTGTGTGAAACGGCCACAAGGTGGCAGCAGTTCTCTCTTTCATATCTGGTTACTAGGGCAACAGAGCCTCAATGGAAGTCGCCTTCTAGATTGGAATTTAGAACAGAATGTGACAGGAAAAAGCCCCTCAAGTTTGTCTCACTACTTCTTGTTCGTGTTTTTAATTTAATTTTTTATTTTTTATTACAGCAAGTTTGATTACAATGTTTGGCTTGTTGTAGGTATGGTAGATGTGGTTCTTTTACACATATACAGATGTCTGTTCTTCCTGGGATCCTTTTCCCATGTACGTTATGACAGAATGTTGTGTACTCCTCTCTTTGTATTCCGTAGCTCTTTGTTTATTATATATATCACCTGTGTTTGTATGTCTGTTAACCACAATATCGTAATGAAACCAATCCTCACACCTTTCCATTGGTGAACCATAAGTTTGTTTAATGAATATGTGATTGCCCATCTCCGTGGAAATATCTGCCCTGGTATCCATTTTTAGGTAACACCTATAAGTGATATGATACGATATGTGCCTTTCACTTTCTGACTTACTACATGTCACATGATTACCTCTAGACTCATCTACGGTGCTGCAAATGGCATTGTGTCCTTATTTTCCTTGGCTTCTATTCTGCCTTATCGAGGTCCATTTTCAACAATGTGATTCCCTGAGGGTTGTGGATTAGCTGACCTGGGCAGCCTTACCGTGACGGCCGGCCCTCCCCAGGTGTGCCTGGTTGAGGTCAATATAAACAGCGCTCCAGGCAGCAATAGCCCCTGAAGCTGTGCCTGACTCCATATTCTCTGCCCCGTCAGCAGTCTCGGGGCTCTGCTGGTGGGAGCGTGTGAGGGGCCACGGTTTGTGGGTGGCCCAGTGTGTGTGGGGCTCTCCTGGACTTTGTGCAGGAGTTGCCAGGCTGCCACCTGTAAAGAAGAGGATGTGTCACCCATAAGTTCCACTGGAATTTCTCTCCGGGCTGAGGTAAGGAAGGAAAAAAAGGGGTGGGGACCGGGACAGGAGGGGTATCTCAGGCAGGGAAATGGAAAGCTTCCAGAAGAGCGCCCGGGGTCAGGACCATCCTGCCTCGCCTGCAGGCACCAAGATGTCCTGTGTGCTGTCGCCTGTGTGGGTCCACGGCCCTTCCTCTAGGATTTCATGCCCTTGTACATATTCAGGTGTTTTACCTGGGAAGGGTGGGAACAGTTCAGCTGCAGCTGGCCTGGGGCTCAGCTCACCTTTATTCAGAGATGCCTCGGCACGGTCCCCCAGCTTTGCAATGAGGACGCTCCTTGCATGCAGGGTGGGTTGCTGGCTGTATGGTAGATGATTCCCCACCTCTGACCAATTTCAGAATTGTTTACTGCTGGAGCAAGTTCCCTGATAGGGCTTTCCTCTGTATAACTGGTGGGTTCAGGTTTTTTTTCGTTTATGGTTCAAGTTAGATTTTATACCTCTTTTATGTATTTATAGATATAAGCATGGAAATAATACATTCCTATAAATACATCTGTGTGAAGGGAAGAACTTTTTTCTCTTTTATTTTTAAATTTTATTTTTTAAAATTTTGAAATTTAGTTTTATTTTTTTATACAGCAGGTTATTATTAGTTATGTATTTTATGCATATGCATGTATGCAGGCCAATCCCAATCTCCCAACTCATCCCACCTCTACCACCCCATGGCTTCCCACACTTGGTGTCCATAAGTTTGTTCTCTACCTGTGTCTCTATTTCTTCCCTGCAAACCAGTTCATCTGTACCACTTTTTAGGTTCCACATATATGCATTAATATACAATATTTGTTTTCCTCTTTCTGACTTACTTCATTCTGTATGACAGTCTCTAGATCCATCGATGTCTCTACAAATGACCCAGTTTCATTCCTTTTTATGGCCGAGTAATATTCCATTTTATATATGTACCACATCTTTACCCATTCATCTGTTTGTGGGTATTTAGTTTGCTCCCTTACCTGGCTATTGTAAATAGTGCTGCAATGAACATTGTGGTGAATGTGCCTTTTTGATTTATGGTTTTCTCTGGGTATATGCCCAGAAGTGCGATTGCTGGATCAGATGGTAATTCTATTTCTAGATTTTTTAAGGAAACTCCACACTGTTCTCCATAGTGACTGTATCAATTTACATTCCCACCAATAGTGGAAGAGGGCTCCTTTTGTCCACACCCTCCCCAGAATTTGTTGTTTGTAGGTTTTCTGATGATGCCGATTCTAACATGTGTGAGGTGATACATCATTGTAGTTTTCTTTTTTTTATTTATTTATTTCATTTTTTTGGTGGTGTACGCGGGCCTCTCCCTGTTGTGGCCTCTCCCGTTGCGGAGCACAGGCTCCGGACGCGCAGGCTCAGTGGCCATGGCTCACGGGCCCAGCTGCTCCGCGACATTTGGTATCTTCCTGGACCGGGGCACGAACCCGTGTCCCCTGCATCGGCAGGCGTACTCTCAACCACTGCGCCACCAGGGAAGCCCCCTCATTGTAGTTTTGATTTGCATTTCTCTAATAATTAGTGATGTTGAGCAGCTTTTCATCTGCGTCTTGGCCATGTCTGTGTCTTCTTTGAAGGATCGTCTCATGAGATCTTCTGACCATTTCTGTATTGGGAGGGTGGTTGGAGGGTAAGGCTATGTGCTCACGCACGTGTCAGTGCCAGCGTAAGGGCCAGGAGTAGGGTACTGCGTAGGGTAAGGTGTAGGTCTGGTGGTGGTTTCCGTTCCGGGCTAGGTTTAGGGTTTGGGAACGGCAAGGCTTAGGGCCCAAGTGAGGGTACGGAAACGTGGGATGGTCAGGCTACGTTCTTACGCATGGGTCAGTGCCACTGTACGGGCCAGGAATAGGCTACTGTGTAGGCTAATGTGTAGGGCTGGTGGTGGGTTTCCGTTCCGTGCTAGGGTTAGGGTTAGGGAATGACAAGGCTTAGGGCACAGGTGAGGGTACGGAAACGTGGGAGGGTCCGGCTATGTGCTGACGCACGAGGCAGTGCCAGCGTACGGGCCAGGAATAGGGAACGGCGTAGGGTAAGGTGTAGGGCTGGTTGTGAGATACCGTTCCGGGATAGGGTTAGTGTTAGGGAACGGCAAGGCTTAGGGCACAGGTGAACGTAAGGAAACGTGGGAGTGGCAGGCTACGTGTTGACGCACGGGTCTGTGCCAGCGTACGGGCCAGGATTAGGATACGTCGTAGCGTAAGGTTTAGGGCTGGTGGTGGGTTTCCGTTCCAGGCTAGGGTTAGGGTTAGGGAACGGCAAGGCTTAGGACACAGGTGAGGGTATGGAAACGTGGGAGAGGCAGGCTACTTGCTGACGCACAGGTCAGTGCCGGCGTAGGGGCCAGGAGTAGGGTACAGCGTAGTGTAAGGTTTAGGGCTGGTGGTGGGTTTATGTTCCGGGCTAGGGTTAGGGTTAGGGAACGGCAAGGCTTAGGGCACAGGTGAGGGTACGGAAACGTAGGAGTGGCAGTCTACGTGCTGACACACGCGTCTTTGCCAGCGTACGCGCCAGGATTCGGGTACGGCATTGGGTAAGGTGTAGGGCTGGTTGTGGCTTTCCGTTCCAGGTTAGAGTTAGGGAACGGCAAGGCTTAGTGCACAGGTGAGGGTATGGAAACGTGGCAGAGGCAGGCTATGTGCTGACACAAGGGTCACTGCCAGAGTACGGGTCAGGAGTAGTCTACGGCGTACGTTAAGGTTTAGGTTTTGTGGTGGGTTTCCGTTCCGGGCTCGGGTTAGGGATAGGGAAAGGCAAGGCTTAGGGCACAGGTGACGGTACCGAAACGTGGGAGGGTTAGGCTACATGCTGAAGCACGGTTCAATGCCAGGGTATGGACCAGGAGTAGGGTACGGCGTAGGGTAAAGTGTAAGGCTGGTGGTGGGTGTCCATTCCGGGCTAGTGTTAGGGTTAGGGAGCGGCAAGGCTTAGGGCACAGGTGAGGGTACGGAAACGTGTGAGTGTCAGGCTACATGCTGAAGAACGGGTCAGTGCCAGGGTGTGGACCAGGAGTAGGGTACGGCGTTGGGTATGGTGTAAGGGCGGTGGTGGGTGTCCATTCGGGTCTAGGGTTAGGGTTAGGGAACGTTAAGGCTTAGGACACAGGTGAGGGTACGGAAACGTGGGAGGGTCAGGATACGTGCTGAAGAATGGGTCAGTGCCAGCGTACGGGCCAGGAGTAGGGTACGGCATAGCGTAATGTGTAGGGCTGGTGGTGGTTTCCGTTCCGGGCTAGGGTTAGAGGTAGGGAACTGCAAGGCTTAGGGCACAGGTGAGGGTACAGAAACGTGGGAGAGGCAGGCTACGGGCTGACACATGGGAGAGTGCCAGCTTACGGGCCAGCATTAGGCTACGACGTAGTGTAGGGTGTAGGGCTGGTGGTGGGTTTCCGTTCCGGGCTAGGGTTAGAGTTAGGGATCGGCAAGGCTTAGGGAACAGGTGAGGGTAAGGAAAAGTGGGAGGGTTAGGCTACATGCTGACGCACGGATCAGTGCCAGCGTACGGGCCAGGTGTAGGGTACGGCGTAGGGTAAGGTTTAGGGCTGGTGGTGGGTTTCCGTTTGGGGTTATGGTTAGGGTTATGGAACGGCAAGGCTTAGGACACAGGTGAGGGTACGGGAACGTGGGAAGGTCAGGCTACGTGCTGACGCACGGTCAGTGCCAGCGTACGGGCCAGGATTAGGCTACGGCGTAGGGTAAGCTGTAGGGCTGGTGGTGGGTTTCTGTTCTGGGCTAGGGTTAGGGTTAGGGAAGGACAAGACTTAGGGCACAGTTGAGGGTACGGAAATGGTGGAGGGTCAGGCTATGTGCTGACGCACGGGTCAGTGCCAGCGTACAGGCCAGGAGTAGGCAACAACGTAGGGTAAGGTGTAGGGCTGGTGGTTGGTTTCCTTTCCGGGCTAGGGTTAGGGTTAGGGCATGTCAAGGCTTAGGGCACAGGTGAGGGTATGGAAACGTGGGAGGGTCATGCTACGTGCTGACACACGTGTCAGTGCCAGCGTACGGGCCAGTCGTAGGCTACGGCGTAGGGAAAGGTGTAGGGCTGGTGGTGGGCTTCCTTTCCGGGCTAGGGTTAGGGTTAGGGAATGGCAAGTCTTAGGGCACAGGTGCGGGTACGGAAACGTGGGAGAGTCAGGCTATGTGCTGACGCACGGGTCAGTGCCAGCGTACGGGCCAGGAGTAGTGTACGTCGTAGGGTAAGGTGTAGGGCTGGTGGTGGGTTTCCGTTCTGGGCTAGGGTTAGGGTTAGGGAACGGCAAGGTTTAGGGCACACGTGAGGGTATCGAAACGTGTTAGGCTCAGGGTACGTGTTGACGCACGGGTTAGTGTGAACGTACAGATGAGGATTATGGTGCGGCATAGGGTAAAGTGTATGGTTGGTGGTAGGTTTCCGTTTCAGGCTAGGGTTAGTGTTAGGGAACGGCAAGGTTTTGGGCACAGATGAGGGTATGGAAACGTGTTAGTGTCAGGGTACGTGTTGACATATGGATTAGCATTAGGGTACGGCTTAGGGTAAGGTGTAGGCTTGGTGGTAGGTTTCCATTGTGGTCTAGGGTTAGGGTTAGGGAATGGCAAGGTTTAGGTCACAGGTGAAGGTACGGAAACGTGTTAGGGTCAGGGTAAGTGTTGACGCATGTGTTAGTGTCAGCGTACGGAGTAGGTTTATGGTCCTTCGTAGGTTAAGGTCTAGGGTTGGTGGTAGGTTTCCGTTCCAGGCTAGGGTTAGTGTTATGGAACGGCAAGGTTTAGGGCATAGGTGAGGGTACGGAAATGTGTTAGGGTCAGGGTACGTGTTGACGCTCGGATTATGATTAGGGTATGGCGTAGAGTAACGTGTAGGGTTGGTGGTAGGTTTCCGTTTTGGGCTAGGGTTAGGGTTAGGCAACGGCACGGTTTAGGGCACAGGTGAGGGAACGGAAAAGTGTTAGGGTCAGTGTACGTGTTGACGCACGGGTTAGTGTCAGTGTACGGATTAGGATTAGGGTACCGTGTAGGGTATGCTGTACGGTTTGTGGTAGTTTTCCATTCTGGGCTAGGGTTAGTGTAAGGGTACGGCAAGGTTTAGTGTACAGGTGACGGTACAGAAACGTGTTAGGGTCATGATACATGTTGATACATGGAATAGTGTCATCATACGCATTAGGATTAGGGTACGGCATAGGGTAAGGTGTACGGAGGGCGGTAGGTTTCCATTCCGTTGTAGGGTTAGGGTTAGCGAATTGCAAGGTTTTGGGCACAGGTGATGGTACAGAAATGTGTTAGGTTCAGGGTACGTGTTGACTCACGGGTTAGTGTAAGCATACGCATGAGGATTAGGGTACCGCATAGAGTAAGGTGTAGGGTTGGTGGTACGTTTCCGTTCCAGTCTAGGGTTATGTTTAGGGACCGGCAAAGTTTAGGGCACAGGTGAGGGTACGAAACATGTTAGGGTCAGGGTATGTGTTGATGCACAGGTTAGTGTCAGCATACGAATTAGGATTAGGGTACGGCGTAAGGTAAGGTGTAGGGTTGGTGGTAGGTTTCCGTTCCGGGCTAGGGTTAGGGTTAGGGAACGGCAAGGTTTATGGCAGAGGTGAGGGTACGGAAACGTGTTAGGGTCAGGGTACGTGTTGATGTATGAATTAGGATTAGGGTACAGCTTAGGGTAAGGTGTAGGGCTGATGGTAGGTTTCCGTTCCGGGCTAAGGTTAAGGATAGGCAACGACAAGTTTTAGGGCACAGCTGAGGTTATGGAAACGTGTTAGGGTCAGGGTACGTGTTGACTCACTGGTTAGTGCCAGCGTACGGATTAGGATTAGTGTACGGCATAGATAAGGTGTAGGGTTGGTGGTAGGATTCCGTTCCGGGCTATGGTTAGGGTTAGGGAAAGTCAACGTTTTTATTTCTAGTTCTTTGAATGAAACTCCATACTGTTCTCCATAGTGACTGTATCAATTTACATTCCCACCATAGTGGAAGAGGGCTCCTTTTGTCCACACACTCCCCAGAATTTGTTTGTAGGTTTTCTGATGATGCCGATTCTAACATGTGTGAGGTGATACCTCATTGTAGTTTTGATTTGCATTTCTCTAATAATTAGTGCTCTTGAGCAGCTTTTCATGTGCGTCTTGGCCATCTCTGTGTCTTCTTTGAAGAAACGTCTCTAGATCTCCTGCCCATTTTTGTATTGGGTTGTTTGTTTTTTTAATAAGCTGCATGAGCTGTTTATATATATTGGAGGTTGAACCTTTGTCCATTGATTCGTTTGCAACTATTTTCGCCCCTTCTGAGGGATGCCTTTTTCCATTCCTGTGTTTTTAACCAAAAAAGAAAGAAAGAAAAAGAAGCAGAACATTAATGTGCATAAAATATGCCTTTTGAAACGGTCGTTTTGAAATATGGACGTACTTCAAATTTTTTGGTCGATATGTGACCCCAGGATTTGTTTTCAGGGCAGGTGTCATTTACAGGCCTGCAATGATTTTGAATATCAACTGACCATTAGCGCTGGGATTAAAGCTGCTGTTGTGTGAAACGGCCACAAGGTGGCAGCTGTTCTCTCTTTCATATCTGGTTACTAGGGCAACAGAGCCTCAATGGAAGTCGCCTTCTAGATTGGAATTTAGAACAGAATGTGACAGGAAAAAGCCCCTCAAGTTTGTCTCACTACTTCTTGTTCGTGTTTTTAATTTATTTTTTTATTTTTTATTACAGCAAGTTTGATTACAATGTTTGGCTTGTTGTAGGTATGGTAGATGTGGTTCTTTTACACATATACAGATGTCTGTTCTTCCTGGGATCCTTTTCCCATGTACGTTATGACAGAATGTTGTGTACTCCTCTCTTTGTATTCCGTAGCTCTTTGGTTATTATATATATCACCTGTGTTTGTATGTCTGTTAACCCCAATATCGTAATGAAACCAATCCTCACACCTTTCCATTGGTGAACCATAAGTTTGTTTAATGAATATGTGATTGCCCTTCTCCGTGGAAATATCTGCCCTGGTATCCATTTTTAGGTAACACCTATAAGTGATATGATACGATATGTGCCTTTCACTTTCCGACTTACTACATGTCACATGATTACCTCTAGACTCATCTACGGTGCTGCAAATGGCATTGTGTCCTTATTTTCCTTGGCTTCTATTCTGCCTTAGCGAGGTCCATTTTCAACAATGTGATTCCCTGAGGGTTGTGGATTAGCTGTCCTGGGCAGCCTTACCGTGCAGGCCGGCCCTCCCCAGGTGTGCCTGGTTGAGGTCAATATAAACAGCGCTCCAGGCAGCAATAGCCCCTGAAGCTGTGCCTGACTCCATATTCTCTGCCCCGTCAGCAGTCTCGGGGCTCTGCTGGTGGGAGCGTGTGAGGGGCCACGGCTTTGTGGGTGGCCCGGTGTGTGTGGGGCTCTGCTGGACTTTGTGCAGGAGTTGCCAGGCTGCCACCTGTAAAGAAGAGGATGTGTCACCCATAAGTTCCACTGGAATTTCTCTCCGGGCTGAGGTAAGGAAGGAAAAAAAGGGGTGGTGTCCTGGACAGGAGGGGTAGCTCAGGCAGGGAAATGGAAAGCTTCCAGAAGAGCGCCCGGTGTCAGGACCATCCTGCCTCGCCTGCAGGCACCAAGATGTCCTGTGTGCTGTCGCTGGTGTGGCTCCACGGCCCTTCCTCTAGGATTTCATGCCATTGTACATATTCAGGTGTTTTACCTGGGAAGGGTGGGAACAGTTCAGCTGCAGCTGGCCTGGGGCTCAGCTCACCTTTATTCAGAGATGCCTTGGCACGGTCCCCCAGCTTTGCAATGAGGACGCTCCTTGCATGCGGGGTGGGTTGCTGGCTGTATGGGAGATGATTCCCCACCTCTGACCAATTTCAGAATTGTTTACCGCTGGAGCAAGTTCCCTGATAGGGCTTTCCTCTGTATAACTGGTGGGTTCAGGTTATTTTTCGTTTATGGTTCAAGTTAGATTTTATACCTCTTTTATGTATTTATAGATATAAGCATGGAAATAATACATTCCTATAAATACATCTGTGTGAAGGGAAGAACTTTTTTCTCTTTTATTTTTAAATTTTATTTTTTAAAATTTTGAAATTTAGTTTTATTTTTTTATACAGCGGTTTATTATTAGTTATGTATTTTATGCATATGCATGTATGCAGGCCAATCCCAATCTCCCAACTCATCCCACCTCTACCACCCCATGGCTTCCCACACTTGGTGTCCATAAGTTTGTTCTCTACCTGTGTCTCTATTTCTTCCCTGCAAACCAGTTCATCTGTACCACTTTTTAGGTTCCACATATATGCATTAATATACAATATTTGTTTTCCTCTTTCTGACTTACTTCATTCTGTATGACAGTCTCTAGATCCATCGATGTCTCTACAAATGACCCAGTTTCATTCCTTTTTATGGCCGAGTAATATTCCATTTTATATATGTACCACATCTTTACCCATTCATCTGTTTGTGGGTATTTAGTTTGCTCCCTTACCTGGCTATTGTAAATAGTGCTGCAATGAACATTGTGGTGAATGTGCCTTTTTGATTTATGGTTTTCTCTGGGTATATGCCCAGAAGTGCGATTGCTGGATCAGATGGTAATTCTATTTCTAGTTTTTTTTAAGGAAACTCCACACTGTTCTCCATAGTGACTGTATCAATTTACATTCCCACCAATAGTGGAAGAGGGCTCCTTTTGTCCACACCCTCCCCAGAATTTGTTGTTTGTAGGTTTTCTGATGATGCCGATTCTAACATGTGTGAGGTGATACCTCATTGTAGTTTTTTTTTGATTTTTTTTTTTTTTTTATTTTTTTTGTGTTGTATGCGGGCCTCTCACTGTTGTGGCCTCTCCCGTTGCGGAGCACAGGCTCCGGACGCGCAGGCTCAGTGGCCATGGCTCACGGGCACAGCTGCTCCGCGACATGTGGGATCTTCCCGGACCGGGGCACGAAGCCGTGTCCCCTGCATCGGCAGGCGGACTCTCAACCACTGCGCCACCAGGGAAGCCCCCTCATTGTAGTTTTGATTTGCATTTCTCTAATAATAAGTGATGTTGAGCAGCTTTTCATCTGCGTCTTGGCCATGTCTGTGTCTTCTTTGAAGGATCGTCTCATGAGATCTTCTGACCATTTCTGTATTGGGAGGGTGGTTGGAGCGTAAGGCTATGTGCTCACGCACGTGTCAGTGCCAGCGTAAGGGCCAGGAGTAGGGTACTGCGTAGGGTAAGGTGTAGGTCTGGTGGTGGTTTCCGTTCCGGGCTAGGTTTAGGGTTTGGGAACGGCAAGGCTTAGGGCCCAGGTGAGGGTACGGAAACGTGGGATGGTCAGGCTACGTTCTTACGCATGGGTCAGTGCCAATGTACGGGCCAGGAATAGGCTACGGCGTATGCTAATGTGTAGGGCTGGTGGTGGGTTTCCGTTCCGTGCTAGGGTTAGGGTTAGGGAATGACAAGGCTTAGGGCACAGGTGAGGGTACGGAAACGTGGGAGGGTCCGGCTATGTGCTGACGCACGGGTCAGTGCCAGCGTACGGGCCAGGAATAGGGAACGGCGTAGGGTAAGGAGTAGGGCTGGTAGTGAGATACCGTTCCGGGCTAGGGTTAGGGTCAGGGAACGGCAAGGCTTAGGGCACAGGTGAACGTAAGGAAACGTGGGAGGGTCAGGCTACGTGCTGACGCACGGGTCAGTGCCAGCGTACGGGCCAGGAGTAGGGTATGGCGTAGGGTAAGGTTTAGGGCTGGTGGTGGGTTTCCGTTCCGGGCTAGGGTTAGGGTGAGGGAACAGCAAGGCTTAGGGCACAGGAGAACGTACGGAAACGTGGGAGTGGCAGGCTACGTGTTGACGCACGGGTCTGTGCCAGCGTACTGGCCAGGATTAGGGTACGTCGTAGCGTAAGGTTTAGGGCTGGTGGTGGGTTTCCGTTCCAGGCTAGGGTTAGGGTTAGGGAACGGCAAGGCTTAGGACACAGGTGAGGGTATGGAAACGTGGGAGAGGCAGGCTACTTGCTGACGCACAGGTCAGTGCCAGCGTAGGGGCCAGGAGTAGGGTACAGCGTAGGGTAAGGTTTAGGGCTGCTGGTGGGTTTATGTTCCGGGCTAGGTTTAGGGTTAGGGAACGGCAAGGCTTAGGGCACAGGTGAGGGTACGGAAACGTAGGAGTGGCAGGCTACGTGCTGACGCACGGGTCTTTGCCAGCGTACGCGCCAGGATTCGGGTACGGCATTGGGTAAGGTGTAGGGCTGGTTGTGGGTTTCCGTTCCAGGTTAGAGTTAGGGAACGGCAAGGCTTAGTGCACAGGTGAGGGTATGGAAACGTGGCAGAGGCAGGCTATGTGCTGACGCAAGGGTCACTGCCAGCGTACGGGTCAGGAGTAGTCTACGGCGTACGTTAAGGTTTAGGTTTTGTGGTGGGTTTCCGTTCCGGGCTAGGGTTAGGGATAGGGAAAGGCAAGGCTTAGGGCACAGGTGAGGGTACGGAAACGTGGGAGGGTTAGGCTACATGCTGAAGCACGGTTCAATGCCAGGGTATGGACCAGGAGTAGGGTACGGCGTAGGGTAAAGTGTAAGGCTGGTGGTGGGTGTCCATTCCGGGCTAGTTTTAGGGTTAGGGAGCGGCAAGGCTTAGGGCACAGGTGAGGGTACGGAAACGTGGGAGGGTCAGGCTACATGCTGAAGAACGGGTCAGTGCCAGGGTGTGGACCAGGAGTAGGGTACGGCGTTGGGTATGGTGTAAGGGCGGTGGTGGGTGTCCATTCCGGTCTAGGGTTAGGGTTAGGGAACGTTAAGGCTTAGGACACAGGTGAGGGTACGGAAATGTGGGAGGGTCAGGATACGTGCTGAAGAATGGGTCAGTGCCAGCGTACGGGCCAGGAGTAGGGTACGGCATAGCGTTATGTGTAGGGCTGGTGGTGGTTTCCGTTCCGGGCTAGGGTTAGAGGTAGGGAACTGCAAGGCTTAGGGCACAGGTGAGGGTACGGAAACGTGGGAGAGGCAGTCTACGGGCTGACACATGGGAGAGTGCCAGCTTACGGGCCAGCAGTAGGCTACGACGTAGGGTAGGGTGTAGGGCTGGTGGTGGGTTTCCGTTCCGGGCTAGGGTTAGAGTTAGGGATCGGCAAGGCTTAGGGAACAGGTGAGGGTAAGGAAAAGTGGGAGGGTTAGGCTACATGCTGACGCACGGATCAGTGCCAGCGTACAGGCCAGGTGTAGGGTACGGCGTAGGGTAAGGTTTAGGGCTGGTGGTGGGTTTCCGTTTGGGGTTATGGTTAGGGTTATGGAACGGCAAGGCTTAGGACACAGGTGAGGGTACGGGAACGTGGGAAGGTCAGGCTACGTGCTGACGCACGGTCAGTGCCAGCGTACGGGCCAGGATTAGGCTACGGCGTAGGGTAAGCTGTAGGGCTGGTGGTGGGTTTCTGTTCTGGGCTAGGGTTAGGGTTAGGGAAGGACAAGACTTAGGGCACAGTTGAGGGTACGGAAATGGTGGAGGGTCAGGCTATGTGCTGACGCACGGGTCAGTGCCAGCGTACAGGCCAGGAGTAGGCAACAACGTAGGGTAAGGTGTAGGGCTGGTGGTTGGTTTCCTTTCCGGGCTAGGGTTAGGGTTAGGGCATGTCAAGGCTTAGGGCACAGGTGAGGGTATGGAAACGTGGGAGGGTCATGCTACGTGCTGACACACGTGTCAGTGCCAGCGTACGGGCCAGTCGTAGGCTACGGCGTAGGGAAAGGTGTACGGCTGGTGGTGGGCTTCCTTTCCGGGCTAGGGTTAGGGTTAGGGAATGGCAAGTCTTAGGGCACAGGTGCGGGTACGGAAACGTGGGAGAGTCAGGCTATGTGCTGACGCACGGGTCAGTGCCAGCGTACGGGCCAGGAGTAGTGTACGTCGTAGGGTAAGGTGTAGGGCTGGTGGTGGGTTTCCGTTCTGGGCTAGGGTTAGGGTTAGGGAACGGCAAGGTTTAGGGCACACGTGAGGGTATCGAAACGTGTTAGGCTCAGGGTACGTGTTGACGCACGGGTTAGTGTGAACGTACAGATGAGGATTATGGTGCGGCATAGGGTAAAGTGTATGGTTGGTGGTAGGTTTCCGTTTCAGGCTAGGGTTAGTGTTAGGGAACGGCAAGGTTTTGGGCACAGATAAGGGTATGGAAACGTGTTAGTGTCAGGGTACGTGTTGACATATGGATTAGCATTAGGGTACGGCTTAGGGTAAGGTGTAGGCTTGGTGGTAGGTTTCCATTGTGGTCTAGGGTTAGGGTTAGGGAATGGCAAGGTTTAGGTCACAGGTGAAGGTACGGAAACGTGTTAGGGTCAGGGTAAGTGTTGACGCATGTGTTAGTGTCAGCGTACGGAGTAGGTTTATGGTCCTTCGTAGGTTAAGGTCTAGGGTTGGTGGTAGGTTTCCGTTCCAGGCTAGGGTTAGTGTTATGGAACGGCAAGGTTTAGGGCATAGGTGAGGGTACGGAAATGTGTTAGGGTCAGGGTACGTGTTGACGCTCGGATTATGATTAGGGTATGGCGTAGAGTAACGTGTAGGGTTGGTGGTAGGTTTCCGTTTTGGGCTAGGGTTAGGGTTAGGCAACGGCACGGTTTAGGGCACAGGTGAGGGAACGGAAAAGTGTTAGGGTCAGTGTACGTGTTGACGCACGGGTTAGTGTCAGTGTACGGATTAGGATTAGGGTACCGTGTAGGGTATGCTGTACGGTTTGTGGTAGTTTTCCATTCTGGGCTAGGGTTAGTGTTAGGGTACGGCAAGGTTTAGGGTACAGGTGACGGTACAGAAACGTGTTAGGGTCATGATACATGTTGATACATGGAATAGTGTCATCATACGCATTAGGATTAGGGTACGGCATAGGGTAAGGTGTACGGAGGGCGGTAGGTTTCCATTCCGTTGTAGGGTTAGGGTTAGCGAATTGCAAGGTTTTGGGCACAGGTGATGGTACAGAAATGTGTTAGGTTCAGGGTACGTGTTGACTCACGGGTTAGTGTCAGCATACGCATGAGGATTAGGGTACCGCATAGAGTAAGGTGTAGGGTTGGTGGTACGTTTCCGTTCCAGTCTAGGGTTATGTTTAGGGACTGGCAAAGTTTAGGGCACAGGTGAGGGTACGAAACGTGTTAGGGTCAGGCTATGTGTTGATGCACAGGTTAGTGTCAGCATACGAATTAGGATTAGGGTACGGCGTAAGGTAAGGTGTAGGGTTGGTGGTAGGTTTCTGTTCCGGTCTAGGGTTAGGCTTAGGGAACGGCAAGGTTTATGGCAGAGGTGAGGGTACGGAAACGTGTTAGGGTCAGGGTACGTGTTGATGTATGAATTAGGATTAGGGTACAGCTTAGGGTAAGGTGTAGGGCTGATGGTAGGTTTCCGTTCCGGGCTAAGGTTAAGGATAGGCAACGACAAGTTTTAGGGCACAGCTGAGGGTATGGAAACGTGTTAGGGTCAGGGTACGTGTTGACTCATTGGTTAGTGCCAGCGTACGGATTAGGATTAGTGTACGGCATAGATAAGGTGTAGGGTTGGTGGTAGGATTCCGTTCCGGGCTATGGTTAGGGTTAGGGAAAGTCAAGGTTTCTATTTCTAGTTCTTTTAAGGAAACTCCATACTGTTCTCCACAGTGACTGTATCAATTTACATTCCCACCATAGTGGAAGAGGGCTCCTTTTGTCCACACCCTCCCCAGAATTTGTTTGTAGATTTTCTGATGATGCCGATTCTAACAGGTGTGAGGTGATACCTCATTGTAGTTTTGATTTGCATTTCTCTAATAATTAGTGCTCTTGAGCAGCTTTTCATGTGCGTCTTGGCCATCTCTGTGTCTTCTTTGAAGAAACGTCTCTTTAGATCTTCTGCCCATTTTTGTATTGGGTTGTTTGTTTTTTTAATAAGCTGCATGAGCTGTTTATATATATTGGAGATTAAACCTTTGTCCATTGATTCGTTTGTAAGTATTTTCGCCCCTTCTGAGGGTTGCCTTTTTCCATTCCCGTGTTTTTAACCAAAAAAGAAAGAAAGAAAAAGAAGCAGAACATTAATGTGCATAAAATATGCCTTTTGAAACGGTCGTTTTGAAATATGGACGTCCTTTAAACTTTTTCGTCGATATGTGACCCCAGGATTTGTTTTCAGGGCAGGTGTCATTTACAGGCCTGCAATGATTTTGAATATCAACTGACCATGAGCGCTGGGATTAAAGCTGCTGTTGTGTGAAACGGCCACAAGGTGGCAGCAGTTCTCTCTTTCATATCTGGTTACTAGGGCAACAGAGCCTCAATGGAAGTCGCCTTCTAGATTGGAATTTAGAACAGAATGTGACAGGAAAAAGCCCCTCAAGTTTGTCTCACTACTTCTTGTTCGTGTTTTTAATTTAATTTTTTATTTTTTATTACAGCAAGTTTGATTACAATGTTTGGCTTGTTGTAGGTATGGTAGATGTGGTTCTTTTACACATATACAGATGTCTGTTCTTCCTGGGATCCTTTTCCCATGTACGTTATGACAGAATGTTGTGTACTCCTCTCTTTGTATTCCGTAGCTCTTTGTTTATTATATATATCACCTGTGTTTGTATGTCTGTTAACCACAATATCGTAATGAAACCAATCCTCACACCTTTCCATTGGTGAACCATAAGTTTGTTTAATGAATATGTGATTGCCCATCTCCGTGGAAATATCTGCCCTGGTATCCATTTTTAGGTAACACCTATAAGTGATATGATACGATATGTGCCTTTCACTTTCTGACTTACTACATGTCACATGATTACCTCTAGACTCATCTACGGTGCTGCAAATGGCATTGTGTCCTTATTTTCCTTGGCTTCTATTCTGCCTTATCGAGGTCCATTTTCAACAATGTGATTCCCTGAGGGTTGTGGATTAGCTGACCTGGGCAGCCTTACCGTGACGGCCGGCCCTCCCCAGGTGTGCCTGGTTGAGGTCAATATAAACAGCGCTCCAGGCAGCAATAGCCCCTGAAGCTGTGCCTGACTCCATATTCTCTGCCCCGTCAGCAGTCTCGGGGCTCTGCTGGTGGGAGCGTGTGAGGGGCCACGGTTTGTGGGTGGCCCAGTGTGTGTGGGGCTCTCCTGGACTTTGTGCAGGAGTTGCCAGGCTGCCACCTGTAAAGAAGAGGATGTGTCACCCATAAGTTCCACTGGAATTTCTCTCCGGGCTGAGGTAAGGAAGGAAAAAAAGGGGTGGGGACCGGGACAGGAGGGGTATCTCAGGCAGGGAAATGGAAAGCTTCCAGAAGAGCGCCCGGGGTCAGGACCATCCTGCCTCGCCTGCAGGCACCAAGATGTCCTGTGTGCTGTCGCCTGTGTGGGTCCACGGCCCTTCCTCTAGGATTTCATGCCCTTGTACATATTCAGGTGTTTTACCTGGGAAGGGTGGGAACAGTTCAGCTGCAGCTGGCCTGGGGCTCAGCTCACCTTTATTCAGAGATGCCTCGGCACGGTCCCCCAGCTTTGCAATGAGGACGCTCCTTGCATGCAGGGTGGGTTGCTGGCTGTATGGTAGATGATTCCCCACCTCTGACCAATTTCAGAATAGTTTACTGCTGGAGCAAGTTCCCTGATAGGGCTTTCCTCTGTATAACTGGTGGGTTCAGGTTTTTTTTCGTTTATGGTTCAAGTTAGATTTTATACCTCTTTTATGTATTTATAGATATAAGCATGGAAATAATACATTCCTATAAATACATCTGTGTGAAGGGAAGAACTTTTTTCTCTTTTATTTTTAAATTTTATTTTTTAAAATTTTGAAATTTAGTTTTATTTTTTTATACAGCAGGTTATTATTAGTTATGTATTTTATGCATATGCATGTATGC
Source organism: Mesoplodon bidens (assembly GCF_964165515.1). Taxonomy (NCBI): domain Eukaryota; kingdom Metazoa; phylum Chordata; class Mammalia; order Artiodactyla; family Ziphiidae; genus Mesoplodon; species Mesoplodon bidens. The sequence continues at coordinate 312,043 of NW_027672640.1, read as the reverse complement.
AGGCCAATCCCAATCTCCCAACTCATCCCACCTCTACCACCCCATGGCTTCCCACACTTGGTGTCCATAAGTTTGTTCTCTACCTGTGTCTCTATTTCTTCCCTGCAAACCAGTTCATCTGTACCACTTTTTAGGTTCCACATATATGCATTAATATACAATATTTGTTTTCCTCTTTCTGACTTACTTCATTCTGTATGACAGTCTCTAGATCCATCGATGTCTCTACAAATGACCCAGTTTCATTCCTTTTTATGGCCGAGTAATATTCCATTTTATATATGTACCACATCTTTACCCATTCATCTGTTTGTGGGTATTTAGTTTGCTCCCTTACCTGGCTATTGTAAATAGTGCTGCAATGAACATTGTGGTGAATGTGCCTTTTTGATTTATGGTTTTCTCTGGGTATATGCCCAGAAGTGCGATTGCTGGATCAGATGGTAATTCTATTTCTAGATTTTTTAAGGAAACTCCACACTGTTCTCCATAGTGACTGTATCAATTTACATTCCCACCAATAGTGGAAGAGGGCTCCTTTTGTCCACACCCTCCCCAGAATTTGTTGTTTGTAGGTTTTCTGATGATGCCGATTCTAACATGTGTGAGGTGATACATCATTGTAGTTTTCTTTTTTTTATTTATTTATTTCATTTTTTTGGTGGTGTACGCGGGCCTCTCCCTGTTGTGGCCTCTCCCGTTGCGGAGCACAGGCTCCGGACGCGCAGGCTCAGTGGCCATGGCTCACGGGCCCAGCTGCTCCGCGACATTTGGTATCTTCCTGGACCGGGGCACGAACCCGTGTCCCCTGCATCGGCAGGCGTACTCTCAACCACTGCGCCACCAGGGAAGCCCCCTCATTGTAGTTTTGATTTGCATTTCTCTAATAATTAGTGATGTTGAGCAGCTTTTCATCTGCGTCTTGGCCATGTCTGTGTCTTCTTTGAAGGATCGTCTCATGAGATCATCTGACCATTTCTGTATTGGGAGGGTGGTTGGAGGGTAAGGCTATGTGCTCACGCACGTGTCAGTGCCAGCGTAAGGGCCAGGAGTAGGGTACTGCGTAGGGTAAGGTGTAGGTCTGGTGGTGGTTTCCGTTCCGGGCTAGGTTTAGGGTTTGGGAACGGCAAGGCTTAGGGCCCAAGTGAGGGTACGGAAACGTGGGATGGTCAGGCTACGTTCTTACGCATGGGTCAGTGCCACTGTACGGGCCAGGAATAGGCTACTGTGTAGGCTAATGTGTAGGGCTGGTGGTGGGTTTCCGTTCCGTGCTAGGGTTAGGGTTAGGGAATGACAAGGCTTAGGGCACAGGTGAGGGTACGGAAACGTGGGAGGGTCCGGCTATGTGCTGACGCACGAGGCAGTGCCAGCGTACGGGCCAGGAATAGGGAACGGCGTAGGGTAAGGTGTAGGGCTGGTTGTGAGATACCGTTCCGGGATAGGGTTAGTGTTAGGGAACGGCAAGGCTTAGGGCACAGGTGAACGTAAGGAAACGTGGGAGTGGCAGGCTACGTGTTGACGCACGGGTCTGTGCCAGCGTACGGGCCAGGATTAGGATACGTCGTAGCGTAAGGTTTAGGGCTGGTGGTGGGTTTCCGTTCCAGGCTAGGGTTAGGGTTAGGGAACGGCAAGGCTTAGGACACAGGTGAGGGTATGGAAACGTGGGAGAGGCAGGCTACTTGCTGACGCACAGGTCAGTGCCGGCGTAGGGGCCAGGAGTAGGGTACAGCGTAGTGTAAGGTTTAGGGCTGGTGGTGGGTTTATGTTCCGGGCTAGGGTTAGGGTTAGGGAACGGCAAGGCTTAGGGCACAGGTGAGGGTACGGAAACGTAGGAGTGGCAGTCTACGTGCTGACACACGCGTCTTTGCCAGCGTACGCGCCAGGATTCGGGTACGGCATTGGGTAAGGTGTAGGGCTGGTTGTGGCTTTCCGTTCCAGGTTAGAGTTAGGGAACGGCAAGGCTTAGTGCACAGGTGAGGGTATGGAAACGTGGCAGAGGCAGGCTATGTGCTGACACAAGGGTCACTGCCAGAGTACGGGTCAGGAGTAGTCTACGGCGTACGTTAAGGTTTAGGTTTTGTGGTGGGTTTCCGTTCCGGGCTCGGGTTAGGGATAGGGAAAGGCAAGGCTTAGGGCACAGGTGACGGTACCGAAACGTGGGAGGGTTAGGCTACATGCTGAAGCACGGTTCAATGCCAGGGTATGGACCAGGAGTAGGGTACGGCGTAGGGTAAAGTGTAAGGCTGGTGGTGGGTGTCCATTCCGGGCTAGTGTTAGGGTTAGGGAGCGGCAAGGCTTAGGGCACAGGTGAGGGTACGGAAACGTGTGAGGGTCAGGCTACATGCTGAAGAACGGGTCAGTGCCAGGGTGTGGACCAGGAGTAGGGTACGGCGTTGGGTATGGTGTAAGGGCGGTGGTGGGTGTCCATTCGGGTCTAGGGTTAGGGTTAGGGAACGTTAAGGCTTAGGACACAGGTGAGGGTACGGAAACGTGGGAGGGTCAGGATACGTGCTGAAGAATGGGTCAGTGCCAGCGTACGGGCCAGGAGTAGGGTACGGCATAGCGTAATGTGTAGGGCTGGTGGTGGTTTCCGTTCCGGGCTAGGGTTAGAGGTAGGGAACTGCAAGGCTTAGGGCACAGGTGAGGGTACAGAAACGTGGGAGAGGCAGGCTACGGGCTGACACATGGGAGAGTGCCAGCTTACGGGCCAGCATTAGGCTACGACGTAGTGTAGGGTGTAGGGCTGGTGGTGGGTTTCCGTTCCGGGCTAGGGTTAGAGTTAGGGATCGGCAAGGCTTAGGGAACAGGTGAGGGTAAGGAAAAGTGGGAGGGTTAGGCTACATGCTGACGCACGGATCAGTGCCAGCGTACGGGCCAGGTGTAGGGTACGGCGTAGGGTAAGGTTTAGGGCTGGTGGTGGGTTTCCGTTTGGGGTTATGGTTAGGGTTATGGAACGGCAAGGCTTAGGACACAGGTGAGGGTACGGGAACGTGGGAAGGTCAGGCTACGTGCTGACGCACGGTCAGTGCCAGCGTACGGGCCAGGATTAGGCTACGGCGTAGGGTAAGCTGTAGGGCTGGTGGTGGGTTTCTGTTCTGGGCTAGGGTTAGGGTTAGGGAAGGACAAGACTTAGGGCACAGTTGAGGGTACGGAAATGGTGGAGGGTCAGGCTATGTGCTGACGCACGGGTCAGTGCCAGCGTACAGGCCAGGAGTAGGCAACAACGTAGGGTAAGGTGTAGGGCTGGTGGTTGGTTTCCTTTCCGGGCTAGGGTTAGGGTTAGGGCATGTCAAGGCTTAGGGCACAGGTGAGGGTATGGAAACGTGGGAGGGTCATGCTACGTGCTGACACACGTGTCAGTGCCAGCGTACGGGCCAGTCGTAGGCTACGGCGTAGGGAAAGGTGTAGGGCTGGTGGTGGGCTTCCTTTCCGGGCTAGGGTTAGGGTTAGGGAATGGCAAGTCTTAGGGCACAGGTGCGGGTACGGAAACGTGGGAGAGTCAGGCTATGTGCTGACGCACGGGTCAGTGCCAGCGTACGGGCCAGGAGTAGTGTACGTCGTAGGGTAAGGTGTAGGGCTGGTGGTGGGTTTCCGTTCTGGGCTAGGGTTAGGGTTAGGGAACGGCAAGGTTTAGGGCACACGTGAGGGTATCGAAACGTGTTAGGCTCAGGGTACGTGTTGACGCACGGGTTAGTGTGAACGTACAGATGAGGATTATGGTGCGGCATAGGGTAAAGTGTATGGTTGGTGGTAGGTTTCCGTTTCAGGCTAGGGTTAGTGTTAGGGAACGGCAAGGTTTTGGGCACAGATGAGGGTATGGAAACGTGTTAGTGTCAGGGTACGTGTTGACATATGGATTAGCATTAGGGTACGGCTTAGGGTAAGGTGTAGGCTTGGTGGTAGGTTTCCATTGTGTTCTAGGGTTAGGGTTAGGGAATGGCAAGGTTTAGGTCACAGGTGAAGGTACGGAAACGTGTTAGGGTCAGGGTAAGTGTTGACGCATGTGTTAGTGTCAGCGTACGGAGTAGGTTTATGGTCCTTCGTAGGTTAAGGTCTAGGGTTGGTGGTAGGTTTCCGTTCCAGGCTAGGGTTAGTGTTATGGAACGGCAAGGTTTAGGGCATAGGTGAGGGTACGGAAATGTGTTAGGGTCAGGGTACGTGTTGACGCTCGGATTATGATTAGGGTATGGCGTAGAGTAACGTGTAGGGTTGGTGGTAGGTTTCCGTTTTGGGCTAGGGTTAGGGTTAGGCAACGGCACGGTTTAGGGCACAGGTGAGGGAACGGAAAAGTGTTAGGGTCAGTGTACGTGTTGACGCACGGGTTAGTGTCAGTGTACGGATTAGGATTAGGGTACCGTGTAGGGTATGCTGTACGGTTTGTGGTAGTTTTCCATTCTGGGCTAGGGTTAGTGTAAGGGTACGGCAAGGTTTAGTGTACAGGTGACGGTACAGAAACGTGTTAGGGTCATGATACATGTTGATACATGGAATAGTGTCATCATACGCATTAGGATTAGGGTACGGCATAGGGTAAGGTGTACGGAGGGCGGTAGGTTTCCATTCCGTTGTAGGGTTAGGGTTAGCGAATTGCAAGGTTTTGGGCACAGGTGATGGTACAGAAATGTGTTAGGTTCAGGGTACGTGTTGACTCACGGGTTAGTGTAAGCATACGCATGAGGATTAGGGTACCGCATAGAGTAAGGTGTAGGGTTGGTGGTACGTTTCCGTTCCAGTCTAGGGTTATGTTTAGGGACCGGCAAAGTTTAGGGCACAGGTGAGGGTACGAAACATGTTAGGGTCAGGGTATGTGTTGATGCACAGGTTAGTGTCAGCATACGAATTAGGATTAGGGTACGGCGTAAGGTAAGGTGTAGGGTTGGTGGTAGGTTTCCGTTCCGGGCTAGGGTTAGGGTTAGGGAACGGCAAGGTTTATGGCAGAGGTGAGGGTACGGAAACGTGTTAGGGTCAGGGTACGTGTTGATGTATGAATTAGGATTAGGGTACAGCTTAGGGTAAGGTGTAGGGCTGATGGTAGGTTTCCGTTCCGGGCTAAGGTTAAGGATAGGCAACGACAAGTTTTAGGGCACAGCTGAGGTTATGGAAACGTGTTAGGGTCAGGGTACGTGTTGACTCACTGGTTAGTGCCAGCGTACGGATTAGGATTAGTGTACGGCATAGATAAGGTGTAGGGTTGGTGGTAGGATTCCGTTCCGGGCTATGGTTAGGGTTAGGGAAAGTCAACGTTTTTATTTCTAGTTCTTTGAATGAAACTCCATACTGTTCTCCATAGTGACTGTATCAATTTACATTCCCACCATAGTGGAAGAGGGCTCCTTTTGTCCACACACTCCCCAGAATTTGTTTGTAGGTTTTCTGATGATGCCGATTCTAACATGTGTGAGGTGATACCTCATTGTAGTTTTGATTTGCATTTCTCTAATAATTAGTGCTCTTGAGCAGCTTTTCATGTGCGTCTTGGCCATCTCTGTGTCTTCTTTGAAGAAACGTCTCTAGATCTCCTGCCCATTTTTGTATTGGGTTGTTTGTTTTTTTAATAAGCTGCATGAGCTGTTTATATATATTGGAGGTTGAACCTTTGTCCATTGATTCGTTTGCAACTATTTTCGCCCCTTCTGAGGGATGCCTTTTTCCATTCCTGTGTTTTTAACCAAAAAAGAAAGAAAGAAAAAGAAGCAGAACATTAATGTGCATAAAATATGCCTTTTGAAACGGTCGTTTTGAAATATGGACGTACTTCAAATTTTTTGGTCGATATGTGACCCCAGGATTTGTTTTCAGGGCAGGTGTCATTTACAGGCCTGCAATGATTTTGAATATCAACTGACCATTAGCGCTGGGATTAAAGCTGCTGTTGTGTGAAACGGCCACAAGGTGGCAGCAGTTCTCTCTTTCATATCTGGTTACTAGGGCAACAGAGCCTCAATGGAAGTCGCCTTCTAGATTGGAATTTAGAACAGAATGTGACAGGAAAAAGCCCCTCAAGTTTGTCTCACTACTTCTTGTTCGTGTTTTTAATTTATTTTTTTATTTTTTATTACAGCAAGTTTGATTACAATGTTTGGCTTGTTGTAGGTATGGTAGATGTGGTTCTTTTACACATATACAGATGTCTGTTCTTCCTGGGATCCTTTTCCCATGTACGTTATGACAGAATGTTGTGTACTCCTCTCTTTGTATTCCGTAGCTCTTTGGTTATTATATATATCACCTGTGTTTGTATGTCTGTTAACCCCAATATCGTAATGAAACCAATCCTCACACCTTTCCATTGGTGAACCATAAGTTTGTTTAATGAATATGTGATTGCCCTTCTCCGTGGAAATATCTGCCCTGGTATCCATTTTTAGGTAACACCTATAAGTGATATGATACGATATGTGCCTTTCACTTTCCGACTTACTACATGTCACATGATTACCTCTAGACTCATCTACGGTGCTGCAAATGGCATTGTGTCCTTATTTTCCTTGGCTTCTATTCTGCCTTAGCGAGGTCCATTTTCAACAATGTGATTCCCTGAGGGTTGTGGATTAGCTGTCCTGGGCAGCCTTACCGTGCAGGCCGGCCCTCCCCAGGTGTGCCTGGTTGAGGTCAATATAAACAGCGCTCCAGGCAGCAATAGCCCCTGAAGCTGTGCCTGACTCCATATTCTCTGCCCCGTCAGCAGTCTCGGGGCTCTGCTGGTGGGAGCGTGTGAGGGGCCACGGCTTTGTGGGTGGCCCGGTGTGTGTGGGGCTCTGCTGGACTTTGTGCAGGAGTTGCCAGGCTGCCACCTGTAAAGAAGAGGATGTGTCACCCATAAGTTCCACTGGAATTTCTCTCCGGGCTGAGGTAAGGAAGGAAAAAAAGGGGTGGTGTCCTGGACAGGAGGGGTAGCTCAGGCAGGGAAATGGAAAGCTTCCAGAAGAGCGCCCGGTGTCAGGACCATCCTGCCTCGCCTGCAGGCACCAAGATGTCCTGTGTGCTGTCGCTGGTGTGGCTCCACGGTCCTTCCTCTAGGATTTCATGCCATTGTACATATTCAGGTGTTTTACCTGGGAAGGGTGGGAACAGTTCAGCTGCAGCTGGCCTGGGGCTCAGCTCACCTTTATTCAGAGATGCCTTGGCACGGTCCCCCAGCTTTGCAATGAGGACGCTCCTTGCATGCGGGGTGGGTTGCTGGCTGTATGGGAGATGATTCCCCACCTCTGACCAATTTCAGAATTGTTTACCGCTGGAGCAAGTTCCCTGATAGGGCTTTCCTCTGTATAACTGGTGGGTTCAGGTTATTTTTCGTTTATGGTTCAAGTTAGATTTTATACCTCTTTTATGTATTTATAGATATAAGCATGGAAATAATACATTCCTATAAATACATCTGTGTGAAGGGAAGAACTTTTTTCTCTTTTATTTTTAAATTTTATTTTTTAAAATTTTGAAATTTAGTTTTATTTTTTTATACAGCGGTTTATTATTAGTTATGTATTTTATGCATATGCATGTATGCAGGCCAATCCCAATCTCCCAACTCATCCCACCTCTACCACCCCATGGCTTCCCACACTTGGTGTCCATAAGTTTGTTCTCTACCTGTGTCTCTATTTCTTCCCTGCAAACCAGTTCATCTGTACCACTTTTTAGGTTCCACATATATGCATTAATATACAATATTTGTTTTCCTCTTTCTGACTTACTTCATTCTGTATGACAGTCTCTAGATCCATCGATGTCTCTACAAATGACCCAGTTTCATTCCTTTTTATGGCCGAGTAATATTCCATTTTATATATGTACCACATCTTTACCCATTCATCTGTTTGTGGGTATTTAGTTTGCTCCCTTACCTGGCTATTGTAAATAGTGCTGCAATGAACATTGTGGTGAATGTGCCTTTTTGATTTATGGTTTTCTCTGGGTATATGCCCAGAAGTGCGATTGCTGGATCAGATGGTAATTCTATTTCTAGTTTTTTTTAAGGAAACTCCACACTGTTCTCCATAGTGACTGTATCAATTTACATTCCCACCAATAGTGGAAGAGGGCTCCTTTTGTCCACACCCTCCCCAGAATTTGTTGTTTGTAGGTTTTCTGATGATGCCGATTCTAACATGTGTGAGGTGATACCTCATTGTAGTTTTTTTTTGATTTTTTTTTTTTTTTTATTTTTTTTGTGTTGTATGCGGGCCTCTCACTGTTGTGGCCTCTCCCGTTGCGGAGCACAGGCTCCGGACGCGCAGGCTCAGTGGCCATGGCTCACGGGCACAGCTGCTCCGCGACATGTGGGATCTTCCCGGACCGGGCACGAAGCCGTGTCCCCTGCATCGGCAGGCGGACTCTCAACCACTGCGCCACCAGGGAAGCCCCCTCATTGTAGTTTTGATTTGCATTTCTCTAATAATAAGTGATGTTGAGCAGCTTTTCATCTGCGTCTTGGCCATGTCTGTGTCTTCTTTGAAGGATCGTCTCATGAGATCTTCTGACCATTTCTGTATTGGGAGGGTGGTTGGAGCGTAAGGCTATGTGCTCACGCACGTGTCAGTGCCAGCGTAAGGGCCAGGAGTAGGGTACTGCGTAGGGTAAGGTGTAGGTCTGGTGGTGGTTTCCGTTCCGGGCTAGGTTTAGGGTTTGGGAACGGCAAGGCTTAGGGCCCAGGTGAGGGTACGGAAACGTGGGATGGTCAGGCTACGTTCTTACGCATGGGTCAGTGCCAATGTACGGGCCAGGAATAGGCTACGGCGTAGGCTAATGTGTAGGGCTGGTGGTGGGTTTCCGTTCCGTGCTAGGGTTAGGGTTAGGGAATGACAAGGCTTAGGGCACAGGTGAGGGTACGGAAACGTGGGAGGGTCCGGCTATGTGCTGACGCACGGGTCAGTGCCAGCGTACGGGCCAGGAATAGGGAACGGCGTAGGGTAAGGAGTAGGGCTGGTAGTGAGATACCGTTCCGGGCTAGGGTTAGGGTCAGGGAACGGCAAGGCTTAGGGCACAGGTGAACGTAAGGAAACGTGGGAGGGTCAGGCTACGTGCTGACGCACGGGTCAGTGCCAGCGTACGGGCCAGGAGTAGGGTATGGCGTAGGGTAAGGTTTAGGGCTGGTGGTGGGTTTCCGTTCCGGGCTAGGGTTAGGGTGAGGGAACAGCAAGGCTTAGGGCACAGGAGAACGTACGGAAACGTGGGAGTGGCAGGCTACGTGTTGACGCACGGGTCTGTGCCAGCGTACTGGCCAGGATTAGGGTACGTCGTAGCGTAAGGTTTAGGGCTGGTGGTGGGTTTCCGTTCCAGGCTAGGGTTAGGGTTAGGGAACGGCAAGGCTTAGGACACAGGTGAGGGTATGGAAACGTGGGAGAGGCAGGCTACTTGCTGACGCACAGGTCAGTGCCAGCGTAGGGGCCAGGAGTAGGGTACAGCGTAGGGTAAGGTTTAGGGCTGCTGGTGGGTTTATGTTCCGGGCTAGGTTTAGGGTTAGGGAACGGCAAGGCTTAGGGCACAGGTGAGGGTACGGAAACGTAGGAGTGGCAGGCTACGTGCTGACGCACGGGTCTTTGCCAGCGTACGCGCCAGGATTCGGGTACGGCATTGGGTAAGGTGTAGGGCTGGTTGTGGGTTTCCGTTCCAGGTTAGAGTTAGGGAACGGCAAGGCTTAGTGCACAGGTGAGGGTATGGAAACGTGGCAGAGGCAGGCTATGTGCTGACGCAAGGGTCACTGCCAGCGTACGGGTCAGGAGTAGTCTACGGCGTACGTTAAGGTTTAGGTTTTGTGGTGGGTTTCCGTTCCGGGCTAGGGTTAGGGATAGGGAAAGGCAAGGCTTAGGGCACAGGTGAGGGTACGGAAACGTGGGAGGGTTAGGCTACATGCTGAAGCACGGTTCAATGCCAGGGTATGGACCAGGAGTAGGGTACGGCGTAGGGTAAAGTGTAAGGCTGGTGGTGGGTGTCCATTCCGGGCTAGTTTTAGGGTTAGGGAGCGGCAAGGCTTAGGGCACAGGTGAGGGTACGGAAACGTGGGAGGGTCAGGCTACATGCTGAAGAACGGGTCAGTGCCAGGGTGTGGACCAGGAGTAGGGTACGGCGTTGGGTATGGTGTAAGGGCGGTGGTGGGTGTCCATTCCGGTCTAGGGTTAGGGTTAGGGAACGTTAAGGCTTAGGACACAGGTGAGGGTACGGAAATGTGGGAGGGTCAGGATACGTGCTGAAGAATGGGTCAGTGCCAGCGTACGGGCCAGGAGTAGGGTACGGCATAGCGTTATGTGTAGGGCTGGTGGTGGTTTCCGTTCCGGGCTAGGGTTAGAGGTAGGGAACTGCAAGGCTTAGGGCACAGGTGAGGGTACGGAAACGTGGGAGAGGCAGTCTACGGGCTGACACATGGGAGAGTGCCAGCTTACGGGCCAGCAGTAGGCTACGACGTAGGGTAGGGTGGAGGGCTGGTGGTGGGTTTCCGTTCCGGGCTAGGGTTAGAGTTAGGGATCGGCAAGGCTTAGGGAACAGGTGAGGGTAAGGAAAAGTGGGAGGGTTAGGCTACATGCTGACGCACGGATCAGTGCCAGCGTACAGGCCAGGTGTAGGGTACGGCGTAGGGTAAGGTTTAGGGCTGGTGGTGGGTTTCCGTTTGGGGTTATGGTTAGGGTTATGGAACGGCAAGGCTTAGGACACAGGTGAGGGTACGGGAACGTGGGAAGGTCAGGCTACGTGCTGACGCACGGTCAGTGCCAGCGTACGGGCCAGGATTAGGCTACGGCGTAGGGTAAGCTGTAGGGCTGGTGGTGGGTTTCTGTTCTGGGCTAGGGTTAGGGTTAGGGAAGGACAAGACTTAGGGCACAGTTGAGGGTACGGAAATGGTGGAGGGTCAGGCTATGTGCTGACGCACGGGTCAGTGCCAGCGTACAGGCCAGGAGTAGGCAACAACGTAGGGTAAGGTGTAGGGCTGGTGGTTGGTTTCCTTTCCGGGCTAGGGTTAGGGTTAGGGCATGTCAAGGCTTAGGGCACAGGTGAGGGTATGGAAACGTGGGAGGGTCATGCTACGTGCTGACACACGTGTCAGTGCCAGCGTACGGGCCAGTCGTAGGCTACGGCGTAGGGAAAGGTGTACGGCTGGTGGTGGGCTTCCTTTCCGGGCTAGGGTTAGGGTTAGGGAATGGCAAGTCTTAGGGCACAGGTGCGGGTACGGAAACGTGGGAGAGTCAGGCTATGTGCTGACGCACGGGTCAGTGCCAGCGTACGGGCCAGGAGTAGTGTACGTCGTAGGGTAAGGTGTAGGGCTGGTGGTGGGTTTCCGTTCTGGGCTAGGGTTAGGGTTAGGGAACGGCAAGGTTTAGGGCACACGTGAGGGTATCGAAACGTGTTAGGCTCAGGGTACGTGTTGACGCACGGGTTAGTGTGAACGTACAGATGAGGATTATGGTGCGGCATAGGGTAAAGTGTATGGTTGGTGGTAGGTTTCCGTTTCAGGCTAGGGTTAGTGTTAGGGAACGGCAAGGTTTTGGGCACAGATGAGGGTATGGAAACGTGTTAGTGTCAGGGTACGTGTTGACATATGGATTAGCATTAGGGTACGGCTTAGGGTAAGGTGTAGGCTTGGTGGTAGGTTTCCATTGTGGTCTAGGGTTAGGGTTAGGGAATGGCAAGGTTTAGGTCACAGGTGAAGGTACGGAAACGTGTTAGGGTCAGGGTAAGTGTTGACGCATGTGTTAGTGTCAGCGTACGGAGTAGGTTTATGGTCCTTCGTAGGTTAAGGTCTAGGGTTGGTGGTAGGTTTCCGTTCCAGGCTAGGGTTAGTGTTATGGAACGGCAAGGTTTAGGGCATAGGTGAGGGTACGGAAATGTGTTAGGGTCAGGGTACGTGTTGACGCTCGGATTATGATTAGGGTATGGCGTAGAGTAACGTGTAGGGTTGGTGGTAGGTTTCCGTTTTGGGCTAGGGTTAGGGTTAGGCAACGGCACGGTTTAGGGCACAGGTGAGGGAACGGAAAAGTGTTAGGGTCAGTGTACGTGTTGACGCACGGGTTAGTGTCAGTGTACGGATTAGGATTAGGGTACCGTGTAGGGTATGCTGTACGGTTTGTGGTAGTTTTCCATTCTGGGCTAGGGTCAGTGTAAGGGTACGGCAAGGTTTAGTGTACAGGTGACGGTACAGAAACGTGTTAGGGTCATGATACATGTTGATACATGGAATAGTGTCATCATACGCATTAGGATTAGGGTACGGCATAGGGTAAGGTGTACGGAGGGCGGTAGGTTTCCATTCCGTTGTAGGGTTAGGGTTAGCGAATTGCAAGGTTTTGGGCACAGGTGATGGTACAGAAATGTGTTAGGTTCAGGGTACGTGTTGACTCACGGGTTAGTGTAAGCATACGCATGAGGATTAGGGTACCGCATAGAGTAAGGTGTAGGGTTGGTGGTACGTTTCCGTTCCAGTCTAGGGTTATGTTTAGGGACCGGCAAAGTTTAGGGCACAGGTGAGGGTACGAAACATGTTAGGGTCAGGGTATGTGTTGATGCACAGGTTAGTGTCAGCATACGAATTAGGATTAGGGTACGGCGTAAGGTAAGGTGTAGGGTTGGTGGTAGGTTTCCGTTCCGGGCTAGGGTTAGGGTTAGGGAACGGCAAGGTTTATGGCAGAGGTGAGGGTACGGAAACGTGTTAGGGTCAGGGTACGTGTTGATGTATGAATTAGGATTAGGGTACAGCTTAGGGTAAGGTGTAGGGCTGATGGTAGGTTTCCGTTCCGGGCTAAGGTTAAGGATAGGCAACGACAAGTTTTAGGGCACAGCTGAGGTTATGGAAACGTGTTAGGGTCAGGGTACGTGTTGACTCACTGGTTAGTGCCAGCATACGGATTAGGATTAGTGTACGGCATAGATAAGGTGTAGGGTTGGTGGTAGGATTCCGTTCCGGGCTATGGTTAGGGTTAGGGAAAGTCAACGTTTTTATTTCTAGTTCTTTGAATGAAACTCCATACTGTTCTCCATAGTGACTGTATCAATTTACATTCCCACCATAGTGGAAGAGGGCTCCTTTTGTCCACACACTCCCCAGAATTTGTTTGTAGGTTTTCTGATGATGCCGATTCTAACATGTGTGAGGTGATACCTCATTGTAGTTTTGATTTGCATTTCTCTAATAATTAGTGCTCTTGAGCAGCTTTTCATGTGCGTCTTGGCCATCTCTGTGTCTTCTTTGAAGAAACGTCTCTAGATCTCCTGCCCATTTTTGTATTGGGTTGTTTGTTTTTTTAATAAGCTGCATGAGCTGTTTATATATATTGGAGGTTAAACCTTTGTCCATTGATTCGTTTGCAACTATTTTCGCCCCTTCTGAGGGATGCCTTTTTCCATTCCTGTGTTTTTAACCAAAAAAGAAAGAAAGAAAAAGAAGCAGAACATTAATGTGCATAAAATATGCCTTTTGAAACGGTCGTTTTGAAATATGGACGTACTTCAAATTTTTTGGTCGATATGTGACCCCAGGATTTGTTTTCAGGGCAGGTGTCATTTACAGGCCTGCAATGATTTTGAATATCAACTGACCATTAGCGCTGGGATTAAAGCTGCTGTTGTGTGAAACGGCCACAAGGTGGCAGCAGTTCTCTCTTTCATATCTGGTTACTAGGGCAACAGAGCCTCAATGGAAGTCGCCTTCTAGATTGGAATTTAGAACAGAATGTGACAGGAAAAAGCCCCTCAAGTTTGTCTCACTACTTCTTGTTCGTGTTTTTAATTTAATTTTTTATTTTTTATTACAGCAAGTTTGATTACAATGTTTGGCTTGTTGTAGGTATGGTAGATGTGGTTCTTTTACACATATACAGATGTCTGTTCTTCCTGGGATCCTTTTCCCATGTACGTTATGACAGAATGTTGTGTACTCCTCTCTTTGTATTCCGTAGCTCTTTGGTTATTATATATATCACCTGTGTTTGTATGTCTGTTAACCCCAATATCGTAATGAAACCAATCCTCACACCTTTCCATTGGTGAACCATAAGTTTGTTTAATGAATATGTGATTGCCCTTCTCCGTGGAAATATCTGCCCTGGTATCCATTTTTAGGTAACACCTATAAGTGATATGATACGATATGTGCCTTTCACTTTCCGACTTACTACATGTCACATGATTACCTCTAGACTCATCTACGGTGCTGCAAATGGCATTGTGTCCTTATTTTCCTTGGCTTCTATTCTGCCTTAGCGAGGTCCATTTTCAACAATGTGATTCCCTGAGGGTTGTGGATTAGCTGTCCTGGGCAGCCTTACCGTGCAGGCCGGCCCTCCCCAGGTGTGCCTGGTTGAGGTCAATATAAACAGCGCTCCAGGCAGCAATAGCCCCTGAAGCTGTGCCTGACTCCATATTCTCTGCCCCGTCAGCAGTCTCGGGGCTCTGCTGGTGGGAGCGTGTGAGGGGCCACGGCTTTGTGGGTGGCCCGGTGTGTGTGGGGCTCTGCTGGACTTTGTGCAGGAGTTGCCAGGCTGCCACCTGTAAAGAAGAGGATGTGTCACCCATAAGTTCCACTGGAATTTCTCTCCGGGCTGAGGTAAGGAAGGAAAAAAAGGGGTGGTGTCCTGGACAGGAGGGGTAGCTCAGGCAGGGAAATGGAAAGCTTCCAGAAGAGCGCCCGGTGTCAGGACCATCCTGCCTCGCCTGCAGGCACCAAGATGTCCTGTGTGCTGTCGCTGGTGTGGCTCCACGGCCCTTCCTCTAGGATTTCATGCCATTGTACATATTCAGGTGTTTTACCTGGGAAGGGTGGGAACAGTTCAGCTGCAGCTGGCCTGGGGCTCAGCTCACCTTTATTCAGAGATGCCTTGGCACGGTCCCCCAGCTTTGCAATGAGGACGCTCCTTGCATGCGGGGTGGGTTGCTGGCTGTATGGGAGATGATTCCCCACCTCTGACCAATTTCAGAATTGTTTACTGCTGGAGCAAGTTCCCTGATAGGGCATTCCTCTGTATAACTGGTGGGTTCAGGTTATTTTTCGTTTATGGTTCAAGTTAGATTTTATACCTCTTTTATGTATTTATAGATATAAGCATGGAAATAATACATTCCTATAAATACATCTGTGTGAAGGGAAGAACTTTTTTCTCTTTTATTTTTAAATTTTATTTTTTAAAATTTTGAAATTTAGTTTTATTTTTTTATACAGCGGTTTATTATTAGTTATGTATTTTATGCATATGCATGTATGCAGGCCAATCCCAATCTCCCAACTCATCCCACCTCTACCACCCCATGGCTTCCCACACTTGGTGTCCATAAGTTTGTTCTCTACCTGTGTCTCTATTTCTTCCCTGCAAACCAGTTCATCTGTACCACTTTTTAGGTTCCACATATATGCATTAATATACAATATTTGTTTTCCTCTTTCTGACTTACTTCATTCTGTATGACAGTCTCTAGATCCATCGATGTCTCTACAAATGACCCAGTTTCATTCCTTTTTATGGCCGAGTAATATTCCATTTTATATATGTACCACATCTTTACCCATTCATCTGTTTGTGGGTATTTAGTTTGCTCCCTTACCTGGCTATTGTAAATAGTGCTGCAATGAACATTGTGGTGAATGTGCCTTTTTGATTTATGGTTTTCTCTGGGTATATGCCCAGAAGTGCGATTGCTGGATCAGATGGTAATTCTATTTCTAGTTTTTTTTAAGGAAACTCCACACTGTTCTCCATAGTGACTGTATCAATTTACATTCCCACCAATAGTGGAAGAGGGCTCCTTTTGTCCACACCCTCCCCAGAATTTGTTGTTTGTAGGTTTTCTGATGATGCCGATTCTAACATGTGTGAGGTGATACCTCATTGTAGTTTTTTTTCGATTTTTTTTTTATTTTTATTTTTTTTGTGTGGTATGCGGGCCTCTCACTGTTGTGGCCTCTCCCGTTGCGGAGCACAGGCTCCGGACGCGCAGGCTCAGTGGCCATGGCTCACGGGCACAGCTGCTCCGCGACATGTGGGATCTTCCCGGAGCGGGGCACGAAGCCGTGTCCCCTGCATCGGCAGGCGGACTCTCAACCACTGCGCCACCAGGGAAGCCCCCTCATTGTAGTTTTGATTTGCATTTCTCTAATAATAAGTGATGTTGAGCAGCTTTTCATCTGCGTCTTGGCCATGTCTGTGTCTTCTTTGAAGGATCGTCTCATGAGATCTTCTGACCATTTCTGTATTGGGAGGGTGGTTGGAGCGTAAGGCTATGTGCTCACGCACGTGTCAGTGCCAGCGTAAGGGCCAGGAGTAGGGTACTGCGTAGGGTAAGGTGTAGGTCTGGTGGTGGTTTCCGTTCCGGTCTAGGTTTAGGGTTTGGGAACGGCAAGGCTTAGGGCCCAGGTGAGGGTACGGAAACGTGGGATGGTCAGGCTACGTTCTTACGCATGGGTCAGTGCCAATGTACGGGCCAGGAATAGGCTACGGCGTAGGCTAATGTGTAGGGCTGGTGGTGGGTTTCCGTTCCGTGCTAGGGTTAGGGTTAGGGAATGACAAGGCTTAGGGCACAGGTGAGGGTACGGAAACGTGGGAGGGTCCGGCTATGTGCTGACGCACGGGTCAGTGCCAGCGTACGGGCCAGGAATAGGGAACGGCGTAGGGTAAGGAGGAGGGCTGGTAGTGAGATACCGTTCCGGGCTAGGGTTAGGGTCAGGGAACGGCAAGGCTTAGGGCACAGGTGAACGTAAGGAAACGTGGGAGGGTCAGGCTACGTGCTGACGCACGGGTCAGTGCCAGCGTACGGGCCAGGAGTAGGGTATGGCGTAGGGTAAGGTTTAGGGCTGGTGGTGGGTTTCCGTTCCGGGCTAGGGTTAGGGTGAGGGAACAGCAAGGCTTAGGGCACAGGAGAACGTACGGAAACGTGGGAGTGGCAGGCTACGTGTTGACGCACGGGTCTGTGCCAGCGTACTGGCCAGGATTAGGGTACGTCGTAGCGTAAGGTTTAGGGCTGGTGGTGGGTTTCCGTTCCAGGCTAGGGTTAGGGTTAGGGAACGGCAAGGCTTAGGACACAGGTGAGGGTATGGAAACGTGGGAGAGGCAGGCTACTTGCTGACGCACAGGTCAGTGCCAGCGTAGGGGCCAGGAGTAGGGTACAGCGTAGGGTAAGGTTTAGGGCTGCTGGTGGGTTTATGTTCCGGGCTAGGTTTAGGGTTAGGGAACGGCAAGGCTTAGGGCACAGGTGAGGGTACGGAAACGTAGGAGTGGCAGGCTACGTGCTGACGCACGGGTCTTTGCCAGCGTACGCGCCAGGATTCGGGTACGGCATTGGGTAAGGTGTAGGGCTGGTTGTGGGTTTCCGTTCCAGGTTAGAGTTAGGGAACGGCAAGGCTTAGTGCACAGGTGAGGGTATGGAAACGTGGCAGAGGCAGGCTATGTGCTGACGCAAGGGTCACTGCCAGCGTACGGGTCAGGAGTAGTCTACGGCGTACGTTAAGGTTTAGGTTTTGTGGTGGGTTTCCGTTCCGGGCTAGGGTTAGGGATAGGGAAAGGCAAGGCTTAGGGCACAGGTGAGGGTACGGAAACGTGGGAGGGTTAGGCTACATGCTGAAGCACGGTTCAATGCCAGGGTATGGACCAGGAGTAGGGTACGGCGTAGGGTAAAGTGTAAGGCTGGTGGTGGGTGTCCATTCCGGGCTAGTTTTAGGGTTAGGGAGCGGCAAGGCTTAGGGCACAGGTGAGGGTACGGAAACGTGGGAGGGTCAGGCTACATGCTGAAGAACGGGTCAGTGCCAGGGTGTGGACCAGGAGTAGGGTACGGCGTTGGGTATGGTGTAAGGGCGGTGGTGGGTGTCCATTCCGGTCTAGGGTTAGGGTTAGGGAACGTTAAGGCTTAGGACACAGGTGAGGGTACGGAAATGTGGGAGGGTCAGGATACGTGCTGAAGAATGGGTCAGTGCCAGCGTACGGGCCAGGAGTAGGGTACGGCATAGCGTTATGTGTAGGGCTGGTGGTGGTTTCCGTTCCGGGCTAGGGTTAGAGGTAGGGAACTGCAAGGCTTAGGGCACAGGTGAGGGTACGGAAACGTGGGAGAGGCAGTCTACGGGCTGACACATGGGAGAGTGCCAGCTTACGGGCCAGCAGTAGGCTACGACGTAGGGTAGGGTGTAGGGCTGGTGGTGGGTTTCCGTTCCGGGCTAGGGTTAGAGTTAGGGATCGGCAAGGCTTAGGGAACAGGTGAGGGTAAGGAAAAGTGGGAGGGTTAGGCTACATGCTGACGCACGGATCAGTGCCAGCGTACAGGCCAAGTGTAGGGTACGGCGTAGGGTAAGGTTTAGGGCTGGTGGAGGGTTTCCGTTTGGGGTTATGGTTAGGGTTATGGAACGGCAAGGCTTAGGACACAGGTGAGGGTACGGGAACGTGGCAAGGTCAGGCTACATGCTGACGCACGCATCAGTGCCAGCGTACGGGCCAAGATTAGGCTACGGCGTAGGTTAAGCTGTAGGGCTGGTGGTGGGTTTCTGTTCTGGGCTAGGGTTAGGGTTAGGGAAGGCCAAGACTTAGGGCACAGTTGAGGGTACGGAAATGGAGGAGGGACAGGCTATGTGCTGACGCACGGGTCAGTGCCAGCGTACAGGCCAGGAGTAGGCAACAACGTAGGGTAAGGTGTAGGGCTGGTGGTTGGTTTCCTTTCCGGGCTAGGGTTAGGGTTAGGGAATGTCAAGGCTTAGGGCACAGGTGAGGGTATGGAAACGTGGGAGAGTCATGCTACGTGCTGACACACGTGTCAGTGCCAGCGTATGGGCCAGTCGTAGGCTACGGCGTAGGGAAAGGTGTAGGGCTGGTGGTGGGCTTCCTTTCCGGGCTAGGGTTAGGGTTAGGGAATGGCAAGTCTTAGGGCACAGGTGCGGGTACGGAAACGTGGGAGAGTCAGGCTATGTGCTGACGCACGGGTCAGCGCCAGCGTACGGGCCAGGAGTAGTGTACGTCGTAGGGTAAGGTGTAGGGCTGGTGGTGGGTTTCTGTTCTGGGCTAGGGTTAGGGTTATGGAACGGCAAGGTTTAGGGCACACGTGAGGGTATCGAAACGTGTTAGGCTCAGGGTACGTGTTGACGCACGGGTTAGTGTGAACGTACAGATGAGGATTATGGTGCGGTATAGGGTAAAGTGTATGGTTGGTGGTAGTTTTCCGTTTCAGGCTAGGGTTAGTGTTAGGGAACGGCAAGGTTTTGGGCACAGATGAGGGTATGGAAACGTGTTAGTGTCAGGGTTCGTGTTGACATATGGATTAGCATTAGGGTACGGCTTAGGGTAAGGTGTAGGCTTGGTGGTAGGTTTCCATTGTGGTCTAGGGTTAGGGTTAGGGAATGGCAAGGTTTAGGTCACAGGTGAAGGTACGGAAACGTGTTAGGGTCAGGGTAAGTGTTGACGCATGTGTTAGTGTCAGCGTACGGAGTAGGTTTATGGTCCTTCGTAGGTTAAGGTCTAGGGTTGGTGGTAGGTTTCCGTTCCAGGCTAGGGTTAGTGTTATGGAACGGCAAGGTTTAGGGCATAGGTGAGGGTACGGAAATGTGTTAGGGTCAGGGTACGTGTTGACGCTCGGATTATGATTAGGGTATGGCGTAGAGTAACGTGTAGGGTTGGTGGTAGGTTTCCGTTTTGGGCTAGGGTTAGGGTTAGGCAACGGCACGGTTTAGGGCACAGGTGAGGGAACGGAAAAGTGTTAGGGTCAGTGTACGTGTTGACGCACGGGTTAGTGTCAGTGTACGGATTAGGATTAGGGTACCGTGTAGGGTATGCTGTACGGTTTGTGGTAGTTTTCCATTCTGGGCTAGGGTTAGTGTTAGGGTACGGCAAGGTTTAGGGTACAGGTGACGGTACAGAAACGTGTTAGGGTCATGATACATGTTGATACATGGAATAGTGTCATCATACGCATTAGGATTAGGGTACGGCGTAGGGTAAGGTGTACGGAGGGCGGTAGGTTTCCATTCCGTTGTAGGGTTAGGGTTAGCGAATTGCAAGGTTTTGGGCACAGGTGATGGTACAGAAATGTGTTAGGTTCAGGGTACGTGTTGACTCACGGGTTAGTGTCAGCATACGCATGAGGATTAGGGTACCGCATAGAGTAAGGTGTAGGGTTGGTGGTACATTTCCGTTCCAGTCTAGGGTTATGTTTAGGGACCGGCAAAGTTTAGGGCACAGGTGAGGGTACGAAACGTGTTAGGGTCAGGCTATGTGTTGATGCACAGGTTAGTGTCAGCATACGAATTAGGATTAGGGTACGGCGTAAGGTAAGGTGTAGGGTTGGTGGTAGGTTTCCGTTCCGGGCTAGGGTTAGGGTTATGGAACGGCAAGGTTTATGGCAGAGGTGAGGGTACGGAAACGTGTTAGGGTCAGGGTACGTGTTGATGTATGAATTAGGATTAGGGTACAGCTTAGGGTAAGGTGTAGGGCTGATGGTAGGTTTCTGTTCCGGGCTAAGGTTAAGGATAGGCAACGACAAGTTTTAGGGCACAGCTGAGTGTATGGAAACGTGTTAGGGTCAGGGTACGTGTTGACTCACTGGTTAGTGCCAGCGTACGGATTAGGATTACTCTACGGCATAGATAAGGTGTAGGGTTGGTGGTAGGATTCCGTTCCGGGCTATGGTTAGGGTTAGGGAAAGTCAAGGTTTCTATTTCTAGTTCTTTTAAGGAAACTCCATACTGTTCTCCATAGTGACTGTATCAATTTACATTCCCACCATAGTGGAAGAGGGCTCCTTTTGTCCACACCCTCCCCAGAATTTGTTTGTAGATTTTCTGATGATGCCGATTCTAACAGGTGTGAGGTGATACCTCATTGTAGTTTTGATTTGCATTTCTCTAATAATTAGTGCTGTTGAGCAGCTTTTCATGTGCGTCTTGGCCATCTCTGTGTCTTCTTTGAAGAAACGTCTCTTTAGATCTTCTGCCCATTTTTGTATTGGGTTGTTTGTTTTTTTAATAAGCTGCATGAGCTGTTTATATATATTGGAGATTAAACCTTTGTCCATTGATTCGTTTGTAACTATTTTCGCCCCTTCTGAGGGATGCCTTTTTCCATTCCCGTGTTTTTAACCAAAAAAGAAAGAAAGAAAAAGAAGCAGAACACTAATGTGCATAAAATATGCCTTTTGAAACGGTCATTTTGAAATATGGACGTCCTTTTAATTTTTTGGTCGATATGTGACCCCAGGATTTGTTTTCAGGGCAGGTGTCATTTACAGGCCTGCAATGATTTTGAATATCAACTGACCATGAGCGCTGGGATTAAAGCTGCTGTTGTGTGAAACGGCCACAAGGTGGCAGCAGTTCTCCCTTACCAATTCTGGTTACTAGGGCAACAGAGCCTCAATGGAAGTCGTGTTCTAGATTGGAATTTAGAATGGAATGTGACAGGAGAAAGCCCCACAAGTTTGTCTCCCTACTTCTTGTTCGTGTTTTTAATTTAATTTTTTGCTTTTTATTACAGCAAGTTTGATTACAATGTTTGGCTTGTTGTAGGTGTGGAAGATGTGGTTCTTTTACACATATACAGATGTCTGTTTTTCCTGGGATCCTTTTCCCATGTACGTTATGACAGAATGTTGAGTAGTCTTTTGGTATTCCGTAGGTCTTTGGTGATTATATATGTCACCTGTGTTTGTATAAGTTTGTTAACCCCGATATCGTAATGAAACCAATCCTCACACCTTTCCATTGGTGAACCATAAGTTTGTTTAATGAATCTCTGATTGCCCTTCTCGGTGGAAATATCTGCCCTGGTATCCATTTTTAGGTAACACCTATAAGTGATATGATATGATATGTGTCTTTCACTTTCTGACTTACTACAAGTCACGTGATTACCTCTAGACTCATCTACGGTGGAGCAAATGGCATTGTGTTCTTTTTTTCCTTGGCTTCTCTTCTGCCTTAGCGTGGTCCATTTTCAACAATGTGATTCCCTGAGTGTTGTGGATTAGCTGACCTGGGCAGCCTTACCCTGCCGCCCGGCCCTCCCCAGTTGTGCCTGGTTGAGGTCAATATAAACAGCGCTCCAGGCAGCAATAGCCACTGAAGCTGTTCCTGACTCCATATTCTCTGCCCCGTCAGCAGTATCGGGGTTGTGCTGGTGGGAGGGAATGAGGTGCCACAGATTTGTTGGTGGCCCGGTGTGAGTGGGGTTCTCCTGGCCTTTCTGCAGTAGTTGCCAGGCTGCCTCCTGTAAAGAAGAGGATGTGTCAACCATACCTTCTGCTGGAATTTCTCTCCGGACAGAGGTGAGGAAGGAAAAAAGCAGTGGGTGCCGGGATATGTGGGGTGTCTCAGGCAGGACAATGGAAAGCTTCCGGAAGAGCGCCCGGGGCCATGACCACCCTGGCTGGCCTGCAGGCACCAAGTTGACCTGCGTGCTGTCGCTGTTGTGGCTCCTCGGCCCTTCTTCTAGGCTTTCAAGCCCTTGTACATATTCAGTTGTTTGACCTGGGAAGGGTGGGAACAGTTCAGCAACAGCTGGCCTGCGGCTCAGCTCACCTTTTTTTAGAGATGCCTCGGCTCTGTCCCCCAGCTTTGCAATGAGGGCGCTCCTTCTGTGGGGTGTGGGTTGCTGGCTGTATGGGGATGATTCCCCACCTCTGACCAATTTCACAATTGTTTGCCGCTGGAGCATGTTCCCTGATAGGGTTTTCCTCTGTATAACTGGTGGGTTCAGGTTTTTTTCCTTTTATGGTTCAAGTTAGATTTTATTCCTCTTTTATATATTTATAGATATAAGCATGGAAATAATTCATTCCTATAAATACATCTGTGTGAAGGGAAGAACTTTTTTCTGTTTTATATTTAAATTTTATTTTTTAAGAATTTGAAATTTAATTTTATTTACTTTTATATACAGCAGGTTATTATTAGTTATGTATTTTATGCATATACATGTATACAGGTCAATCTCAAACTCCCAACTCATCCCACCACCACCACCCCATGGCTTCCCACACTTGGTGTCCATACGTTTGTTCTCTACTTCTGTGTCTCTATTTCTTCCCTGCAAACCAGTTCATCTGTACCATTTTTTAGGTTCCACATATATGCATTAATATACAATATTTGTTTTCCTCTTTCTGACCTACTTCATTCTGTATGACAGTCTCTAGATCCATCGATGTCTCTACAAATGACCCAGTTTCATTCCTTTTTATGGTTGAGTGATATTCCACTTTATACATGTACCACATCTTTATCCATTCATCTGTGTGAGGGCATTTAGGTTGCTTCCATTACCTGGCCTTTGTAAATAGTGCTGCAATGAACATTGTGTTGAATGTGCCTTTTTGATTTATGGTTTTCTCTGGGTCTATTCCCAGAAGTGGGATTGCAGGATCAGATGGTAATTCTATTTCTAGTTTTTTTAAGGAAACTCCATAGTGTTCTCCATAGTGACTGTATCAATTTACATTCCCACCAATAGTGGAAGAGGGATCCTTTTGTCCACACCCTCCCCAGAATTTGTTGTTTGTAGATTTTCTGATGATGCCGATTCTAACAGGTGTGAGGTGATACCTCATTTTAGTTTCGATTTGCATTTCTCTAATAATTAGTGCTCTTCAGCAGCTTTTCATGTGCGTCTTGGCCATCTCTGTGTCGTCTTTGAAGAAACGTCTCTTTAGATCTACTTCCCATTTTTGTATTGGTTTTTTTGTTTTTTTTAATATTAAGCTGCATGAGCTGTTTATATATTGGAGATTAAACCTTTGTCCATTGATTCGTTTTCAACGATTTTTGCCTATTCTGAGGGATGCCTTTTTCCATTCCCGTTTTTTAAACAAAAAAGTAAAGAAACAAAAAGAAGAAGAACACTAATGTGCGTAAAATATGCCTTTTGAAACGGTCGTTTTGAAATATGGAAGTCCTTTGAATTTTTTGGTCGATATGTGACCCCAGGATTCGTTTTCAGGGCAGGTGTCATTTACCGGCCTGCAATGATTTTGAATATCAACTGACCATTAGCGCTGGGATTAAAGCTGCTGTTGTGTGAAACGGCCACAAGGTGGCAGCAGTTCTCCCTTACCAATTCTGGTTACTAGGGCAACAGAGACTCAATGGAAGTCGTGTTCTAGATTGGAATTTAGAATGGAATGTGCCAGGAGAAAGCCCCTCAAGTTTGTCTCCCTACTTCTTGTTCGTGTTTTTAATTTAATTTTTCATTTTTATTACAGCAAGTTTGATTAAAATGTTTGGCTTGTTGTAGGTGTGGAAGATGTGGTTCTTTTACACATATACAGATGTCGGTTTTTCCTGGGATCCTTTTCCCATGTACGTTATGACAGAATGTTGAGTAGTCTTTTGGTATTCCCTAGGTGTTTGGTGATTATATATGTCACCTGTGTTTGTATAAGTCTGTTAACCCCGATATCTTAATGAAACCAATCCTCACACCTTTCCATTGGTGAACCATAAGTTTGTTTAATGAATCTCTAATTGCCCTTCTCGGTGGAAATATCTGCCCTGGTATCCATTTTTAGGTAACACCTATAAGTGATATGATATGATATGTGTCTTTCACTTTCTGACTTACTACATGTCACGTAATTACCTCTAGACTCATCTACGGTGCTGCAAAAGGCATTGTGTCCTTTTTTTCCTTGCCTTCTATTCTGACTTAGCGAGGTCCCTTTTCAAAAATGTGATTCCCTGCGGGTTGTGGATTAGCTGACGTGGGCAGCCTTATCCTGCCGGCCGGCCCTCCCCAGGTGTGCCTGGTTGAGGTCAATATAAACAGCGCTCCATGCAGCAATAGCCCCTGAAGCTGTGCCTGCCTCCATATTCTCTGCCCCGTGAGCAGTCTCGGGGCTGTTTTGGTGGGAGGGAGTGAGGGGCCACAGCTTTGTTGGTGGCCCGGTGTGAGTGGGGTTCTGCTGGCCTTTCTGCAGGAGATTCCAGTCTGCCTCCTGTAAAGAGGAGGATGTGTCACCCATTCCTTCCGCTGGAATTTCTCTCCGGACTGAGGTGACGAAGGAAAAAAGCAGTGGGGGCCGGGACATGGTGGGTATCTCAGGCAGGACAATGCAAAGCTTCTGGAAGAGCGCCCGTGGCTAGGACCACCCTGGCTGCCCTGCAGGCACCAAGATGGCCTGCGTGCTGTCGCTGGTGTGGCTCCATGGCCCTTCCTCTAGTCTTTCAAGCCCATGTACATATTCAGGTGTTTTACCTGGGAAGGGTGGGAACAGTTCAGCAGGAGATGACCTGGGGCTCAGCTCACCTTTATTCAGAGATGCCTCGTCTCGGTCACCCAGCTTTGCAATGAGGACGCTCCTTGTGTGGGGTGTGTGTTGATGGCTGTATGGGAGATGATTCCCCACCTCTGAACAATTTCAATATTGTTTACCGTTGGAACAAGTGCCCTGATAGGGTTTTCCTCTGTATAACTGGTGGGTTCAGGTTTTTCTTTTATGGTTCACGTTAGCTTTTATTCCTCTTTTATGTATTTATAGATATAAGCATGGAAATAATACTTTCCTATAAATACATCTGTGTGAAGGGAAGAACTTTTTTCTGTATTATTTTTAAATTTTATTTTTAAAATTTTGAAATTTAATTTTATTTATTTTTTTATACAGCAGGTTATTATTAGTTATGTATTTTATGCATATACATGTATTCAGGTCAATCCCAATCTCCCAAGTCATCCCACCACCACCACCCCATGGCTTTCCACACTTGGTGTCCATACGTTTGTTCTCTACATCTGTGTCTCTATTTCTTCCCTGAAAACCAGTTCCTCTGTAAAATTTCGTAGGTTCCACATATATGCATTAATATACAATATTTGTTTTCCTCTTTCTGACTTACTTCATTCTGTATGACAGTCTCTAGATCCATCGCTGTCTCTACAAATGACCCGGTTTCATTCCTTTTTATGGCTGAGTAATATTCCATTTTATACATGTAGCACATCTTTATCCGTTCATCTGTGTGTGGGTATTTATGTTGCTTCCATTACCTGGCCTTTGTAAATAGTGCTGCAATGAACATTGTGGTAAATGTGCCTTTCTGATTTATGGTTTTCTTTGGGTATATGAGCAGAAGTGGGATTGCTGGATCAGATGGTAATTCTATTTGTATTTTTTTTAAGGAAACTCCATAGTGTTCTCCATAGTGAGTGTATCAATTTACATTCCCACCAATAGTGGAAGAGGTCTCCTTTTGTCCACACCCTCCCCAGAATTTGTTGTTTGTAGATTTTCTGATGATGCCGATTCTAACAGGTGTGAGGTGATACCTCATTGTAGTTTTGATTTGCATTTCTCTAATAATTAGTGCTGTTGAACAGCTTTTCATGTGCGTCTTGGCCCTCTCTGTGTCTTCTTTGAAGAAACGTCTCTTTACATCTGCCCATTTTTGTATTGGGTTGTTTGTTTTTTTAATATTAAGCTGCATGAGCTGTTTATATATATTGGAGATTAAACCTTTGTCCATTGATTCGTTTGCAACTATTTTCGCCCCTTTTGAGGGATGTCTTTTTCCTTTCCCGTTTTTTTAACCAAAAAAGAAAGAAAGAAAAAGAAGCAGAAAACTAATGTGCATAAAATATGCCTTTTGAAATGGTCGTTTTGAAATATGGACGAATTTTTTGGTCGATATGTGACCCCAGGATTTGTTTTCAGGGCAGGTGTCATTTACAGGCCTGCAATGATTTTGAATATCAACTGACCTTTAGCGCTGGGATTAAAGCTGCTGTTGTGTGAAACGGCCACAAGGTGGCAGCAGTTCTCCCTTACCAATTCTGATTACTAGGGCAACAGAGCCTCAATGGAAGTCGTGTTCTAGATTGGAATTTAGAATGGAATGTGCCAGGAGAAAGCCCCTCAAGTTTGTCTCCCTACTTCTTGTTCGTGTTTTTAATTTAATTTTTATTCTTTATTACAGCAAGTTTGATTACAATGTTTGGCTTGTTGGAGGTGTGGAAGATGTGGTTCTTTTACACATATACAGATGTCTGTTTTTCCTGGGATCCTTTTCCCATGTACGTTATGACAGAATGTTGAGTAGTCTTTTGGTATTCCATAGGTCTTTGGTGATTATATGTCACCTGTGTTTGTATAAGTCTGTTAACCCCGATATCGTAATGAAACCAATCCTCACACCTTTCCATTGGTGAACCATAAGTTTGTTTAATGAATCTCTGATTGCCCTTCTCGGTGGAAATATCTGCCCTGGTATCCATTTTTAGGTAACACCTATAAGTGATATGATATGATATGTGTCTTTCACTTTCTGACTTACTACAAGTCACGTGATTACATCTAGACTCATCTACGGTGGTGCAAATGACATTGTGTTCTTTTTTTCATTGGCTTCTCTTCTGCCTTAGCGAGGTCCATTTTCAACAATGTGATTCCCTGAGTGTTGTGGATTAGCTGACCTGGGCAGCCTTACCCTGCCGCCCGGCCCTCCCCAGGTGTGCCTGGTTGAGGTCAATATAAACAGCGCTCCAAGCAGCAATAGCCCGTGAACCTCTGCCTGACTGCATATTCTCTGCACCGTCAGCAGTCTCGGGGCTGTGCTGGTGGGCGGGAATGAGGGGCGACAGCTTTGTTGGTGGCCCGGTGTGAGTGGGGTTCTGCTGGCCTTTCTGCAGGAGTTGCCAGGCTGCCACCTGTAAAGAAGAGGATGTGTCACCCATACCTTCCGGTGGAATTTCTCTCCAGACAGAGGTGAGGAAGGAAAAAAGCAGTGGGGGCCGGGACAGGTGGGGTATCTCAGGCAGGACAAAGGAAAGCTTCCAGAAGAGCGCCCGGAGGCAGGACCACCCTGGCTGGCCTGCAGGCACCAAGTTGGCCTGCGTGCTGTCACTGGTGTGGCTCCACGGCCCTTCCTCTAGTCTTTCAAGCCCTTGTACATATTCAGGTGTTTTACCTGGGAAGGGTGGGAACAGTTCAGCAGCAGCTGGCCTGGGGCTCAGCTCACCTTTATTCAGAGATGCCTCTGCACGATCCCCCAGCTTTGCAATGAGGACGCTCCTTGCGTGGGGTGTGGTTTGCTGGCTGTATGGGAGAAGATTCCCCACCTCTGACCAATTTCAGAATTGTTTACCACTGGAGCAAGTGCCCTGATAGGGTTTTCCTCTGTATAACTGGTGGGTTCAGGTTTTTTTTTTCTTTTATGGTTCAAGTTAGATTTTATTCCTCTTTTATGTATTTATAGATATAAGCATGGAAATAATTCATTCCTATAAATACATCTGTGTGAAGGGAAGAACTTTTTTCTGTATTATTTTTAAATTTTCTTTTTTAAAACTTTGAAATTTAATTTTATTTATTTTTTTAATACAGCAGGTTATTATTCGTTATGTATTTTATGCATATACATGTATGCAGGTCAATCCCAATATCCCAACTCATCCCACCACCACCACACCATGGCTTCCCACACTTGGTGTCCATACGTTTGTTCTGTACCGCTGTCTCTATTTCTTCCCTGCAAACCAGTTCATCTGTACCAGTTTTTAGGTTCCACATATATGCATTAATATACAATATTTGTTTTCCTCTTTCTGACTTACTTCATTCTGTATGACAGTCTCTAGATCCATCGATGTCTCTACAAATGACCCAGTTTCATTCCTTTTTATGGCTGAGTAATATTCCATTTTATACATGTACCACATCTTTATCCATTCATCTGTCTGTGGGCATTTAGTTTGCTTCCATTACCTGGCTATTGTAAATAGTGCTGCAATGAACATTTTGGTGAATGTGCCTATTTGATTTATGGTTTTCTTTGGGTATATGCCCAGAAGTGGGATTGCTGGATCAGATGGTAATTCTATTTCCAGTTTTTTTTAACGAAACACCACACTGTTCTCCATAGTGACTGTATCAATTTACATTCCCACCAATAGTGGAAGAGGGCTCCTTTTGTCCACACGCTCCCCAGAATTTGTTGTTTGTAGATTTTCTGATGATGCCGATTCTAACAGTGTGAGGTGATACCTAATTGTAGTTTTGATTTGCATTTCTCTAATAATTAGTGCTGTTGAGCAGCTTTTCATGTGCGTCTTGGCCATCTCTGTGTCTTCTTTGAAGAAACGTATCTTTAGATCTTCTGCCCATTTTTGTATTGGGTTGTTTGTTTTTTTAATATTAAGCTGCATGAGCTGTTTATAAATATTCGAGATTAAACCTTTGTCCATTGATTCGTTTGCAACTATTTTCGCCCCTTCTGAGGGATGCCTTTTTCCATTCCCGTTTTTTTAACCAAAAAAGAAAGAAAGAAAAAGAATCAGAAAACTAATGTGCATAAAATATGCCTTTTGAAACGGTCCTTTTGAAATATGGACGTCCTTTGAATTTTTTGGTCTATATGTGACCCAAGGATTTGTTTTCAGGGCAGGTGTCATTTACAGGCCTGCAATGATTTTGAATATCAACTGACCATTAGCGCTGGGATTAAAGCTGCTGTTGTGTGAAACGGCCACAAGGTGGCAGCAGTGCTCCCTTACCAATTCTGGTTACTAGGGCAACAGAGCCTCAATGGAAGTCGTGTTCTAGATTGGAATTTAGAATGGAATGTGCCAGGAGAAAGCCCCTCATGTTTGTCTCCCTACTTCTTGTTCGTGTTTTTAATTTAATTTTTATTTTTTATTACAACAAGTTTGATTACAATGTTTGGCTTGTTGGAGGTGTGGAAGATGTGGTTGTTTTACACATATACAGATGTCTGTTTTTCCTGGGATCCTTTTCCCATGTACGTTATGACAGAATGTTGAGTAGTCTTTTGGTATTCCATAGGTCTTTGGTGATTATATGTCACCTGTGTTTGTATAAGTCTGTTAACCCCGATATCGTAATGAAACCAATCCTCACACCTTTCCATTGGTGAACCATAAGTTTGTTTAATGAATCTCTGATTGCCCTTCTCGGTGGAAATATCTGCCCTGGTATCCATTTTTAGGTAACACGTATAAGTGATATGATATGATATGTGTCTTTCACTTTCTGACTTATTACAAGTCACGTGATTACCTCTAGACTCATCTACGGTGGTGCAAATGACATTGTGTTCTTTTTTTCATTGGCTTCTCTTCTGCCTTAGCGAGGTCCATTTTCAACAATGTGATTCCCTGAGTGTTGTGGATTAGCTGACCTGGGCAGCCTTACCCTGCTGCCCGGCCCTCCCCAGGTGTGCCTGGTTGAGGTCAATATAAACAGCGCTCCAAGCAGCAATAGCCCGTGAACCTCTGCCTGACTCCATATTCTCTGCACCGTCAGCAGTCTTGGCGCTGAGCTGGTGGGAGGGAATGAGGGGCGACAGCTTTGTTGGTGGCCCGGTGTGAGTGGGGTTCTGCTGGCCTTTCTGCAGGAGTTGCCAGGCTGCCACCTGTAAAGAAGAGGATGTGTCACCCATACCTTCCGCTGGAATTTCTCTCCGGACAGAGGTGAGGAAGTAAAAAAGCAGTGGGGGCCGGGACAGGTGGGGTATCTCAGGCAGGACAATGGAAAGCTTCCAGAAGAGCGCCCGGAGGCAGGACCACCCTGGCTGGCCTGCAGGCACCAAGTTGGCCTGCGTGCTGTCACTGGTGTGGCTCCACGGCCCTTCCTCTAGTCTTTCAAGCCCTTGTACATATTCAGGTGTTTTACCTGGGAAGGGTGGGAACAGTTCAGCAGCAGCTGGCCTGGGGCTCAGCTCACCTTTATTCAGAGATGCCTCTGCACGATCCCCCAGCTTTGCAATGAGGATGCTCCTTGTGTGGGGTGTGGTTTGCTGGCTGTATGGGAGAAGATTCCCCACCTCTGACCAATTTCATTATTGTTTACCGCTGGAGCAAGTGCCCTGATAGGGTTTTCCTCTGTATAACTGGTGGGTTCAGGTTTTTTTTTTCTTTTATGGTTCAAGTTAGATTTTATTCCTCTTTTATGTATTTATAGATATAAGCATGGAAATAATTCATTCCTATAAATACATCTGTGTGAAGGGAAGAACTTTTTTCTGTATTATTTATAAATTTTCTTTTTTAAAACTTTGAAATTTAATTTTATTTATTTTTTTAATACAGCAGGTTATTATTCGTTATGTATTTTATGCATATACATGTATGCAGGTCAATCCCAATCTCCCAACTCATCCCACCACCACCACACCATGGCTTCCCACACTTGGTGTCCATATGTTTTTTCTCTACCTCTGTCTCTATTTCTTCCCTGCAAACCGGTTCATCTGTACCAGTTTTTAGGTTCCACATATATGCATTAATATACAATATTTGTTTTCCTCTTTCTGACTTACTTCATTCTGTATGACAGTCTCTAGATCCATCGATGTCTCTAAAAATGACCCAGGTTCATTCCTTTTTATGGCTGAGTAATATTCCATTTTATACATGTACCACATCTTTATCCATTCATCTGTCTGTGGGCATTTAGGTTGCTTCCATTACCTGGCTATTGTAAATAGTGCTGCAATGAACATTGTGGTGAATATGCCTTTTTGATTTATGGTTTTCTTTGGGTATATGCCCAGAAGTGGGATTGCTGGATCAGATGGTAATTCTATTTCTAGTTTTTTTTAACGAATCTCCATACTGTTCTCCATAGTGACTGTATCAATTTACATTCCCACCAATAGTGGAGGAGAGCTCCTTTTGTCCACACCCTCCCCAGAATTTGTTGTTTGTAGATTTTCTGATGATGCCGATTCTAACAGTGTGAGGTGATACCTCATTGTAGTTTTGATTTGCATTTCTCTAATAATTAGTGCTGTTGAGCAGCTTTTCATGTGCGTCTTGGTCATCTCTGTGTCTTCTTTGAAGAAACGTCTCTTTAGATCTTCTGCCCATTTTTGTATTGGGTTGTTTGTTTTTTTAATATTAAGCTGCATGAGCTGTTTATATATATTGGTGATTAAACCTTTGTCCATTGATTCCTTTGCAACTATTTTCGCCCCTTCTGAGGGATGCCTTTTTCCATTCCCGTTTTTTTAACCAAAAAAGAAAGAAAGAAAAAGAAGCAGAAAACTAATGTGCATAAAATATGCCTTTTGAAATGGTCGTTTTGAAATATGGACGAATTTTTTGGTCGATATGTGACCCCAGGATTTGTTTTCAGGGCAGGTGTCATTTACAGGCCTGCAATGATTTTGAATATCAACTGACCTTTAGCGCTGGGATTAAAGCTGCTGTTGTGTGAAACGGCCACAAGGTGGCAGCAGTTCTCCCTTACCAATTCTGGTTACTAGGGCAACAGAGCCTCAATGGAAGTCATGTTCTATTTTGGAATTTAGAATGGAATGTGCCAGGAGAAAGCCCCTCAAGTTTGTCTCCCTACTTCTTGTTCGTGTTTTTAATTTAATTTTTATTTTTTATTACAGCAAGTTTGATTACAATGTTTGGCTTGTTGGAGGTGTGGAAGATGTGGTTCTTTTACACATATACAGATGTCTGTATTTCCTGGGATCCTTTTCCCATGTACGTTATGACAGAACGTTGAGTAGTCTTTTGGTATTCCGTAGGTCTTTGGTGATTATATATGTCACCTGTGTTTGTATAAGTCTGTTAACCCCGATATCGTAATGAAACCAATCCTCACACCTTTCCATTGGTGAACCATAAGTTTGTTTAATGAATCTCTGATTGCCCTTCTTGGTGGAAATATCTGCCCTGGTATCCATTTTTAGGTAACACCTATAAGTGATATGATATGATATGTGTCTTTCACTTTCTGACTTACTAAAAGTCACGTGATTACCTCTAGACTCATCTACGGTGGTGCAAATGGCATTGTGTTCTTTTTTTCCTTGGCTTCTCTTCTGCCTTAGCGAGGTCCATTTTCAACAATGTGATTCCCTGAGTGTTGTGGATTAGCTGACCTGGGCAGCCTTACCCTGACGCCCGGCCCTCCCCAGGTGTGCCTGGTGGAGGTCAATATAAACAGCGCGCCAAGCAGCAATAGCCCGTGAAGCTCTGCGTGACTCCGTATTCTCTGCCCCATCAGCAGTCTCGGGGCTGTGCTGGTGGGAGGGAATGAGGGGCCACAGCTTTGTTGGTGGCCCGGTGTGAGTGGGGTTCTGCTGGCCTTTCTGCAGGACTTGCCAGGCTGCCACCTGTAAAGAAGAGGATGTGTCACCCATACCTTCCGCTGGAATTTCTCTCCGGACAGAGGTGAGGAAGGAAAAAAGCAGTGGGGGCCGGGACAGGTGGGGTATCTCAGGCAGGACAATGGAAAGCTTCCAGAAGAGCGCCCGGGCGCAGGACCACCCTGGCTGGCCTGCAGGCACCAAGTTGGCCTGCGTGCTGTTGTTGGTGTGGCTCCACGGCCCTTCCTCTAGTCTTTCAAGCCCTTGTACATATTTAGGTGTTTTACCTGGGAAGGGTGGGAAGAGTTCAGCAGCAGCTGAGCTGGGGCTCAGCTCACCTTTATTAAGAGATGCCTCGGCACGATCCCCCAGCTTTGCAATGAGGACGCTCCTTGCGTGGGGTGTGGGTTGCTGGCTGTATGGGAGATGATTCCCCACCTCTGCCCAATTTCAGAATTGTTTACCGCTGGAGCAAGTGCCCTGATAGGGTTTTCCTCTGTATAACTGGTGGGTTCAGGTTTTTTTTTTCTTTTATGGTTCAAGTTAGATTTTATTCCTCTTTTATGTATTTATAGATATAAGCATGGAAATAATTCATTCCTATAAATACATCTGTGTGAAGGGAAGAACTTTTTTCTGCATTATTTTTAATTTTTTTTTTAAAATTTTGAAATTTAATTTTATTTACTTTTTTATACAGCAGGTTATTATCAGTTATGTATTTTGTGCATATACATGTATGCAGGTCAATCCCAATCTCCCAACTCATCCCACCACCACCACACCATGGCTTCCCACACTTGGTGTCAATAGGTTTGTTCTCTACCTCTGTCTCTATTTCTTCCCTGCAACCAGTTCATCTGTACCAGTTTTTAGGTTCCACATATATGCATTAATATACAATATTTGTTTTCCTCTTTCTGACTTACTTCATTCTGTATGACAGTCTCTAGATCCATCGATGTCTCTACAAATGACGCAGTTTCATTCCTTTTTATGGCTGAGTAATATTCCATTTTATACATGTACCACATCTTTATCCATTCATCTGTCTGTGGGCATTTAGGTTGCTTCCATTACCTGGCTATTGTAAATAGTGCTGCAATGAACATTGTGGTGAATGTGCCTTTTTGATTTATGGTTTTCTTTGGGTATATGCCCAGAAGTGGGATTGCTGGATCAGATGGTAATTGAATTTCTAGTTTTTTTTTAACAAAACTCCATACTGTTCTCCATAGTGACTGTATCAATTTACATTCCCACCAATAGTGGAAGAGGGCTCCTTTTGTCCACACGCTCCCCAGAATTTGTTGTTTGTAGATTTTCTGATGATGCCCATTCTAACATTGTGAGGTGATACCTCATTGTAGTTTTGATTTGCATTTCTCTAATAATTAGTGCTGTTGAGCAGCTTTTCATGTGCGTCTTGGCCATCTCTGTGTCTTCTTTGAAGAAACGTATCTTTAGATCTTCTGCCCATTTTTGTATTGGGTTGTTTGTTTTTTTAATATTAAGCTGCATGAGCTGTTTATATATATTGGAGATTAAACCTTTGTCCATTGACTCGTTTGCAACTATTTTCGCCCCTTCTGAGGGATGCCTTTTTCCATTCCCGTTTTTTTAACCAAAAAAGAAAGAAAGAAAAAGAAGCAGAAAACTAATGTGCATAAAATATGCCTTTTGAAACGGTCCTTTTGAAATATGGAGGTTCTTTGAATTTTTTGGTCGATATGTGACCCCTGGATTTGTTTTCAGGGCAGGTGTCATTTACAGGCCTGCAATGGTTTTGAATATCAACTGAGATGAGCGCTGGGATTAAAGCTGCTGTTGTGTGAAACGGCCACAAGGTGGCAGCAGTTCTCTCTTACCAATTCTGGTTACTAGGGCAACAGATCCACAATGGAAGTCGTGTTCTAGATTGGAATTTAGAATGGAATGTGCCAGGAGAAAGCCCCTCAAGTTTGTCTCCCTACTTCTTGTTCGTGTTTTTAATTTAATTTTTATTTTTTATTACAGCAAGTTTGATTACAATGTTTGGCTTGTTGGAGGTGTGGAAGATGTGGTTCTTTTACACATATACAGATGTCTGTTTTTCCTGGGATCCTTTTCCATGTACGTTATGACACAACGTTGAGTAGTCTTTTGGTATTCCGTAGGTCTTTGGTGATTATATATGTCACCTGTGTTTGTATAAGTCTGTTAACCCCGATATCGTAATGAAACCAATCCTCACACCTTTCCATTCGTGATCCATAAGTTTGTTTAATGAATCTCTGATTGCCCTTCTCGGTGGAAATATCTGCCCTGGTATCCATTTTTAGGTAACACCTATAAGTGATATGATATGATATGTGTCTTTCACTTTCTGACTTACTACAAGTCACGTGATTACCTCTAGACTCATCTACGGTGGTGCAAATGGCATTGTGTCCTTTTTTTCATTGGCTTCTCTTCTGCCTTAGCGAGGTCCATTTTCAACAATGTGATTCCCTGAGTGTTGTGGATTAGCTGACCTGGGCAGCCTTACCCTGCCGCCCGGCCCTCCCCAGGTGTGCCTGGTTGAGGTCAATATAAACAGTGCTCCAGGCAGCAATAGCCCCTGAAGCTGTCCCTGACTCCATATTCTCTGCCCCGTCAGCAGTCTCGGGGCTGTGCACGTGGGAGGGAATGAGGGGCCACAGCTTTGTTGGTGGCCCGGTGTGAGTGGGGTTCTGCTGGCCTTTCTGCAGGAGTTGCCAGGCTGCCACCTGTAAAGAAGAGGATGTGTCACCCATACCTTCCGCTGGAATTTCTCTCCGGACAGAGGTGAGGAAGGAAAAAAGCAGTGGGGGCCGGGACAGGTGGGGTATCTCAGACAGGACAATGGAAAGCTTCTAGAAGAGCGCCCGGGGGCAGGACCACCCTGGCTGGCCAGCAGGCACCAAGTTGGCCTGCGTGCTGTCGCTGGTGTGGCTCAACGGCCCTTCCTCTAGTCTTTCAAGCCCTTGTACATATTCAGGTGTTTTACCTGGGAAGGGTGCGAACAGTTCAGCAGCAGCTGGCCTGGGGCTCAGCTCACCTTTATTCAGAGATGCCTCTGCACGATCCCTCAGCTTTGCAATGAGGACACTCCTTTCTTGGGGTGTGTGTTGCTGGCTGTATGGGAGATGATTCCCCACCTCTGACCAATTTCATAATTGTTTACCGCTGGAGCAAGTGCCCTGATAGGGTTTTCCTCTGTATAACTGGTGGGTTCAGGTTTTTTTTTTCTTTTATGGTTCAAGTTAGATTTTATTCCTCTTTTATGTATTTATAGATATAAGCATGGAAATAATTCATTCCTATAAATACATCTGTGTGAAGGGAAGAACTTTTTTCTGTATTATTTATAAATTTTCTTTTTTAAAACTTTGAAATTTAATTTTATTTATTTTTTTAATACAGCAGGTTATTATTCGTTATGTATTTTATGCATATACATGTATGCAGGTCAATCCCAATCTCCCAACTCATCCCACCACCACCACACCATGGCTTCCCACACTTGGTGTCCATATGTTTTTTCTCTACCTCTGTCTCTATTTCTTCCCTGCAAACCGGTTCATCTGTACCAGTTTTTAGGTTCCACATATATGCATTAATATACAATATTTGTTTTCCTCTTTCTGACTTACTTCATTCTGTATGACAGTCTCTAGATCCATCGATGTCTCTAAAAATGACCCAGGTTCATTCCTTTTTATGGCTGAGTAATATTCCATTTTATACATGTACCACATCTTTATCCATTCATCTGTCTGTGGGCATTTAGGTTGCTTCCATTACCTGGCTATTGTAAATAGTGCTGCAATGAACATTGTGGTGAATATGCCTTTTTGATTTATGGTTTTCTTTGGGTATATGCCCAGAAGTGGGATTGCTGGATCAGATGGTAATTCTATTTCTAGTTTTTTTTAACGAATCTCCATACTGTTCTCCATAGTGACTGTATCAATTTACATTCCCACCAATAGTGGAGGAGAGCTCCTTTTGTCCACACCCTCCCCAGAATTTGTTGTTTGTAGATTTTCTGATGATGCCGATTCTAACAGTGTGAGGTGATACCTCATTGTAGTTTTGATTTGCATTTCTCTAATAATTAGTGCTGTTGAGCAGCTTTTCATGTGCGTCTTGGTCATCTCTGTGTCTTCTTTGAAGAAACGTCTCTTTAGATCTTCTGCCCATTTTTGTATTGGGTTGTTTGTTTTTTTAATATTAAGCTGCATGAGCTGTTTATATATATTGGTGATTAAACCTTTGTCCATTGATTCCTTTGCAACTATTTTCGCCCCTTCTGAGGGATGCCTTTTTCCATTCCCGTTTTTTTAACCAAAAAAGAAAGAAAGAAAAAGAAGCAGAAAACTAATGTGCATAAAATATGCCTTTTGAAATGGTCGTTTTGAAATATGGACGAATTTTTTGGTCGATATGTGACCCCAGGATTTGTTTTCAGGGCAGGTGTCATTTACAGGCCTGCAATGATTTTGAATATCAACTGACCTTTAGCGCTGGGATTAAAGCTGCTGTTGTGTGAAACGGCCACAAGGTGGCAGCAGTTCTCCCTTACCAATTCTGGTTACTAGGGCAACAGAGCCTCAATGGAAGTCATGTTCTATTTTGGAATTTAGAATGGAATATGCCAGGAGAAAGCCCCTCAAGTTTGTCTCCCTACTTCTTGTTCGTGTTTTTAATTTAATTTTTATTTTTTATTACAGCAAGTTTGATTACAATGTTTGGCTTGTTGGAGGTGTGGAA
The DNA here is from genome assembly GCF_964165515.1 of Mesoplodon bidens. Lineage (NCBI taxonomy): Eukaryota > Metazoa > Chordata > Mammalia > Artiodactyla > Ziphiidae > Mesoplodon > Mesoplodon bidens. The sequence continues at coordinate 274,278 of NW_027672640.1, read as the reverse complement.
GATGTGGTTCTTTTACACATATACAGATGTCTGTATTTCCTGGGATCCTTTTCCCATGTACGTTATGACAGAACGTTGAGTAGTCTTTTGGTATTCCGTAGGTCTTTGGTGATTATATATGTCACCTGTGTTTGTATAAGTCTGTTAACCCCGATATCGTAATGAAACCAATCCTCACACCTTTCCATTGGTGAACCATAAGTTTGTTTAATGAATCTCTGATTGCCCTTCTTGGTGGAAATATCTGCCCTGGTATCCATTTTTAGGTAACACCTATAAGTGATATGATATGATATGTGTCTTTCACTTTCTGACTTACTAAAAGTCACGTGATTACCTCTAGACTCATCTACGGTGGTGCAAATGGCATTGTGTTCTTTTTTTCCTTGGCTTCTCTTCTGCCTTAGCGAGGTCCATTTTCAACAATGTGATTCCCTGAGTGTTGTGGATTAGCTGACCTGGGCAGCCTTACCCTGACGCCCGGCCCTCCCCAGGTGTGCCTGGTGGAGGTCAATATAAACAGCGCGCCAAGCAGCAATAGCCCGTGAAGCTCTGCGTGACTCCATATTCTCTGCCCCATCAGCAGTCCCGGGGCTGTGCTGGTGGGAGGGAATGAGGGGCCACAGCTTTGTTGGTGGCCCGGTGTGAGTGGGGTTCTGCTGGCCTTTCTGCAGGAGTTGCCAGGCTGCCACCTGTAAAGAAGAGGATGTGTCACCCATACCTTCCGCTGGAATTTCTCTCCGGACAGAGGTGAGGAAGGAAAAAAGCAGTGGGGGCCGGGACAGGTGGGGTATCTCAGGCAGGACAATGGAAAGCTTCCAGAAGAGCGCCCGGGGGCAGGACCACCCTGGCTGGCCTGCAGGCACCAAGTTGGCCTGCGTGCTGTTGTTGGTGTGGCTCCACGGCCCTTCCTCTAGTCTTTCAAGCCCTTGTACATATTTAGGTGTTTTACCTGGGAAGGGTGGGAAGAGTTCAGCAGCAGCTGAGCTGGGGCTCAGCTCACCTTTATTAAGAGATGCCTCGGCACGATCCCCCAGCTTTGCAATGAGGACGCTCCTTGCGTGGGGTGTGGGTTGCTGGCTGTATGGGAGATGATTCCCCACCTCTGCCCAATTTCAGAATTGTTTACCGCTGGAGCAAGTGCCCTGATAGGGTTTTCCTCTGTATAACTGGTGGGTTCAGGTTTTTTTTTTCTTTTATGGTTCAAGTTAGATTTTATTCCTCTTTTATGTATTTATAGATATAAGCATGGAAATAATTCATTCCTATAAATACATCTGTGTGAAGGGAAGAACTTTTTTCTGCATTATTTTTAATTTTTTTTTTTAAAATTTTGAAATTTAATTTTATTTACTTTTTTATACAGCAGGTTATTATCAGTTATGTATTTTGTGCATATACATGTATGCAGGTCAATCCCAATCTCCCAACTCATCCCACCACCACCACACCATGGCTTCCCACACTTGGTGTCAGTAGGTTTGTTCTCTACCTCTGTCTCTATTTCTTCCCTGCAACCAGTTCATCTGTACCAGTTTTTAGGTTCCACAGATATGCATTAATATACAATATTTGTTTTCCTCTTTCTGACTTACTTCATTCTGTATGACAGTCTCTAGATCCATCGATGTCTCTACAAATGACCCTGTTTCATTCCTTTTTATGGCTGAGTAATATTCCATTTTACACATGTACCACATCTTTATCCATTCATCTGTTTGTGGGCATTTAGGTTGCTTCCATTACCTGGCTATTGTAAATAGTGCTGCAATGAACATTGTGGTGAATGTGCCTTTTTGATTTATGGTTTTCTTTGGGTATATGCCCAGAAGTGGGATTGCTGGATCAGATGGTAATTCTATTTCCAGTTTTTTTTAACGAAACTCCACACTCTTTTCCATAGTGACTGTATCAATTTACATTCCCACCAATAGTGGAAGAGGGCTCCTTTTGTCCACACGCTCCCCAGAATTTGTTGTTTGTAGATTATCTGATGATGCCGATTCTAACAGTGTGAGGTGATACCTAATTGTAGTTTTGATTTGCATTTCTCTAATAATTAGTGCTGTTGAGCAGCTTTTCATGTGCGTCTTGGCCATCTCTGTGTCTTCTTTGAAGAAACGTATCTTTAGATCTTCTGCCCATTTTTGTATTGGGTTGTTTGTTTTTTTAATATTAAGCTGCATGAGCTGTTTATAAATATTCGAGATTAAACCTTTGTCCATTGATTCGTTTGCAACTATTTTCGCCCCTTCTGAGGGATGCCTTTTTCCATTCCCGTTTTTTTAACCAAAAAAGAAAGAAAGAAAAAGAAGCAGAAAACTAATGTGCATAAAATATGCCTTTTGAAACGGTCCTTTTGAAATATGGACGTCCTTTGAATTTTTTGATCAATATGTGACCCCAGGATTTGTTTTCAGGGCAGGTGTCATTTACAGGCCTGCAATGATTTTGAATATCAACTGACCATTAGCGCTGGGATTAAAGCTGCTGTTGTGTGAAACGGCCACAAGGTGGCAGCAGCTCTCCCTTACCAATTCTGGTTACTAGGGCAACAGAGCCTCAATGGAAGTCGTGTTCTAGATTGGAATTTAGAATGGAATGTGCCAGGAGAAAGCCCCTCAAGTTTGTCTCCCTACTTCTTGTTCGTGTTTTTAATTTAATTTTTATTTTTTATTACAGCAAGTTTGATTACAATGTTTGGCTTGTTGGAGGTGTGGAAGATGTGGTTCTTTTACACATATACAGATGTCTGTTTTTCCTGGGATCCTTTTCCCATGTACGTTATGACAGAACGTTGAGTAGTCTTTTGGTATTCCGTAGGTCTTTGGTGATTATATATGTCACCTGTGTTTGTATAAGTCTGTTAACCCCGATATTGTAATGAAACCAATCCTCACACCTTTCCATTGGTGAACCATAAGTTTGTTTAATGAATCTCTGATTGCCCTTCTCGGTGGAAATATCTGCCCTGGTATCCATTTTTAGGTAACACCTATAAGTGATATGATATGATATGTGTCTTTCACTTTCTGACTTACTACAAGTCACGTGATTACCTCTAGACTCATCTACGGTGGTGCAAATGGCATTGTGTCCTTTTTTTCCTTGGCATCTCTTCTGCCTTAGCGAGGTCCATTTTCAACAATGTGATTCCCTGAGTGTTGTGGATTAGCTGACCTGGGCAGCCTTACCCTGCCACCCGGCCCTCCCCAGGTGTGCCTGGTTGAGTTCAATATAAACAGCGCTCCAGGCAGGCAAAAGCCCGTGAAGCTGGGCCTGACTCCATATTCTCTGCCCTGTCAGCAGTCTCCGGGCTGTGCTGGTGGGAGGGAATGAGGGGCCACAGCTTTGTTCGTGGCCCGGTGTGAGTGGGATTCTGCTGGCCTTTCTGCAGGAGTTGCCAGGCTGCCACCTGTAAAGAAGAGGATGTGTCACCCATACCTTCCGCTGCAATTACTATCCGGATGGAGGTGAGGAAGGAAAAAAGCATTGGGTGCCAGGACAGGTGGGGTATGTCAGGCAGGACAATTGAAAGCTTCCGGAAGAGGGCCCGGGGGCAGGACCACCCTGGCTGGCCTGCAGGCACTAAGTTGGCCTGCGTGCTGTTGCTGGTGTGGCTCCACGGCCCTTCCTCTAGTCTTTCAAGCCCTTGTACATATTCAGGTGTTTTACCTGGGAAGGGTGGGAACAGTCCAGCAGCAGCTGGCCTGGGGCTCAGCTCACCTTTATTCAGAGATGCCTCGGCACGATCCCCCAGCTTTGCAATGAGGACGCTCCTTGCGTGGGGTGTGGGTTGCTGGCTGTATGGGAGATGATTCCCCACCTCTGACCAATTTCAGAATTGTTTACCGCTGGAGAAAGTGCCCTGATAGGGTTTTCCTCTGTATAACTGGCGGGTTCAGGTTTTTTTTTTTCTTTTATGGTTCAAGTTTGATTTTATTCCTCTTTTATGTATTTATAGATATAAGCATGGAAATAATTCATTCCTATAAATACATCTGTGTGAAGGGAAGAACTTTTTTCTGTATTATTTTTAATTTTATTTTTTAAAATTTTGAAATTTAATTTTATTTACTTTTTTATACAGCAGGTTATTATCAGTAATGTATTTTGTGCATATACATGTGTGCAGGTCAATCCCAATCTCCCAACTCATCCCACCACCACCACACCATGGCTTCCCACACTTGGTGTCAATACGTTTGTTCTCTACCTCTGTCTCTATTTCTTCCCTGCAAACCAGTTCATCTGTACCAGTTTTTAGGTTCCACATATATGCATTAATATACAATATTTGTTTTCCTCTTTCTGACTTACTTCATTCTGTATGACAGTCTCTAGATCCATCGATGTCTCTACAAATGACCTAGTTTCATTCCTTTTTATGGCTGAGTAATATTCCATTTTATACATGTACCACATCTTTATCCATTCGTCTGTCTGTGGGCATTTAGGTTGCTTCCATTACCTGGCTATTGTAAATAGTGCTGCAATGAACATTGTGGTGAATGTGCCTTTTTGATTTATGGTTTTCTTTGGGTATATGCCCAGAAGTGGGATTGCTGGATCAGATGGTAATTGAATTTCTAGTTTTTTTTAACGAAACTCCATACTGTTCTCCATAGTGACTGTATCAATTTACATTCCCACCAATAGTGGAAGAGGTCTCCTTTTGTCCACACCCACCCCAGAATTTGTTGTTTGTAGATTTTCTGATGATGCCTATTCTAACAGTGTGAGGTGCTACCTCATTGTAGTTTTGATTTGCATTTCTCTAATAATTAGTGCTGTTGAGCAGCTTTTCATGTGCGTCTTGGCCATCTCTGTGTCTTCTTTGAAGAAACGTATCTTTAGATCTCCTGCCCATTTTTATATTGGGTTGTTTGTTTTTTTAATTTTAAGCTGCATGAGCTGTTTATATATATTGGAGATTAAACCTTTGTCCATTGATCCGTTTGCAACTATTTTCGCCCCTTCTGTGGGATGCCTTTTTCCATTCCCGTTTTTTTAACCAAAAAAGAAAGAAAGAAAAAGAAGCAGAAAACTAATGTGCATAAAATATGCCTTTTGAAACGGTCCTTTTGAAATATGGAGGTTCTTTGAATTTTTTGGTCAATATGTGACCCCTGGATTTGTTTTCAGGGCAGGTGTCATTTACAGGCCTGCAATGATTTTGAATATCAACTGACCATGAGCGCTGTGATTAAAGCTGCTGTTGTGTGAAACGGCCACAAGGTGGCAGCAGTTCTCCCTTACCAATTCTGGTTACTAGGGCAACAGAGCCACAATGGAAGTCGTGTTCTAGATGGGAATTTAGAATGGAATGTGCCAGGAGAAAGCCCCTCAAGTTTGTCTCCCTACTTCTTGTTCGTGTTTTTAATTTAATTTTTATTTTTTATTACAGCAAGTTTGATTACAATGTTTGGCTTGTTGGAGGTGTGGAAGATGTGGTTCTTTTACACATATACAGATGTCTGTTTTTCCTGGGATCCTTTTCCCATGTACGTTATGACAGAACGTTGAGTAGTCTTTTGGTATTCCGTAGGTCTTTTGTGATTATATATGTCACCTGTGTTTGTATAAGTCTGTTAACGCCGATATCGTAATGAAACCAATCCTCACACCTTTCCATTGGTGAACCATAAGTTTGTTTAATGAATCTCTGATTGCCCTTCTCGGTGGAAATATCTGCCCTGGTATCCATTTTTAGGTAACACCTATAAGTGATATGATATGATATGTGTCTTTCACTTTCTGACTTACTACAAGTCACGTGATTACCTCTAGACTAATCTACGGTGGTGCAAATGGCATTGTGTTCTTTTTTTCCTTGGCTTCTCTTCTGCCTTAGCGAGGTCCATTTTCAACAATGTGATTCCCTGAGTGTTGTGGATTAGCTGACCTGGGCAGCCTTACCCTGCCGCCCGGCCCTCCCCAGGTGTGCCTGGATGAGGTCAATATAAACAGTGCTCCAGGCAGCAATAGCCCCTGAAGCTGTGCCTGAATCCATATTCTCTGCCCCGTCAGCAGTCTCGGGGCTGTGCACGTGGGAGGGAATGAGGGGCCACAGCTTTGTTGGTGGCCCGGTGTGAGTGGGGTTCTGCTGGCCTTTCTGCAGGAGTTGCCAGGCTGCCACCTGTAAAGAAGAGGATGTGTCACCCATACCTTCCGCTGGAATTTCTCTCCGGACAGAGGTGAGGAAGGAAAAAAGCAGTGGGGGCCGGGACAGGTGGGGTATCTCAGGCAGGACAATGGAAAGCATCCAGGAGAGCGCCCAGGAACAGGACCACCCTTGCTGGCCTGCAGGCACCAAGTTGGCCTGCGTGCTGTTGCTGGTGTGGCTCCACGGCCCTTCCTCTAGTCTTTCAAGCCCTTGTACATATTCAGGTGTTTTACCTGGGAAGGGTGCGAACAGTTCAGCAGCAGCTGACCTGGGGCTCAGCTCACCATTATTCAGAGATGCATCGTCTCGATCCCCAAATTTTGCAATGAGGACGCTCCTTGTGTGGGGTGTGGGTTGCTGGCTGTATGGGGATGATTCCCACCTCTGACCAATTTCAGAATTGTTTGCCGCTGGAGCAAGTGCCCTGATAGGGTTTTCCTCTGTATAACTGGTGGGTTCAGGTTTTTTTCCTTTTATGGTTCAAGTTAGATTTTATTCCTCTTTTATATATTTATAGATATAAGCATGGAAATAATTCATTCCTATAAATACATCTCTGTGAAGGGAAGAACTTTTTTCTGTTTTATATTTAAATTTTATTTTTTAAGATTTTGAAATTTAATTTTATTTACTTTTATATACAGCAGGTTATTATTAGTTATGTATTTTATGCATATACATGTATACAAGTCAATCTCAAACTCCCAACTCATCCCACCACCACCACCCCATGGCTTCCCACACTTGGTGTCCATACGTTTGTTCTCTACCTCTGTGTCTCTATTTCTTCCCTGCAAACCAGTTCATCTGTACTATTTTTTAGGTTCCACATATATGCATTAATATACAATATTTGTTTTCCTCTTTCTGACCTACTTCATTCTGTATGACTGTCTCTAGATCCATCGATGTCTCTACCAATGACCCAGTTTCATTCCTTTTTATGGTTGAGTAATATTCCATTTTATACATGTACCACATCTTTATCCATTCATCTGTGTGAGGGCATTTAGGTTGCTTCCATTACCTGGCCTTTGTAAATAGTGCTGCAATGAACATTGTGGTGAATGTGCCTTTTAGATTTATGGTTTTCTCTGGGTCTATTCCCAGAAGTGCGATTGCAGGATCAGATGGTAATTCTATTTCTAGTTTTTTTAAGGAAACTCCATAGTGTTCTCCATAGTGACTGTATCAATTTACATTCCCACCAATAGTGGAAGAGGGATCCTTTTGTCCACACCCTCCCCAGAATTTGTTGTCTGTAGATTTTCTGATGATGCCGATTCTAACAGGTGTGAGGTGATACCTCATTGTAGTTTCGATTTGCATTTCTCTAATTATTAGTGCTCTTCAGCAGCTTTTCATGTGCGTCTTGGCCATCTCTGTGTCGTCTTTGAAGAAACGTCTCTTTAGATCTACTGCCCATTTTTGTATTGGGTTTTTTTTCTTAATATTAAGCTGCATGAGCTGTTTATATATTGGAGAATAAACCTTTGTCCATTGATTCGTTTTCAACGATTTTCGCCCATTCTGAGGGATGCCTTTTTCCATTCCCGTTTTTTTAACAAAAAAGTAAAGAAACAAAAAGAAGAAGAACACTAATGTGCGTAAAATATGGCTTTTGAAACGGTCGTTTTGAAATATGGACGTCCTTTGAATTTTTTGGTCGATATGTGACCCCAGGATTTGTTTTCAGGGCAGGTGTCATTTACCGGCCTGCAATGATTTTGAATATCAACTGACCATTAGCGCTGGGATTAAAGCTGCTGTTGTGTGAAACGGCCACAAGGTGGCAGCAGTTCTCCCTTACCCATTCTGGTTACTAGGGCAACAGAGCCTCAATGGAAGTCGTGTTCTAGATTGGAATTTAGAATGGAATGTGCCAGGAGAAAGCCCCTCAAGTTAGTCTCCCTACTTCTTGTTCGTGTTTTTAATTTAATTTTTATTTTTTATTACAGCAAGTTTGATTAAAATGTTTGGCTTGTTGTAGGTGTGGAAGATGTGGTTCTTTTACACATATACAGATGTCGGTTTTTCCTGGGATCCTTGTCCCATATACGTTATGACAGAATGTTGAGTAGTCTTTTGGTATTCCGTAGGTCTTTGGTGATTATATATGTCACCTGTGTTTGTATAAGTCTGTTAACCCCGATATCATAATGAAACCAATGCTCAAACCTTTCCATTGGTGAACCATATGTTTGTTTAATGAATCTCTAATTACCCTTCTCGGTGGAAATATCTGCCCTGGTATCCATTTTTAGGTAACACCTATAAGTGATATGATATGATATGTGTCTTTCACTTTCTGACTTACTACATGTCACGTGATTACCTCTAGACTCATCTACGGTGCTGCAAATGGCATTGTGTCCTTATTTTCCTTGGCTTCTATTCTGCCTTAGCGAGGTCCATTTTCAACAATTTGATTCCCTGAGGGTTGTGGATTAGCTGACCTGGGCAGCCTTACCCTGCCGGCCGGCCCTCCCCAGGTCTGCCTGGTTGAGGTCAATATAAACAGCGCTCCAGGCAGCAATAGCCGCTGAAGCTGTGCCTGCCTCCATATTCTCTGCCCCGTGAGCAGTCTCGGGGCTGTGCTGGTGGGAGGGATTGAGGGGCCACAGCTTTGTTGGTGGCCCGGTGTGAGTGGGGTTCTGCTGGCCTTTCTGCAGGAGATGCCAGGCTGCCTCCTGTAAAGAGGAGGATGTGTCACCCATACCTTCCGCTGGAATTTCTCTCCGGACAGAGGTGAGGAAGGAAAAATGCAGTGGGGGCCGGGACAAGAGGGGTATCTCAGGCAGGACAATGGAAAGCTTCCGGAAGAGCGCCCGGGGCCAGGACCACCCTGGCTGGCCTGCAGGCACCAAGTTGACCTGCGTGCTGTCGCTGGTGTGGCTCCACGGCCCTTCCTCTAGTCTTTCAAGCCCTTGTACATATTCAGGTGTTTTACCTGGGAAGGGTGGGAACAGTTCAGCAGCAGCTGACCTGGGGCTCAGCTCACCTTTATTCAGAGATGCCTCGGCTCGGTCACCCAGCTTTTCAATGAGGACGCTCCTTGTGTGGGGTGTGTGTTGATGGCTGTATGGGAGATAATTCCTGACCTCTGACCAATTTCAATATTGTTTACAGTTGGAACAAGAGCCCTGATAGGGTTTTCCTCTGTATAACTGGTGGGTTCAGGTTTTTCTTCTTTTATGGTTCACGTTAGCTTTTATTCCTCTTTTATGTATTTATAGATATAAGCATGGAAATAATACTTTCCTATAAATACATCTGTGTGAAGGGAAGAACTTTTTTCTGTATTATTTTTAAATTTTATTTTTTAAAATTTTGAAATTTAATTTTATTTATTTTTTTATACAGCAGGTTATTATTAGTTATGTATTTTATGCATATACATGTATGCAGGTCCATCCCAATCTCCCAAGTCATCCCACCACCACCACCCCTTGGCTTTCCACACTTGGTGTCCATACGTTTGTTCTCTACATCTGTGTCTCTATTTCTTCCCTGAAAACCAGTTCCTCTCTAAAATTTCGTAGGTTCCACATATATGCATTAATATACAATATTTGTTTTCCTCTTTCTGACTTACTTCATTCTGTATGACAGTCTCTAGATCCATCGCTGTCTCTACAAATGACCCGGTTTCATTCCTTTTTATGGCTGAGTAATATTCCATTTTATACATGTAGCACATCTTTATCCATTCATATGTGTGTGGGCATTTAGGTTGCTTCCATTACCTGGCCTTTGTAAATAGTGCTGCAATGAACATTGTGGTGAATGTGCCTTTCTGATTTATGGTTCTCTTTGGGTATATGAGCAGAAGTGGGATTGCTGGATCAGATGGTAATTCTATTTCTAGTTTTTTTAAGGAAACTCCATAGTGTTCTCCATAGTGAGTGTATCAATTTACATTCCCACCAATAGTGGAAGAGGTTTCCTTTTGTCCACACCCTCCCCAGAATTTGTTGTTTGTAGATTTTCTGATGATGCCGATTCTAACAGGTGTGAGGTGATACCTCATTGTAGTTTTGATTTGCATTTCTCTACTCATTAGTTCTGTGGAACAGCTTTTCATGTGCGTCTTGGCCATCTCTGTGTCTTCTTTGAAGAAACGTCTCTTTGGATCTGCCCATTTTTGTATTGGGTTGTTTGTTTTTTTAATATTAAGCTGCATGAGCTGTTTATATATATTGGAGATTAAACCTTTGTCCATTGATTCGTTTGCAACTATTTTCGCCCCTTTTGAGGGATGTCTTTTTCCTTTCCCGTTTTTTTAACCAAAAAGGAAAAAAAGAAAAAGAAGTAGAAAACTAATGTGCATAAAATATGCCTTTTGAAACGGTCGTTTTGAAATATGGACGTCCTTTGAATATTTTGGTCGATATGTGACCCCAGAATTTGTTCTCAGGGCAGGTGTCATTTACAGGCCTGCAATGATTTTGAATATCAACTGACCATTAGCGCTGGGATTAAAGCTGCTGTTGTGTGAAACGGCCACAAGGTGGCAGAAGTTCTCCCTTACCAATTCTGGTTACTAGGGCAACAGAGCCTCAATGGAAGTCGTGTTCTAGATTGGAATTTAGAATGGAATGTGCCAGGAGAAAACCCCTCAAGTTTGTCTCCCTACTTCTTGTTCGTGTTTTTAATTTATTTTTTACTTTTTATTACAGCAAGTTTGATTACAATGTTTGGCTTGTTGTAGGTGTGGAAGATGTGGTACTTTTACAAATATACAGATGTCGGTTTTTCCTGGGATCCTTTTCCCATGTACCTTATGACAGAATGTTGAGTAGTCGTTTGGTATTCCGTAGGTCTTTGGTGATTATATATGTCACCTGTGTTTGTATAAGTCTGTTAACCCCAATATCGTAATGAAACCAATCCTCACAACCTTCTATTGGTAAACCATAAGTTTGTTTAATGAATCTCTGATTGCCCTTCTCAGTGGAAATATCTGCCCTGGTATCCATTTTTAGGTAACACCTATAAGTGATATGATATGATATGTGTCTTTCACTTTCTGACTTACTACATGTCACGTGATTACCTCTAGACTCATCTACGGTGCTGCAAAAGGCATTGTGTCCTTTTTTTCCTTGCCTTCTATTCTGACTTAGCGAGGTCCCTTTTCAACAATGTGCTTCCCTGCGGGTTGTGGATTAGCTGACGTGGGCAGCCTTATCCTGCCGGCCGGCCCTCCCCAGGTGTGCCTGATTGAGGTCAATATAAACAGCGCTCCAGGCAGCAATAGCCCCTGAAGCTGTGCCTGCCTCCATATTCTCTGCCCCGTGAGCAGTCTCGGGGCTGTGCTGGTGGGAGCGAGTGAGGGGCCACAGGTTTGTTGGTGGCCCTGTGTGAGTGGGGTTCTGCTGGCCTTTCTGAAGGAGTTGCGAGGCTGCCTCCTGTAAGGAGGAGGATGTGTCACCCATACCTTCCGCTGGAATTTCTCTCCGGACAGAGTTGAGGAAGGAAAAAAGCAGTGGGGGCCGGGACAGGGTGGGTATCTCAGGCAGTACAATGGAAAGATTCCGGAAGAGCGCCCGGGGCCAGGACCACCCTGGCTGGCCTGCAGGCACCAAGTTGGCCTGCGTGCTGTCGCTGGTGTGGCTCCACGGCCCTTCCTCTAGTCTTTCAAGCCCTTGTACATATTCAGGTGTTTTACCTGGGAAGGGTGGGAACAGTTCAGTAACAGCTGGCCTGGGGCTCAGCTCACCTTTGTTCAGAGATGCCTCGGCTCGGTCCCCACGCTTTGCAATGTGGAAGCTCCTTGTGTGGGGTATGGGTTGCTGGCTGTATGGGAGATGATTCCCCACCTCTGAACAATTTCAATATTGTTTACCATTGGAGCAAGTGCCCTGATAGTGTTTTTCTCTGTATAACTGGTCGGTTCAGGTTTTTCTTCGTTTATGGTTCAAGTTAGCTTTTATTCTTCTTTTATGTATTTATAGATATAAGCATGGAAATAATTCATTCCTATAAATACATCAGTGTGAAGGGAAGAACTTTTTTCTGTTTTATTTTTCAATTTTATTTTTTATAATTTTGAAATTTAGTTTTATTTACTTTTTTATACAGCTGGTTATTATTAGTTATGTGTTTTATGCATATAAATGTATACAGGTCAATCTCAATCTCCCAACTCATCCCACCACCACCTCCCCATGGCTTCCCACACTTGGTGTCCATACGTTTGTTCTCTACCTCTGTGTCGCTATTTCTTCCCTGCAAACCAGTTCATCTGTACAATTTTTTAGGTTCCACATATATGCATTAATATACAATATTTGTTTTCCCCTTTCTGACTTACTTCATTCTGTATGACAGTCTCTAGATCCATCGATGTCTCTACAAATGACCAAGATTCATTCCTTTTTATGGCCGAGTAATATTCCATATTATATATGTACCCCATCTTTATCCATTCATCTGTCTTTGGGCGTTTAGGTTGCTTCCATTACCTGGCTATTGTAAATAGTGCTGCAATGAACATTGTGGTGAATGTGCCTTTTTGATTTATGGTTTTCTTTGGGTATATGCCCAGAAGTGGAATTGCTGGATCAGATGGTAATTCTATTTCTAGATTTTTTAAGGAAACTCCATTGTGTTCTCCATAGTGACTGTATCAATTTACATTCCCACCAATAGTGGAAGAGGGCTCCTTTTGTCCACACCCTCCCCAGAATTTGTTGTTTGTAGATTTTCTGATGATGCCGAATCTAACAGGTGTGAGGTGATACCTCATTGTAGTTTTGATTTGCATGTCTCTAATAATTAGTGCTGTTGAGCATCTTTTCATGTGCGTCTTGGCCATCTCTGTGTCTTCTTTGAAGAAACGTCTCTTGAGATCTTCTGCCCATTTCTGTATTGGGAGGGTCGTGGGATGGTCAGGCTGTGTGCTGACGCACGTGTCAGTGCCAGCGTAAGGGCCAGGAGTAGGGTACAGCATAGGGTAACGTGTAGGGCTGGTGGTGGGTTTCCGTTCCGGGCTAGGGTTAGGGTTAGGGAACGGCAAGGTTTAGGGAACAGGTGAGCATAGGGACACGTGGGAGAGGCAGGCTACGTGCTGACAAACGTGTCAGTGCCAGCGTACGGGTCAGGAGTAAAGTATGGTGTAGGGTTTGTTGTGGGTTTCCATTCCGCGCTAGGGTTAGGGTTAGGGAACGGCAAGGCTTAGTGCACAGCTGAGGGTACAGAAACGTGGGAGGGTCAGGCTATGTGCTGACGCACGGTTCAGTGCCAGTGTATGGGCCAGGATTAGGGTACGGAGTAGGGTAAGGTGTAGGGCTGTTGGTGGGTTTCTGTTCCGGGTTACGGTTAGGGAACGGCAAGTCTTAGGGCACAGGTAAGGGTACGGAAACGAGGGAGAGGCACGCTACGTGCTGACACACGGGTCAGTGCCAGCGTACGCGCCAGAATTAGGGTACGGCGTAGGGTAAGGTGTAGGGCTGGTGGTGGGTTTCTGTTCCAGGGTAGGGTTAGGGTTAGGGATCGGCAAGGCTTGGGGCACAGGTGAGGGTATGGAAACATGTTAGTGGCAGGCTACGTGCTTACACAAGGGTCAGTTCCAGTGTACGGCCCAGGGGTAGGGTACGGCATAGGGTAAGGTGTAGGGCTCGTGGTGGGTTTCCGTTCCCGGCTAGGGTTAGGGTTAGGGAATGGCAAGGCCTAGGGCACAGGTGAGGGTTCGGAAACGTGGGAGGGTCAGGCTACATGCTGAAGCACGGGTAAGTGCCAGGGTGTGGACCAGGAGTAGGGTGTGCAGTAGGGTAAGGTGTAAGACTGGTGGTGGGTGTCCATTCCGGGGTTTGATTAGGGTTAGGGAACGTCAAGTTTTAGGGCACCGGTGAGGGTACGGAAACGTGGGAGTGTCAGGCTACCTGCTGACGCATGGGTCACTGCCAGCATATGGGCCAGGAGTAGGGTACGGCATAGGGTAAGGTGTTGGGCTGGTGGTGGGTTTCCGTTCTGGGCTAGGGTTAGGGTTAGGGAACGGCAAGTCTAAGGGCACAGGTGAGGGTACGGAAACTTGGGAGAGGCAGGCTACGTGCTGACGCACGGGTCAGTGCCAGCATACAGGCAAGGAGTAGGGTACGGCATAGGGTATGGTGTATGGCTGGTGGTGGGTTTCAGTTCAGGGCTAGGGTTAGGGTTAGTGAACGGCAAGGCTTAGGGCACAGGTGAGGGTACAGAAACGTGTTAGGTTCATGGTGCATGTTGATGCATGGAATAGTGTCATCGTACGCATTAGGATTAGGGTACGGCGTACAGTAAGGTGTACGGATGGCGGTAGGTTTACATTCCGGTGTAGGGTTAGGGATAGCGAATTGCAAGGTATAGGCCACAGGTGATGGTACGGAAATGTGTTAGGTTCAGGGTACGTGTTGACTCACGGGTTAGTGTGAGCGTACGCATGAGGATTAGGGTACCGCATAGAGTAAGGTGTAGGGTTGGTGGTAGGTTTCTGTTCCAGTCTAGGGTTATGTTTAGGGACTGGCAAAGTTTAGGGCACAGGTGAGGGTACGAAACGTGTTAGGGTCAGGGTACGTGTTGATGCACAGGTTAGTGTCAGCATACGAATTAGGATTAGGGTATGGCGTAAGGTAAGGTGTAGGGTTGGTGGTACTTTTCCGTTCCGGGCTACGGTTAAGGTAAGGGAACGGCAAGGTTTATGGCAGAGGTGAGGGTACGGAAACGTGTTAGGGTCAGGGTACGTGTTTACGTATGGATTAGGATTAGGGTACGGCTTAGGGTAAGGTGTAGGGCTGATGGTAGGTTTCTGTTCCGGGCTAAGGTTAAGGATAGGCAACGGCAAGGTTTGGGGCAGAGCTGAGGGTACGGAAACGTGTTAGTGTCAGGGTACATGTTGACTCACCGGTTAGTGCCAGCGTACGGATTAGGATTAGTGTACCGCGTAGATAAGGTGCACGGTTGGTGGTAGGTTTCCGTTCCAGGCTATGGTTAGGGTTAGGGAAAGTCAAGGTTTCTATTTGTAGGATTTTTAAGGAAACTCCATACTGTTCTCCATAGTGACTGTATCAGTTTACATTCTCAACAATAGTGGAAGAGGGCTCCTTTTGTCCACACCCTCCCCAGAATTTGTTGTCTGTAGATTTTCTGATGATACCGATTCTAACAGGTGTGAGGTGATACCTCATTGTAGTTTTGATTTGCATCTCTCTAATAATTAGTGCTCTTGAGCAGCTTTTCATGTGCGTCTTTGCCATCTCTGTGTCTTCTTTGAAGAAACGACTCTTTAGATTTTCTGCCCATTTTTGTATTGGGTTGTTTGTTTTTTTTAATAAGCTGCATGAGCTGTTTATATATATTGGAGATTAAACCTTTGTCCATTGATTCGTTTGCAACTATTTTCGCCCCTTCTGAGGGATGCCTTTTTCCATTCCCGTGTTTTTAACCAAAAAAAGGAAAGAAAGAAAAAAAAGCAGAACACTAATGTGCATAAAATATGCCTTTTGAAACGGTCGTTTTGAAATATGGACGTCCTTTAAATTTTTTGGTCGATATGTGACCCGAGGATTTGTTTTCAGGGCAGGTGTCATTTACAGGCTTGCAATGATTTTGAATATCAACTGACCATTAGCACTGGGATTAAAGCTGCTGTTGTGTGAAACGGCCACAAGGTGGCAGCAGTTCTCCCTTAACACATCTGGTTACTAGGGCAACAGAGCCTCAATGGAAGTCATGTTCTAGATTGGAATTTAGAATGGAATGTGCTAGGAGAAAGCCCCTCAAGTTTGACTCCCTACTTCTTGTTCGTATTTTTAATTTAATTTTTTTATTTTTTATTATAGAATGTTTGATTACAATGTTTGGCTTGTTGTAGGTGTGGAAGATGTGGTTCTTTTACACATATACAGATGTCTGTTCTTCCTGGGATCCTTTTCCCACGTACGTTATGACAGAATGTTGAGTAATCTTCTCTTGGTATTCCGTAGGTCTTTGGTGATTATATATGTCACCTGTGTTTGTATATGTCTGTTAACCCCGATATCGTAATGAAACCAATCCTCACACCTTTCCATTGGTGAACCATAAGTTTGTTTAATGAATCTATGTTTGCAGTTCTTAGTGGAAATGACTGCCCTGGTTTCTATTTTAGGTAACACCTAGAAGTGATATGAAATGATATGTGTCTTTCAATTTCTGACTTACTACAAGTCACGTGATTACCTCTAGACTCATCTACGGTGCTGCAAATGGCATTGTGTCCTTATTTTCCTTGGCTTCTATTCTGCCTTAGCGAGGTCCATTTTCAACAATGTGATTCCCTGAGGGTTGTGGATTAGCTGACCTGGGCAGCCTTACCCTGCCGGCCGGCCCTCCCCAGGTCTGCCTGCTGGAGGTCAATATAAACATCGCTCCAGGCAGCAATAGCCCCTGAAGCTGTGCCTGACTCCATATTCTCTGCCCCGTCAGCAGTCTCGGGGCTGTGCACGTGGGAGGGAGTGAGGGTCCACAGCTTTGTTGGTGGCCCGGTGTGAGTGGGGTTCTCCTGCCCTTTCTGCAGGAGTTGCAATGCTGCCACCTGAAAGAAGAAGATGTGTCACCCATACCTTCCGCTGGAATTTCTCTCCAGACAGAGGTGAGGAAGGAAAAAAGCAGTGGGGGCCGGGACAAGAGGGGTATCTCAGGCAGGACAATGGAAAGCTTCCGGAAGAGCGCCCGGGGCCAGGATCACCCTGGCTGGCCTGCAGTCACCAAGTTGGCCTGCGTGCTGTCGTTGGTGTGGCTCCACGGCCCTTCCTCTAGGCTTTCAAGCCTTTGTACATATTCAGGTGTTTTACCTGGGAAGGGTGGGAACAGTTCAGCAGCAGCTGACCTGTGGCTCAGCTCACCTTTATTCAGAGATGCCTCGGCATGGTCCCCCAGCTTTGCAATGAGGACGCTCCTTGCATGGGGTGTGGGTTGCTGGCTGTACGGGAGATGATTCCCCACCTCTGAACAATTTCAATATTGTTTACCGTTGGAGCAAGTGCCCTGATAGTGTTTTTCTCTGTATAACTGGTCGGTTCAGGTTTTTCTTCGTTTATGGTTCAAGTTAGCTTTTATTCCTCTTTTATGTATTTATAGATATAAGCATGGAAATAATTTATTCCTATAAATACATCTGTGTGAAGGGAAGAGCTTTTTTCTGTTTTATTTTTAAATTTTATATTTTAACATTTTGAAATTTAATTTTATTTACTTTTTTATACAGCGGGTTATTATTAGTTATGTATTTTATGCATATACATGTATACAGGTCAATCTCAATCTCCCAACTCGTCCCACCACCACCACCCCATGGCTTCCCACACTTGGTGTCCATACGTTTGTTCTCTACCTCTGTGTCTCTATTTCTTCCCTGCAAACCAGTTCATCTGTACCATTTTTTAGGTTCCACATATATGCATTAATATACAATATTTGTTTTTATCTTCCTGACTTACTTCATTCTGTATGACAGTCTCTATATCCATCGATGTCTCTACAAATGACCCAGTTTCATTCCTTTTTATGGCCGAGTAATATTCCATTTTATATATGTACCCCATCTTTATCCATTCATCTGTCTCTGGGCATTTAGGTTGCTTCCATTACCTGGCTCTTGTAAATAGTGCTGCCATGAACCTTGTGGTGAATGTGCCTTTTTGATTTATGGTTGTCTCTGGGTATATGCCCAAAAGTGGGATTGCTGGGTCAGATGGTAATTCTATTTCTAGTTTTTTAAAGGAAACTCCATACTGTTCTCCATAGTGACTGTATCAATTTACATTCCAACCAATAGTGGAAGAGGGCTCCTTTTGTCCACACCCTCCCCAGAATTTGTTGTCTGTAGATTTTCTGATGATGCCGATTGTAACAGGTGTGAGGTGATACCTCATTGTAGTTTTGATTTGCATCTCTCTAATAATTAGTGCTCTTGAGCAGCTTTTCATGTGCGTCTTGGCCGTCTCTGTGTCTTCTTTGAAGAAACGACTCTTTAGATCTTCTGCCCATTTTTGTATTGGGTTGTTTGTTTTTTTAATAAGCTGCATGAGCTGTTTATATATATTGGAGATTAAACCTTTGTCCATTGATTCGTTGGCAACTATTTTCGCCCCATCTGAGGGATGCCTTTTTCCATTCCCGTGTTTTTAACCAAAAAAAGGAAAGAAAGTAAAAGAAGCCGAAAACTAATGTGCATAAAATATGCCTTTTGAAACGGTCGTTTTGAAATATGGGCGTCCTTTGAATTTTTTGGTCGATATGTGACCCCAGGATTTGTTTTCAGGGCAGGTGTCATTTACAGGCCTGCAATGATTTTGAATATCAACTGACCATTAGCACTGGGATTAAAGCTGCTGTTGTGTGAAACGGCCACTAGGTGGCAGCAGTTCTCCCTTAACACATCTGGTTACTAGGGCAACAGAGCCTCAATGGAAGTCATGTTCTAGATTGGAATTTAGAATGGAATGTGCCAGGAGAAAGACCCTCAAGCTTGACTCCCTACTTCTTGTTCGTATTTTTAATTTAATTTTTTTATTTTTTATTATAGCAAGTTTGATTACAATGTTTGGCTTGTTGTAGGTGTGGAAGATGTGGTTCTTTTACACATATACAGATGTCTGTTCTTCCTGGGTACCTTTTCCCATGTACGTTATGACAGAATGTTCAGTACTCTTCTGTTGGTATTCCAAGGTCTTTGGTAATTATATATGTCACCTCTGGTTGTATAAGTCTGTTAACCCCGATATCGTAATGAAACCAATCCTCACACCTTTCCATTGGTGAACCATAAGTTTGTTTAATGAATCTCTGATTGCCCTTCACGGTGGAAATATCTGCCCTGGTATCCATTTTTAGGTAACACCTATAAGTGATATGATATGATATGTGTCTTTCACTTTCTGACTTACTAAAAGTCACGTGATTACCTCTAGACTCATCTACGGTGGTGCAAATGGCATTGTGTTCTTTTTTTCCTTGGCTGCTCTTCTCCTTTAGCGAGGTCTATTTTCAACAATGTGATTCCCTGAGTGTTGTGGATTAGCTGACCTGGGTAGCCTTACCTGCCACCCAGCCCTCCCCAGGTGTGCCTGGTTGAGGTCAATATAAACAGCGCTCCAGGCAGCAATAGCCCCTGAAGCTGTTCCTGACTCCATATTCTCTGCCCCATCAGCAGTCTCGTGGCTGTGCTGGTGGGAGGGAATGAGGGGCCACAGCTTTGTTGGTGGCCCGGTGTAAGTGGGGTTCTGCTGGCCTTTCTGCAGGAGTTGCCAGGCTGCCACATGTAAAGAAGAGGATGTGTCACCCATACCTTCCGCTGGAGTTTCTCTCCGGACAGAGGTGAGGAAGGAAAAAAGCAGTGGGGGCCGGGACAAGTTGGGTATCTCAGGCAGGACAATGGAAAGCTTCTGGAAGAGCGCCCGGGGGCAGGACCACCCGGGCTGGCCTGCAGGCACCAAGTTGGCCTGCATGCTGTTGCTGGTGTGGCTCCACGGCCCTTCCTCTAGTCTTTCAAGCCCTTGTACATATTCAGGTGTTTTACCTGGAAAGGGTGGGAACAGTCCAGCAGCAGCTGGCCTGGGGCTCAGCTCACTTTATTCAGAGATGCCTCTGCACGATCCCCCAGCTTTGCAATGAGGACGCTCCTTGCGTGGGGTGTGGGTTGCTGGCTGTATGGGAGATGATTCCCCACCTCTGACCAATTTCAGAATTGTTTACCACTGGAGCAAGTGCCCTGATAGGGTTTTCCTCTGTATAACTGGTGGGTTCAGGTTTTTTTTTTCTTTTATGTTTCAATTTAGATTTTATTCCTCTTTTATGTATTTATAGATATAAGCATGGAAATAATTCATTCCTATAAATACATCTGTGTGAAGGGAAGAACTTTTTTCTGTATTATTTTTAAATTTTATTTTTGAAAATTTTGAAATTTACTTTTATTTATTTTTTTATACAGCAGGTTATTATTAGTTATGTATTTTATGCATATACATGTATGCAGGTCAATCCCAATCTCCCAACTCATCCCACCACCACCACACCATGGCTTCCCACACTTGGTGTCCATACGTTTTTTCTCTACCTCTGTCTCTATATCTTCCCTGCAAACCAGTTCATCTGTACCAGTTTTTAGGTTCCACATATATGCATTATATACAATATTTGTTTTCCTCTTTCTGACTTACTTCATTCTGTATGACAGTCTCTAGATCCATCGATGTCTCTATAAATGACCCAGTTTCATTCCTTTTTATGGCCGAGTAATATTCCATTTTATACAAGTACCACATCTTTATCCATTCATCTGTCTGTGGGCATTGAGGTTACTTCCATTACCTGGCTATTGCAAATAGCACTGCAATGAACATTGTGGTGAATGTTCCTTTTTGATTTATGGTTTTCTTTGGGTATATGCCCAGAAGTGGGATTGCTGGATCAGATGGTAATTCTATTTCTAGTTTTTTTTTTTAACGAAACTCCATACTGTTCTCGATAGTGACTGTATCAATTTACATTCCCACCAATAGTGGAAGAGGGCTCCTTTTGTCCACACCCTCCCCAGAATTTGTTGTTTGAAGATTTTCTGATGATGCCGATTCTAACAGTGTGAGGTGATACCTCATTGTAGTTTTGATTTGCATTTCTCTAATAATTAGTGCTGTTAAGCAGCTTTTCATGTGCGTCTTGGCCATCTCTGTGTCTTCTTTGATGAAACGTATCTTTAGATCTTCTACCCATTTTTGTATTGGGTTGTTTGTTTTTTTAATATTAAGCTGCATGAGCTGTTTATATATATTGGAGATTAAACCTTTGTCCATTGATTCGTTTGCAACTATTTTCGCCCCTTCTGAGGGATGCCTTTTTCCATTCCCGTTTTTTCAACCAAAAAAGAAAGAAAGAAAAAGAAGCAGAAAACTAATGTGCATAAAATATGCCTTTTGAAACGGTCGTTTTGAAATATGGACGTCCTTTGAATTTTTTGGTCGATATGTGACCCCAGGATTTGTTTTCAGGGCAGGTGTCATTTATGGGCCTGCAATGATTTTGAATATCAACTGACCATTAGCACTGGGATTAAAGCTGCTGTTGTGTGAAACGGCCACAAGGTGGCAGCAGTTCTCCCTTACCAATTCTGGTTACTAGGGCAACAGCGCCTCAATGGAAGTCGTGTTCTAGATTGGAATTTAGAATGGAATGTGCCAGGAGAAAGCCCCTCAAGTTTGTCTCCTACTTCTTGTTCGTGTTTTTAATTTCATTTTTATTTTTTATTACAGCAAGTTTGATTACAATGTTTGGCTTGTTGGAGGTGTGGAAGATGTGGTTCTTTTACACATATACACATGTCTGTTTTTCCTGGGATCCTTTTCCCATGTACGTTATGACAGAATGTTGAGTAGTCTTTTGGTATTCCGTTGGTCTTTGGTGATTGTATATGTCACCTGTGTTTGTATAAGTGTCTTAACCCCGATATCGTAATGAAACCAATCCTCACACCTTTCCATTGGTGAACCATAAGTTTGTTTAATGAATCTCTGATTGCCCTTCTCGGTGGAAATATCTGCCCTGGTATCCATTTTTAGGTAACACCGATAAGTGATATGATATGATATGTGTCTTTCACTTTCTGACTTACTACAAGTCACGTGATTACCTCTAGACTCATCTACGGTCGTGCAAATGGCATTGTGTTCTTTTTTTCCTTGGCATCTCTTCTGCCTTAGCGAGGTCCATTTTCAACAATGTGATTCCCTGAGTGTTGTGGATTAGCTGATCTGGGCAGCCTTACCCTCCCGCCCGGCCCTCCCCAGGTGTGCCTGGTTGAGATCAATATAAACAGCGCTCCAGGCAGCAATAGCCCCTGAAGCTGTACCTGACTCCATATTCTCTGCCCCGTCAGCAGTCTCGGGGCTGTGCTGGTGGGAGGGAATGAGGGGCCACAGCTTTGTTGGTGGCCCGGTGTGAGTGGGGTTCTGCTGGCCTTTCTGCAGGAGTTGCCAGGCTGCCACCTGTAAAGAAGAGGATGTGTCACCCATACCTTCCGCTGGAATTTCTCTCCGGACAGAGGAGAGGAAGGAAAAAAGCAGTGGGGGCCGGGACAGGTGGGGTATCTCAGGCAGGACAATGGAAAGCTTCCAGAAGAGCGCCCGGTGTCAGGACCACGCTGGCTGGCCTGCAGGCACCAAGTTGGCCCGCGTGCTGTTGCTGGTGTGGCTCCACGGCCCTTCCTCTAGTCTTTCAAGCCCTTGTACATATTCAGGTGTTTTACCTGGGAAGGGTGGGAACAGTTCAGCAGCAGCTGGCCTGGGGCTCAGCTCACCTTTATTCAGAGATGCCTTGGCACGATCCCCCAGCTTTGCAATGAGGACGCTCCTTGCGTGGGGTGTGGGTTGTTGGCTGTATGGGAGATGATTCCCCACCTCTGACCAATTTCAGAATTGTTTACCGCTGGAGCAAGTGCCCTGATAGGGTTTTCCTCTGTTTAACTGGTGGCTTCAGTTTTTTTTTCTTTTATGGTTCAAGTTAGATTTTATTCCTCTTTTATGTATTTATAGATATAAGCATGGAAATAATTCATTCCTATAAATACATCTGTGTGAAGGGAAGAACTTTGTTCTGTATTATTTTTAAATTTTATTTTTGAAAGTTTAGAAATTTAATTTTATTTATTTTTTTATACAGCAGGTTATTATTAGTTATGTATTTTATGCATATACATGTATGCAGGTCAATCCCAATCTCCCAACTCATCCCACCACCACCACACCATGGCTTCCCACACTTGGTGTCCATACGTTTGTTCTCTACCTCTGTCTCTATATCTTCCCTGCAAACCAGTTCATCTGTACCATTTTTTAGGTTCCACATATATGCATTAATATACAATATTTGTTTTCCTCTTTCTGACTTACTTCATTCTGTATGACAGTCACTAGATCCATCCATATCTCTACAAATGACCCAGTTTCATTCCTTTTTATGGCCGAAAATTTTCCATTTTATATATGTACCCCATCTTTATCCATTCATCTGTCTGTGGGCATTTAGTTTGCTTCCATTACCTGGCTATTGTAAATAGTGCTGCAATGAACATTGTGGTGAATGTGCCTTTTTGATTTATGGTTTTCTTTGGGTATATGCCCAGAAGTGGGATTGCTGGATCAGATGGTAATTCTATTTCTAGTTTTTTTAAGGAAACTCCATTCTGTTCTCCATAATGACTGTATCAATTTACATTCCCACCAATAGTGGAAGAGGGCTCCTTTTGTCCACACCCTCCCCAGAATTTGTTGTTTGTAGGTTTTCTGATGATGCCGATTCTAACAGTTATGAGGTGATACCTCATTGTAGTTTTGATTTGCATTTCTCTAATAATTAGTGATGTTGAGCAGCTTTTCATGTGGGTCTTGGTCATATCTGTGTCTTCTTTGAAGAAACGTCTCTTGAGATCTTCTGCCCATTTCTGTATTGGGAGGGTCGTGAGTGGGTCAGGCTACGTGCTCACGCACGTGTCAGTGCCACCGTAAGGGCCAG
The DNA here is from genome assembly GCF_964165515.1 of Mesoplodon bidens. NCBI lineage: Eukaryota > Metazoa > Chordata > Mammalia > Artiodactyla > Ziphiidae > Mesoplodon > Mesoplodon bidens. Next base: position 250,586 of record NW_027672640.1, on the reverse strand, counting down.
GAGTAGGGTACTGCGTAGGGTAAGGTGTAAGTCTGGTGGTGGCTTTCCTTTTCGGGCTTGGTTTACGGTTAGGGAACGGCAAGGCTTAGGGCACAGCTGAGAGTACGGAAACGTGGGATGGTCAGGCTACGTTCTTACGCACGGGTCAGTGCCAATGTACGGGCCAGGTTTAGGCTACGGCGTAGGCTAATGTGTAGGGCTGGTGGTGGGTTTCCGTTCCGTGCTAGTGTTAGGGTTAGGGAATGACAAAGCTTAGGGCACAGGTGAGGGTACGGAAACGTGGGAAGGTCAGGCTAGGTGCTGACGCATGCGTCAGTGCCAGCGTACGGGCCAGGAATAGGGTACGGCGTAGGGTAATGAGTAGGGCTGGTTGTGAGATACCATTCCGGGCTAGGGTTAGGGTTCGGGAACTGCAAGGCTTAGGGCACAGGTGAACGTATGGAATCGTGGGAGGGTCAGGCTACGTGCTGACGCACGGGTTAGTGCCAGCGTACGGGCCAGGAGTAGGGTATGGCGTAGGGTAAGGTTTAGGGCTGGTGGTGGGTTTCCGTTCCGGGCTAGGGTTAGGGTGAGGGAACAGCAAGGCTTAGGGCACAGGTGAACGTACAGAAACGTGTGAGTGGCAGGCTACGTGTTGACGCACGGGTCTGTGCCAGCGTACGGGCCAGGAGTAGGGTACGTCGTAACGTAAGGTTTAGGGCTGGTGGTGGGTTTCCGTTCCAGGCTTGGGTTAGGGTTAGGGAACGGCAAGGCTTAGGACACAGGTGAGGGTACGGAAACGTGGGAGAGGCAGGATACGAGCTGACGCACAGGTCAGTGCCAGTGTAGGGGCCAGGAGTAGGGTACAGCGTAGTGTAAGGTCTAGGGCTGGTGGTGGGTTTATGTTCCGGGCTAGGGTTAGGGTTAGGGAATGGCATGGCTTAGGACACAGGTGAGGGTACGGAAACGTAGGAGTGGCAGGCTACGTGCTGACGCACGGGCCAGTGCCAGCGTACGGGGCAGGATTAGGGTACGGTGTAGGGTAAGGTGTAGGGCTGGTGGTGGGTTTCCGTTACGGGCTAGGGTTAGGTTTAGGGAACGGCAAGGCTTAGGGCACAGGTGAGGGTACGGAAACGTGGGAGGGTCAGTCTACGTGCTGACGCACCTGTCAGTGACAGCGTACGGTCCAGGAGTATGGTACGGTGTAGGGTAAGGTGTAGGGCTGGTGTTGGTTTTCCGTTCCAGGTTAGGGTTAGGGAACGGCAAGGCTTAGTGCACAGGTGAGGGTATGGAAACGTGGCAGAGGCAGGCTATGTGCTGACGCAATGGTCACTGCCAGCGTACGGGTCAGGAGTAGGCTACGGCATACTTTAAGGTTTAGGGTTTCTGGTGGGTTTCCGTTCCGGGCTAGGGTTAGGGATAGGTAAAGGCAAGGCTTAGGGCACAGGTGAGGGTACGGAAACGTGGGCGGGTCAGGCTACATGCTGAAGCACTGGTCAGTGCCAGGGTATGAACCAGGAGTAGGGTACGGCGTAGGGTAAAGTGTAAGGCTGGTGGTGGGGATCCATTCCGGGCTAGGGTTAGGGTTAGGGAGCGGCAAGGCTTAGGGCACAGGAGAGGGTACGGAAACGTGGGAGGGTCAGGCTATGTGCTGAAGAACGGGTCAGTGCCAGGGTGTGGACCAGGAGTAGGGTACGGCGTAGGGTATGGTGTAAGGGTGGCGGTGGGTGTCCATTCCGGTCTAGGGTTAGGGTTAGGGAACGTTAAGGCTTAGGGCACATGTGAGGGTACGGAAACGTGGGAGGGTCAGGCTACGTGCTGAAAAACGTGTCAGTGCCAGCGTATGGGCCAGGAGTTGGGTACGGCGTAGGGTATGGTGTAGGGGTCGTGGTGGTTTTCCGTTCCAGGCAAGGGTTAGGCGTAGGGAACGGCAAGACTTAGGGCAGAGGTGAGGTTACGTAAACGTGGGAGGGTCAGACTACGTGCTGATGCACGGGTCAATGACAGCGTACACCCAGGTGTAGGCTTCGGCGTAGGGTAAGGTGTAGGCCCGGTGGTGGGTTTCCGTTCCAGGCCAGGGTAAGGGTTAGCGAATGGCAAGGCTTCGGGCACAGGTGAGGGTACGGAAATGTGGGAGGGTCAGGGTACGTGCTCACGCACGTGTCAGTGTCAGCTTCCGGGCAGGAGTAGGCTTTGACGTACGGTAAGGTGTAGGGCTGGTGGTGGGTCTCCGTTCTGGGCTAGGTTTAGGGATCGGGAAGGCTTAAGGCACAGTTGAGGGTACGGAAACGTGGGAGGGTCAGGCTCCATGCTGACGCACGGGTCAGTTCCAGCGTACGGGCCAGGAGTAAGTTACTGCGTAGGGTAAGGTGTAGGGCTGGTGGTGGGTTTCCGTTTTGGTATAGGGTTAGGGAACGGCAAGGCTAAGGGCACAGGTGAGGGTACAGAAAGTTGGGAGAGGTAGGCTACGTGCTGACGCATGGGTCAGTGCCAGCGTACGGGCAAGGAGTAGGGTACGGCGTAGGGTAAGCTGTAGGGCTGGTGGTGTGTTTCCGGTCTGGGCTAGGGTTAGGGTTAGGGAACGGCAAGGCTTAGGGCACTGGTGAGGGTGCGGAAACGTGGGAGTGGTAGGCTATGTGCTGAGGCACGGGTCAGTGCTAGCGTATGGGGCAGGATTAGCGTACGGCGTAGGGTAAGGTGTAGGGCTGGTGGTGGGTTTCCGTTCCGGGCAAGGGTTAGGGTTAGGGAATGGCAAGGCTTAGGGCACAGTAGATGGTACGGAAACGTGGGAGGGTCAGGCTACGTGTTGACGCACGGGTCAGTGCCAGCGTACGGGCCAAGTTTAGGGTACGGCGTAGTGTAAGGTGTAGGGTTAGGGTTAGGGAACGGCAAGGCTTAGGGCACAGGTGAGGGTACAGAAACGTGGGAGGGTCAGGCTATGCGCTGACGCATGGGTCAGTGACAGCATACGGGCCAGAAGTCGTGTACGGCGTAGGGTAAGGTGTCGGGCTGGCTGTGGTTTCCCGTTCCGGGCTAGGGTTAGGGTTACTGAACGGCAAGGCTTAGGGCACAGGTGAGGGTACGGAAACTTGGGTGGGTCAGGCTACGTGCTGACGCATGGGTCAGTGCCAGCGTACAGGCCAAGAGTAGGGTACGGCGTAGGGTAAGGTGTAGGGCTGGTGGTGGGTTACCATTCCGGGCTAGCGTTAGGGTTAGGGAACGGCAAGGCATAAGGCACAGGTGAGGGTCCGGAAACGTGGGAGGTTCAGGCTATGTTCTGACGCATGGGTCAGTGCCACCATACGGGCCAGGAGTTGGGTATGACGTTGGGTATGGGGTAGGGGTGGTGGTGGGTTTCCTTTCTGGGCAACTGTTAGGGGAAGGGAACCACAAGACTTAGGGCACAGGTGAGGTTACAGAAACGTGGGGGGGTCACACTACGTGCTGACGCACGGGTCAATGACAGCGTACGCCCAGGTGTAGTCTTCGGCGTAGTGTAAGGTGTAGGCCCGGAGGTGGGTTTCCGTTCCGGGCCAGGGTAAGTGTTAGCGAATGCAAGGCTTAGGGAACAGGTGAGGGTACGGAAAAGTGGGAGGTTCTGTGTACGTGCTCACGCACGTGTCAGTGTCAGCTTCCGGGCAGGAGTAGTCTTCGACAAGGGTAAGGGGTAGGGCTGATGGTGGGTCTCCGTTCCGGGCTAGGGTTAGGGTTAGGGAACGGCGAGGCTTAGGGCACAGGTGAGGGTACGGAAACGTGGGAGTGTCAGACTACGTGCTGACACACGGGTCAATGACAGCGTACGCCCAGGTGTAGGCTTCGGCGTAGGGTAAGGTGTAGGCCCGGTGGTGGTTTTCCGTTCTGGGCTAGGGTTAGGGTTAGCGAACGGCAAGGCTTAGGGCACAGGTGAGGGTACGGAAAAGTGGGAGGGTCAGGCTACGTGCTCACGCACGTGTCAGTGTCAGCTTCTGGGCCGGAGTAGGCTTCGACGTAGGGTAAGGTGTAGGGCTGGTGGTGGGTCTCTGTTCCGGGCTAGGGTTAGGGTTAGGGAACGGGATGGCTTAGGGCACAGTTGAGGGTACGGAAACGTGGGAGGGTCAGGCTGCATCTGACGCAGGGTTCAGTTCCAGCGTACGCTCCAGGAGTATGGTACTGCGTAGGGTAAGGTGTAGGGCTGGTGGTGGGTATCTGATTCGGGCTAGGGTTAGGGTTAGGGAATGGCATGGCTTAGGGCACAGGTGAGGGTACAGAAACGGGGGACGGTCAGGCTACGTGGTGGCGCACGGGTCAGTGCCAGCATACAGGCCAGGAGTAGGCAATGGCTTAGGTTAAGGTGTAGGGCTGGTGGTTGGTTTCCTTTCCAGGCTAGGGTTAGGGTTAGGGAATGGCAAGGTTTAGGGCAAAGGTGAGGGTACGGAAACGTGGGACGGTCAGGCTCCGTGCTGACGCACGTGTCAGTGCCAGCGTACGGGCCAGGAGTAGGGAATGGCATAAGGTAAGGTGTAGGGCTGGTGGTGGGTTTCCGTTCCGGGATAGGGTTAGGGTTAGGGAACGGCAAGGCTTAGGGCACAGGTGAGGGTATGGAAACGTCGCAGGGTCAGGCTACGTGCTGACACACGGGTCAGTGCCAGCGTACGGGCCTGGAGTAGGCTTCGGTGTAGGGTAATGTGTTGGGCTGGTGGTGGGTTTCCTTTCCGGGCTAGGGTTAGGGTTAGTGATTGGCAAAGTTTGGGCACAGGTGAGCTTACAGAAACTTGTTACAGTCAAGGTACGTGTTGAAACACGGGTTAGTGTCAGCGTATGGATTAGGATTAGGGTACGGTGTAGGGTAATGTGTAGGGTTGGAGGTAGGTTTCCGTTCCGTGCTAGGGTTAGGGTTAGGGAATGGCAATGTTTAGGGCACAGGTGAGGGTACGGAAACGTTTTAGGGTCAGGGTACATGTTGACGTACAGATAAGGATTACGGTATGGCCTAGGGTAAGGTGTTGTGTTGGTGGTTGGTTTCCGTTCCGGGCTTGGGTTAGGGTTAGGGAATGACAAGGTTTAGGGCACACGTGACGGTATTGAAATGTGTTAGGCTCAGGGTACGTGTTGACGCACGGGTTAGTGTGAACGTACAGATGAGGATTATGGTGCGACATAGGGTAAAGTGTATGGTTGGTGGTAGGTTTCCGTTCCAGGCTAGGGTTAGTGTTAGGGAACGGCAAGGTTTTGGGCCCAGATGAGGGTATGGAAACGTGTTAGTGTCAGGGTACGTGTTGACATATGGATTAGCATTAGGGTACGGCTTAGGGTAAGGTGTAGGTTTGGTGGTAGGTTTCCGTCGTGGGCTAGGGTTAGGGTTAGGGAATGGCAAGGTTTAGGTCACAGGTGAAGGTACGGAAACGTGTTAGGGTCAGGGTAAGTGTTGACGCATGGGTTAGTGTCAGCGTACGGAGTAGGTTTATGGTCCTTCGTAGGTTAAATTCTAGGGTTGGTGGTAGGTTTCCGTTCCAGGCTAGGGTTAGTGTTATGGAACGGCAAGGTTTAGGGCATAGGTGAGGGTACGGAAATGTGTTAGGGTCATGGTACGTGTTGACGCTCGGATTATGATTAGGGTATGGCGTAGGGTAACGTGTAGGGTTGGTGGTAGGTTTCCGTTTTGGGCTAGGGTTAGGGTTAGGCAACGGCACGGTTTAGGGCACAGGTGAGGGTACGGAAAAGTGTTAGGGTCAGTGTACGTGTTGACGCACGGGTTAGTGTCAGTGTACGGATTAGGATTAGGGTACCGTGTAGGGTATGCTGTACGGTTTGTGGTAGTTTTCCATTCTGGGCTAGGGTTCGTGTTAGGGTTCGGCAAGGGTTAGGGCACAGGTGAGGGTACAGAAACGTGTTAGGGTCATGGTACATGTTGATGCATGGAATAGTGTCATCGTACGCATTAGCATTAGGGTACGGCGTAGGGTAAGGTGTACGGAGGGCGGTAGGTTTCCATTCCGTTGTAGGGTTAGGGTTAGCGAATTGCAAGGTTTTGGGCACAGGTGATGGTACGGAAATGTGTTAGGTTCAGGGTACGTGTTGACTCACGGGTTAGTGTCAGCGTACGTAGGAGGATTAGGGTACCGCATAGAGTAAGGTGTAGGGTTGGTGGTACGTTTCCGTTCCAGTCTAGGGTTATGTTTAGGGACCGGCAAAGTTTAGGGCACAGGTGAGGGTACGAAATGTGTTAGGGTCAGGGTACGTGTTGATGCACAAGTTAGTGTCAGCATACGAATTAGGATTAGGGTACGGCGTAAGGTAAGGTGTAGGGTTGGTGGTAGGTTTCCGTTCTGGGCTAGGGTTAGGGTTAGGGAACGGCAAGGTTTATGGTAGAGGTGAGGGTACGGAAACGTGTTAGGGTAAGGGTACGTGTTGACGTATGGTTTAGGATTAGGGTACGGCTTAGGGTAAGGTGTAGGGCTGATGGTAGGTTTCTATTCCGGGCTAAGGTTAAGGATAGGCAACGGCAAGGTTTAGGGCACAGCTGAGGGTACGGAAACGTGTTAGGGTCAGGGTACGTGTTGATTCACCGGTTAGTGCCAGCGTACGGATTAAGATTAGTGTACGGCATAGATAAGGTGTAGGGTTGGTGGTAGGTTTCCGTTCCGGGCTATGGTTAGGGTTAGGGAAAGTCAAGGTTTCTATTTCTAGTTTTTTTAAGGAAACTCCATACTGTTCTCCATAGTGACTGTATCAATTTACATTCCCACCATAGAGGAAGACGGCTCCTTTTGTCCGCACCCTCCCCAGAATTTGTTGTTTGTAGATTTTCTGATGATGCCGATTCTAACAGGTGTGAGGTGATACCTCATTATAGTTTTGATTTGCATATCTCTAATAATTAGTGCTGTTGAGCAGCTTTTCATGTGCGTCTTAGCCATCTCTGTGTCTTCTTTGAAGAAACGTCTCTTTAGATATTCTGCCCATTTTTGTATTGGGTTGTTTGTTTTTTTAATATTAAGCTGCATGAGCTGTTTATATATATTGGAGATTAAACCTTTGTCCATTGATTCGTTTGCAACTATTTTCGCTCATTCTGAGGGATGCCTTTTTCCATTCCCGTTTTTTTAACCAAAAAAGAAAGAAAGAAAAAGAAGCAGAACACTAATGTGCATACAATATATCTTTTGAAACGGTCGTTTTGAAATATGGACGTCCTTTAAATTTTTTGGTCGATATGTGACCCCAGGATTTGTTTTCAGGGCAGGTGTCATTTACAGGCCTGCAATGATTTTGAATATCAACTGACCATTAGCGCTGGGATTAAAGCTGCTGTTGTGTGAAACGGCCACAAGGTGGCAGCAGTTCTCCCTTAACACATCTGTTTACCAGGGAAACAGAGCCTCAAAGGCCGTCGTGTTCTATTTTGGAATTTAGAATGGAATGTGCCAGGAGAAAGCCCCTCAAGTTTGTCTCCCTAATTCTTGTTCGTATTTTTAATTTATTTCTTTTATTTTTTATTATAGCAACTTTGATTACAATGTATGGCTTGTTGGAGGTGTGGAAGATGTGGTTCTTTTACACATATACAGATGTCTGTTCTTCCTGGGATCCTTTACCATGTACGTTATGACAGAATGTTGTGTAGTCTTCTCTTGGTATTCCGTAGGTCTTTGGTGATTATATATGTCACCTCTGTTTGTATATGTCTGTTAACCCCGATATTATAATGAAACCAATCCTCACACCTTTCCATTGGTGAACCATAAGTTTGTTTAATGAACCTGTGATTGCCCTTCTCAGTGGAAATAACTGCCCTGCTATCTATTTTAGGTAACACCTATAAGTGATATGATATGATATGTGTCTTTCACTTTCTGACTTACTACAAGTCACGTGATTACCTCTAGACTCATCTACGGTGCTGCAAATGGCATTGTGTCCTTATTTTCCTTGGCTTCTATTCTGCCTTAGCGAAGTCCATTTTCAACAATGTGATTCCCTGAGGGTTGTGGATTAGCTGACCTGGGCAGCCTTACCCTGCCGGCCGGCCCTCCCCAGGTCTGCCTGCTGGAGGTCAATATAAACAGCTCTCCAAACAGCAATAGGCCCTGAAGCTGTGCCTGACTCCATATTCTCTGCCCCGTCAGCAGTCTCGGGGCTGTGCTGGAGGGAGGGAGTGAGGGGTCACAGCTTTGTTGGGGGCCCGTTGTGAGTGGGGTTCTGCTGGCCTTTCTGGAGGAGTTGCCAGGCTGCCACCTGTAAAGAAGAGAATGTGTCACCCATACCTTCCGCTGGAATTTCTCAGTGGACAGAGGTGAGGAAGGAAAAAAGCAGTGTGGGCCGGGACAGGTGGGGTATCTCAGACAAGACAATGGAAAGCTTCCGGAAGAGCGCCCAGTGCCAGGACCACCCTGGCTTGCCTGCAGGCACCAAGTTGGCCTGCGTGCTGTTGCTGGTGTGGCTTCTCGGCCCTTCCTCTAGGCTTTCAAGCCCTTGTACATATTCAGGTGTTTTACCTGGGAAGGGTGGGAACAGTTCAGCAGCAGGTGGCCTGGGGCTCAGCTCTACTTTTTTCAGAGATGCCTTGGCACGGTCCCCCAGCTTTGCAATGAGGACTCTCCTTGCGTGGGGGGTGTGTTGCTGGCTGTATGGGAGATGATTCTCCACCTCTGACCAATTTCAGAATTGTTTACCGCTGGAGCAAGTGCCCTGATAGTGCTTTCCTCTGTATAACTGGTGGGTTCAGGTTTTTTTTCGTTTATGGTTCAAGTTAGATTTTATTCCTCTTTTATGTATTTATAGATATAAGCATGGAAATAATTCATTCCTATAAATACATCTGTTTGAAGGGGAGATCTTTTTTCTCATTTTTAAATTTTATATTTTAAAATTTTGAAATTTAATTTTATTTATTTTTTTATACAGCAGGTTATTATTAGTTATGTATTTTATGCATATACATGTATGCAGGCCAATCCCAATCTCCCAACTCATCCCACCACTTCCACCCCATGGATTCCCACACTTGGTGTCCATACGTTTGTTCTCTACCTCTGTCTCTATTTCTTCCCTGCAAACCAGTTCATCTGTACCAGTTTTTAGGTTCCACATATATGCATTAAAATACAATATTTGTTTTCCTCTTTCTGACTTACTTCATTCTGTATGACAGTCAATAGATCCATCCATATCTCTACAAATGACCCAGTTTCATTCCTTTTTATGGCCGAGTAATATTCCATTTTATATATGTACCCCATCTTTATCCATTCATCTGTCTGTGGGCATTTAGTTTGCTTCCATTACCTGGCTCTCGTAAATAGTGCTGCAATGAACTTTGTGGTGAATGTGCCTTTTTGATTTATGGTTTTCTTTGGGTATATGCCCAGAAGTGGGATTGCTGGATCAGATGGTAATTCTATTTCTAGTTTTTTTAAGGAAACTCCATTCTGTTCTCCATAATGACTGTATCAATTTACATTCCCACCAATAGTGGAAGAGGGCTCCTTTTGTCCACACCCTCCCCAGAATTTGTTGTTTGTAGGTTTTCTGATGATGCCGATTCTAACAGTTATGAGGTGATACCTCATTGTAGTTTTGATTTGCATTTCTCTAATAATTAGTGATGTTGAGCAGCTTTTCATGTGCGTCTTGGTCATATCTGTGTCTTCTTTGAAGAAACGTCTCTTGAGATCTTCTGCCCATTTCTGTATTGACAGGGTCGTGGGTGGTTCAGGTTACGTGCTCACGCACGTGTCAGTGCCACCGTAAGGGCCAGGAGTAGGGTACTGCGTAGGGTAAGGTGTAAGTCTGGTGGTGGGTTTCCGTTCCGGGCTTGGTTTACGGTTAGGGAACGGTAAGGCTTAGGGCACAGCTGAGGGTACGGAAACGTGGGATGGTCAGGCTACGTTCTTACACACGGGTCAGTGACAATGTACGGGCCAGGATTAGGCTACGGCGTAGGCTAATGTGTAGGGCTGGTGGTGGGTTTCCGTTCCGTGCTAGTGTTAGGGTTAGGGTATGACAAAGCTTAGGGCACAGGTGAGGGTACGGAAACGTGGGAAGGTCAGGCTAGGTGCTGACGCATGCGTCAGTGCCAGCGTACGGGCCAGGAATAGGGTACGGCGTAGGGTAATGTGTAGGGCTGGTTGTGAGATACCATTCCGGGCTAGGGTTAGGGTTAGGGAACGGCAAGGCTTAGGGCACAGGTGAACGTATGGAATCGTGGGAGGGTCAGGCTACGTGCTGACGCACGGGTTAGTGCCAGCGTACGGGCCAGTAGTAGGGTATGGCGTAGGGTAAGGTTTAGGGCTGGTGGTGGGTTTCCGTTCCGGGCTAGGGTTAGGGTGAGGGAACAGCAAGGCTTAGGGCACAGGTGAACGTACAGAAACGTGGGAGTGCCAGGCTACGTGTTGACGCACGGGTCTGTGCCAGCGTACGGGCCAGGAGTAGGGTACGTCGTAACGTAAGGTTTAGGGCTGGTGGTGGGTTTCCGTTCCAGGCTTGGGTTAGGGTTAGGGAATGGCAAGGCTTAGGACACAGGTGAGGGTACGGAAATGTGGGAGAGGCAGGCTACGAGCTGACGCACAGGTCAGTGCCAGTGTAGGGGCCAGGAGTAGGGTACGGCGTAGTGTAAGGTCTAGGGCTGGTGGTGGGTTTATGTTCCGGGCTAGGGTTAGGGTTAGGGAATGGCATGGCTTAGGACACAGGTGAGGGTACAGAAACGTAGGAGTGGCAGGCTACGTGCTGACGCACGGGCCAGTGCCAGCGTACGGGGCAGGATTAGGGTACGGCGTAGGGTAAGGTGTAGGGCTGGTGGTGGGTTTCCGTTACGGGCTAGGGTTAGGGTTAGGGAACGGCAAGGCTTAGGGCACAGGTGAGGGTACGGAAACGTGGGAGGGTCAGTCTACGTGCTGACGCACGTGTCAGTGACAGCGTACGGTCCAGGAATATTGTACGGTGTAGGGTAAGGTGTAGGGCTGGTGTTGGTTTTCCGTTCCAGGTTAGGGTTAGGGAACGGCAAGGCTTAGTGCACAGGTGAGGGTATGGAAACGTGGCAGAGGCAGGCTATGTGCTGACGCAATGGTCACTGCCAGCGTACGGGTCAGTAGTAGGCTACGGCATACATTAAGGTTTAGGGTTTCTGGTGGGTTTCCGTTCCGGGCTAGGGTTAGGGATAGGTAAAGGCAAGGCTTAGGGCACAGGTGAGGGTACGGAAACGTGGGCGGGTCAGGCTACATGCTGAAGCACTGGTCAGTGCCAGGGTATGAACCAGGAGTAGGGTACGGCGTAGGGTAAAGTGTAAGGCTGGTGGTGGGGATCCATTCCGGGCTAGGGTTAGGGTTAGGGAGCGGCAAGGCTTAGGGCACAGGAGAGGGTACGGAAACGTTGGAGGGTCAGGCTACGTGCTGAGGAACGGGTCAGTGCCAGGGTGTGGACCAGGAGTAGGGTACGGCGTAGGGTATGGTGTAAGGGCGGCGGTGGGTGTCCATTCCGGTCTAGGGTTAGGGTTAGGGAACGTTAAGGCTTAGGGCACACGTGAGGGTACGGAAACGTGGGAGGGTCAGGCTACGTGCTGAAAAACGTGTCAGTGCCAGCGTATGGGCCAGGAGTTGGGTACGGCGTAGGGTATGGTGTAGGGGTCGTGGTGGGTTTCCGTTCCAGGCAAGGCTTACGGGTAGGGAACCGCAAGACTTAGGGCAGAGGTGAGGTTACGTAAACGTGGGAGGGTCAGACTACGTGCTGATGCACGGGTCAATGACAGCGTACACCCAGGTGTAGGCTTCGGCGTAGGGTAAGGTGTAGGCCCGGTGGTGGGTTTCCGTTCCAGGCCAGGGTAAGGGATAGCGAATGGCAAGGCTTAGGGCACAGGTGAGGGTAGGGAAAAGTGGGAGGGTCAGGGTACGTGCTCACGCACGTGTCAGTCTCAGCTTCCGGGCAGGAGTAGGCTTCGACGTACGGTAAGGTGTAGGGCTGGTGGTGTGTCTCCGTTCTCGGCTAGGGTTAGGGTTAGGGATCGGGAAGGCTTAAGGCACAGTTGAGGGTACGGAAACGTGGGAGGGTCAGGCTCCATGCTGACGCACGGGTCAGTTCCAGCGTACGGGCCAGGAGTAAGTTACTGCGTAGGGTAAGGTGTAGGGCTGGTGGTGGGTTTCCGTTTTGGTATAGGGTTAGGGAACGGCAAGGCTAAGGGCACAGGTGAGGGTACAGAAAGTTGGGAGAGGTAGGCTACGTGCTGACGCATGGGTCAGTGCCAGCGTACGGGCAAGGAGTAGGGTACGGCGTAGGGTAAGCTGTAGGGCTGGTGGTGTGTTTGCGGTCTGGGCTAGGGTTAGGGTTAGGGAACGGCAAGGCTTAGGGCACTGGTGAGGGTGCGGAAACGTGGGAGTGGTAGGCTATGTGCTGAAGCACGGGTCAGTGCTAGCGTATGGGGCAGGATTAGCGTACGGCGTAGGGTAAGGTGTAGGGCTGGTGGTGGGTTTCCGTTCCGGGCTAGGGTTAGGGTTAGGGAATGGCAAAGCTTAGGGCACAGTAGATGGTACGGAAACGTGGGAGGGTCAGGCTACGTGTTGACGCACGGGTCAGTGCCAGCGTACGGGCCAAGAGTAGGGTACGGCGTAGGGTAAGGTGTAGGGTTAGGGTTAGGGAACGGCAAGGCTTAGGGCACAGGTGAGGGTACAGAAACGGGGGACGGTCAGGCTACGTGGTGACGCACGGGTCAGTGCCAGCGTACAGGCCAGGAGTAGGCAATGGCTTAGCTTAAGGTGTAGGGCTGGTGGTTGGTTTCCTTTCCAGGCTAGGGTTAGGGTTAGGGAATGGCAATGTTTAGGGCAAAGGTGAGGGTACGGAAACGTGGGAGGGTCAGGCTCCGTGCTGACGCACGTGTCAGTGCCAGCGTACGGGCCAGGAGTAGGGTATGGCATAGGGTAAGGTGTAGGGCTGGTGGTGGGTTTCCGTTCCGGGCTAGGGTTAGGGTTAGGGAACGGCAAGGCTTAGGGCACAGGTGAGGGTATGGAAACGTCGGAGGGTCAGGCTACGTGCTGACGCACGGGTCAGTGCCAGCGTACGGGCCAGGAGTAGGCTTCGGTGTAGGGTAATGTGTTGGGCTGGGGGTGGGTTTCCTTTCCGGGCTAGGGTTAGGGTTAGGGATTGGCAAAGTTTGGGCACAGGTGAGCTTACAGAAACTTGTTACAGTCGAGGTACGTGTTGAAACACGGGTTAGTGTCAGCGTATGGATTAGGATTAGGGTACGGTGTAGGGTAATGTGTAGGGTTGGTGGTGGGTTTCCGTTCCGTGCTAGGGTTAGGGTTAGGGAATGGCAATGTTTAGGGCACAGGTGAGGGTACGGAAACGTTTTAGGGTCAGGGTACATGTTGACGTACAGATTAGGATTACGGTATGGCTTAGGGTAAGGTGTTGTGTAGGTGGTAGGTTTCCGTTCCGTGCTTGGGTTAGGGTTAGGGAATGACAAGGTTTAGGGCACACGTGAGGGTATTGAAACGTGTTAGGCTCAGGGTACGTGTTGACGCACGGGTTAGTGTGAACGTACAGATGAGGATTATGGTGCGGCATAGGGTAAAGTGTATGGTTGGTGGTAGGTTTCCGTTCCAGGCTAGGGTTAGTGTTAGGGAACGGCAAGGTTTTGGGCCCAGATGAGGGTATGGAAACGTGTTAGTGTCAGGGTACGTGTTGACATATGGATTAGCATTAGGGTACGGCTTAGGGTAAGGTGTAGGTTTGGTGGTAGGTTTCCGTTGTGGGCTAGGGTTAGGGTTAGGGAATGGCAAGGTTTAGGTCACAGGTGAAGGTACGGAAACGTGTTAGGGTCAGGGTAAGTGTTGACGCATGGGTTAGTGTCAGCGTACGCAGTAGGTTTATGGTCCTTCGTAGGTTAAAGTCTAGGGTTGGTGGTAGGTTTCCGTTCCAGGCTAGGGTTAGTGTTATGGAACGGCAAGGTTTAGGGCATAGGTGAGGGTACGGAAATGTGTTAGGGTCATGGTACGTGTTGACGCTCGGATTATGATTAGGGTATGGCGTAGGGTAACGTGTAGGGTTGGTGGTAGGTTTCCGTTTTGGGCTAGGGTTAGGGTTAGGCAACGGCACGGTTTAGGGCACAGGTGAGGGTACGGAAAAGTGTTAGTGTCAGTGTACGTGTTGACGCACGGGTTAGTGTCAGTGTACAGATTAGGATTAGGGTACCGTGTAGGGTATGCTGTACGGTTTGTGGAAGTTTTCCATTCTGGGCTAGGGTTAGTGTTAGGGTACGGCAAGGTTTAGGGCACAGGTGAGGGTACAGAAACGTGTTAAGGTCATGGTACATGTTGATGCATGGAATAGTGTCATCGTACGCATTAGGATTAGGGTAAGGCGTAGGGTAAGGTGTACGGATGGCGGTAGGTTTCCATTCCGTTGTAGGGTTAGGGTTAGCGAATTGCAAGGTTTTGGGCACAGGTGATGGTACGGAAATGTGTTAGGTTCAGGGTACGTGTTGACTCACGGGTTAGTGTCAGCGTACGTAGGAGGATTAGGGTACCGCATAGAGTAAGGTGTAGGGTTGGTGGTACGTTTCCGTTCCAGTCTAGGGTTATGTTTAGGGACCGGCAAAGTTTAGGGCACAGGTGAGGGTACGAAACGTGTTAGGGTCAGGGTACGTGTTGATGCACAAGTTAGTGTCAGCATACGAATTAGGATTAGGGTACGGCGTAAGGTAAGGTGTAGGGTTGGTGGTAGGTTTCCGTTCTGGGCTAGGGTTAGGGTTAGGGAACGGCAAGGTTTATGGCAGAGGTGAGGGTACGGAAACGTGTTAGGGTAAGGGTACGTGTTGACGTATGGTTTAGGATTAGGGTACGGCTTAGGGTAAGGTGTAGGGCTGATGGTAGGTTTCTATTCCGGGCTAAGGTTAAGGATAGGCAACGGCAAGGTTTAGGGCACAGCTGAGGGTACGGAAACGTGTTAGGGTCAGGGTACGTGTTGACTCACCGGTTAGTGCCAGCGTACGGATTAAGATTAGTGTACGGCATAGATAAGGTGTAGGGTTGGTGGTAGGTTTCCGTTCCGGGCTATGGTTAGGGTTAGGGAAAGTCAAGGTTTCTATTTCTAGTTTTTTTAAGGAAACTCCATACTGTTCTCCATAGTGACTGTATCAGTTTACATTCCCACCATAGAGGAAGACGGCTCCTTTTGTCCGCACCCTCCCCAGAATTTGTTGTTTGTAGATTTTCTGATGATGCCGATTCAAACAGGTGTGAGGTGATACCTCATTATAGTTTTGATTTGCATATCTCTAATAATTAGTGCTGTTGAGCAGCTTATCATGTGCGTCTTAGCCATCTCTGTGTCTTCTTTGAAGAAACGTCTCTTTAGATATTCTGCCCATTTTTGTATTGGGTTGTTTGTTTTTTTAATATTAAGTTGCATGAGCTGTTTATATATATTGGAGATTAAACCTTTGTCCATTGATTCGTTTGCAACTATTTTCGCCCATTCTGAGGGATGCCTTTTTCCATTCCCGTTTTTTTAACCAAAAAAGAAAGAAAGAAAAAGAAGCAGAACACTAATGTGCATAAAATATATCTTTTGAAAGGGTCGTTTTGAAATATGGACGTCCTTTAAATTTTTTGGTCGATATGTGACCCCAGGATTTGTTTTCAGGGCAGGTGTCATTTACAGGCCTGCAATGATTTTGAATATCAACTGACCATTAGCGCTGGGATTAAAGCTGCTGTTGTGTGAAACGGCCACAAGGTGGCAGCAGTTCTCCCTTAACTCATCTGGTGACCAGGGAAACAGAGCCTCAAAGGCCGTCGTGTTCTATTTTGGAATTTAGAATGGAATGTGCCAGGAGAAAGCCCCTCAAGTTTGTCTCCCTACTTCTTGTTCGTATTTTTAATTTATTTCTTTTATTTTTTATTATAGCAAGTTTGATTACAATGTTTGGCTTGTTGGAGGTGTGGAAGATGTGGTTCTTTTACACATATACAGATGTCTGTTCTTCCTGGGATCCTTTACCATGTACGTTATGACAGAATGTTGTGTAGTCTTCTCTTGGTATTCCGTAGGTCTTTGGTGATTATATATGTCACCTCTGTTTGTATATGTCTGTTAAGCCCGATATTATAATGAAACCAATCCTCACACCTTTCCATTGGTGAACTATAAGTTTGTTTAATGAACCTGAGATTGCCCTTCTCAGTGGAAATAACTGCCTTGCTATCTATTTAGGTAACACCTATAAGTGATATGATATGATATGTGTCTTTCACTTTCTGACTTACTACAAGTCACGTGATTACCTCTAGACTCATCTACGGTGCTGCAAATGGCATTGTGTCCTTATTTTCCTTGGCTTCTATTCTGCCTTAGCGAAGTCCATTTTCAACAATGTGATTCCCTGAGGGTTGTGGATTAGCTGACCTGGGCAGCCTTACCTTGCCGGCCGGCCCTCCCCAGGTCTGCCTGCTGGAGGTCAATATAAACAGCTCTCCAAACAGCAATAGGCCCTGAAGCTGTGCCTGACTCCATATTCTCTGCCCCGTCAGCAGTCTCGGGGCTGTGCTGGTGGGAGGGAGTGAGGGGCCACAGCTTTGTTGGTGGCCCTGTGTGAGTGGGTTTCTGCTGGCCTTTCTGCAGGAGTTGCCAGGCTGCCACCTGTAAAGAAGAGGATGTGTCACCCATAACTTCCGCTGGAATTTCTCAGTGGACAGAGGTGAGTAAGGAAAAAACAGTGTGGGCCGGGACAGGTGGGGTATCTCAGACAAGACAATGGAAAGCTTCCGGAAGAGCGCCCAGTGCCAGGACCACCCTGGCTGGCCTGCAGGCACCAAGTTGGCCTGCGTGCTGTTGCTGGTGTGGCTTCTCGGCCCTTCCTCTAGGCTTTCAAGCCCTTGTACATATTCAGGTGTTTTACCTGGGAAGGGTGGGAACAGTTCAGCAGCAGGTGGCCTGGGGCTCAGCTCAACTTTTTTCAAAGATGCCTTGGCACGGTCCCCCAGCTTTGCAATGAGGACTCTCCTTGCGTGGGGGGTGTGTTGCTGGCTGTACGGGAGATGATTCTCCACCTCTGACCAATTTCAGAATTGTTTACCGCTGGAGCAAGTGCCCTGATAGTGCTTTCCTCTGTATAACTGGTGGGTTCAGGTTTTTTTTCTTTTGTGGTTCAAGTTAGATTTTATTCCTCTTTTATGTATTTATAAATATAAGCATGGAAATAATTCATTCCTATAAATACATCTGTTTGAAGGGGAGATCTTTTTTCTCATTTTTAAATTTTATATTTTAAAATTTTGAAATTTAATTTTATTTATTTTTTTATACAGCAGGTTATTATTAGTTATGTATTTTATGCATATACATGTATGCAGGCCAATCCCAATCTCCCAACTCATCCCACCACTTCCACCCCATGGATTCCCACACTTGGTGTCCATACGTTTGTTCTCTACCTCTGTCTCTATTTCTTCCCTGCAAACCAGTTCATCTGTACCAGTTTTTAGGTTCCACATATATGCATTAAAATACAATATTTGTTTTCCTCTTTCTGACTTACTTCATTCTGTATGACAGTCACTAGATCCATCCATATCTCTACAAATGACCCAGTTTCATTCCTTTTTATGGCCGAGTAATATTCCATTTTATATATGTACCCCATCTTTATCCATTCATCTGTCTGTGGGCATTTAGTTTGCTTCCATTACCTGGCTATCGTAAATAGTGCTGCAATGAACTTTGTGGTGAATGTGCCTTTTTGATTTATGGTTTTCTTTGGGTATATGCCCAGAAGTGGGATTGCTGGATCAGATGGTAATTCTATTTCTAGTTTTTTTAAGGAAACTCCATTCTGTTCTCCATAATGACTGTATCAATTTACATTCCCACCAATAGTGGAAGAGGGCTCCTTTTGTCCACACCCTCCCCAGAATTTGTTGTTTGTAGGTTTTCTGATGATGCCGATTCTAACAGTTATGAGGTGATACCTCATTGTAGTTTTGATTTGCATTTCTCTAATAATTAGTGATGTTGAGCAGCTTTTCATGTGCGTCTTGGTCATATCTGTGTCTTCTTTGAAGAAACGTCTCTTGAGATCTTCTGCCCATTTCTGTATTGGGAGGGTCGTGGGTGGGTCAGGCTACGTGCTCACGCACGTGTCAGTGCCACCGTAAGGGCCAGGAGTAGGGTACTGCGTAGGGTAAGGTGTAAGTCTGGTGGTGGGTTTCCATTCCGGGCTTGGTTTACGGTTAGGGAACGGCAAGGCTTAGGGCACAGCTGAGGGTACGGAAACGTGGGATGGTCAGGCTACGTTCTTACACACGGGTCAGTGCCAATGTACGGGCCAGGATTAGGCTACGGCGTAGGCTAATGTGTAGGGCTGGTGGTGGGTTTCCGTTCCGTGCTAGTGTTAGGGTTAGGGAATGACAAAGCTTAGGGCACAGGTGAGGGTAAGGAAACGTGGGAAGGTCAGGCTAGTTGCTGATGCATGCGTCAGTGCCAGCGTACGGGCCAGGAATAGGGTACGGCGTAGGGTAATGAGTAGGGCTGGTTGTGAGATACCATTCCGGGCTAGGGTTAGGGTTAGGGAACGGCAAGGCTTAGGGCACAGGTGAACGTACGGAATCGTGGGAGGGTCAGGCTACGTGCTGACGCACGGGTTAGTGCCAGCGTACGGGCCAGTAGTAGGGTATGGCGTAGGGTAAGGTTTAGGGCTGGTGGTGGGTTTCCCTTCCGGGCTAGGGTTAGGGTGAGGGAACAGCAAGGCTTAGGGCACAGGTGAACGTACAGAAACGTGGGAGTGGCAGGCTACGTGTTGACGCACGGGTTAGTGCCAGCGTACGGGCCAGTAGTAGGGTACGGCGTAGGGTAAGGTGTAGGGCTGGTGGTGGGTTTCCGTTACGGGCTAGGGTTAGGGTTAGGGAACGGCAAGGCTTAGGGCACAGGTGAGGGTACGGAAACGTGGGAGGGTCAGTCTACGTGCTGACGCACGTGTCAGTGACAGCGTACGGTCCAGGAGTATGGTACGGTGTAGGGTAAGGTGTAGGGCTGGTGTTGGTTTTCCGTTCCAGGTTAGGGTTAGGGAACGGCAAGGCTTAGTGCACAGGTGAGGGTATGGAAACGTGGCAGAGGCAGGCTATGTGCTGACGCAATGGTCACTGCCAGCGTACGGGTCAGGAGTAGGCTACGGCATACTTTAAGGTTTAGGGTTTCTGGTGGGTTTCCGTTCCGGGCTAGGGTTAGGGATAGGTAAAGGCAAGGCTTAGGGCACAGGTGAGGGTACGGAAACGTGGGCGGGTCAGGCTACATGCTGAAGCACTGGTCAGTGCCAGGGTATGAACCAGGAGTAGGGTACGGCGTAGGGTAAAGTGTAAGGCTGGTGGTGGGGATCCATTCCTGGCTAGGGTTAGGGTTAGGGAGCGGCAAGGCTTAGGGCACAGGAGAGGGTACGGAAACTTGGGAGGGTCAGGCTACGTGCTGAAGAGCGGGTCAGTGCCAGCGTGTGGACCAGGAGTAGGGTACGGCGTAGGGTATGGTGTAAGGGCGGCGGTGGGTGTCCATTCCGGTCTAGGGTTAGGGTTAGGGAACGTTAAGGCTTAGGGCACACGTGAGGGTACGGAAACGTGGGAGGGTCAGGCTACGTGCTGAAAAACGTGTCAGTGCCAGCGTATGGGCCAGGATTTGGGTACGGCGTAGGGTATGGTGTAGGGGTCGTGGTGGGTTTCCGTTACAGGCAAGGGTTAGGGGTAGGGAACGGCAAGACTTAGGGCAGAGGTGAGGTTACATAAACGTGGGAGGGTCAGACTACGTGCTGATGCACGGGTCAATGACAGCGTACACCCAGGTGTAGGCTTCGGCGTAGGGTAAGGTGTAGGCCCGGTGGTGGGTTTCCGTTCCAGGCCAGGGTAAGGGTTAGCGAATGGCAAGGCTTAGGGCACAGGTGAGGGTACGGAAAAGTGGGAGGGTCAGGGTACGTGCTCACGCACGTGTCAGTGTCAGCTTCCGGGCAGGAGTAGGCTTCGACGTACGGTAAGGTGTAGGGCTGGTGGTGGGTCTCCGTTCTGGGCTAGGGTTAGGGTTAGGGATCGGGAAGGCTTAAGGCACAGTTGAGTGTACGGAAACGTGGGAGGGTCAGGCTCCATGCTGACGCACGGGTCAGTTCCAGCGTACGGGCCAGGAGTAAGTTACTGCGTAGGGTAAGGTGTAGGGCTGGTGGTGGGTTTCCGTTTTGGTATAGGGTTAGGGAACGGCAAGGCTAAGGGCACAGGTGAGGGTACAGAAAGTTGGGAGAGGTAGCCTACGTGCTGACGCATGGGCCAGTGCCAGCGTACGGGCAACGAGTAGGGTACGGCGTAGGGTAAGCTGTTGGGCTGGTGGTGTGTTTCCGGTCTGGGCTAGGGTTAGGGTTAGGGAACGGCAAGGCTTAGGGCACTGGTGAGGGTGCGGAAACGTGGGAGTGGTACGCTATGTGCTGAGGCACGGGTCAGTGCTAGCGTATGGGGCAGGATTAGCGTACGGCATAGGGTAAGGTGTAGGGCTGGTGGTGGGTTTCCGTTCCGGGCTATGGTTAGGGTTAGGGAATGGCAAAGCTTAGGGCACAGTAGATGGTACGGAAACGTGGGAGGGTCAGGCTACGTGTTGACGCACGGGTCAGTGCCAGCGTACGGGCCAAGAGTAGGGTACGGCGTAGTGTAAGGTGTAGGGTTAGGGTTAGGGAACGGCAAGGCTTAGGGCACAGGTGAGGGTACAGAAACGTGGGAGGGTCAGGCTACGCGCTGACGCATGGGTCAGTGACAGCATACGGGCCAGAAGTCGTGTACGGCGTAGGGTAAGGTGTCGGGCTGGCTGTGGTTTCCCGTTCCGGGCTAGGGTTAGGGATACGGAACGGCAAGGCTTAGGGCACAGGTGAGGGTACGGAAACGTGGGTGGGTCAGGCTACGTGCTGACGCACGGGTCAGTGCCAGCGTACAGGCCAAGAGTAGGGTACGGCGTAGGGTAAGGTGTAGGGCTGGTGGTGGGTTACCATTCCAGGCTAGCGTTAGGGTTAGGGAACGGCAAGGCATAAGGCACAGGTGAGGGTATGGAAACGTGGGAGGTTCAGGCTATGTTCTGACGCATGGATCAGTGCCAGCGTACGGGCCAGGAGTAAGGTACGGCGTAGGGTAAGGTGTAGGGCTGGGGGTGGGTTTCCTTTCCGGGCTAAGGTTAGGTTTAGGGAATGACAAGGCTTAGGGTTCGGGTGAGGATACGGAAACGTGGGAGGGGCAGGCTACGTGCTGACGCACAGGTCAGTGCCAGCGTATGGGCCAGGAGTGGGCTATGGCGTAGAGTAAGGTGTAGGGCTGGTGGTAGGTTTCCGTTCGGGGTTATGGTTAGGGTTATGGAATGGCAAGGCTTAGGACACAGGTGAGGGTACGGGAACGTGGGAGGGTCAGGCTACGTGCTGACGCACGGATCAGTGCCAGCGTACGGGCCAGGATTAGTCTATGGCGTAGGGTAAGGTGTAGGGCTGTTGGTGGGATTCTGTTCTGGGCTAGGGTTAGGGTTAGGGCACGACAAGCCTTAGGGCACAGGTGAGGGTACGGAAACGGGGGAGGGTCAGGCTATGTGCTGACGCACGGGTCAGTGCCAGCGTACAGGCCAGGAGTAGGCAAAAGCGTAGGGTAAGGTGTAGGGCTGTTGGTTGGTTTCCTTTCCGGGCTAGGGTTAGGGTTACGGAATGGCAAGGCATAGGCCACAGGTGAGGGTATGGAAACGTGGGAGGGTCATGCTACGTGCTGACACACGGGTCAGTGCCAGCATATGGGCCCGGCGTAAGCTACGGCGTACGGTAAGGTCTAGGGCTGGTGGTGGGTTTCCTTTCCGGGCTAGGGTTAGGGTTAGGTAACGGTAAGGCTTAGGGCACAGGTGAGGGTACGGAAACGTGTGAGAGGCAGGCTACGTACTGATACACAGGTCAGTGCCACCGTACGGGCCAGGAGTTGGGTACGGCGTAGGGTATGCTGTAGGGGTAGTCGTGGGATTCCGTTCCGGGCTAGGGTTAGGGTAGGGAACCCCAAGGCTTAGGGCACAGGTGAGGTTATGGAAACGTGGGAGTGTCAGACTACGTGCTGACACATGGGTCAATGACAGCGTACGCCCAGGTGTAGGCTTCGGTGTAGGGTAAGGTGTAGGCCCGGTGGTGGGTTTCCGTTCTGGGCTAGGGTTAGGGTTAGCGAACGGCAAGGCTTAGGGCACAGGTGAGGGTACGGAAAAGTGGGAGGGTCAGGCTACGTGCTCACGCACGTGTCAGTGTCAGCTTCTGGGCAGGAGTAGGCTTCGACGTAGGGTAAGGTGTAGGGCTGGTGGTGGGTCTCTGTTCCGGGCTAGTGATAGGGTTAGGGAACGGGAAGTCTTAGGGCACAGGTGAAGGTACGGAAACGTGGGAGGGTCAGGCTCCGTGCTGACGCACGGGTCAGTGCCAGTGTACGGGCCAGGAGTAGGATACGGCATAGGGTAAGGTGTAGGGCTGGTGGTGGGTTTCCGTTCCGGGCTAGGGTTAGGGTTAGGGAATGGCAAGGCTTAGGGCACAGGTGAGGGTATGGAAACGTCGGAGGGTCAGGCTGCATGCTGAATCAAGGGTTAGTTCCAGGGTATGGACCAGGTGTAGGGTACGGCGTAGGGTAAAGTGTAAGGCTGGTGGTGGGTGTCCATTCTGGGCTAGGGTTAGGGTTAGGGAGCGGCAAGGCTTAGGGCACAGGTGAGGGTACGGAAACGTGGGAGAGGCAGGCTACGGGCTGACACATGGGAGAGTGTCAGCTTACGGGCCATCAGTAGGCTACGACGTAGGGTAGGGTGTAGGGCTGGTGGTGGGTTTCCGTTCCGGGCTAGGGTTAGAGTTAGGGATCGGTAAGGCTTAGGGAACAGGTGAGGGTAAGGAAAAGTGGGAGGGTCAGGCTACATGCTGACGCACGGGTCAGTGCCAGCGTACGGGCCAGGGGTATGGTACGGCGTAGGGTAAGGTTTAGGGCTGGTGGTGGGTTTCCGTTCCGGGCTAGGGTTAGGGTTACGGAACGGCAAGGCTTAGGGCACAGGAGAGGGTTCGGAAAAGTGGGAGGGTCAGGCTACGTGCTGACGCACGGGTCAGTGCCAGCATACGGGCCAGGAGTCGTTTACGGCATAGGGTAAGGTGTCGGGCTGGCTGTGGTTTCCCGTTCCGGGCTAGTGTTAGGGTTACGGAACGGCAAGGCTTAGGGCACAGGTGAGGGTACGGAAACGTGGGTGGGTCAGGCTACGTGCTGACGCACGGGTCAGTGCCAGCGTATAGGCCAAGAGTAGGGTACGGCGTACGGTAAGGTGTAGGGCTGGTGGTGGGTTTCCGTTCCCGGCTAGGGTTAGGGTTAGCGAAAGGCAATGATTAGGGCACAGGTGAGGGTATGGAAACGTGGGTGGGTCAGGCTACATGGTGAATCACGTGTCAGTGCCAGCGTACGGTCCAGGAATTGGGTACGGCGTAGGGTAAGGTGTAGGGCTGGTGGTGGGTTTCTGTTCCGGGCTAGGGTTAGTGTTAGGGAATTGCGAGGCTTAGGGCACAGGTGAGGGTAAGGAAACGTTGGAAAGGCAGGCTACGTGCTGACACACGGGTCAGTGCCACCGTACGGGGCAGGAGTTGGGTATGACGTTGGGTATGGTGTAGGGGTGGTGGTGGGTTTCCTTTCCGGGCAACTGTTAGGGGAAGGGAACCACAAGACTTAGGGCACAGGTGAGGTTACAGAAACGTTGGGGGGTCACACTACGTGCTGACGCACGGGTCAATGATAGCGTACGCCCAGGTGTAGTCTTCGGCGTAGTGTAAGGTGTAGGCCCGGTGGTGGGTTTCCGTTCTGGGCCAGGGTAAGGGTTAGCGAACGCAAGGCTTAGGGAACAGGTGAGGGTACGGAAAAGTGGGAGGGTCTGGGTACGTGCTCAAGCACGTGTCAGTGTCAGCTTCCGGGCAGGAGTAGGCTTCGACAAGGGTAAGGGGTAGGGCTGATGGTGGGTCTCCGTTCCGGGCTAGGGTTAGGGTTAGGGAACGGCGAGGCTTAGGGCACAGGTGAGGGTACGGAAACGTGGGAGGGTCAGGCTCCATGCTGACGCACGGGTCAGTGCTAGCGTACGGGGCAGGATTAGGGTACGGCGTAGGGTAAGGTGTAGGGCTGGTGGTGGGTTTCCATTCTGGGCTAGGGTTAGGGTTAGGGAATGGCAAAGCTTAGGGCACAGAAGATGGTACGGAAACGTGGGAGGGTCATGCTACGTGTTGACGCACGGGTCAGTGCCAGCGTACGGACCAAGAGTAGGGTACGGCGTAGGGTAAGGTGTAGGGTTAGGGGTAGGGAACGGCAAGGCTTAGGGCACGGGTTAGGGTACGGAAACGTGGGAGGGTCAGGCTACATGCTGACGCACGGGTCAGTGCCAGTGTACTGGCCAGAAGTAGGGTACAGTGTAGGGTAAGGTTTAGGGCAGGGGGTGGTTTTCCGTTCCAGGATAGGGTTAGGGCTAGAGAACGACAAGCCTTAGGGCACAGGTGCGGGTACGGAAACGTGGGAGGTTCAGGCTATGTTCTGACGCACGGGTCAGTGCCAGCGTACGGGCCAGGAGTAAGGTACGGCGTAGGGTAAGGTGTACGGCTGGTGGTGGGTTTCCTTTACGGGCTAAGGTTAGGTTTAGGGAATGACAAGGCTTCGGGTTCGGGTGAGGATACGGAAACGTGGGAGGGGCAGGCTACGTGCTGACGCACAAGTCAGTGCCAGCGTATGGGCCAGGAGTGGGCTATGGCATAGAGTAAGGTGTAGGGCTGGTGGTAGGTTTCCGTTCGGGGTTATGGTTAGGGTTATGGAACGGCAAGTCTTAGGACAGAGGTGAGGGTACGGGAACGTGGGAGGGTCAGGCTAAGTGCTGACGCACGGATCAGTGCCAGCGTACGGGCCAGGAATAGGCTACGGCGTAGGGTAAGGTTTAGGGCTGGTGGTGGGTTTCTGCTCTGGGCTAGGGTTAGGGTTAGGGCATGACAAGCTTTAGGGCACAGGTGAGGGTACGGAAATGGGGGAGGGACAGGCTATGTGCTGACGCACGTGTCAGTGCCAGCGTACAGGCCAGGAGTAGGCAACAGCGTAGGGTAAGGTGTAGGGCTGGTGGTGGGTTTCCTTTCCGGGCTAGGGTTAGGGTTAGGGTACGGTAACGCTTAGGGCACAGGTGAGGGTACAGAAACGTGTGAGAGGCAGGCTACGTGCTGACACACAGGTCAGTGCCACCGTACGGGCCAGGAGTTGGGTACGGCGTAGGGTATGCTGTAGGGGAGGTCGTGGGATTCCGTTCCGGGCTAGGGTTAGGGGTAGGTAATCGCAAGGCTTAGGGCACAGGTGAGGTTACGGAAACGTGGGAGTGTCAGACTACGTGCTGACACACGGGTCAATGACAGCGTACGCCCAGGTGTAGGCTTCGGCGTAGGGTAAGGTGTAGGCCCGGTGGTGGGTTTCCGTTCTGGGCTAGGGTTAGGGTTAGCGAACGGCAAGGCTTAGGGTACAGGTGAGGGTACGGAAAAGTGGGAGGGTCAGGCTACGTGCTCACGAACGTGTCAGTGTCAGCTTCTGGGCAGGAGTAGTCTTCGACGTAGGGTAAGATGTAGGGCTGGTGGTGGGTCTCTGTTCAGGGCTAGGGTTAGGGTTATGGAACGGGAAGGCTTAGGGCACAGGTGAGGGTACGGAAACGTGGGATGGTCAGGCTGCATCTAACGCAGGGTTCAGTTCCACCGTAAGCTCCAGGAGTATGGTACGGCGTAGGGTAAGGTGTAGGGCTGGTGGTGGGTTTCCGTTCCGGGCTAGGGTTAGGGTTAGGGAATGGCAAAGCTTAGGGCACAGTAGATGGTACGGAAACGTGGGAGGGTCAGGCTACGTGTTGACGCACGGGTCAGTGCCAGAGTACGGGCCAAGAGTAGGGTACGGCGTAGTGTAAGGTGTAGGGTTAGGGTTAGGGAACGGCAAGGCTTAGGGCACAGGTGAGGGTACAGAATCGTGGGAGGGTCAGGCTACGCGCTGACGCATGGGTCAGTGACAGCATACGGGCCAGAAGTCGTGTACGGAGTAGGGTAAGGTGTCGGGCTGGCTGTGGTTTCCCGTTCCGGGCTAGGGTTAGGGTTACGGAACGGCAAGGCTTAGGGCACAGGTGAGGGTACGGAAACGTTGGTGGGTCAGGCTACGTGCTGACGCACGGGTCAGTGCCAGCGTACAGGCCAAGAGTAGGGTACGGCGTAGGGTAAGGTGTAGGGCTGGTGGTGGGTTACCATTCCGGGCTAGCGTTAGGGTTAGGGAACGGCAAGGCATAAGGCACAGGTGAGGGTACGGAAACGTGGGAGGTTCAGGCTATGTTCTGACGCATGGATCAGTGCCAGCGTACGGGCCAGGAGTAAGGTACAGCGTAGGGTAAGGTGTAGGGCTGGGGGTGGGTTTCCTTTCCGGGCTTAGGTTAGGTTTAGGGAATGACAAGGCTTAGGGTTCGGGTGAGGATACAGAAACGTGGGAGGGGCAGGCTACGTGCTGACGCACAGGTCAGTGCCAGCGTATGGGCCAGGAGTGGGCTATGGCGTAGAGTAAGGTGTAGGGCTGGTGGTAGGTTTCCGTTCGGGGTTATGGTTAGGGTTATGGAATGGCAAGGCTTAGGACACAGGTGAGGTTACGGGAACGTGGGAGGGTCAGGCTACGTGCTGACGCACGGATCAGTGCCAGCGTACGGGCCAGGATTAGTCTACGGCGTAGGGTAAGGTGTAGGGCTGGTGGTGGGTTTCTGTTCTGGGCTAGGGTTAGGGTTAGGGCACGATAAGCCTTAGGGCACAGGTGAGGGTACAGAAACGGGGGAGGGTCAGGCTATGTGCTGACGCACGAGTCAGTGCCAGCGTACAGGCCAGGTGTAGGCAACAGCGTAGGGTAAGGTGTAGGGCTGGTGGTTGGTTTCCTTTCCGGGCTAGGGTTAGGGATAGGGAATGGCAAGGCATAGGGCACAGGTGAGGGTATGGAAACGTGGGAGGGTCATGCTACGTGCTAACACACGGGTCAGTGCCAGCATATGGGCCAGGCGTAGGCTACGGCGTACGGTAAGGTGTAGGGCTGTTGGTGGGTTTCCTTTCCGGGCTAGGGTTAGGGTTAGGGTACGGTAAGGCTTAGGGCACAGGTGAGGGTACGGAAACGTGTGAGAGGCAGGCTACGTGCTGATACACAGGTCAGTGCCACCGTACGGGCCAGGAGTTGGGTACGGCGTAGGGTATGCTGTAGGGGTGGTCGTGGGATTCCGTTCCGGGCTAGGGTTAGTGGTAGGGAACCACAAGGCTTAGGGCACAGGTGGGGTTATGGAAACGTGGGAGTGTCAGACTACGTGCTGACACATGTGTCAATGACAGCGTACGCCCAGGTGTAGGCTTCGGTGTAGGGTAAGGTGTAGGCCCGGTGGTGGGTTTCCGTTCTGGGCTAGGGTTAGGGTTAGCGAACGGCAAGGCTTAGGGCACAGGTGAGGGTACGGAAAAGTAGGAGGGTCAGGCTACGTGCTCACGCACGTGTCAGTGTCAGCTTCTGGGCAGGAGTAGGCTTCGACGTATGGTAAGGTGTAGGGCTGGTGGTGGGTCTCTGTTCCGGGCTAGTGATAGGGTTAGGGAACGGGAAGTCTTAGGGCACAGGTTAAGGTACGGAAACGTGGGAGGGTCAGGCTCCGTGCTGACGCACGGGTCAGTGTCTGTGTACGGGCCAGGAGTAGGATACGGCATAGGGTAAGGTGTAGGGCTGGTGGTGGGTTTCCGTTCCGGGCTAGGGTTAGGGTTAGGGAATGGCAAGGCTTAGGGCACAGGTGAGGGTATGGAAACGCCGGAGGGTCAGGCTACATGCTGAATCAAGGGTTAGTTCCAGGGTATGGACCAGGTGTAGGGTACGGCGTAGGGTAAAGTGTAAGGCTGGTGGTGGGTGTCCATTCTGGGCTAGGGTTAGGGTTAGGGAGCGGCAAAGCTTAGGGCACAGGTGAGGGTACGGAAACGTGGGAGAGGCAGGCTACGGGCTGACACATGGGAGAGTGTCAGCTTACGGGCCAGCAGTAGGCTACGACGTAGGGTAGGGTGTAGGGCTGGTGGTGGGTTTCCGTTCCGGGCTAGGGTTAGAGTTAGGGATCGGTAAGGCTTAGGGAACAGGTGAGGGTAAGGAAAAGTGGGAGGGTCAGGCTACATGCTGACGCACGGGTCAGTGCCAGCGTACGGGCCAGGAGTATGGTACGGCGTAGGGTAAGGTTTAGGGCTGGTGGTGGGTTTCCGTTCCGGGCTAGGGTTAGGGTTACGGAACGGCAAGGCTTTGGGCACAGGTGAGGGTTCGGAAAAGTGGGAGGGTCAGGCTACGTGCTGACGCACGGGTCAGTGCCAGCATACGGGCCAGGAGTCGTTTACGGCATAGGGTAAGGTGTCGGGCTGGCTGTGGTTTCCCGTTCCGGGCTAGGGTTAGGGTTACGGAACGGCAAGGCTTAGGGCACAGGTGAGGGTACGGAAACGTGGGTGGGTCAGGCTACGTGCTGACGCACGGGTCAGTGCCAGCGTATAGGCCAAGAGTAGGGTACGGCGTACGGTAAGGTGTAGGGCTGGTGGTGGGTTTCCGTTCCCGGCTAGGGTTAGGGTTAGGGAAAGGCAATGCTTAGGGCACAGGTGAGGGTACGGAAACGTGGGTGGGTCAGGCTACATGCTGAATCACGTGTCAGTGCCAGCGTACGGTCCAGGAATTGGGTACGGCGTAGGGTAAGGTGTAGGGCTGGTGGTGGGTTTCTGTTCCGAGCTAGGGTTAGTGTTAGGGAATTGCGAGGCTTAGGGCACAGGTGAGGGTAAGGAAACATTGGAAAGGCAGGCTACGTGCTGACACACGGGTCAGTGCCACCGTACGGGGCAGGAGTTGGGTATGACGTTGGGTATGGTGTAGGGGTGGTGGTGGGTTTCCTTTCCGGGCAACTGTTAGGGGAAGGGAACCACAAGACTTAGGGCACAGGTGAGGTTACAGAAACGTTGGGGGGTCACACTACGGGCTGACGCACGGGTCAATGACAGCGTACGCCCAGGAGTAGTCTTCGGCGTAGTGTAAGGTGTAGGCCCGGTGGTGGGTTTCCGTTCCGGGCCAGGGTAAGGGTTAGCGAACGCAAGGCTTAGGGAACAGGTGAGGGTACGGAAAAGTGGGAGGGTCTGGGTACGTGCTCAAGCACGTGTCAGTGTCAGCTTCCGGGCAGGAGTAGGCTTCGACAAGGGTAAGGGGTAGGGCTGATGGTGGGTCTCCGTTCCGGGCTAGGGTTAGGGTTAGGGAACGGCGAGGCTTAGGGCACAGGTGAGGGTACGGAGACGTGGGAGTGTCAGGCTCCATGCTGACGCACGGGTCAGTGCTAGCGTACGGGGCAGGATTAGGGTACGGCGTAAGGTAAGGTGTACGGCTGGTGGTGTGTTTCCATTCTGGGCTAGGGTTAGGGTTAGGGAATGGCAAAGCTTAGGGCACAGAAGATGGTACGGAAACGTGGGAGGGTCATGCTACGTGTTGACGCACGGGTCAGTGCCAGCGTACGGGCCAAGAGTAGGGTACGGCGTAGGGTAAGGTGTAGGGTTAGGGTTAGGGAACGGCAAGGCTTAGGGCACGGGTGAGGGTACGGAAACGTGGGAGGGTCAGGCTACATGCTGACGCACGGGTCAGTGCCAGTGTACTGGCCAGAAGTAGGGTACAGTGTAGGGTAAGGTTTAGGGCAGGGGGTGGTTTTCCGTTCCGGGATAGGGTTAGGGCTAGAGAACGACAAGCCTTAGGGCACAGGTGCGGGTACGGAAACGTGGGAGGTTCAGGCTATGTTCTGACGCACGGGTCAGTGCCATCGTACGGGCCAGGAGTAAGGTACGGCGTAGGGTAAGGTGTAGGGCTGGTGGTGGGTTTCCTTTCCGGGCTAAGGTTAGGTTTAGGGAATGACAAGGCTTCGGGTTCGGGTGAGGATACGGAAACGTGGGAGGGGCAGGCTACGTGCTGACGCACAAGTCAGTGCCAGCGTATGGGCCAGGAGTGGGCTATGGCGTAGAGTAAGGTGTAGGGCTGGTGGTAGGTTTCCGTTCGGGGTTATGGTTAGGGTTATGGAACGGCAAGGCTTAGGACAGAGGTGAGGGTATGGGAACGTGGGAGGGTCAGGCGAAATGCTGACGCACGGATCAGTGCCAGCGTACGGGCCAGGAATAGGCTACGGCATAGGGTAAGGTTTAGGGCTGGTGGTGGGTTTCTGCTCTGGGCTAGGGTTAGGGTTAGGGCATGACAAGCCTTAGGGCACAGGTGAGGGTACAGAAATGGGGGAGGGACAGGCTATGTGCTGACGCATGTGTCAGTGCCAGCGTACAGGCCAGGAGTAGGCAACAGCGTAGGGTAAGGTGTAGGGCTGGTGGTTGGTTTCCTTTCCGGGCTAGGGTTAGGGTTAGGGAATGGCAAGACATAGGGCACAGGTGAGGGTATGGAAACGTGGGAGGGTCATGCTACGTGCTAACACACGGGTCAGTGCCAGCATATGGGCCAGGCGTAGGCTACGGCGTACGGTAAGGTGTAGGGCTGTTGGTGGGTTTCCTTTCCGGGCTAGGGTTAGGGTTAGGGTACGGTAAGGCTTAGGGCACAGGTGAGGGTACAGAAACGTGTGAGAGGCAGGCTACGTGCTGACACACAGGTCAGTGCCACCGTACGGGCCAGGAGTTGGGTATGGCGTAGGGTATGCTGTAGGGGTGGTCGTGGGATTCCGTTCCAGGCTAGGGTTAGGGGTAGGGAATCGCAAGTCTTAGGGCACAGGTGAGGTTACGGAAACGTGGGAGTGTCAGACTACGTGCTGACACACGGGTCAATGACAGCGTATGCCCAGGTGTAGGCTTCGGCGTAGGGTAAGGTGTAGGCCCGGTGGTGGGTTTCCGTTCTGGGCTAGGGTTAGGGTTAGCGAACGGCAAGGCTTAGGGTACAGGTGAGGGTACGGAAAAGAGGGAGGGTCAGGCTACGTGCTCACGCACGTGTCAGTGTCAGCTTCTGGGCAGGAGTAGGCTTCGATGTAGGGTAAGATGTAGGGCTGGTGGTGGGTCTCTGTTCCGGGCTAGGGTTAGGGTTAGGGAACGGGAAGGCATAGGGCACAGGTGAGGGTACGGAAACGTGGGAGGGTCAGGCTGCATGTGACTCAGTGTTCAGTTCCAGCGTACGCTCCAGGAGTATGGTACGGTGTAGGGTAAGGTGTAGGGCTGGTGGTGGGTTTCCGTTTCGGGCTAGGGTTAGGGTTAGGGAACGGCAAGGCTTAGGGCACAGGTGAGGGTACAGAAACGGGGGACGGTCAGGCTACGTGGTGACGCACGGGTCAGTGCCAGCATACAGGCCAGGAGTAGGCAATGGCTTAGGTTAAGGTGTAGGGCTGGTGGTTGGTTTCCTTTCCAGGCTAGGGTTAGGGTTAGGGAATGGCAAGGTTTAGGGCAAAGGTGAGGGTACGGAAACGTGGGAGGGTCAGGCTCCGTGCTGACGCACGTGTCAGTGCCAGCGTATGGGCCAGGAGTAGGGTACGGCATAGGGTAAGGTGTAGGGCTGGTGGTGGGTTTCCGTTCCGGGCTAGGGTTAGGGTTAGTGAACGGCAAGGCTTAGGGCACAGGTGAGGGTATGGAAACGTCGGAGGGTCAGGCTACGTGCTGACACACAGGTCAGTGCCAGCGTACGGGCCTGGAGTAGGCTTCGGTGTAGGGTAATGTGTTGGGCTGGTGGTGGGTTTCCTTTCCGGGCTAGGGTTAGGGTTAGGGATTGGCAAAGTTTGGGCACAGGTGAGCTTACAGAAACTTGTTACAGTCAAGGTACGTGTTGAAACACGGGTTAGTGTCAGCGTATGAATTAGGATTAGGGTACGGCGTAGGGTAATGTGTAGGGTTGGTGGTAGGTTTCCGTTCCGTGCTAGGGTTAGGGTTAGGGAATGGCAATGTTTAGGGCACAGGTGAGGGTACGGAAACGTTTTAGGGTCAGGGTACATGTTGACGTACAGATTAGGTTTACGGTATGGCTTAGGGTAAGGTGTTGTCTTGGTGGTAGGTTTCCGTTCCGGGCTTGGGTTAGGGTTAGGGAATGACAAGGTTTAGGGCACACGTGAGGGTATTGAAACGTGTTAGGCTCAGGGTACGTGTTGACGCACGGGTTAGTGTGAACGTACAGATGAGGATTATGGTGCGGCATAGGGTAAGGTGTATGGTTGGTGGTAGGTTTCCGTTCCAGGCTAGGGTTAGTGTTAGGGAACGGCAAGGTTTTGGGCCCAGATGAGGGTATGGAAACGTGTTAGTGTCAGAGTACGTGTTGACATATGGATTAGCATTAGGGTACGGCTTAGGGTAAGGTGTAGGTTTGGTGGTAGGTTTCCGTTGTGGGCTAGGGTTAGGGTTAGGGAATGGCAAGGTTTAGGTCACAGGTGAAGGTACGGAAACGTGTTAGGGTCAGGGTAAGTGTTGACGCATGGGTTAGTGTCAGCGTACGGAGTAGGTTTATGGTACTTCGTAGGTTAAAGTCTAGGGTTGGTGGTAGGTTTCCGTTCCAGGCTAGGGTTAGTGTTATGGAACGGCAAGGTTTAGGGCATAGGTGAGGGTACGGAAATGTGTTAGGGTCAAGGTACGTGTTGACGCTCGGATTATGATTAGGGTATGGTGTAGGGTAACGTGTAGGGTTGGTGGTAGGTTTCCGTTTGGGGCTAGGGTTAGGGTTAGGCAACGGCACGGTTTAGGGCACAGGTGAGGGTACGGAAAAGTGTTAGGGTCAGTGTACGTGTTGACGCACGGGTTAGTGTCAGTGTACGGATTAGGATTAGGGTACCATGTAGGGTATGCTGTACGGTTTGTGGTAGTTTTCCATTCTGGGCTAGGGTTCGTGTTAGGGTACGGCAAGGTTTAGGGCACAGGTGAGGGTACAGAAACGTGTTAGGGTCATGGTACATGTTGATGCATGGAATAGTGTCATCGTACGCATTAGGATTAGGGTACGGCGTAGGGTAAGGTGTACGGATGGCGGTAGGTTTCCATTCAGTTGTAGGGTTAGGGTTAGCGAATTGCAAGGTTTTGGGCACAGGTGATGGTACGGAAATGTGTTAGGTTCAGGGTACGTGTTGACTCACGGGTTAGTGTCAGCGTACGTAGGAGGATTAGGGTACCGCATAGAGTAAGGTGTAGGGTTGGTGGTACGTTTCCGTTCCAGTCTAGGGTTATGTTTAGGGACCGGCAAAGTTTAGGGCACAGGTGAGGGTACGAAACGTGTTAGGGTCAGGGTACGTGTTGATGCACAAGTTAGTGTCAGCATACGAATTAGGATTAGGGTACGGCGTAAGGTAAGGTGTAGGGTTGGTGGTAGGTTTCCGTTCTGGGCTAGGGTTAGGGTTAGGGAACGGCAAGGTTTATGGCAGAGGTGAGGGTACGGAAACGTGTTAGGGTAAGGGTACGTGTTGACGTATGGTTTAGGATTAGGGTACGGCTTAGGGTAAGGTGTAGGGCTGATGGTAGGTTTCTATTCCGGGCTAAGGTTAAGGATATGCAACGGCAAGGTTTAGGGCACAGCTGAGGGTACGGAAACGTGTTAGGGTCAGGGTACGTGTTGACTCACCGGTTAGTGCCAGCGTACGGATTAAGATTAGTGTATGGCATAGATAAGGTGTAGGGTTGGTGGTAGGTTTCCGTTCCGGGCTATGGTTAGGGTTAGGGAAAGTCAAGGTTTCTATTTCTAGTTTTTTTAAGGAAACTCCATACTGTTCTCCATAGTGACTGTATCAATTTACATTCCCACCATAGAGGAAGACGGCTCCTTTTGTCCTCACCCTCCCCAGAATTTGTTGTTTGTAGATTTTCTGATGATGCCGATTCTAACAGGTGTGAGGTGATACCTCATTATAGTTTTGATTTGCATATCTCTAATAATTAGTGCTGTTGAGCAGCTTTTCATGTGCGTCTTAGCCATCTCTGTGTCTTCTTTGAAGAAACGTCTCTTTAGATATTCTGCCCATTTTTGTATTGGGTTGTTTGTTTTTTTAATATTAAGCTGCATGAGCTGTTTATATATATTGGAGATTAAACCTTTGTCCATTGATTGGTTTGCAACTATTTTCGCCCATTCTGAGGGATGCCTTTTTCCATTCCCGTTTTTTTAACCAAAAAAGATAGAAAGAAAAAGAAGCAGAACACTAATGGGCATAAAATATATCTTTTGAAAGGGTCGTTTTGAAATATGGACGTCCTTTAAATTTTTTGGTCGATATGTGACCCCAGGATTTGTTTTCAGGGCAGGTGTCATTTACAGGCCTGCAATGATTTTGAATATCAACTGACCATTAGCGCTGGGATTAAAGCTGCTGTTGTGTGAAACGGCCACAAGGTGGCAGCAGTTCTCCCTTAACTCATCTGGTGACCAGGGAAACAGAGCCTCAAAGGCCGTCGTGTTCTATTTTGGAATTTAGAATGGAATGTGCCAGGAGAAAGCCCCTCAAGTTTGTCTCCCTACTTCTTGTTCGTATTTTTAATTTATTTCTTTTATTTTTTATTATAGCAAGTTTGATTACAATGTTTGGCTTGTTGGAGGTGTGGAAGATGTGGTTCTTTTACACATATACAGATGTCTGTTCTTCCTGGGATCCTTTACCATGTACGTTATGACAGAATGTTGTGTAGTCTTCTCTTGGTATTCCGTAGGTCTTTGGTGATTATATATGTCACCTCTGTTTGTATATGTCTGTTAACCCCGATATTATAATGAAACCAATCCTCACACCTTTCCATTGGTGAACCATAAGTTTGTTTAATGAACCTGTGTTTGCCCTTCTCAGTGGAAATAACTGCCCTGCTATCTATTTTAGGTAACACCTATAAGTGATATGATATGATATGTGTCTTTCACTTTCTGACTTACTACAAGTCACGTGATTACCTCTAGACTCATCTACGGTGCTGCAAATGGCATTGTGTCCTTATTTTCCTTGGCTTCTATTCTGCCTTAGCGAAGTCCATTTTCAACAATGTGATTCCCTGAGGGTTGTGGATTAGCTGACCTGGGCAGCCTTACCCTGCCGGCCGGCCCTCCCCAGGTCTGCCTGCTGGAGGTCAATATAAACAGGTCTCCAAACAGCAATAGGCCCTGAAGCTGTGCCTGACTCCATATACTCTGCCCCGTCAGCAGTCTCGGGGCTGTGCTGGTGGGAGGGAGTGAGGGGTCACAGCTTTGTTGGGGGCCCGTTGTGAGTGGGGTTCTGCTGGCCTTTCTGGAGGAGTTCCCAGGCTGCCTCCTGTAAAGAAGAGAATGTGTCACCCATACCTTCCGCTGGAATTTCTCAGTGGACAGAGGTGAGGAAGGAAAAAAGCAGTGTGGGCCGGGACAGGTGGGGTATCTCAGACAAGACAATGGAAAGCTTCCGGAAGAGCGCCCAGTGCCAGGACCACCCTGGCTGGCCTGCAGGCACCAAGTTGGCCTGCGTGCTGTTTGTTGTGTGGCTTCTCGGCCCTTCCTCTAGGCTTTCAAGCCCTTGTACATATTCAGGTGTTTTACCTGGGAAGGGTGGGAACAGTTCAGCAGCAGGTGGCCTGGGGCTCAGCTCAACTTTTTTCAGAGATGCCTTGGCACGGTCCCCCAGCTTTGCAATGAGGACTCTCCTTGCGTGGGGGGTGTGTTGCTGGCTGTATGGGAGATGATTCTCCACCTCTGACCAATTTCAGAATTGTTTACCGCTGGAGCAAGTGCCCTGATAGTGCTTTCCTCTGTATAACTGGTGGGTTCAGGTTTTTTTTCGTTTATGGTTCAAGTTAGATTTTATTCCTCTTTTATGTATTTATAGATATAAGCATGGAAATAATTCATTCCTATAAATACATCTGTTTGAAGGGGATATCTTTTTTCTCATTTTTAAATTTTATATTTTAAAATGTTGAAATTTAATTTTATTTATTTTTTTATACAGCAGGTTATTATTAGTTATGTATTTTATGCATATACATGTATGCAGGCCAATCCCAATCTCCCAACTCATCCCACCACTTCCACCCCATGGATTCCCACACTTGGTGTCCATACGTTTGTTCTCTACCTCTGTCTCTATTTCTTCCCTGCAAACCAGTTCATCTGTACCAGTTTTTAGGTTCCACATATATGCATTAAAATACAATATTTGTTTTCCTCTTTCTGACTTACTTCATTCTGTATGACAGTCACTAGATCCATCCATATCTCTACAAATGACCCAGTTTCATTCCTTTTTATGGCCGAGTAATATTCCATTTTATATATGTACCCCATCTTTATCCATTCATCTGTCTGTGGGCATTTAGTTTGCTTCCATTACCTGGCTATCGTAAATAGTGCTGCAATGAACATTGTGGTGAATGTGCCTTTTTGATTTATGGTTTTCTTTCGGTATATGCCCAGAAGTGGGATTGCTGGATCAGATGGTAATTCTATTTCTAGTTTTTTTAAGGAAACTCCATTCTGTTCTCCATAATGACTGTATCAATTTACATTCCCACCAATAGTGGAAGAGGGTTCCTTTTGTCCACACCCTCCCCAGAATTTGTTGTTTGTAGGTTTTCTGATGATGCCGATTCTAACAGTTATGAGGTGATACCTCATTGTAGTTTTGATTTGCATTTCTCTAATAATTAGTGATGTTGAGCAGCTTTTCATGTGCGTCTTGGTCATATCTGTGTCTTCTTTGAAGAAACGTCTCTTGAGATCTTCTGCCCATTTCTGTATTGGGAGGGTCGTGGGTGGGTCAGTCTACGTGCTCACGCACGTGTCAGTGCCACCGTAAGGGCCAGGAGTAGGGTACTGCGTAGGGTAAGGTGTAAGTCTGGTGGTGGGTTTCCGTTCCAGGCTTGGTTTACGGTTAGGGAACGGCAAGGCTTAGGGCACAGCTGAGTGTACGGAAACGTGGGATGGTCAGGCTACGTTCTTACACACGGGTCAGTGCCAATGTACGGGCCAGGATTAGGCTACGGCGTAGGCTAATGTGTAGGGCTGGTGGTGGGTTTCCATTCCGTGCTAGTGTTAGGGTTAGGGAATGACAAAGCTTAGGGCACAGGTGAGGGTACGGAAAGGTGGGAAGGTCAGGCTAGGTGCTGACGCATGCGTCAGTGCCAGCGTACGGGCCAGGAATAGGGTACGGCGTAGGGTAATGAGTAGGGCTGGTTGTGAGATACCATTCCGGGCTAGGGTTAGGGTTAGGGAACGGCAAGGCTTAGGGCACAGGTGAACGTATGGAATCGTGGGAGGGTCAGGCTACGTGCTGACGCACGGGTTAGTGCCAGCGTACGGGCCAGTAGTAGGGTATGGCGTAGGGTAAGGTTTAGGGCTGGTGGTGGTTTTCCGTTCCGGGCTAGGGTTAGGGTGAGGGAACAGCAAGGCTTAGGGCACAGGTGAACGTACAGAAACGTGGGAGTGGCAGGCTACGTGTTGACGCACGGGTCTGTGCCAGCGTACGGGCCAGGAGTAGGGTACGTCGTAACGTAAGGTTTAGGGCTGGTGGTGGGTTTCCGTTCCAGGCTTGGGTTAGGGTTAGGGAACGGCAAGGCTTAGGACACAGGTGAGGGTACGGAAATGTGGGAGAGGCAGGCTACGAGCTGACGCACAGGTCAGTGCCAGTGTAGGGGCCAGGAGTAGGGTACGGCATAGTGTAAGGTCTAGGGCTGGTGGTGGGTTTATGTTCCGGGCTAGGGTTAGGGTTAGGGAATGGCATGGCTTAGGACACAGGTGAGGGTACAGAAACGTAGGAGTGGCAGGCTACGTGCTGACGCACGGGCCAGTGCCAGCGTACGGGGCAGGATTAGGGTACGGCGTAGGGTAAGGTGTAGGGCTGGTGGTGGGTTTCCGTTACGGGCTAGGGTTAGGGTTAGGGAGTGGCAAGGCTTAGGGCACAGGTGAGGGTACGGAAACGTGGGAGGGTCAGTCTACGTGCTGACGCACGTGTCAGTGACAGCGTATGGTCCAGGAGTATGGTACGGTGTAGGGTAAGGTGTAGGGCTGGTGTTGGTTTTCCGTTCCAGGTTAGGGTTAGGGAACGGCAAGGCTTAGTGCACAGGTGAGGGTATGGAAACGTGGCAGAGGCAGGCTATGTGCTGACGCAATGGTCACTGCCAGCGTACGGGTCAGGAGTAGGCTACGGCATACTTTAAGGTTTAGGGTTTCTGGTGGGTTTCTGTTCCGGGCTAGGGTTAGGGATAGGTAAAGGCAAGGCTTAGGGCACAGGTGAGGGTACGGAAACGTGGGCGGGTCAGGCTACATGCTGAAGCACTGGTCAGTGCCATGGTATGAACCAGGAGTAGGGTACGGCGTAGGGTAAAGTGTAAGGCTGGTGGTGGGGATCCATTCCGGGCTAGGGTTAGGGTTAGGGAGCGGCAAGGCTTAGGGCACAGGAGAGGGTACGGAAACGTGGGAGGGTCAGGCTACGTGCTGAAGAACGGGTCAGTGCCAGGGTGTGGACCAGGAGTAGGGTACGGCGTAGGGTATGGTGTAAGGGCGGCGGTGGGTGTCCATTCCGGTCTAGGGTTACGGTTAGGGAACGTTAAGGCTTAGGGCACACGTGAGGGTACGGAAACGTGGGAGGGTCAGGCTACGTGCTGAAAAACGTGTCAGTGCCAGCGTATGGGCCAGGAGTTGGGTACGGCATAGGGTATGGTGTAGGGGTCGTGGTGTGTTTCCGTTCCAGGCAAGGGTTAGTGGTAGGGAACGGCAAGACTTAGGGCAGAGGTGAGGTTACATAAACGTGGGAGGGTCAGACTACGTGCTGATGCACGGGTCAATGACAGCGTACACCCAGGTGTAGGCTTCGGCGTAGGGTAAGGTGTAGGCCCGGTGGTGGGTTTCCGTTCCAGGCCAGGGTAAGGGTTAGCGAATGGCAAGGCTTAGGGCACAGGTGAGGGTACGGAAAAGTGGGAGGGTCAGGGTACGTGCTCACGCACGTGTCAGTGTCAGCTTCCGGGCAGGAGTAGTCTTCGACGTACGGTAAGGTGTAGGGCTGGTGGTGGGTCTCCGTTCTGGGCTAGGGTTTGGGTTAGGGATCGGGAAGGCTTAAGGCACAGTTGAGGGTACGGAAACGTGGGAGGGTCAGGCTCCATGCTGACGCACGGGTCAGTTCCAGCGTACGGGCCAGGAGTAAGTTACTGCGTAGGGTAAGGTGTAGGGCTGGTGGTGGGTTTCCGTTTTGGTATAGGGTAAGGGAACGGCAAGGCTAAGGGCACAGGTGAGGGTACAGAAAGTTGGGAGAGGTAGCCTACGTGCTGACGCATGGGTCAGTGCCAGCGTACGGGCAAGTAGTAGGGTACAGCTTAGGGTAAGCTGTAGGGCTGGTGGTGTGTTTCCGGTCTGGGCTAGGGTTAGGGTTAGGGAACGGCAAGGCTTAGGGCACTGGTGAGGGTGCGGAAACGTGTGAGTGGTAGGCTATGTGCTGAGGCACGGGTCAGTGCTAGCGTATGGGGCAGGATTAGCGTACGGCGTAGGGTAAGGTGTAGGGCTGGTGGTGGGTTTCCGTTCCGGGCTAGGGTTAGGGTTAGGGAACGGCAAAGCTTAGGGCACAGTAGATGGTACGGAAACGTGGGAGGGTCAGGCTACGTGTTGACGCATGGGTCAGTGCCAGAGTACGGGCCAAGTGTAGGGTACGGCGTAGTGTAAGGTGTAGGGTTAGGGTTAGGGAACGGCAAGGCTTAGGGCACAGGTGAGGGTACAGAAACGTGGGAGGGTCAGGCTACGCGCTGACGCATGGGTCAGTGACAGCATACGGGCCAGAAGTCGTGTACGGAGTAGGGTAAGGTTTCGGGCTGGCTGTGGTTTCCCGTTCCGGGCTAGGGTTAGGGTTACGGAACGGCAAGGCTTAGGGCACAGGTGAGGGTACGGAAACGTTGGTGGGTCAGGCTACGTGCTGACGCACGGGTCAGTGCCAGCGTACAGGCCAAGAGTAGGGTACGGCGTAGGGTAAGGTGTAGGGCTGGTGGTGGGTTACCATTCCGGGCTAGCGTTAGGGTTAGGGAACGGCAAGGCATAAGGCACAGGTGAGGGTACGGAAACGTGGGAGGTTCAGGCTATGTTCTGACGCATGGATCAGTGCCAGCGTACGGGCCAGGAGTAAGGTACGGCGTAGGGTAAGGTGTAGGGCTGGGGGTGGGTTTCCTTTCCGGGCTTAGGTTAGGTTTAGGGAATGACAAGGCTTAGGGTTCGGGTGGGGATACAGAAACGTGGAGGGGCAGGCTACGTGCTGACGCACAGGTCAGTGCCAGCGTATGGGCCAGGAGTGGGCTATGGCGTAGAGTAAGGTGTAGGGCTGGTGGTAGGTTTCCGTTCGGGGTTATGGTTAGGGTTATGGAATGGCAAGGCTTAGGACACAGGTGAGGGTACGGGAACGTGGGAGGGTCAGGCTACGTGCTGACGCACGGATCAGTGCCAGCGTACGGGCCGGGATTAGTCTACGGCGTAGGGTAAGGTGTAGGGCTGGTGGTGGGTTTCTGTTCTGGGCTAGGGTTAGGGTTAGGGCACGACAAGCCTTAGGGCACAGGTGAGGGTACGGAAACGGGGGAGGGTCAGGCTATGTGCTGACGCACGGGTCAGTGCCAGCATACAGGCCAGGAGTAGGCAAAAGCGTAGGATAAGGTGTAGGGCTGTTGGTTGGTTTCCTTTCCGGGCTAGGGTTAGGGTTACGGAACGGCAAGTCATAGGGCACAGGTGAGGGTATGGAAACGTGGGAGGGTCATGCTACGTGCTGACACACGGGTCAGTGCCAGCATATGGGCCCGGCGTAGGCTACGGCGTACGGTAAGGTGTAGGGCTGGTGGTGGGTTTCCTTTCCGGGCTAGGGTTAGGGTTAGGTAACGGTAAGGCTTAGGACACAGGTGAGGGTACGGAAACGTGTGAGAGGCAGGCTACGTGCTGATACACAGGTCAGTGCCACCGTACGGGCCAGGAGTTGGGTACGGCGTAGGGTATGCTGTAGGGGTGGTCGTGGGATTCCGTTCCCGGCTAGGGTTAGTGGTAGGGAACCGCAAGGCTTAGGGCACAGGTGAGGTTATGGAAACGTGGGAGTGTCAGACTACGTGCTGACACATGGGTCAATGACAGCGTACGCCCAGGTGTAGGCTTCGGTGTAGGGTAAGGTGTAGGCCCGGTGGTGGGTTTCCGTTCTGGGCTAGGGTTAGGGTTAGCGAACGGCAAGGCTTAGGGCACAGGTGAGGGTACGGAAAAGTAGGAGGGTCAGGCTACGTGCTCACGCACGTGTCAGTGTCAGCTTCTGGGCAGGAGTAGGCTTCGACGTATGGTAAGGTGTAGGGCTGGTGGTGGGTCTCTGTTCCGGGCTAGTGATAGGGTTAGGGAACGGGAAGTCTTAGGGCACAGGTTAAGGTACGGAAACGTGGGAGGGTCAGGCTCCGTGCTGACGCACGGGTCAGTGCCTGTGTACGGGCCAGGAGTAGGATACGGCATAGGGTAAGGTGTAGGGCTGGTGGTGGGTTTCCGTTCCGGGCTAGGGTTAGGGTTAGGGAATGGCAAGGCTTAGGGCACAGGTGAGGTTATGGAAACGCCGGAGGGTCAGGCTACATGCTGAATCAAGGGTTAGTTCCAGGGTATGGACCAGGTGTAGGGTACGGCGTAGGGTAAAGTGTAAGGCTGGTGGTGGGTGTCCATTCTGGGCTAGGGTTAGGGTTAGGGAGCGGCAAAGCTTAGGGCACAGGTGAGGGTACGGAAACGTGGGAGAGGCAGGCTACGGGCTGACACATGGGAGAGTGTCAGCTTACGGGCCAGCAGTAGGCTACGACGTAGGGTAGGGTGTAGGGCTGGTGGTGGGTTTCCGTTCCGGGCTAGGGTTAGAGTTAGGGATCGGTAAGGCTTAGGGAACAGGTGAGGGTAAGGAAAAGTGGGAGGGTCAGGCTACATGCTGACGCACGGGTCAGTGCCAGCGTACGGGCCAGGAGTATGGTACGGCGTAGGGTAAGGTTTAGGGCTGGTGGTGGGTTTCCGTTCCGGGCTAGGGTTAGGGTTACGGAACGGCAAGGCTTTGGGCACAGGTGAGGGTTCGGAAAAGTGGGAGGGTCAGGCTACGTGCTGACGCACGGGTCAGTGCCAGCATACGGGCCAGGAGTCGTTTACGGCATAGGGTAATGTGTCGGGCTGGCTGTGGTTTCCCGTTCCGGGCTAGGGTTAGGGTTACGGAACGGCAAGGCTTAGGGCACAGGTGAGGGTACGGAAACGTGGGTGGGTCAGGCTACGTGCTGACGCACGGGTCAGTGCCAGCGTATAGGCCAAGAGTAGGGTACGGCGTACGGTAAGGTGTAGGGCTGGTGGTGGGTTTCCGTTCCCGGCTAGGGTTAGGGTTAGGGAAAGGCAATGCTTAGGGCACAGGTGAGGGTACGGAAACGTGGGTGGGTCAGGCTACATGCTGAATCACGTGTCAGTGCCAGCGTACGGTCCAGGAATTGGGTACGGCGTAGGGTAAGGTGTAGGGCTGGTGGTGGGTTTCTGTTCCGAGCTAGGGTTAGTGTTAGGGAATTGCGAGGCTTAGGGCACAGGTGAGGGTAAGGAAACATTGGAAAGGCAGGCTACGTGCTGACACACGGGTCAGTGCCACCGTACGGGGCAGGAGTTGGGTATGACGTTGGGTATGGTGTAGGGGTGGTGGTGGGTTTCCTTTCCGGGCAACTGTTAGGGGAAGGGAACCACAAGACTTAGGGCACAGGTGAGGTTACAGAAACGTTGGGGGGTCACACTACGGGCTGACGCACGGGTCAATGACAGCGTACGCCCAGGAGTAGTCTTCGGCGTAGTGTAAGGTGTAGGCCCGGTGGTGGGTTTCCGTTCCGGGCCAGGGTAAGGGTTAGCGAACGCAAGGCTTAGGGAACAGGTGAGGGTACGGAAAAGTGGGAGGGTCTGGGTACGTGCTCAAGCACGTGTCAGTGTCAGCTTCCGGGCAGGAGTAGGCTTCGACAAGGGTAAGGGGTAGGGCTGATGGTGGGTCTACGTTCCGGGCTAGGGTTAGGGTTAGGGAACGGCGAGGCTTAGGGCACAGGTGAGGGTACGGAGACGTGGGAGTGTCAGGCTCCATGCTGACGCACGGGTCAGTGCTAGCGTACGGGGCAGGATTAGGGTACGGCGTAAGGTAAGGTGTACGGCTGGTGGTGTGTTTCCATTCTGGGCTAGGGTTAGGGTTAGGGAATGGCAAAGCTTAGGGCACAGAAGATGGTACGGAAACGTGGGAGGGTCATGCTACGTGTTGACGCACGGGTCAGTGCCAGCGTACGGGCCAAGAGTAGGGTACGGCGTAGGGTAAGGTGTAGGGTTAGGGTTAGGGAACGGCAAGGCTTAGGGCACGGGTGAGGGTACGGAAACGTGGGAGGGTCAGGCTACATGCTGACGCATGGGTCAGTGCCAGTGTACTGGCCAGAAGTAGGGTACAGTGTAGGGTAAGGTTTAGGGCAGGGGGTGGTTTTCCGTTCCGGGATAGGGTTAGGGCTAGAGAACGACAAGCCTTAGGGCACAGGTGCGGGTAC
Organism: Mesoplodon bidens; assembly: GCF_964165515.1. Classification (NCBI taxonomy): domain Eukaryota; kingdom Metazoa; phylum Chordata; class Mammalia; order Artiodactyla; family Ziphiidae; genus Mesoplodon; species Mesoplodon bidens. The sequence goes on along the minus strand of NW_027672640.1, from coordinate 207,139 downwards.
GGAAACGTGGGAGGTTCAGGCTATGTTCTGACGCACGGGTCAGTGCCATCGTACGGGCCAGGAGTAAGGTACGGCGTAGGGTAAGGTGTAGGGCTGGTGGTGGGTTTCCTTTCCGGGCTAAGGTTAGGTTTAGGGAATGACAAGGCTTCGGGTTCGGGTGAGGATACGGAAACGTGGGAGGGGCAGGCTACGTGCTGACGCACAAGTCAGTGCCAGCGTATGGGCCAGGAGTGGGCTATGGCGTAGAGTAAGGTGTAGGGCTGGTGGTAGGTTTCCGTTCGGGGTTATGGTTAGGGTTATGGAACGGCAAGGCTTAGGACAGAGGTGAGGGTACGGGAACGTGGGAGGGTCAGGCGAAATGCTGACGCACGGATCAGTGCCAGCGTACGGGCCAGGAATAGGCTACGGCATAGGGTAAGGTTTAGGGCTGGTGGTGGGTTTCTGCTCTGGGCTAGGGTTAGGGTTAGGGCATGACAAGCCTTAGGGCACAGGTGAGGGTACAGAAATGGGGGAGGGACAGGCTATGTGCTGACGCACGTGTCAGTGCCAGCGTACAGGCCAGGAGTAGGCAACAGCGTAGGGTAAGGTGTAGGGCTGGTGGTTGGTTTCCTTTCCGGGCTAGGGTTAGGGTTAGGGAATGGCAAGGCATAGGGCACAGGTGAGGGTATGGAAACGTGGGAGGGTCATGCTACGTGCTAACACACGGGTCAGTGCCAGCATATGGGCCAGGCGTAGGCTACGGCGTACGGTAAGGTGTAGGGCTGTTGGTGGGTTTCCTTTCCGGGCTAGGGTTAGGGTTAGGGTACGGTAAGGCTTAGGGCACAGGTGAGGGTACAGAAACGTGTGAGAGGCAGGCTACGTGCTGACACACAGGTCAGTGCCACCGTACGGGCCAGGAGTTGGGTATGGCGTAGGGTATGCTGTAGGGGTGGTCGTGGGATTCCGTTCCAGGCTAGGGTTAGGGGTAGGGAATCGCAAGTCTTAGGGCACAGGTGAGGTTACGGAAACGTGGGAGTGTCAGACTACGTGCTGACACACGGGTCAATGACAGCGTATGCCCAGGTGTAGGCTTCGGCGTAGGGTAAGGTGTAGGCCCGGTGGTGGGTTTCCGTTCTGGGCTAGGGTTAGGGTTAGCGAACGGCAAGGCTTAGGGTACAGGTGAGGGTACGGAAAAGTGGGAGGGTCAGGCTACGTGCTCACGCACGTGTCAGTGTCAGCTTCTGGGCAGGAGTAGGCTTCGATGTAGGGTAAGATGTAGGGCTGGTGGTGGGTCTCTGTTCCGGGCTAGGGTTAGGGTTAGGGAACGGGAAGGCATAGGGCACAGGTGAGGGTACGGAAACGTGGGAGGGTCAGGCTGCATGTGACGCAGTGTTCAGTTCCAGCGTACGCTCCAGGAGTATGGTACGGTGTAGGGTAAGGTGTAGGGCTGGTGGTGGGTTTCCGTTTCGGGCTAGGGTTAGGGTTAGGGAACGGCAAGGCTTAGGGCACAGGTGAGGGTACAGAAACGGGGGACGGTCAGGCTACGTGGTGACGCACGGGTCAGTGCCAGCATACAGGCCAGGAGTAGGCAATGGCTTAGGTTAAGGTGTAGGGCTGGTGGTTGGTTTCCTTTCCAGGCTAGGGTTAGGGTTAGGGAATGGCAAGGTTTAGGGCAAAGGTGAGGGTACGGAAACGTGGGAGGGTCAGGCTCCGTGCTGACGCACGTGTCAGTGCCAGCGTATGGGCCAGGAGTAGGGTACGGCATAGGGTAAGGTGTAGGGCTGGTGGTGGGTTTCCGTTCCGGGCTAGGGTTAGGGTTAGTGAACGGCAAGGCTTAGGGCACAGGTGAGGGTATGGAAACGTCGGAGGGTCAGGCTACGTGCTGACACACAGGTCAGTGCAAGCGTACGGGCCTGGAGTAGGCTTCGGTGTAGGGTAATGTGTTGGGCTGGTGGTGGGTTTCCTTTCCGGGCTAGGGTTAGGGTTAGGGATTGGCAAAGTTTGGGCACAGGTGAGCTTACAGAAACTTGTTACAGTCAAGGTACGTGTTGAAACACGGGTTAGTGTCAGCGTATGAATTAGGATTAGGGTACGGCGTAGGGTAATGTGTAGGGTTGGTGGTAGGTTTCCGTTCCGTGCTAGGGTTAGGGTTAGGGAATGGCAATGTTTAGGGCACAGGTGAGGGTACGGAAACGTTTTAGGGTCAGGGTACATGTTGACGTACAGATTAGGTTTACGGTATGGCTTAGGGTAAGGTGTTGTCTTGGTGGTAGGTTTCCGTTCCGGGCTTGGGTTAGGGTTAGGGAATGACAAGGTTTAGGGCACACGTGAGGGTATTGAAACGTGTTAGGCTCAGGGTACGTGTTGACGCACGGGTTAGTGTGAACGTACAGATGAGGATTATGGTGCGGCATAGGGTAAGGTGTATGGTTGGTGGTAGGTTTCCGTTCCAGGCTAGGGTTAGTGTTAGGGAACGGCAAGGTTTTGGGCCCAGATGAGGGTATGGAAACGTGTTAGTGTCAGGGTACGTGTTGACATATGGATTAGCATTAGGGTACGGCTTAGGGTAAGGTGTAGGTTTGGTGGTAGGTTTCCGTTGTGGGCTAGGGTTAGGGTTAGGGAATGGCAAGGTTTAGGTCACAGGTGAAGGTACGGAAACGTGTTAGGGTCAGGGTAAGTGTTGACGCATGGGTTAGTGTCAGCGTACGGAGTAGGTTTATGGTCCTTCGTAGGTTAAAGTCTAGGGTTGGTGGTAGGTTTCCGTTCCAGGCTAGGGTTAGTGTTATGGAACGGCAAGGTTTAGGGCATAGGTGAGGGTACGGAAATGTGTTAGGGTCATGGTACGTGTTGACGCTCGGATTATGATTAGGGTATGGTGTAGGGTAACGTGTAGGGTTGGTGGTAGGTTTCCGTTTGGGGCTAGGGTTAGGGTTAGGCAACGGCACGGTTTAGGGCACAGGTGAGGGTACGGAAAAGTGTTAGGGTCAGTGTACGTGTTGACGCACGGGTTAGTGTCAGTGTACGGATTAGGATTAGGGTACCATGTAGGGTATGCTGTACGGTTTGTGGTAGTTTTCCATTCTGGGCTAGGGTTCGTGTTAGGGTACGGCAAGGTTTAGGGCACAGGTGAGGGTACAGAAACGTGTTAGGGTCATGGTACATGTTGATGCATGGAATAGTGTCATCGTACGCATTAGGATTAGGGTACGGCGTAGGGTAAGGTGTACGGATGGCGGTAGGTTTCCATTCAGTTGTAGGGTTAGGGTTAGCGAATTGCAAGGTTTTGGGCACAGGTGATGGTACGGAAATGTGTTAGGTTCAGGGTACGTGTTGACTCACGGGTTAGTGTCAGCGTACGTAGGAGGATTAGGGTACCGCATAGAGTAAGGTGTAGGGTTGGTGGTACGTTTCCGTTCCAGTCTAGGGTTATGTTTAGGGACCGGCAAAGTTTAGGGCACAGGTGAGGGTACGAAACGTGTTAGGGTCAGGGTACGTGTTGATGCACAAGTTAGTGTCAGCATACGAATTAGGATTAGGGTACGGCGTAAGGTAAGGTGTAGGGTTGGTGGTAGGTTTCCGTTCTGGGCTAGGGTTAGGGTTAGGGAACGGCAAGGTTTATGGCAGAGGTGAGGGTACGGAAACGTGTTAGGGTAAGGGTACGTGTTGACGTATGGTTTAGGATTAGGGTACGGCTTAGGGTAAGGTGTAGGGCTGATGGTAGGTTTCTATTCCGGGCTAAGGTTAAGGATATGCAACGGCAAGGTTTAGGGCACAGCTGAGGGTACGGAAACGTGTTAGGGTCAGGGTACGTGTTGACTCACCGGTTAGTGCCAGCGTACGGATTAAGATTAGTGTATGGCATAGATAAGGTGTAGGGTTGGTGGTAGGTTTCCGTTCCGGGCTATGGTTAGGGTTAGGGAAAGTCAAGGTTTCTATTTCTAGTTTTTTTAAGGAAACTCCATACTGTTCTCCATAGTGACTGTATCAATTTACATTCCCACCATAGAGGAAGACGGCTCCTTTTGTCCTCACCCTCCCCAGAATTTGTTGTTTGTAGATTTTCTGATGATGCCGATTCTAACAGGTGTGAGGTGATACCTCATTATAGTTTTGATTTGCATATCTCTAATAATTAGTGCTGTTGAGCAGCTTTTCATGTGCGTCTTAGCCATCTCTGTGTCTTCTTTGAAGAAACGTCTCTTTAGATATTCTGCCCATTTTTGTATTGGGTTGTTTGTTTTTTTAATATTAAGCTGCATGAGCTGTTTATATATATTGGAGATTAAACCTTTGTCCATTGATTGGTTTGCAACTATTTTCGCCCATTCTGAGGGATGCCTTTTTCCATTCCCGTTTTTTTAACCAAAAAAGATAGAAAGAAAAAGAAGCAGAACACTAATGGGCATAAAATATATCTTTTGAAAGGGTCGTTTTGAAATATGGACGTCCTTTAAATTTTTTGGTCGATATGTGACCCCAGGATTTGTTTTCAGGGCAGGTGTCATTTACAGGCCTGCAATGATTTTGAATATCAACTGACCATTAGCGCTGGGATTAAAGCTGCTGTTGTGTGAAACGGCCACAAGGTGGCAGCAGTTCTCCCTTAACACATCTGGTTACCAGGGAAACAGAGCCTCAAAGGCCCTCGTGTTCTATTTTGGAATTTAGAATGGAATGTGTCAGGAGAAAGCCCCTCAAGTTTGTCTCCCTACTTCTTGTTCGTATTTTTAATTTATTTCTTTTATTTTTTATTATAGCAAGTTTGATTACAATGTTTGGCTTGTTGGAGGTGTGGAAGATGTGGTTCTTTTACACATATACAGATGTCTGTTCTTCCTGGGATCCTTTACCATGTACGTTATGACAGAATGTTGTGTAGTCTTCTCTTGGTATTCCGTAGGTCTTTGGTGATTATATATGTCACCTCTGTTTGTATATGTCTGTTAAGCCCGATATTATAATGAAACCAATCCTCACACCTTTCCATTGGTGAACCATAAGTTTGTTTAATGAACCTGTGTTTGCCCTTCTCAGTGGAAATAACTGCCCTGCTATCTATTTTAGGTAACACCTATAAGTGATATGATATGATATGTGTCTTTCACTTTCTGACTTACTACAAGTCACGTGATTACCTCTAGACTCATCTACGGTGCTGCAAATGGCATTGTGTCCTTATTTTCCTTGGCTTCTATTCTGCCTTAGCGAAGTCCATTTTCAACAATGTGATTCCCTGAGGGTTGTGGATTAGCTGACCTGGGCAGCCTTACCCTGCCGGCCGGCCCTCCCCAGGTCTGCCTGCTGGAGGTCAATATAAACAGGTCTCCAAACAGCAATAGGCCCTGAAGCTGTGCCTGACTCCATATACTCTGCCCCGTCAGCAGTCTCGGGGCTGTGCTGGTGGGAGGGAGTGAGGGGTCACAGCTTTGTTGGGGGCCCGTTGTGAGTGGGGTTCTGCTGGCCTTTCTAGAGGAGTTCCCAGGCTGCCACCTGTAAAGAAGAGAATGTGTCACCCATACCTTCCGCTGGAATTTCTCAGTGGACAGAGGTGAGGAAGGAAAAAAGCAGTGTGGGCCGGGACAGGTGGGGTATCTCAGACAAGACAATGGAAAGCTTCCGGAAGAGCGCCCAGTGCCAGGACCACCCTGGCTGGCCTGCAGGCACCAAGTTGGCCTGCGTGCTGTTTGTTGTGTGGCTTCTCGGCCCTTCCTCTAGGCTTTCAAGCCCTTGTACATATTCAGGTGTTTTACCTGGGAAGGGTGGGAACAGTTCAGCAGCAGGTGGCCTGGGGCTCAGCTCAACTTTTTTCAGAGATGCCTTGGCACGGTCCCCCAGCTTTGCAATGAGGACTCTCCTTGCGTGGGGGGTGTGTTGCTGGCTGTATGGGAGATGATTCTCCACCTCTGACCAATTTCAGAATTGTTTACCGCTGGAGCAAGTGCCCTGATAGTGCTTTCCTCTGTATAACTGGTGGGTTCAGGTTTTTTTTCGTTTATGGTTCAAGTTAGATTTTATTCCTCTTTTATGTATTTATAGATATAAGCATGGAAATAATTCATTCCTATAAATACATCTGTTTGAAGGGGAGATCTTTTTTCTCATTTTTAAATTTTATATTTTAAAATGTTGAAATTTAATTTTATTTATTTTTTTATACAGCAGGTTATTATTAGTTATGTATTTTATGCATATACATGTATGCAGGCCAATCCCAATCTCCCAACTCATCCCACCACTTCCACCCCATGGATTCCCACACTTGGTGTCCATACGTTTGTTCTCTACCTCTGTCTCTATTTCTTCCCTGCAAACCAGTTCATCTGTACCAGTTTTTAGGTTCCACATATATGCATTAAAATACAATATTTGTTTTCCTCTTTCTGACTTACTTCATTCTGTATGACAGTCACTAGATCCATCCATATCTCTACAAATGACCCAGTTTCATTCCTTTTTATGGCCGAGTAATATTCCATTTTATATATGTACCCCATCTTTATCCATTCATCTGTCTGTGGGCATTTAGTTTGCTTCCATTACCTGGCTATCGTAAATAGTGCTGCAATGAACATTGTGGTGAATGTGCCTTTTTGATTTATGGTTTTCTTTCGGTATATGCCCAGAAGTGGGATTGCTGGATCAGATGGTAATTCTATTTCTAGTTTTTTTAAGGAAACTCCATTCTGTTCTCCATAATGACTGTATCAATTTACATTCCCACCAATAGTGGAAGAGGGTTCCTTTTGTCCACACCCTCCCCAGAATTTGTTGTTTGTAGGTTTTCTGATGATGCCGATTCTAACAGTTATGAGGTGATACCTCATTGTAGTTTTGATTTGCATTTCTCTAATAATTAGTGATGTTGAGCAGCTTTTCATGTGCGTCTTGGTCATATCTGTGTCTTCTTTGAAGAAACATCTCTTGAGATCTTCTGCCCATTTCTGTATTGGGAGGGTCGTGGGTGGGTCAGGCTACGTGCTCACGCACGTGTCAGTGCCACCGTAAGGGCCAGGAGTAGGGTACTGCGTAGGGTAAGGTGTAAGTCTGGTGGTGGGTTTCCGTTCCAGGCTTGGTTTACGGTTAGGGAACGGCAAGGCTTAGGGCACAGCTGAGTGTACGGAAACGTGGGATGGTCAGGCTACGTTCTTACACACGGGTCAGTGCCAATGTACGGGCCAGGATTAGGCTACGGCGTAGGCTAATGTGTAGGGCTGGTGGTGGGTTTCCATTCCGTGCTAGTGTTAGGGTTAGGGAATGACAAAGCTTAGGGCACAGGTGAGGGTACGGAAAGGTGGGAAGGTCAGGCTAGGTGCTGACGCATGCGTCAGTGCCAGCGTACGGGCCAGGAATAGGGTACGGCGTAGGGTAATGAGTAGGGCTGGTTGTGAGATACCATTCCGGGCTAGGGTTAGGGTTAGGGAACGGCAAGGCTTAGGGCACAGGTGAACGTATGGAATCGTGGGAGGGTCAGGCTACGTGCTGACGCACGGGTTAGTGCCAGCGTACGGGCCAGTAGTAGGGTATGGCGTAGGGTAAGGTTTAGGGCTGGTGGTGGTTTTCCGTTCCGGGCTAGGGTTAGGGTGAGGGAACAGCAAGGCTTAGGGCACAGGTGAACGTACAGAAACGTGGGAGTGGCAGGCTACGTGTTGACGCACGGGTCTGTGCCAGCGTACGGGCCAGGAGTAGGGTACGTCGTAACGTAAGGTTTAGGGCTGGTGGTGGGTTTCCGTTCCAGGCTTGGGTTAGGGTTAGGGAACGGCAAGGCTTAGGACACAGGTGAGGGTACGGAAATGTGGGAGAGGCAGGCTACGAGCTGACGCACAGGTCAGTGCCAGTGTAGGGGCCAGGAGTAGGGTACGGCATAGTGTAAGGTCTAGGGCTGGTGGTGGGTTTATGTTCCGGGCTAGGGTTAGGGTTAGGGAATGGCATGGCTTAGGACACAGGTGAGGGTACAGAAACGTAGGAGTGGCAGGCTACGTGCTGACGCACGGGCCAGTGCCAGCGTACGGGGCAGGATTAGGGTACGGCGTAGGGTAAGGTGTAGGGCTGGTGGTGGGTTTCCGTTACGGGCTAGGGTTAGGGTTAGGGAGTGGCAAGGCTTAGGGCACAGGTGAGGGTACGGAAACGTGGGAGGGTCAGTCTACGTGCTGACGCACGTGTCAGTGACAGCGTATGGTCCAGGAGTATGGTACGGTGTAGGGTAAGGTGTAGGGCTGGTGTTGGTTTTCCGTTCCAGGTTAGGGTTAGGGAACGGCAAGGCTTAGTGCACAGGTGAGGGTATGGAAACGTGGCAGAGGCAGGCTATGTGCTGACGCAATGGTCACTGCCAGCGTACGGGTCAGGAGTAGGCTACGGCATACATTAAGGTTTAGGGTTTCTGGTGGGTTTCTGTTCCGGGCTAGGGTTAGGGATAGGTAAAGGCAAGGCTTAGGGCACAGGTGAGGGTACGGAAACGTGGGCGGGTCAGGCTACATGCTGAAGCACTGGTCAGTGCCAGGGTATGAACCAGGAGTAGGGTACGGCGTAGGGTAAAGTGTAAGGCTGGTGGTGGGGATCCATTCCGGGCTAGGGTTAGGGTTAGGGAGCGGCAAGGCTTAGGGCACAGGAGAGGGTACGGAAACGTGGGAGGGTCAGGCTACGTGCTGAAGAACGGGTCAGTGCCAGGGTGTGGACCAGGAGTAGGGTACGGCGTAGGGTATGGTGTAAGGGCGGCGGTGGGTGTCCATTCCGGTCTAGGGTTACGGTTAGGGAACGTTAAGGCTTAGGGCACACGTGAGGGTACGGAAACGTGGGAGGGTCAGGCTACGTGCTGAAAAACGTGTCAGTGCCAGCGTATGGGCCAGGAGTTGGGTACGGCGTAGGGTATGGTGTAGGGGTCGTGGTGTGTTTCCGTTCCAGGCAAGGGTTAGGGGTAGGGAACGGCAAGACTTAGGGCAGAGGTGAGGTTACATAAACGTGGGAGGGTCAGACTACGTGCTGATGCACGGGTCAATGACAGCGTACACCCAGGTGTAGGCTTCGGCGTAGGGTAAGGTGTAGGCCCGGTGGTGGGTTTCCGTTCCAGGCCAGGGTAAGGGTTAGCGAATGGCAAGGCTTAGGGCACAGGTGAGGGTACGGAAAAGTGGGAGGGTCAGGGTACGTGCTCACGCACGTGTCAGTGTCAGCTTCCGGGCAGGAGTAGTCTTCGACGTACGGTAAGGTGTAGGGCTGGTGGTGGGTCTCCGTTCTGGGCTAGGGTTTGGGTTAGGGATCGGGAAGGCTTAAGGCACAGTTGAGGGTACGGAAACGTGGGAGGGTCAGGCTCCATGCTGACGCACGGGTCAGTTCCAGCGTACGGGCCAGGAGTAAGTTACTGCGTAGGGTAAGGTGTAGGGCTGGTGGTGGGTTTCCGTTTTGGTATAGGGTAAGGGAATGGCAAGGCTAAGGGCACAGGTGAGGGTACAGAAAGTTGGGAGAGGTAGCCTACGTGCTGACGCATGGGTCAGTGCCAGCGTACGGGCAAGGAGTAGGGTACAGCTTAGGGTAAGCTGTAGGGCTGGTGGTGTGTTTCCGGTCTGGGCTAGGGTTAGGGTTAGGGAACGGCAAGGCTTAGGGCACTGGTGAGGGTGCGGAAACGTGTGAGTGGTAGGCTATGTGCTGAGGCACGGGTCAGTGCTAGCGTATGGGGCAGGATTAGCGTACGGCGTAGGGTAAGGTGTAGGGCTGGTGGTGGGTTTCCGTTCCGGGCTAGGGTTAGGGTTAGGGAATGGCAAAGCTTAGGGCACAGTAGATGGTACGGAAACGTGGGAGGGTCAGGCTACGTGTTGACGCATGGGTCAGTGCCAGAGTACGGGCCAAGTGTAGGGTACGGCGTAGTGTAAGGTGTAGGGTTAGGGTTAGGGAACGGCAAGGCTTAGGGCACAGGTGAGGGTACAGAAACGTGGGAGGGTCAGGCTACGCGCTGACGCATGGGTCAGTGACAGCATACGGGCCAGAAGTCGTGTACGGAGTAGGGTAAGGTTTCGGGCTGGCTGTGGTTTCCCGTTCCGGGCTAGGGTTAGGGTTACGGAACGGCAAGGCTTAGGGCACAGGTGAGGGTACGGAAACGTTGGTGGGTCAGGCTACGTGCTGACGCACGGGTCAGTGCCAGCGTACAGGCCAAGAGTAGGGTACGGCGTAGGGTAAGGTGTAGGGCTGGTGGTGGGTTACCATTCCGGGCTAGCGTTAGGGTTAGGGAACGGCAAGGCATAAGGCACAGGTGAGGGTACGGAAACGTGGGAGGTTCAGGCTATGTTCTGACGCATGGATCAGTGCCAGCGTACGGGCCAGGAGTAAGGTACGGCGTAGGGTAAGGTGTAGGGCTGGGGGTGGGTTTCCTTTCCGGGCTTAGGTTAGGTTTAGGGAATGACAAGGCTTAGGGTTCGGGTGAGGATACAGAAACGTGGGAGGGGCAGGCTACGTGCTGACGCACAGGTCAGTGCCAGCGTATGGGCCAGGAGTGGGCTATGGCGTAGAGTAAGGTGTAGGGCTGGTGGTAGGTTTCCGTTCGGGGTTATGGTTAGGGTTATGGAATGGCAAGGCTTAGGACACAGGTGAGGGTACGGGAACGTGGGAGGGTCAGGCTACGTGCTGACGCACGGATCAGTGCCAGCGTACGGGCCAGGATTAGTCTACGGCGTAGGGTAAGGTGTAGGGCTGGTGGTGGGTTTCTGTTCTGGGCTAGGGTTAGGGTTAGGGCACGACAAGCCTTAGGGCACAGGTGAGGGTACGGAAAAGTGGGAGGTCAGGCTACGTGCTCACGCACGTGTCAGTGTCAGCTTCTGGGCAGGAGTAGGCTTCGACGTAGGGTAAGGTGTAGGGCTGGTGGTGGGTCTCTGTTCCGGGCTAGTGATAGGGTTATGGAACGGGAAGTCTTAGGGCACAGGTTAAGGTACGGAAACGTGGGAGGGTCAGGCTCCGTGCTGACGCACGGGTCAGTGCCTGTGTACGGGCCAGGAGTAGGATACGGCATAGGGTAAGGTGTAGGGCTGGTGGTGGGTTTCCGTTCCGGGCTAGGGTTAGGGTTAGGGAATGGCAAGGCTTAGGGCACATGTGAGGGTATGGAAACGCAGGAGGGTCAGGCTACATGCTGAATCAAGGGTTAGTTCCAGGGTATGGACCAGGTGTAGGGTACGGCGTAGGTTAAAGTGTAAGGCTGGTGGTGTGTGTCCATTCTGGGCTAGGGTTAGGGTTAGGGAGCGGCAGAGCTTAGGGCACAGGTGAGGGTACGGAAACGTGGGAGAGGCAGGCTACGGGCTGACACATGGGAGAGTGTCAGCTTACGGGCCAGCAGTAGGCTACGACGTAGGGTAGGGTGTAGGGCTGGTGGTGGGTTTCCGTTCCGGGCTAGGGTTAGAGTTAGGGATCGGTAAGGCTTAGGGAACAGGTGAGGGTAAGGAAAAGTGGGAGGGTCAGGCTACATGCTGACGCACGGGTCAGTGCCAGCGTACGGGCCAGGAGTATGGTACGGCGTAGGGTAAGGTTTAGGGCTGGTGGTGGGTTTCCGTTCCGGGCTAGGGTTAGGGTTACGGAACGGCAAGGCTTTGGGCACAGGTGAGGGTTCGGAAAAGTGGGAGGGTCAGGCTACGTGCTGACGCACGGGTCAGTGCCAGCATACGGGCCAGGAGTCGTTTACGGCATAGGGTAAGGTGTCGGGCTGGCTGTGGTTTCCCGTTCCGGGCTAGGGTTAGGGTTACGGAACGGCAAGGCTTAGGGCACAGGTGAGGGTACGGAAACGTGGGTGGGTCAGGCTATGTTCTGACGCACCGGTCAGTGCCAGCGTATAGGCCAAGAGTAGGGTACGGCGTACGGTAAGGTGTAGGGCTGGTGGTGGGTTTCCGTTCCCGGCTAGGGTTAGGGTTAGGGAAAGGCAATGCTTAGGGCACAGGTGAGGGTACGGAAACGTGGGTGGGTCAGGCTACATGCTGAATCACGTGTCAGTGCCAGCGTACGGTCCAGGAATAGGGTACGGCGTAGGGTAAGGTGTAGGGCTGGTGGTGGGTTTCTGTTCCGAGCTAGGGTTAGTGTTAGGGAATTGCGAGGCTTACGGCACAGTTGAGGGTAAGGAAACGTTGGAAAGGCAGGCTACGTGCTGACACACGGGTCAGTGCCACCGTACGGGGCAGGAGTTGGGTATGACGTTGGGTATGGTGTAGGGGTGGTGGTGGGTTTCCTTTCCGGGCAACTGTTAGGGGAAGGGAACCACAAGACTTAGGGCACAGGTGAGGTTACAGAAACGTTGGGGGGTCACACTACGTGCTGACGCACGGGTCATTGACAGCGTACGCCCAGGAGTAGTCTTCGGCGTAGTGTAAGGTGTAGGCCCGGTGGTGGGTTTCCGTTCCGGGCCAGGGTAAGGGTTAGCGAACGCAAGGCTTAGGGAACAGGTGAGGGTACGGAAAAGTGGGAGGGTCTGGGTACGTACTCAAGCACGTGTCAGTGTCAGCTTCCGGGCAGGAGTAGGCTTCGACAAGGGTAAGGGGTAGGGCTGATGGTGGGTCTCCGTTCCGGGCTAGGGTTAGGGTTAGGGAACGGCGAGGCTTAGGCCACAGGTGAGGGTACGGAGACGTGGGAGTGTCAGGCTCCATGCTGACGCACGGGTCAGTGCTAGCGTACGGGGCAGGATTAGGGTACGGCGTAAGGTAAGGTGTACGGCTGGTGGTGTGTTTCCATTCTGGGCTAGGGTTAGGGTTAGGGAATGGCAAAGCTTAGGGCACAGAAGATGGTACGGAAACGTGGGAGGGTCATGCTACGTGTTGACGCACGGGTCAGTGCCAGCGTACGGGCCAAGAGTAGGGTACGGCGTAGGGTAAGGTGTAGGGTTAGGGTTAGGGAACGGCAAGGCTTAGGGCACGGGTGAGGGTACGGAAACGTGGGAGGGTCAGGCTACATGCTGACGCATGGGTCAGTGCCAGTGTACTGGCCAGAAGTAGGGTACAGTGTAGGGTAAGGTTTAGGGCAGGGGGTGGTTTTCCGTTCCGGGATAGGGTTAGGGCTAGAGAACGACAAGCCTTAGGGCACAGGTGCGGGTACGGAAACGTGGGAGGTTCAGGCTGTGTTCTGACGCACGGGTCAGTGCCATCGCACGGGCCAGGAGTAAGGTACGGCGTAGGGTAAGGTGTAGGGCTGGTGGTGGGTTTCCTTTCCGGGCTAAGGTTAGGTTTAGGGAATGACAAGGCTTCGGGTTCGGGTGAGGATACGGAAACGTGGGAGGGGCAGGCTACGTGCTGACGCACTTGTCAGTGCCAGCGTATGGGCCAGGAGTGGGCTATGGCGTAGAGTAAGGTGTAGGGCTGGTGGTAGGTTTCCGTTCGGGGTTATGGTTAGGGTTATGGAACGGCAAGGCTTAGGACAGAGGTGAGGGTACGGGAACGTGGGAGGGTCAGGCGAAATGCTGACGCACGGATCAGTGCCAGCGTACGGGCCAGGAATAGGCTACGGCGTAGGGTAAGGTTTAGGGCTGGTGGTGGGTTTCTGCTCTGGGCTAGGGTTAGGGTTAGGGCATGACAAGCCTTAGGGCACAGGTGAGGGTACAGAAATGGGGGAGGGACAGGCTATGTGCTGACACACGTGTCAGTGCCAGCGTACAGGCCAGGAGTAGGCAACAGCGTAGGGTAAGGTGTAGGGCTGGTGGTTGGTTTCCTTTCCGGGCTAGGGTTAGGGTTAGGGAATGGCAAGGCATAGGGCACAGGTGAGGGTATGGAAACGTGGGAGGGTCATGCTACGTGCTAACACACGGGTCAGTGCCAGCATATGGGCCAGGCGTAGGCTACGGCGTACGGTAAGGTGTAGGGCTGTTGGTGGGTTTCCTTTCCGGGCTAGGGTTAGGGTTAGGGTACGGTAAGGCTTAGGGCACAAGTGAGGGTACAGAAACGTGTGAGAGGCAGGCTACGTGTTGACACACAGGTCAGTGCCACCGTACGGGCCAGGAGTTGGTTACGGCGTAGGGTATGCTGTAGGGGTGGTCGTGGGATTCCGTTCCGGGCTAGGGTTAGGGGTAGGAAATCGCAAGGCTTAGGGCACAGGTGAGGTTACGGAAACGTGGGAGTGTCAGACTACGTGCTGACACACGGGTCAATGAGAGCGTACGCCCAGGTGTAGGCTTCGGCGTAGGGTAAGGTGTAGGCCCGGTGGTGGGTTTCCGTTCTGGGCTAGGGTTAGGGTTAGCGAACGGCAAGGCTTAGGGTACAGGTGAGGGTACGGAAAAGTGGGAGGGTCAGGCTACGTGCTCACGCACGTGTCAGTGTCAGCTTCTGGGCAGGAGTAGGCTTCGATGTAGGGTAAGATGTAGGGCTGGTGGTTGGTCTCTGTTCCGGGCTAGGGTTGGGGTTAGGGAACGGGAAGGCTTAGGGCACAGGTGAGGGTACGGAAACGTGGGAGGGTCAGGCTGCATGTGACGCAGTGTTCAGTTCCAGTGTACGCTCCAGGAGTATGGTACGGCGTAGGGTAAGGTGTAGGGCTGGTGGTGGGTTTCCGTTTCGGGCTAGGGTTAGGGTTAGGGAACGGCAAGGCTTAGGGCACAGGTGAGGGTACAGAAACGGGGGACGGTCAGGCTATGTGGTGACGCACGGGTCAGTGCCAGCATACAGGCCAGGAGTAGGCAATGGCTTAGGTTAAGGTGTAGGGCTGGTGGTTGGTTTCCTTTCCAGGCTAGGGTTAGGGTTAGGGAATGGCAAGGTTTAGGGCAAAGGTGAGGGTACGGAAACGTGGGAGGTTCAGGCTCCGTGCTGACGCACGTGTCAGTGCCAGCGTATGGGCCAGGAGTAGGGTACGGCATAGGGTAAGGTGTAGGGCTGGTGGTGGGTTTCCGTTCCGGGCTAGGGTTAGGGTTAGGGAACGGCAAGCCTTAGGGCACAGGTGAGGGTATGGAAACGTCGGAGGGTCAGGCTACGTGCTGACACACAGGTCAGTGCCAGCGTACGGGCCTGGAGTAGGCTTCGGTGTAGGGTAATGTGTTGGGCTGGTGGTGGTTTTCCTTTCCGGGCTAGGGTTAGGGTTAGGGATTGGCAAAGTTTGGGCACTGGTGAGCTTACAGAAACATGTTACAGTCAAGGTACGTGTTGAAACACGGGTTAGTGTCAGCGTATGAATTAGGATTAGGGTACGGCGTAGGGTAATGTGTAGGGTTGGTGGTAGGTTTCCGTTCCGTGCTAGGGTTAGGGTTAGGGAATGGCAATGTTTAGGGCACAGGTGAGGGTACGGAAACGTTTTAGGGTCAGGGTACATGTTGACGTACAGATTAGGTTTACGGTATGGCTTAGGGTAAGGTGTTGTGTTGGTGGTAGGTTTCCGTTCCGGGCTTGGGTTAGGGTTAGGGATCGGCAAGGCTTAGGGAACAGGTGAGGGTAAGGAAAAGTGGGAGGGTTAGGCTACATGCTGACGCACGGATCAGTGCCAGTGTACGGGCCAGGATTAGAGTACGGCGTAGGGTAAGGTATAGGGCTGGTGGTGGGTTTCTGTTCCAGGGTAGGGTTAGGGTTAGGGATCGGCAAGTCTTAGGGCAGAGGTGAGGGTATGGAAACATGGGAGTGGCAGGCTACATGCTTACACAAGGGTCAGTTCCAGTGTACGGCCCAGGAGTAGGGTACGGCGTAGGGTAAGGTGTAGGGCTGGTGGTGGGTTTCCGTTCCCGGCTAGGGTTAGGGTTAGGGAATGGCAAGGCTTAGGGCACAGGTTAGGGTACAGAAACGTGGGAGGGTCAGGCTATGTGCTGACGCAAGTGTCAGTGCCAGCGTACGGCCCAGGAATAGGGTATGGCGTAGGGTAAAGTGTAGGGTTAGGTTTAGGGAACGGCAAGGCTTAGGGCACAGGTGAGGGTACGGAAACGTGGGAGGGTCAGGCTACATGCTGAAGCACGGGTCAGTGCCAGGGTGTGGACCAGGAGTAGGGTACGGCATAGGGTAAGGTGTAAGACTGGTGGTGGGTGTCCATTCCGGGGTTTGATTAGGGTTAGGGTACGTCAAGTTTTAGGGCACAGGTGAGGGTACGGAAACGTGGGAGGGTCAGGCTACCTGCTGACGCATGGGTCAGTGCCAGCGTATGGGCCAGGAGTAGGGTACGGCGTAGGGTAAGGTGTAGGGCTGGTGGTGGGTTTCCGTTCTGGGCTAGGGTTAGGGTTAGGGAACGGCAAGGCTAAGGGCACAGGTGAGGGTACGGAAACTTGGGAGAGGCAGGCTACGTGCTGACGCACGGGTCAGTGCCAGCATACAGGCAAGGAGTAGGGTATGGCATAGGGTATGGTGTAGATCTGGTGGTGGGTTTCAGTTCAGGGCTAGTGTTAGGGTTAGTGAACGGCAAGGCTTAGGGCACAGGTGAGGGTACAGTAACGTGTTAGGTTCATGGTGCATGTTGATGCATGGAATAGTGTCATCGTACGCATTAGGATTAGGGTACGGCGTAGAGTAAGGTGTACGGATGGCGATAGGTTTACATTCCGCAGTAGGGTTAGGGATAGCGAATTGCAAGGTATAGGGCACAGGTGATGGTACGGAAATGTGTTAGGTTCAGGGTACGTGTTGACTCACGGGTTAGTGTGAGCGTACGCATGAGGATTAGGGTACCGCATAGAGTAAGGTGTAGGGTTGGTGGTAGGTTTCCGTTCCAGTCTAGGGTTATGTTTAGGGACTGGCAAAGTTTAGGGCACAGGTGAGGGTACGAAACGTGTTAGGGTCAGGGTACGTGTTGATGCACAGGTTAGTGTCAGCATACGAATTAGGATTAGGGTATGGCCTAAGGTAAGGTGTAGGGTTGGTGGTAGTTTTCCGTTCCGGGCTAGGGTTAAGGTAAGGGAACGGCAAGGTTTATGGCAGAGGTGAGTGTACGGAAACGTGTTAGGGTCAGGGTACGTGTTGACGTATGGATTAGGATTAGGGTACGGCTTAGGGTAAGGTGTAGGGCTGATGGTTGGTTTCTGTTCCGGGCTAAGGTTAAGGATAGGCAACGGCAAGTTTTGGGGCACAGCTGAGGGTACGGAAACGTGTTAGTGTCAGGGTACATGTTGACTCACCGGTTAGTGCCAGCGTACGAATTAGGATTAGTGTACCGCGTAGATAAGGTGCACGGTTGGTGGTAGGTTTCCGTTCCAGGCTATGGTTAGGGTGAGGGAAAGTCAAGGTTTCTATTTGTAGGTTTTTTAAGGAAACTCCATACTGTTCTCCATAGTGACTGTATCAATTTACATTCCCAACAATAGTGGAAGAGGGCTCCTTTTGTCCACACCCTCCCCAGAATTTGTTGTCTGTAGATTTTCTGATGATGCCGATTCTAACATGTGTGAGGTGATACCTCATTGTAGTTTTGATTTGCATTTCTCTAATAATTAGTGCTCTTGAGCAGCTTTTCATGTGCGTCTTAGCCATCTCTGTGTCTTCTTTGAAGAAACGTCTCTTTAGATATTCTGCCCATGTTTGTATTGGGTTGTTTGTTTTTTTAATATTAAGCTGCATGAGCTGTTTATATATATTGGAGATTAAACCTTTGTCCATTGATTCGTTTGCAACTATTTTCGCCCCTTCTGAGGGATGCCTTTTTGCATTCCCGTGTTTTTAACCAAAAAAGAAAGAAAGAAAAAGAAGCAGAACACTAATGTGCATAAAATATGCCTTTTGAAACGGTCGTTTTGAAATATGGACGTCCTTTAAAACTTTTGGTCGATATGTGACCCCAGGATTTGTTTTCAGGGCAGGTGTCTTTTACAGGCCTGCAATGATTTTGAATATCAACTGACCATTAGCACTGGGATTAAAGCTGCTGTTGTGTGAAACGGCCACTAGGTGGCAGCAGTTCTCCCTTAACACATCTGGTTACTAGGGCAACAGAGCCTCAATGGATGTCGTGTTCTACATTGGAATTTAGAATGGAATGTGCCAGGAGAAAGCCCCTCAAGTTTGACTCCCTACTTCTTGTTCGTATTTTTAATTTAATTCTTTTTTTATTATAGCAAGTTTGATTACAATGTTTGGCTTGTTGTAGGTGTGGAAGATGTGGTTCTTTTACACATATACAGATGTCTGTACTTCCTGGGATCCTTTTCCCATGTACGTTATGACAGAATGTTGAGTAGTCTTCTCTTGGTATTCCGTAGGTCTTTGGTGATTATATATGTCACCTCTGTTTGTATATGTCTGTTAACCCCGATATCGTAATGAAACCAATCCTCACACCTTTCCATTGGTGAACCATAAGTTTGTTTAATGAATCTATGATTGCACTTCTCAGTGGAAATGACTGCCCTGGTTTCTATTTTAGGTAACACCTATAAGTGATATGAAATGATATGTGTCTTTCACTTTCTGACTTACTACAAGTCACGTGATTACCTCTAGACTCATCTACAGTGCTGCAAATGGCATTGTGTCCTTATTTTCCTTGGCTTCTATTCTGCCTTAGCGAGGTCCATTTTCAACAATGTGATTCCCTGAGGGTTGTGGATTAGCTGACCTGGGCAGCCTTACCCTGCCGGCCGGCCCTCCCCAGGTCTGCCTGGTTGAGGTCAATATAAACAGCGCTCCAGGCAGCAATAGCCCCTGAAGCTGTGCCTGACTCCATATTCTCTGCCCCGTCAGCAGTCTCGGGGCTCTGCTGGTGGGAGCGTGTGAGGGGCCACGGCTTTGTGGGTGGCCCGGTGTGTGTGGGGCTCTGCTGGCCTTTCTGCAGGAGTTGCCAGGCTGCCACCTGTAAAGAAGAGGATGTGTCACCCATAAGTTCCACTGGAATTTCTCTCCGGGCTGAGGTAAGGAAGGAAAAAAAGGGGTGGGTTCCGGGACAGGAGGGGTATCTCAGGCAGGGAAATGGAAAGCTTCCAGAAGGACGCCCGGGGTCAGGACCATCCTGCCTCGCCTGCAGGCACCAAGTTGGCCTGTGTGCTGTCACTGGTGTGGCTCCACGGCCCTTCCTCTAGGATTTCATGCCCTTGTACATATTCAGGTGTTTTACCTGGGAAGGGTGGGAACAGTTCAGCTGCAGCTGGTCGTGGGCTCAGCTCACCTTTATTCAGAGATGCCTCGGCACGGTCCCCCAGCTTTGCAATGAGGACGCTCCTTGCATGCGGGGTGGGTTCCTGGCTGTATGGGAGATGATTCCCCACCTCTGACCAATTTCAGAATTGTATACCGCTGGAGCAAGTTCCCTGATAGGGCTTTCCTCTGTAAAACTGGTGGGTTCAGGTTTTTTTTCGTTTATGGTTCAAGTTAGATTTTATACCTCTTTTATGTATTTATAGATATAAGCATGGAAATAATACATTCCTATAAATACATCTGTGTGAAGGGAAGAACTTTTTTCTCTTTTATTTTTAAATTTTATTTTTTATAATTTTGAAATTTAGTTTTATTTTTTTATACAGCAGGTTATTATTAGTTATGTATTTTATGCATATGCATGTATGCAGGCCAATCCCAATCTCCCAACTCATCCCACCTCTACCACCCCATGGCTTCCCACACTTGGTGTCCATAAGTTTGTTCTCTACCTGTGTCTCTATTTCTTCCCTGCAAACCAGTTCATCTGTACCACTTTTTAGGTTCCACATATATGCATTAATATACAATATTTGTTTTCCTCTTTCTGACTTACTTCATTCTGTATGACAGTCTCTAGATCCATCGATGTCTCTACAAATGACCCAGTTTCATTCCTTTTTATGGCCGAGTAATATTCCATTTTATATATGTACCACATCTTTACCCATTCATCTGTTTGTGGGTATTTAGTTTGCTCCCTTACCTGGCTACTGTAAATAGTGCTGCAATGAACATTGTGGTGAATGTGCCTTTTTGATTTATGGTTTTCTCTGGGTATATGCCCAGAAGTGCGATTGCTGGATCAGATGGTAATTCTATTTCTAGTTTTTTTAAGGAAACTCCACACTGTTCTCCATAGTGACTGTATCAATTTACATTACCACCAATAGTGGTAGAGGGCTCCTTTTGTCCACACCCTCCCCAGAATTTGTTGTTTGTAGGTTTTCTGATGATGCCGATTCTAACATGTGTGAGGTGATACCTCATTGTAGTTTTTTTTTTTTTTTTTTTTTTGTGGTACGCGGGCCGCTCACTGTTGTGGCATCTCCCGTTGCGGAGCACAGGCTCCGGACGCGCAGGCTCAGTGGCCATGAATCACGGGCCCAGCTGCTCCGCGACATGTGGGATCTTCCAGGACCGGGGCACGAACCCGTGTCCCCTGCATCGGCAGGCGGACTCTCAACCACTGCGCCACCAGGGAAGCCCCCTCATTGTAGTTTTGATTTGCATTTCTCTAATAATTAGTGATGTTGAGCAGCTTTTCATCTGCGTCTTGGCCATGTCTGTGTCTTCTTTGAAGGATCGTCTCATGAGATCTTCTGACCATTTCTGTATTGGTAGGGTGGTTGGAGGGTAAGGCTATGTGCTCACGCACGTGTCAGTGCCAGCGTAAGGGCCAGGAGTAGGGTCCTGCGTAGAGTAAGGTGTAGGTCTGGTGGTGGTTTCCGTTCCGGGCTAGGTTTAGGGTTTGGGAACGGCAAGGCTTAGGGCCCAGGTGAGGGTACGGAAACGTGGGATGGTCAGGCTACGTTCTTACGCATGGGTCAGTGCTAATGTACGGGCCAGGAATAGGCTACGGCGTAGGCTAATGTGTAGGGCTGGTGGTGGGTTTCCGTTCCGTGCTAGGGTTAGGGTTAGGGAATGACAAGGCTTAGGGCACAGGTGAGGGTACGGAAACGTGGGAGGGTCCGGCTAGGTGCTGACGCACGGGTCAGTGCCTGCGTACGGGCCAGGAATAGGGAACGGCGTAGGGTAAGGGGTAGGGCTGGTTGTGAGATACCGTTCCGGGCTGGTTAGGGTTAGGGAACGGCAAGGCTTAGGGCACAGGTGAACGTAGGGAAACGTGGGAGGGTCAGGCTACGTGCTGACGCACGGGTCAGTGCCAGCGTACGGGCCAGGAGTAGGGTATGGCGTAGGGTAAGGTTTAGGGCTGGTGGTGGGTTTCCGTTCCGGGCTAGGCTTAGGGTTAGAGAACAGCAAGGCTTAGGGCACAGGTGAACGTACGGAAACGTGGGAGTGGCAGGCTACATGTTGACGCACGGGTCTGTGCCAGCGTACGGGCCAGGATTAGGGTACGTCGTAGCATAAGGTTTAGGGGTAGTGGTGGGTTTCCGTTCCAGGCTAGGGTTAGGGTTAGGGAACGGCAAGGCTTAGGACACAGGTGAGGGTATGGAAACGTGGGAGAGGCAGGCTACGTGCTGACGCACAGGTCAGTGCCAGCGTAGGGGCCAGGAGTAGGGTACAGCGTAGGGTAAGGTTTAGGGCTGGTGGTGGGTTTATATTCCGGGTTAGGGTTAGGGAACGGCAAGGCTTAGGGCACAGGTGAGCATACGGAAACGTAGGAGTGGCAGGCTACGTGCTGACGCACGGGTTAGTGCCAGCGTACGGGGCAGGATTAGGGTACGGCGTAGGGTAAGGTTTAGGGCTGGTGGTGGGTTTCCGTTCCAGGCTAGGTTTAGGGTTAGGGAACGGCAAAGCTGAGGGCACAGAAGATGGTACGGAAAAGTGGGAGGGTCAGGCTACGTGCTGACGCACGGGTCAGTGCCAGCGTATGGGCCAAGTGTAGGGTATGGCGTAGGGTTAGGTGTAGGGTTAGGGTTAGGGAACGGCAAGTCTTAGGGCACAGGTGGGGGTACGGAAACGTGGGAGGGTCAGGCTACGTGATGACGCACGGGTCTTTGCCAGCGTACGCGCCAGGATTCGGGTACGGCATTGGGTAAGGTGTAGGGCTGGTTGTGGGTTTCCGTTCCAGGTTAGAGTTAGGGAACGGCAAGGCTTAGTGCACAGGTGAGGGTATGGAAACGTGGCAGAGGCAGGCTATGTGCTGACGCAAGGGTCACTGCCAGCGTACGGGTCAGGAGTAGTCTACGGCGTACGTTAAGGTTTAGGTTTTGTGGTGGGTTTCCGTTCCGGGCTAGGGTTAGGGATAGGGAAAGGCAAGGCTTAGGGCACAGGTGAGGGTACGGAAACGTGGGAGGGCTAGGCTACATGCTGAAGCACGGTTCAATGCCAGGGTATGGACCAGGAATAGGGTACGGCGTAGGGTAAAGTGTAAGGCTGGTGGTGGGTGTCCATTCCGGGCTAGTGTTAGGGTTAGGGAGCGGCAAGGCTTAGGGCACAGGTGAGGATACGGAAACGTGGGAGGGTCAGGCTACATGCTGAAGAACGGGTCAGTGCCAGGGTGTGGACCAGGAGTAGGGTACGGCGTTGGGTATGGTGTAAGGGGGGTGGTGGGTGTCCATTCCGGTCTAGGGTTACGGTTAGGGAACGTTAAGGCTTAGGACACAGGTGAGGGTACGGAAACGTGGGAGGGTCAGGATACGTGCTGAAGAATGGGTCAGTGCCAGCGTACGGGCCAGGAGTAGGGTATGGCATAGAGTAATGTGTAGGGCTGGTGGTGGTTTCCGTTCCAGGCTAGGGTTAGAGGTAGGGAACTCCAAGGCTTAGGGCACAGGTGAGGGTACGGAAACGTGGGAGAGGCAGGCTACGGGCTGACACATGGGAGAGTGCCAGCCTACGGGCCAGCAGTAGGCTACCACGTAGGGTAGGGTGTAGGGCTGGTGGTGGGTTTCCGTTCCGGGCTAGGGTTAGAGTTAGGGATCGGCAAGGCTTAGGGAACTGGTGAGGGTAAGGAAAAGTGGGAGGGTTAGGCTACATGCTGACGCACGGATCAGTGCCAGCGTACGGGCCAGGTGTAGGGTACGGCGTAGGATAAGGTTTAGGGCTGGTGGTGGGTTTCCGTTTGGGGTTATGGTTAGGGTTATGGAACGGCAAGGCTTAGGACACAGGTGAGGGTACGGGAACGTGGGAAGGTCAGGCTACGTGCTGAAGCACGGATCAGTGCCAGCGTACGGGCCAGGATTAGGCTACGGCGTAGGGTAAGCTGTAGGGCTGGTGGTGGGTTTCTGCTCTGGGCTAGGGTTAGGGTTAGGGAAGGACAAGACTTACGGCACAGTTGAGGGTACGGAAATGGTGTAGGGTCAGGCTATGTGCTGACGCACGGGTCAGTGCCAGCGTACAGGCCAGGAGTAGGCAACAACGTAGGGTAAGGTGTAGGGCTGGTGGTTGGGTTCCTTTCCGGGCTAGGGTTAGGGTTAGGGTATGTCAAGGCTTAGGGCACAGGTGAGGGTATGGGAACGTGGGACGGTCATGCTACGTGCTGACACACGTGTCAGTGCCAGCGTATGGGCCAGTCGTAGGCTACGGCGTAGGGAAAGGTGTAGGGCTGGTGGTGGGCTTCCTTTCCGGGCTAGGGTTAGGGTTAGGGAACGGCAAGTCTTAGGGCACAGGTGCGGGTACGGAAACGTGGGAGAGTCAGGCTATGTGCTGACGCACGGGTAAGTGCCAGCGTACGGGCCAGGAGTAGTGTACGTCGTAGGGTAAGGTGTAGGGCTGGTGGTGGGTTTCCGTTCTGGGCTAGGGTTAGGGTTAGGGAACGGCAAGGTTTAGGGCACACGTGAGGGTATCGAAACGTGTTAGGCTCAGGGTACGTGTTGACGCACGGGTTAGTGTGAACGTACAGATGAGGATTATGGTGCGGCATAGGGTAAAGTGTATGGTTGGTGGTAGGTTTCCGTTTCAGGCTAGGGTTAGTGTTAGGGAACGGCAAAGTTTTGGGCACAGATGAGGGTATGGAAACGTGTTAGAGTCAGGGTACGTGTTGACATATGGATTAGCATTAGGGTACGGCTTAGGGTAAGGTGTAGGCTTGGTGGTAGGTTTCCATTGTGGTCTAGGGTTAGGGTTAGGGAATGGCAAGGTTTAGGTCACAGGTGAAGGTACGCAAACGTGTTAGGGTCAGGGTAAGTGTTGACGCATGTGTTAGTGTCAGCGTACGGAGTAGGTTTATGGTCCTTCGTAGGTTAAGGTCTAGGGTTGGTGGTAGGTTTCCGTTCCAGGCTAGGGTTAGTGTTATGGAACGGCAAGGTTTAGGGCATAGGTGAGGGTACGGAAATGTGTTAGGGTCAGGGTACGTGTTGACGCTCGGATTATGATTAGGGTATGGCGTAGAGTAACGTGTAGGGTTGGTGGTAGGTTTCCGTTTTGGGCTAGGGTTATGGTTAGGCAACGGCACGGTTTAGGGCACAGGTGAGGGAACGGAAAAGTGTTAGGGTCAGTGTACGTGTTGACGCACGGGTTAGTGTC
Source organism: Mesoplodon bidens (assembly GCF_964165515.1). Lineage (NCBI taxonomy): Eukaryota > Metazoa > Chordata > Mammalia > Artiodactyla > Ziphiidae > Mesoplodon > Mesoplodon bidens. The sequence goes on along the minus strand of NW_027672640.1, from coordinate 182,978 downwards.
AGTGTACGGATTAGGATTAGGGTACCGTGTAGGGTATGCTGTACGGTTTGTGGTAGTTTTCCATTCTGGGCTAGGGTTAGTGTTAGGGTACGGCAAGGTTTAGGGTACAGGTGACGGTACAGAAACGTGTTAGGGTCATGATACATGTTGATACATGGAATAGTGTCATCATACGCATTAGGATTAGGGTACGGCATAGGGTAAGGTGTACGGAGGGCGGTAGGTTTCCATTCCGTTGTAGGGTTAGGGTTAGCGAATTGCAAGGTTTTGGGCACAGGTGATGGTACAGAAATGTGTTAGGTTCAGGGTACGTGTTGACTCACGGGTTAGTGTCAGCATACGCATGAGGATTAGGGTACCGCATAGAGTAAGGTGTAGGGTTGGTGGTAGGTTTCCGTTCCAGTCTAGGGTTATGTTTAGTGACCGGCAAAGTTTAGGGCACAGGTGAGGGTACGAAACATGTTAGGGTCAGGGTATGTGTTGATGCACAGGTTAGTGTCAGCATACGAATTAGGATTAGGGTACGGCGTAAGGTAAGGTGTAGGGTTGGTGGTAGGTTTCCGTTCCGGGCTAGGGTTAGGGTTAGGGAACGGCAAGGTTTATGGCAGAGGTGAGGTTACGGAAACGTGTTAGGGTCAGGGTACGTGTTGATGTATGAATTAGGATTAGGGTACAGCTTAGGGTAAGGTGTAGGGCTGATGGTAGGTTTCCGTTCCGGGCTAAGGTTAAGGATAGGCAGCGACAAGTTTTAGGGCACAGCTGAGGGTATGGAAACGTGTTAGTGTCAGGGTACGTGTTGACTCACCGGTTAGTGCCAGCGTACGGATTAGTATTAGTGTACAGCATAGATAAGGTGTAGGGTTGGTGGTAGGATTCCGTTCTGGGCTATGGTTAGGGTTAGGGAAAGTCAAGGTTTCTATTTCTAGTTCTTTTAAGGAAACTCCATACTGTTCTCCATAGTGACTGTATCAATTTACATTCCCACCATAGTGGAAGAGGGCTCCTTTTGTCCACACCCTCCCCAGAATTTGTTTGTAGATATTCTGATGATGCCGATTCTAACAGGTGTGAGGTGATACCTCATTGTAGTTTTGATTTGCATTTCTCTAATAAATAGTGCTCTTGAGCAGCTTTTCATGTGCGTCTTGGCCATCTCTGTGTCTTCTTTGAAGAAACGTCTCTTTAGATCTTCTGCCCATTTTTGTATTGGGTTGTTTGTTTTTTTTAATATTAAGCTGCATGAGCTGTTTATATATTGGAGATTAAACCTTTGTCCATTGATTGGTTTTCAACGATTTTTGCCCATTCTGAGGGATGCCTTTTTCCATTCCCGTTTTTTAACAAAAAAGTAAAGAAACAAAAAGAAGAAGAACACTAATGTGCGTAAAATATGGCTTTTGAAATGGTCGTTTTGAAACATGGACGTCCTTTGAATTTTTTGGTCGATATGTGACCCTAGGATTTGTTTTCAGGGCAGGTGTCATTTACCGGCCTGCAATGATTTTGAATATCAACTGACCATTAGCGCTGGGATTAAAGCTGCTGTTGTGTGAAACGGCCACTAGGTGGCAGCAGTTCTCCCTTACCAATTCTGGTTACTAGGGCAACAGAGCCTCAATGGACGTCGTGTTCTAGATTGGAATTTAGAATGGAATGTGCCAGGAGAAAGCCCCTCAAGTTTGTCTCCCTACTTCTTGTTCGTGTTTTTAATTTAATTTTTATTTTTTATTACAGCGAGTTTGATTACAATGTTTGGCTTGTTGTAGGTGTGGAAGATGTGGTTCTTTTACACATATACAGATGTCGGTTTTTCCTGGGATCCTTTTCCCATGTACGTTATGACAGAATGTTGAGTAGTCTTTTGGTATTCCGTAGGTCTTTGGTAATTATATATGTCACCTGTGTTTGTATAAGTCTGTTAACCCCGATATCGTAATGAAACCAATGCTCACACCTTTCCATTGGTGAACCATAAGTTTGTTTAATGAATCTCTAATTGCCCTTCTCGGTGGAAATATCTGCCCTGGTATCCATTTATAGGTAACACCTATAAGTGATATGATATGATATGTGTCTTTCACTTTCTGACTTACTACATGTCACGTGATTACCTCTAGACTCATCTACGGTGCTGCAAAACGCATTGTGTCCTTTTTTTCCTTGCCTTCTATTCTGACTTAGCGAGGTCCCTTTTCAACAATGTGATTCCCTGCGGGTTGTGGATTAGCTGACGTGGGCAGCCTTATCCTGCCGGGCGGCCCTCCCAAGGTGTGCCTGGTTGAGGTCAATATAAACAGCGCTCCATGCAGCAATAGCCCCTGAAGCTGTGCCTGCCTCCATATTCTCTGCCCCGTGAGCAGTCTCGGGGCTGTGCTGGTGGGAGGGAATGAGGGGCCACAGCTTTGTTGGTGGCCCGGTGTGAGTGGGGTTCTGCTGGCCTTTCTGCAGGAGATGCCAGGCTGCCTCCTGTAAAGAGGAGGATGTGTCACCCATACTTTCCGCTGGAAGTTCTCTCCGGACTGAGGTGACGAAGGAAAAAAGCAGTGGGGGCCGGGACAGGGTGGGTATCTCAGGCAGGACAATGGAAAGCTTCTGGAAGAGCGCCCGTGGCCAGGACCACCCTGGCTGGCCTGCAGGCACCAAGTTGACCTGCGTGCTGTCGCTGGTGTGGCTCCATGGCCCTTCCTCTAGTCTTTCAAGCCCATGTACATATTCAGGTGTTTTACCTGGGAAGGGTGGGAACAGTTCAGCAGCAACTGACGTGGGGCTCAGCTCACCTTTATTCAGAGATGCCTCGGCTCGGTCACCCAGCTTTGCAATGAGGAAGCTCCTTGTGTGGGGTGTGTGTAGATGCCTGTATGGGAGATGATTCCCCACCTCTGACCAATTTCAATATTGTTTACCGTTGGAACAAGTGCCCTGATAGGGTTTTCCTCTGTATAACTGGTGGGTTCAGGTTTTTCTTCTTTTATGGTTCACGTTAGCTTTTCTTCCTCTTTTATGTATTTATAGATATAAGCATGGAAATAATACTTTCCTATAAATACATCTGTGTGAAGGGAAGAACTTTTTTCTGTATTATTTATAAATTTTATTTTTTAAAATTTTGAAATTTAATTTTATTTATTTTTTTATCCAGCAGGTTATTATTAGTTATGTATTTTATGCATATACATGGATGCAGGTCAATCCCAATCTCCCAAGTCATCCCACCACCACCACCACATGGCTTTCCACACTAGGTGTCCATACGTTTGTTCTCTACATCTGTGTCTCTATTCCTTCCCTGCAAACCAGTTCCTCTGTAAAATTTCGTAGGTTCCACATATATGCATTAATATACAATATTTGTTTTCCTCTTTCTGACTTACTTCATTCTGTATGACAGTCACTAGATCCATCGCTGTCTCTACAAATGACCCGGTTTCATTCCTTTTTATGGCTGAGTAATATTCCATTTTATACATGTAGCACATCTTTATCCATTCATCTGTGTGTGGGCATTTAGGTTGCTTCCATTACCTGGCCTTTGTAAATAGTGCTGCAATGAACATTGTGGTGAATGTGCCTTTCTGATTTATGGTTTTCTTTGGGTATATGAGCAGAAGTGGGATTGCTGGATCAGATGGTAATTCTACTTCTAGTTTCTTTAAGGAAACTCCATAGTGTTCTCCATAGTGAGTGTATCAATTTACATTCCCACCAATAGTGGAAGAGGTCTCCTTTTGTGCACACCCTCCACAGAATTTGTTCTTTGTAGATTTTCTGATGATGCCTATTCTAACAGGTGTGTGGTGATACCTCATTGTAGTTTTGATTTGCATTTCTCTAATAATTAGTGCTCTTGAGCAGCTTTTCATGTGCGTCTTGGCCATCTCTGTGTCTTCTTTGAAGAAACGTCTCTTTAGATCTGCCCATTTTTGTATTGGGTTGTTTGTTTTTTTAATATTAAGCTGCATGAGCTGTTTATATATATTGGAGATTAAACCTTTGTCCATTGATTCGTTTGCAACTATTTTCGCCCCTTTTGAGGAATGTCTTTTTCCTTTCCCGTTTTTTTAACCAAAAAAGAAAAAAAGAAAAAGAAGTAGAAAACTAATGTGCGTAAAATATGCCTTTTGAAACGGTCGTTTTGAAATATGGACGTCCTTTGAATTTTTTGGTCTATATGTGACCCCAGAATTTGTTTTCAGGGCAGGTGTCATTTACAGGCCTGCAATGATTTTGAATATCAACTGACCATTAGCGCTGGGATTAAAGCTGCTGTTGTATGAAACGGCCACAAGGTGGCAGCAGTTCTCCCTTACCAATTCTGGTTACTAGGGCAACAGAGCCTCAATGGAAGTCATGTTCTAGATTGGAATTTAGAATGGAATGTGCCAGGAGAAAACCCCTCAAGTTTGTCTCCCTACTTCTTGTTCGTGTTTTTAATTTAATTTTTATTTTTTATTACAGCGAGTTTGATTACAATGTTTGGCTTGTTGTAGGTGTGGAAGATGTGGTTCTTTTACACATATACAGATGTCGGTTTTTCCTGGGATCCTTTTCCCATGTATCTTATGACAGAATGTTGAGTAGTCTTTTGGTATTCCGTAGGTCTTTGGTGATTATATATGTCACCTGTGTTTGTATAAGTCTGTTAACCCCTATATCGTAATGAAACCAATCCTCACAAATTTCCATTGGTGAACCATAAGTTTGTTTAATGAATCTCTGATTGCCCTTCTCGGTGGAAATATCTGCCCTGGTATCCATTTTTAGGTAACACCTATAAGTGATATGATATGATATGTGTCTTTCACTTTCTGACTTACTACATGTCACGTGATTACCTCTAGACTCATCTACGGTGCTGCAAAAGACATTGTGTCCTTTTTTTCCTTGCCTTCTCTTCTGCCTTAGCGAGGTCCCTTTTCAACAATGTGCTTCCCTGCGGGTTGTGGATTAGCTGACGTGGGCAGCCTTATCCTGCCGGCCGGCCCTCCCAAGGTGTGCCTGGTTGAGGTCAATATAAACAGTGCTCCATGCAGCAATAGCCCCTGAAGCTGTGCCTGCCTCCATATTCTCTGCCCCGTGAGCAGTCTCGGGGCTGTGCTGGTGGGAGGGAGTGAGGGGCCACAGCTTTGTTGGTGGCCCGGTGTGAGTGGAGTTCTGTTGGCCTTTCTGCAGGAGTTGCCAGGCTGCCACCTGTAAAGAAGAGGATGTGTCACCTATACCTTCCGCTGGAATTTCTCTCCGGACAGAGGTGAGGAAGGAAAAAAGCAGTGGGGGCCGGGACAGGTGGGGTATCTCAGGCAGGACAATGGAAAGCTTCCAGAAGAGCGCCCGGGGCCAGGACCACCCTGGCTGGGCTGCAGGCATCATGTTGGCCTGCGTGCTGTCGCTGGTGTGGCTCCACGGCCCTTGCTCTAGTCTTTCACGCCCTTGTACATATTCAGGTGTTTTACCTGGGAAGGGTGGGAAGAGTTCAGCAGCAGCGGGCCTGGGCCTCAGCTCACCTTTATTCAGAGATGCCTCGGCTCGGTCCCCCAGCTTTGCAATGAGGACGCTCCTTGCGTGGCGGGTGGGTTGCTGGCTGTATGGGAGATGATTCCCCACCTCTGACCAATTTCAGAATTGTTTGCCGCTGGAGCAAGTGCCCTGATAGGGTTTTCCTCTGTATAACCGGTGGGTTCAGGTTTTTTTTCTTTTATGGTTCAAGTTAGATTTTATTCCTCTTTTATATATTTATAGATATAAGCATGGAAATAATTCATTCCTATAAATACATCTGTGTGAAGGGAAGAACTTTTTTCTGTTTTATATTTAAATTTTATTTTTTAAAATTTTGAAATTTAATTTTATTTACTTTTATATTACAGCAGGTTATTATTAGTTATGTATTTTATGCATATACATGTATACAGGTCAATCTCAATCTCCCAACTCGTCCCACCAGCACCACCCCATGGCTTCCCACACTTGGTGTCCATACGTTTGTTCTCTACCTGTGTGTCTCTATTTCTTCCCTGCAAACCAGTTCATCTGTACCATTTTTTAGGTTCCACATATATGCATTAATATACAATATTTGTTTTCCTCTTTCTGACTTACTTCATTCTGTATGACAGTCTCTAGATCCATCGATGTCTCTACAAATGACCCAGTTTCATTCCTTTTTATGGCCGAGTAATATTCCATTTTATATATGTACCCCAATTTTATCAATTCATCTGTCTGTGTGCATTTAGGTTGCTTCCATTACCTGGCTATTGTAAAGAGTGCTGCAATGAATATTGTGGTGAATTTGCCTTTTTGATTTATGGTTTTCTTTGGGTATATGCCCAGAAGTGGGATTGCTTGATCAGATGGTAATTCTATTTCGAGTTTTTTTTTAAGGAAACTCCATACTGTTCTCCATAGTGACTGTATCAATTTACATTCCCACCAATAGAGGAAGAAGGCTCCTTTTGTCCACACCATCCCCAGAATTTGTTGTTTGTAGATTTTCTGATGATGCTGATTCTAACAGGTGTGAGGTGATACCTCATTGTAGTTTTGATTTGCATTTCTCTAATAATTAGTGCTGTTGAGCAGCTTTTCATGTGCGTCTTGGCCATCTCTGTGTCTTCTTTGAAGAAACGTCTCTTTAGATCTTCTGCCCATTTTTGTATTGGGTTGTTTGTTTTTTTAATATTAAGCTGCATGAGCTGTTTATATATATTGGAGATTAAACCTTTGTCCATTGATTCGTTTGCAACTATTTTCGCCCCTTCTGAGGGATGCCTTTTTCCATTCCCGTGTTTTTAACCAAAAAAGAAAGAAAGAAAAACAAGCAGAAAACTAATGTGCATAAAATATGCCTTTTGAAATGGTCGTTTGAAATATGGACGTCCTTTGAATTTTTTGGTCGATATGTGACCCCAGGATTTGTTTTCAGGGCAGGTGTCATTTACAGGCCTGCAATGATTTTGACTATCAACTGACCATTAGGGCTGGGATTAAAGCTGCTGTTGTGTGAAACGGCCACAAGGTGGCAGCAGTGCTCCCTTACCAAATCTGGTTACTAGGGCAACGGAGCCTCAATGGAAGTCGTATTCTAGATTGGAATTTAGAATGGAATGTGCCAGGAGAAAGCCCCTCATGTTTGTCTCACTACTTCTTGTTCGTGTTTTTAATTTAATTTTTTATTTTTTATTACAGCAAGTTTGATTACAATGTTTGGCTTGTTGGAGGTGTGGAAGATGTGGTTCTTTGACACATATACAGATGTCTGTTCTTCCTGGGATCCTTTTCCCATGTACGTTATGACAGAATGTTGAGTTGTCTTCTCTTTGTATTCCGTAGGTCTTAGGTGATTATATATGTCACCTGTGTTTGTATATGTCTGTTAACCCCGATATCGTAATGAAACCAATCCTCACACCTTTCCATTGGTGAACCATAAGTTTGTTTAAAGAATCTGTGATTGCCCTTCTCCGTGGAAATATCTGCCCTGGTATCCATTTTTAGGTAACACCTATAAGTGTTATGATACGATATGTGTCTTTCACTTTCTGACTTACTACAAGTCACGTGATAACCTCTAGACTCATCTACGGTGCTGCAAATGGCATTGTGTCCTTTTTTTCTTTGGCTTCTATTCTGCTTTAGCGAGGTCCATATTCAACACTGTGATTCCCTGAGGGTTGTGGATTAGCTGACCTGGGCAGCCTTATCCTGCCGGCCGGCCCTCCCCAGGTGTGCCTGGTTGAGGTCAATATAAACAATGCTCGAGGCAGCAATAGCACCTGAAGTTGTGCCTGCCTCCATATTCTCTGCCCCGTGAGCAGTCTCGGGGCTGTGCTGGTGGGAGGGAGTGAGGGGCCACAGCTTTGTTGGTGGCCCGGTGTGAGTGGAGTTCTGCTGGCCTTTCTGCAGGTGTTGCCAGGCTGCCACCTGTAAAGAAGAGGATGTGTCACCCATACCTTCCGCTGGAATTTCTCTCCGGACAGAGGTGAGGAAGGAAAAAAGCAGTGGGGGCCGGGACAGGTGGGGTATCTCAGGCAGAACAATGGAAAGCTTCCTGAAGAGCGCCCGGGGCCAGGACCACCCTGGCTGGTCTGCAGGCATCATGTTGGCCTGCATGCTTTCGCTGGTGTGGCTCCACGGCCCTTCCTCTAGTCTTTCACGCCCTTGTACATATTCAGGTGTTTTACCTGGGAAGGGTGGGAAGAGTTAAGCAGCAGCTGGCCTGGGCCTCAGCTCACCTTTATTCAGAGATGCCTCGGCTCGGTCCCCCAGCTTTGCAATGAGGACGCTCATTGCGTGGGGTGGGTTGCTGGCTGTATGGGAGATGATTCCCCACCTCTGACCAATTTCAGAATTGTTTGCTGCTGGAGCAAGTGCCCTGATAGGGTTTTCCTCTGTATAACTGGTGGGTTCAGGTTTTTTTTCTTTTATGGTTCAAGTTAGATTTTATTCCTCTTTTATATATTTATAGATATAAGCATGGAATAATTCATTCCTATAAATACATCTGTGTGAAGGGAAGAACTTTTTTCTGTTTTATCTTTAAATTTTATTTTTTAAAATTTTAAATTTAATTTTATTTACTTTTATATTACAGCAGGTTATTATTAGTTATGTATTTTATGTATATACATGTATACAGGTCAATCTCAATCTCCCAACTCGTCCCACCACCACCACCCCATGGCTTCCCACACTTGGTGTCCATACGTTTGTTCTCTACCTGTGTGTCTCTATTTCTTCCCTGCAAACCAGTTCATCTGTACCATTTTTTAGGTTCCACATATATGCATTAATATACAATATTTGTTTTCCTATTTCTGACTTACTTCATTCTGTATGACAGTCTCTAGATCCATCGATGTCTCTACAAATGACCCAGTTTCATTCCATTTTATGGCCGAGTAATATTCCATTTTATATATGTACCCCAATTTTATCCATTCATCTGTCTGTGGGCATTTAGGTTGCTTCCATTACCTGGCTATTGTAAATAGTGCTGCAATGAACATTGTGGTGAATGTGCCTTTTTGATTTATGGTTTTCTTTGGGTATATGGCCAGAAGTGGGATTGCTTGATCAGATGGTAATTCTATTTCTAGTTTTTTTTTAAGGAAACTCCATATTGTTCTCCATAGTGACTGTATCAATTTACATTCCCACCAATAGTGGAAGAGGGCTCCTTTTGTCCACACCCTCCCCAGAATTTGTTGTTTGTAGATTTTCTGATGATGCCGATTCTAACAGGTGTGAGGTGATACCTCATTGTAGTTTTGATTTGCATTTCTCTAATAATTAGTGCTCTTGAGCAGCTTTTCATGTGCGTCTTGGCCATCTCTGTGTCTTCTTTGAAGAAATGTATCTTTAGATCTTCTGCCCATTTTTGTATTGGGTTGTTTGTTTTTTTAATATTAAGCTGCATGAGCTGTTTATATATATTGGAGATTAAACCTTTGTCCATTGATTCGTTTGCAACTATTTTCGTCCCTTCTGAGGGATGCTTTTTTCCATTCCCGTTTTTTTAACCAAAAAAGAAAGAAAGAAAAAGAAGCAGAAAACTAATGTGCATAAAATATGCCTTTTGAAACGGTCGTTTTGAAATATAGACATCCTTTGAATTTTTTGGTCGATATGTGACCCCAGGATTTGTTTTCAGGACAGGTGTCATTTACAGGCCTGCAATGATTTTGAAAATCAACTGACCATTAGCGCTGTGATTAAAGCTGCTGTTGTGTGAAACGGCCACAAGGTGGCAGCAGTTCTCCCTTACCAATTCTGGTTACTAGGGCAACAGAGCCTCAATGGAAGTCGTGTTCTAGATTGGAATTTAGAATGGAATGTGCCAGGAGAAAGCCCCTCAAGTTTGTCTCCCTACTTCTTGTTCGTGTTTTTAATTTAATTTTTATTTTTTATTACAGCAAGTTTGATTACAATGTTTGGCTTGTTGGAGGTGTGGAAGATGTCGTTCTTTTACACATATACACATGTCTCTTTTTCCTGGGACACTTTTCCCATGTACGTTATGACAGAATGATGAGTAGTCTTTTGGTATTCCGTAGGTCTTTTGTGATTATATATGTCACCTGTGTTTGTATAAGTCTGTTAACCCCGATATCGTAATGAAACCCATCCTCACACCTTTCCATTGGTGAACCATAAGTTTGTTTAATGAATCTCTGATTGCACTTCTCGGTGGAAATATCTGCCCTGGTATCCATTTTTAGGTAACACCTATAAGTGATATGATATGATATGTGTCTTTCACTTTCTGACTTACTACAAGTCAAGTGATTACCTCTAGACTCATCTATGGTGGTGCAAAAGGCATTGTGTTCTCTTTTTCCTTGGCTTCTCTTCTGCCTTAGCAAGGTCCATTTTCAACAATGTGATTCCCTGAGTGTTGTGGATTAGCTGACCTGGGCAGCCTTACCCTGCCGCCCGGCCCTCCCCAGGTGTGCCTGGTTGAGGTCAATATAAACAGAGCTCCAGGCAGCAATAGCCCCTGAAGCTGTGCCTGACTCCATATTCTCTGCCCCGTCAGCAGTCTCGGGGCTGTGCTGGTGGGAGGGAATGAGGGGCCACAGCTTTGTTGGTGGCCCGGTGTGAGTGGGGTTCTGCTGGCCTTTCTGCAGGAGTTGCCTGGCTGCCACCTGTAAAGAAGAGGATGTGTCACCCATAACTTCCAGTGGAATTTCTCTCCGGACAGAGGTGAGGAAGGAAAAAAGCAGTGGGGGCCGGGACAAGTGGGGTATCTCAGGCAGGACAATGGAAAGCTTCCGGAAGAGTGCCCGGGTGCAGGACCACCCTGGCTGTCCTGCAGGCACCAAGTTGGCCTGCGTGCTGTTGCTGGTGTGGCTCCACGGCCCTTCCTCTAGTCTTTCAAGCCCTTGTACATATTCAGGTGTTTTACCTGGAAAGGGTGGGAACAGTTCAGCAGCAGCTTTGCTGGGGCTCAGCTCACCTTTATTCAGAGATGCCTCTGCACGATCCCCCAGCTTTGCAATGAGGACGCTCCTTGCTTGGGGTGTGGGTTGCTGGCTCTATGGGAGATGATTCCCCACCTCTGACCAATTTCAGAATTGTTTACCGCTGGAGCAAGTGCCCTGATAGGGTTTTCCTCTGTATAACTGGTGGGTACAGGTTTTTTTTTTCTTTTATGGTTCAAGTTGGATTTTATTCCTCTTTTATGTATTTATAGATATAAGCATGGAAATAATTCATTCGTATAAATACATCTGTGTGAAGGGAAGAACTTTTTTCTGTATTATTTATAAATTTTATTTTTGAAAATTTTGAAATTTAATTTTATTTACTTTTTAATACAGCAGGTTATTATCAGTTATGTATTTTATGCATATACAAGTATGCAGGTCAATCCCAATCTCCCAACTCATCCCACCACCACCACACCATGGCTTCCCACACTTGGTGTCCTTACGTTTGTTCTCTACCTCTGTCTCTATTTCTTCCCTGCAAACCAGTTCATCTGTACCAGTTTTTAGGTTCCACATATATGCATTAATATACAATATTTGTCCTCTTTCTGACTTACTTCATTCTGTATGACAGTCTCTAGATCCATCGATGTCTCTACAAATGACCCAGTTTCATTCCTTTTTATGGCTGAGTAATATTCCATTTTATACATGTACCACATCTTTATCCATTCATCTGTCTGTGGGCATTTAGTTTCCTTCCATTACCTGGCTATTGTAAATAGTGCTGCAATGAACATTGTGGTGAATGTGCCTTTTTGATTTATGGTTTTCTCTGGGTATATGCTCAGAAGTGGGATTGCTGGATCAGATGGTAATTCTATTTCTAGTTTTTTTAAGGAAACTCCATAGTGTTCTCCATAGTGACTGTATCAATTTACATTCCCACCAATAGTGGAAGAGGGATCCTTTTGTCCCCACCCTCCCCAGAATTTGTTGTTTGTAGATTTTCTGATGATGCCGATTCTAACAGGTGTGAGGTGATACCTCATTGTAGTTTTGATTTGCATTTCTCTATTAATTAGTGCTCTTGAGCAGCTTTTCATGTGCGTCTTGGCCATCTCTGTGTCTTCTTTGAGGAAACGTCTCTTTAGATCTTCTGCCCATTTTTGTATTGGGTTGTTTGTTTTTTTTAATATTAATCCGCATGAGTTGTTTATATATATTGGAGAGTAAACCTTTGTCCATTGATTCGTTTGCAACGATTTTCGCCCTTTCTGAGGGATGCCTTTTTCCATTCCCGTTTTTTTAACCAAAAAAGAAAGAAAGACAAAGAAGCAGAACACTAATGTGCGTAAAATATGGCTTTTGAAACGGTCGTTTTGAAATATGGACGTCCTTTGAATTTTTTGGTCGATATATGACCCCAGGATTTGTTTTCAGGGCAGGTGTCATTTACAGGCCTGCAATGATTTTGAATATCAACTGACCTTTAGCGCTGGGATTAAAGCTGCTGTTGTGTGAAACGGCCACAATGTGGCAGCAGTTCTCTCTTTCAAATCTGGTTATTAGTGCACCAGAGCCTCAATGGAAGTCGTGTTCTAGATTGGAATTTAGAATGGAATGTGCCAGGAGAAAGCCCCTCAAGTTTGTCTCACTACTTCTTGTTCGTGTTTTTAATTTAATTTTTTATTTTTTATTATAGCAAATTTGATTACAATGTTTGGCTTGTTGTAGGTGTGGAAGATGTGGTTCTTTTACACATATACAGACGTCTGTACTTCCTGGGATCCTTTGCCCATGTACGTTATGACAGAATGTTGAGTAGTCCTCTCTTTGTATTCCGTAGGTCTTAGGTGATTATATATGTCACCTGTGTTTGTATATGTCTGTTAACCCCAATATCATAATGAAACCAATCCTCACACCTTTCCATTGGTGAACCATAAGTTTGTTTAATGAATCTATGATTGCACTTCTCAGTGGAAATAACTGCCCTGGTATCCATTTTTAGGTAACACCTATAAGTGATACGATATGATATGTGACTTTCACTTTCTGACTTACTACAAGTCACGTGATTACATCTAGACTCATCTACGGCGCAGCAAATGGCATTGTGTCCTTATTTTCCTTGGCTTCTATTCTGCCTTAGCGAGGTCCATTTTCAACAATGTGATTCCCTGAGGGTTGTGGATTAGCTGACCTGGGCAGCCTTGCCCTGCCGGCCGGCCCTCCCCAGGTCCGCCTGGTTGAGTTCAATATAAACTGCATTCCAGGCAGCAAGAGCCCCTGAAGCTGTGCGTGACTCCATATTCTATGCCCTGTCAGCAGTCTCGGGGCTGTGCTGGTGGGAGGGAATGAGGGGCCACAGATTTGTTGGTGGCCCGGTGTGAGTGGGGTTCTGCTGGCCTTTCTGCAGGAGTTGCCAGGCTGCCACCTGTAAAGAAGAGGATGTGTCACCCATACCTTCCGCTGGAATTTCAATCCGGACAGAGGTGAGGAAGGAAAAAAGCATTGGGGGCCGGGACAAGTGGGGTATCTCAGGCAGTACAATGGAAAGCTTCCGGTAGAGCGCCCGGGGCGAGGACCACGCCGGCTGCCCTGCAGGCACAAAGTTGGCCTTCGTGCTGTCGCTGGTGTGGCTCAACGGTCCTTCCTCTAGTCTTTCAAGCCCTTGTACATATTCAGGTGTTTTACCTGGGAAGGGTGGGAGCAGTTCAGCAACAGCTGGCCTGGGGCTCAGCTCACCTTTGTTCAGAGATGCCTCGGCTCGGTCCCCCCGCTTTGCAGTGAGGAAGCTCCTTGTGTGGGGTGTGGGTTGCTGGCTGTATGGGAGATGATTCCCCACCTCTGAACAATTTCAATATTGTTTACCGTTGGAGCAAGTGCCCTGATAGTGTTTTTCTCTGTATAACTGGTCGGTTCAGGTTTTTCTTCGTTTATGGTTCAAGTTAGCTTTTATTCTTCTTTTATGTATTTATAGATATAAGCATGGAAATAATACTTTCCTATAAATACATCTGTGTGAAGGGAAGAACTGTTTTCTGTTTTATTTTTAAATTTTATTTTTTATAATTTTGAAATTTAATTTTATTTACTTTTTTATACAGCTGGTTATTATTAGTTATGTGTTTTATGCATATACATGTATACAGGTCAATCTCAATCTCCCAACTCATCCCACCACCACCACCCCATGGCTTCCCACACTTGGTGTCCATACGTTTGTTCTCTACCACTGTGTCTCTATTTCTTCCCTGCAAACCAGTTCATCTGTACAATTTTTTAGGTTCCACATATATGCATTAATATACAATATTTGTTTTCCCCTTTCTGACTTACTTCATTCTGTATGACAGTCTCTAGATCCATCGATGTCTCTACAAATGACCCAGATTCATTGCTTTTTATGGCCGAGTAATATTCCATTTTATATATGTACCCCATCTTTATCCATTCATCTGTCTTTGGGCGTTTAGGTTGCTTCCATTACCTGGCTATTGTAAATAGTGCTGCAATGAACATTGTGGTGAATGTGCCTTTTTGATTTATGGTTTTCTTTGGGTATATGCCCAGAAGTGGAATTGCTGGATCAGATGGTAATTCTATTTCTAGATTTTTTAAGGAAACTCCATAGTGTTCTCCATAGTGACTCTATCAATTTACATTCCCACCAATAGTGGAAGAGGGCTCCTTTTGTCCACACCCTCCCCAGAATTTGTTGTTTGTAGATTTTCTGATGATGCCGATTCTAACAGGTGTGAGGTGATACCTCATTGTAGTTTTGATTTGCATTTCTCTAATAATTAGTGCTCTTGAGCAGCTTCTCATGTGCGTCTTGGCCATCTCTGTGTCTTCTTTGAAGAAACGTCTCTTTAGATCTTCTGCCCATTTCTGTATTGGGAGGGTCGTGGGATGGTCAGGCTGTGTGCTGACGCACGTGTCAGTGTCAGCGTAAGGGCCAGGAGTAGGGTACAGCATAGGGTAACGTGTAGGGCTGGTGGTGGGGTTCCGTTCCAGGCTAGGGTTTGGGTTAGGGAACGGCAAGGTTTAGGGAACAGGTGAGCATAGGGACACGTGGGAGAGGCAGGCTACGGGCTGACAAACGTGTCAGTGCCAGCGTACGGGTCAGGAGTAAAGTATGGTGTAGGGCTTGTTGTGGGTTTCCATTCCGCGCTAGGGTTAGGGTTAGGGAACGGCAAGGCTTAGTGCACAGCTGAGGGTACAGAAACGTGGGAGGATCAGGCTATGTGCTGACACACGGTTCAGTGCCAGTGTACGGGCCAGGATTAGGGTATGGAGTAGGGTAAGGTGTAGGGTTGTTGGTGGGTTTCTGTTCTGGGTTAGGGTTAGGGAACGGCAAGTCTTAGGGCACAGGTAAGGTTACGGAAACGAGGGAGAGGCACGCTACGTGCTGACACACGGGTCAGTGCCAGCGTACGCGCCAGAATTAGGGTACGGCGTAGGGTAACGTGTAGGGCAGGTGGTGGGTTTCTGTTCCAGGGTAGGGTTAGGGTTAGGGATCGGCAAGGCTTAGGGCACAGGTGAGGGTATGGATACATGGGAGTGGCAGGCTACGTGCTTACACAAGGGTCAGTTCCATTGTACGGCCCAGGAGTAGGGAACGGCGTAGGGTAAGGTGTAGGGCTGGTGGTGGGTTTCCGTTCCCGGCTAGGGTTAGGGTTAGGGAATGGCAAGGCCTAGGGCACAGGTGATGGTACAGAAACGTGGGAGGGTCAGGCTACGTGCTGACGCAAGTGTCAGTGCCAGCGTACGGCCGAGGAATACGGTATGGCGTAGGGTAAAGTGTAGGGTTAGGGTTAGGGAACGGCAAGGCTTAGGGCACAGGTGAGGGTACGGAAACGTGGGAGGGTCAGGCTACATGCTGAAGCACGGGTCAGTGCCAGGGTGTGGACCAGGAGTAGGGTACGGCATAGGGTAAGGTGTAAGACTGGTGGTGGGTGTCCATTCCGGGGTTTGATTAGGGTTAGGGAACGTCAAGTTTTAGGGCACAGGTGAGGGTACGGAAACGAGGGAGGGTCAGGCTACCTGCTGACGCATGGGTCAGTGCCAGCATATGGGCCAGGAGTAGGGTACGGCGTAGGGTAAGGTGTAGGTCTGGTCCTGGGTTTCCGTTTCGGGCTAGGGTTAGGGTTAGTGAACGGCAAGGCTTAGGGCACAGGTGAGGGTACAGAAACGTGTTAGGTTCATGGTGCATGTTGATGCATGGAATAGTGTCATCGTACGCATTAGGATTAGGGTACGGCGTAGAGTATGGTGTACGGATGGCGGTAGGTTTACATTCCGGTGTAGGGTTAGGGATAGCGAATTGCAAGGTATAGGCCACAGGTGATGGTACGGAAATGTGTTAGTTTCAGGGTACGTGTTGACTCACGGGTTAGTGTGAGCGTACGCATGAGGATTAGGGTACCGCATAGAGTAAGGTGTAGGGTTGGTGGTAGGTTTCCGTTCCAGTCTAGGGTTATGTTTAGCGACTGGCAAAGTTTAGGGCACAGGTGAGGGTACGAAACGTGTTAGGGTCAGGGTACGTGTTGATGCACAGGTTAGTGTCAGCATACGAATTAGGATTAGGGTATGGCGTAAGGTAAGGTGTAGGGTTGGTGGTAGTTTTCCGTTCCGGGCTAGGGTTAAGGTAAGGGAACGGCAAGGTTTATGGCAGAGGTGAGGGTATGGAAACATGTTAGGGTCAGGGTACGTGTTGACGTATGGATTAGGATTAGGGTACGGCTTAGGGTAAGGTGTAGGTCTGATGGTAGGTTTCTGTTCCGGGCTAAGGTTAAGGATAGGCAACGGCAAGGTTTGGGGCAGAGCTGAGGGTACGGAAACGTGTTAGTGTCAGGGTACATGTTGACTCACCGGTTAGTGCCAGCGTACGGATTAGGATTAGTGTACCGCGTAGATAAGGTGCACGGTTGGTGGTAGGTTTCCGTTCCAGGCTATGGTTAGTGTTAGGGAAAGTCAAGGTTTCTATTTGTAGTTTTTTTAAGGAAACTCCATACTGTTCTCCATAGTGACTGTATCAATTTACATTCCCACCAATAGTGGAAGAGGGCTCCTTTTGTCCACACCCTCCCCAGAATTTGTTGTTTGTAGATTTTCTGATGATGCCGATTCTAACAGGTGTGAGGTGATACCTCATTGTAGTTTTTATTTGCATTTCTCTAATAATTAGTGCTCTTGAGCAGCTTTTCATGTGCGTCTTAGCCATCTCTGTGTCTTCTTTGAAGAAACGTCTCTTTAGATATTCTGCCCATGTTTGTATTGGGTTGTTTGTTTTTTTAATATTAAGCTGCATGAGCTGTTTATATATATTGGAGATTAAACCTTTGTCCATTGATTCGTTTGCAACTATTTTCGCCCCTTCTGAGGGATGCCTTTTTCCATTCCCGTGTTTTTAACCAAAAAAGAAAGAAAGAAAAAGAAGCAGAACACTAATGTGCATAAAATATGCCTTTTGAAACGGTCGCTTTGAAATATGGACGTCCTTTAAATTTTTTGGTCGATATGTGGCCCCAGGATTTGTTTTCAGGGCAGGTGTCATTTACAGGCCTGCAATGATTTTGAATATCAACTGACCATTAGCACTGGGATTAAAGATTCTGTTGTGTGAAACGGCCACTAGGTGGCAGCAGTTCTCCCTTAACACATCTGGTTACTAGGGCAACAGAGCCTCAATGGACGTCGTGTTCTACATTGGAATTTAGAATGGAATGTGCCAGGAGAAAGCCCCTCATGTTTGACTCCCTACTTCTTGTTCGTATTTTTAATTTGATTTTTTTTTTTATTATAGCAAGTTTGATTACAATGTTTGGCTTGTTGTAGGTGTGGAAGTTGTGGTTCTTTTACACATATACAGATGTCTGTACTTCCTGGGATCCTTTTCCCATGTACGTTATGAAAGAATGTTGAGTAGTCTTCTCTTGGTATTCCGTAGGTCTTTGGTGATTATATATGTCACCTCTGTTTGTATATGTCAGTTAACCCCGATATCGTAATGAAACCAATCCTCACACCTTTCCATTGGTGAACCATAAGTTTGTTTAATGAATCTATGATTGCACTTCTCAGTGGAAATGACTGCCCTGGTTTCTATTTAAGTAACACCTATAAGTGATATGAAATTATATGTGTCTTTCACTTTCTTATTTACTACAAGTCACGTGATTACCTCTAGACTCATCTACAGTGCTGCAAATGGCATTGTGTCCTTATTTTCCTTGGCTTCTATTCTGCCTTAGCGAGGTCCATTTTCAACAATGTGATTCCCTGAGGGTTGTGGATTACTTGACCTGGGCAGCCTTACCCTGCCAGCCGACCCTCCCCAGGTCTGCCTGGTTGAGGTCAATATAAACAGCGCTCCAGGCAGCAATAGCCCCTGAAGCTGTTCCTGACTCCATATTCTCTGCCCCGTGAGCAGTCTCGGGGCTGTGCTGGTGGGAGGGAGTGAGGGGCCACAGCTTTGTTGGTGGCCCTGTGTGAGTGGGGTTCTGCTGGCCTTTCTGCAGGAGTTGCCAGGCTGCCACCTGTAAAGAAGAGGATGTGTCACCCATAACTTCCGCTGGAATTTCTCTCCGGACAGAGGTGAGGAAGGAAAAAAGCAGTGGGGGCCGGGACAAATGGTGTATCTCAGGCAGGACAATGGAAAGCTTCCAGAAGAGCGCCCGAGGCCAGGATCACCCTGGCTGGCCTGCAGTCACCAAGTTGGCCTGCGTGCTGTCGCTGGTGTGGCTCCACGGCCCTTCCTCTAGGCTTTCAAGCCTTTGTACATATTCAGGTGTTTGACCTGGGAAGGGTGGGAACAGTTCAGCAGCAGCTGGCCTGGGGCTCAGTTCACCTTTATTCAGAGATGCCCCGGCACGGTCCCCCAGCTTTGCAATGAGGACGCTCCTTGCATGGGGTGTGGGTTGCTGGCTGTATGGGAGATGATTCCCCACCTCTGACCAATTTCAGAATTGTTTACCGCTGGAGCAAGTGCCCTGATAGGGTTTTCCTCTGTATAACTGGTGGGTTCAGGGTTTTTTTTCGTTTATGGTTCAAGTTAGATTTTATTCCTCTTTTATGTATTTATAGATATAAGCATGGAAATAATTCATTCCTATAAATACATCTGTGTGAAGGGAAGAACTTTTTTCTGTTTTATTTTTAAATTTTATATATTAAAATTTTGAAATTTAATTTTATTTACTTCTTTATACAGCGGGTTATTATTAGTTATGTATTTTATGCATATACATGTATACAGGTCAATCTCAAACTCCCAACTCATCCCACCACCACCACCCCATGGCTTCCCACACTTGGTGTCCATACGTTTGTTCTCTACCTATGTGTCTCTATTTCTTCCCTGCAAACCAGTTCATCTGTACCATTTTTTAGGTTCCACATATATGCATTAATATACAATATTTGTTTTCCTCTTTCTGACTTACTTCATTCTGTATGACAGTCTCTAGATCCATCGATGTCTCTACAAATGACCCAGTTTCATTCCTTTTTATGGCCGAGTAATATTCCATTTTATATATGTACCCCATCTTTATCCATTCATCTGTCTGTGGGCATTTAGGTTGCTTCCATTACCTGGCTATTGTAAATAGTGCTGCAATGAACCTTGTGGTGAATGTGCCTTTTTGATTTATGGTTGTCTCTGGGTATATGCCCAAAAGTGGGATTGCTGGGTCAGATGGTAATTCTATTTCTAGTTTTTTAAAGGAAACTCCATACTGTTCTCCATAGTGACTGTATCAAATTACATTCCCACCAATAGTGGAAGAGGGCTCCTTTTGTCCTCACCCTCCCCAGAATTTGTTGTTTGTAGATTTTCTGATGATGCCGATTCTAACAGGTGTGAGGTGATACCTCATTGTAGTTTTGATTTGCATTTCTCTAATAATTAGTGCTCTTGAGCAGCTTTTCATGTGCGTCTTGGCCATCTCTGTGTCTTCTTTGAAGAAACGTCTCTTTAGATCTTCTGCCCATTTTTGTATTGGGTTGTTTGTTTTCTTAATAAGCTGCATGAGCTGTTTATATATATTGGAGATTAAACCTTTGTCCATTGATTCGTTTGCAATTATTTTCGCCACTTCTGAGGGATGCCTTTTTCCATTCCCGTGTTTTTAACCAAAAAAGAAAGAAAGATAAAGAAGCAGAACTTTAATGTGCATAAAATATGCCTTTTGAAACGGTCGTTTTGAAATATGGACGTCCTTTAAATTTTTTGGTCGATATGTGACCCCAGGATTTGTTTTCAGGGCAGGTCTCATTTACAGGCCTGCAATGATTTTGAATATCAACTGACCATGAGCGCTGGGATTAAAGCTGCTGTTGTGTGAAACGGCCACAAGGTGGCAGCAGTTCTCTCTTTCATATCTGGTTACTAGGGCAACAGAGCCTCAATGGAAGTCGCCTTCTAGATTGGAATTTAGAATAGAATGTGACAGGAAAAAGCCCCTCAAGTTTGTCTCACTACTTCTTGTTCGTGTTTTTAATTTAATTTTTTATTTTTTATTATAGCAAGTTTGATTACAATGTTTGGCTTCTTGTAGGTATGGTAGATGTGGTTCTTTTACACATATACAGATGTCTGTTCTTCCTGGGATCCTTTTCCCATGTACGTTATGACAGAATGTTGTGTACTCCTCTCTTTGTATTCCGTAGCTCTTTGGTTATTATATATATCACCTGTGTTTGTATGTCTGTTAACCCCAATATCGTAATGAAACCAATCCTCACACCTTTCCATTGGTGAACCATAAGTTTGTTTAATGAATATGGGATTGCCCTTCTCCGTGGAAATATCTGCCCTGGTATCCATTTTTAGGTAACAACTATAAGTGATATGATACGATATGTGCCTTTCACTTTCTGACTTACTACATGTCACATGATTACCTCTAGACTCATCTACGGTGCTGCAAATGGCATTGTGTCCTTATTTTCCTTGGCTTCTATTCTGCCTTAGCGAGGTCCATTTTCAACAATGTGATTCCCTGAGGGTTGTGGATTAGCTGACCTGGGCAGCCTTACCGTGCCGGCCGGCCCTCCCCAGGTGTTCCTGGTTCAGGTCAATATAAACAGCACTCCAGGCAGCAATAGCCCCTGAAGCTGTGCCTGACTCCATATTCTCTTCCCCGTCAGCAGTCTCTGGGCTCTGCTGGTGGGAGCGTGTGAGGGGCCACGGCTTTGTGGGTGGCCCGGTGTGTGTGGGGCTCTGCTGGTCTTTGTGCAGGAGTTGCCAGGCTGCCACCTGTAAAGAAGAGGATGTGTCACCCATAAGTTCCACTGGAATTTCTCTCAGGGCTGAGGTAAGGAAGGAAAAAAAGGGGTGGGGTCCGGGACAGGAGGGGTATCTCAGGCAGGGAAATGGAAAGCTTCCAGAAGAGCGCCCGGTGTCAGGACCATCCTGCCTCGCCTGCAGGCACCAAGTTGGCCTGTGTGCTGTCGCTGGTGTGGCTCCACGGACCTTCCTCAAGGATTTCATGCCCTTGTACATATTCAGGTGTTTTACCTGGGAAGGGTGGGAACAGTTCAGCTGCAGCTGGCCTGGGGCTCAGCTCACCTTTATTCAGAGATGCCTCGGCACGGTCCCCCAGCTTTGCAATGAGGACGCTCCTTCCATGCGGGGTGGGTTGCTGGCTGTATGGGAGATGATTCCCCACCTCTGACCAATTTCAGAATTGTTTACCGCTGGAGCAAGTTCCCTGATAGGGCTTT
The DNA here is from genome assembly GCF_964165515.1 of Mesoplodon bidens. NCBI lineage: Eukaryota > Metazoa > Chordata > Mammalia > Artiodactyla > Ziphiidae > Mesoplodon > Mesoplodon bidens. The sequence goes on along the minus strand of NW_027672640.1, from coordinate 161,316 downwards.
CCTCTGTATAACTGGTAGGTTCAGGTTTTTTTTCGTTTATGGTTCAAGTTAGATTTTATACCTCTTTTATGTATTTATAGATATAAGCATGGAAATAATACATTCCTATAAATACATCATTGTGAAGGGAAGAACTTTTTCTCTTTTATTTTTAAATTTTATTTTTTAAAATTTTGAAATTTAGTTTTATTTTTTTATACAGCAGGTTATTATTAGTTATGTATTTTATGCATATGCATGTATGCAGGCCAATCCCAATTTCCAACTCATCCCACCTCTACCACCCCATGGCTTCCCACACTTGGTGTCCATACGTTTGTTCTCTACCTCTGTGTCTCTATTTCTTCCCTGCAAACCAGTTCATCTGTACCACTTTTTAGGTTCCACATATATGCATTAATATACAATATTTGTTTTCCTCTTTCTGACTTACTTCATTCTGTATGACAGTCTCTAGATCCATCGATGTCTCTACAAATGACCCAGTTTCATTCCTTTTTATGGCCGAGTAATATTCCATTTTATATATGTACCACATCTTTACCCATTCATCTGTTTGTGGGAATTTAGTTTGCTCCCTTACCTGGCTATTGTAAATAGTGCTGCAATGAACATTGTGGTGAATGTGCCTTTTTGATTTATGGTTTTCTCTGGGTATATGCCCAGAAGTGCGATTGCTGGATCAGATGGTAATTCTATTTCTAGTTTTTTTAAGGAAACTCCACACTGTTCTCCATAGTGACTGTATCAATTTACATTCCCACCAATAGTGGAAGAGGGCTCCTTTTGTCCACACCCTCCCCAGAATTTGTTGTTTGTAGGTTTTCTGATGATGCCGATTCTAACATGTGTGAGGTGATACCTCATTGTAGTTTTTTTTTTTTTTTTATTTTTTTATTTTTATGTGGTACGCGGGCCTCTCACTGTTGTGGCCTCTCCCGTTGCGAAGCACAGGCTCCGGACGCGCAGGCTCAGTGGCCATGGCTCACGGGCCCAGCTGCTCCGCGACATGTGGGATCTTCCCGGACCGGGGCACGAACCCATGTCCCCTGCATCGGCAGGCGGACTCTCAACCACTGCGCCACCAGGGAAGGCCCCTCATTGTAGTTTTGATTTGCATTTCTCTAATAATTAGTGATGTTGAGCCGCTTTTCATCTGCGTCTTGGCCATGTCTGTGTCTTCTTTGAAGGATCGTCTCATGACATCTTGTGACCATTTCTGTATTGGGAGGGTGGTTGGAGGGTAAGGCTATGTGCTCACGCACGTGTCAGTGCCAGCGTAAGGGCCAGGAGTAGGGTACTGCGTAGGGTAAGGTGTAGGTCTGGTGGTGCTTTCCGTTCCGGGCTAGGTTTAGGGTTTGGGAACAGCAAGGCTTAGGGCCCAGGTGAGGGTACGGAAACGTGGGATGGTCAGGCTACGTTCTTACGCATGGGTCAGTGCCAATGTACGGGCCAGGAATAGGCTAAGGCGTAGGCTAATGTGTAGGGCTGGTGGTGGGTTTCCGTTCCGTGCTAGGGTTAGGGTTAGGGAATGACAAGGCTTAGGGCACAGGTGAGGGTACGGAAACGTGGGAGGGTCCGGCTATGTGCTGACGCACGGGTCAGTGCCAGTGTAAGGGCCAGGAATAGGGAACGGCGTAGGGTAACGAGTAGGGCTGGTTGTGAGATACCGTTCCAGGCTAGGGTTAGGGTTAGGGAACGGCAAGGCTTAGGGCACAGGTGAACATAAGGTAACGTGGGAGGGTCAGGCTATGTGCTGACGCACGGGTCAGTGCCAGCGTACGGGCCAGGAGTAGGGTATGGCGTAGGGTAAGGTTTAGGGCTGGTGGTGGGTTTCCGTTCCGGGCTAGGGTTAGGGTGAGGGAACAGCAAGGCATAGGGAACAGGTGAACGTACGGAAACGTGGGAGTGGCAGGCTACGTGTTGACGCACGGGTCTGTGCCAGCGTACGGGCCAGGATTAGGGTACGTCGTAGCGTAAGGTTTAGGGCTCGTGGTGGGTTTCCGTTCCAGGCTAGGGTTAGGGTTAGGGAACGGCAAGGCTTAGGACACAGGTGAGGGTATGGAAACGTGGGAGAGGCAGGCTACGTGCTGACGCACAGTTCAGTGCCAGCGTAGGGGCCAGGAGTAGGGTACAGCGTAGGGTAAGGTTTAGGGCTGGTGGTGGGTTTATGTTCCGGGTTAGGGTTAGGGAACGGCAAGGCTTAGGGCACAGGTGAGGGTACGGAAACGTAGGAGTGGCAGGCTACGTGCTGACGCACGGGTCAGTGCCAGCGTACGGGGCAGGATTAGGGTACGGCGTAGGGTTAGGTGTAGGGTTAGGGTTAGGGAACGGCAAGGCTTAGGGCACAGGTGAGGGTACGGAAACGTGGGAGGGTCAGGCTACGTGATGACGCACGGGTCAGTGCCAGCGTATGGGCCAAGTGTAGGGTATGGCGTAGGGTTAGGTGTAGGGTTAGGGTTAGGGAACGGCAAGGCTTAGGGCACAGGTGAGGGTACGGAAACGTGGGAGGGTAAGGCTACATGCTGAAGAACGGGTCAGTGCCAGGGTGTGGACCAGGAGTAGGGTACGGCGTTGGGTATGGTGTAAGGGGGGTGGTGGGTGTCCATTCCGGTCTAGGGTTACGGTTAGGGAACGTTAAGGCTTAGGACACAGGTGAGGGTACGGAAACGTGGGAGGGTCAGGATACGTGCTGAAGAATGGGTCAGTGCCAGCGTACGGGCCAGGAGTAGGGTACGGCATAGCGTAATGTGTAGGGCTGGTTGTGGGTTTCCGTTTGGGGTTATGGTTAGGGTTATGGAATGGCAAGGCTTAGGACACAGGTGAGGGTACGGGAACGTGGGAAGGTCAGGCTACGTGCTGACGCACGGATCAGTGCCAGCATACGGGCCAGGATTAGGCTACGGCGTAGGGTAAGCTGTAGGGCTGGTGGTGGGTTTCTGTTCTGGGCTAGGGTTAGGGTTAGGGAAGGACAAGACTTAGGGCACAGTTGAGGGTACGGAAATGGTGGAGGGTCAGGCTATGTGCTGACGCACGGGTCAGTGCCAGCGTACAGGCCAGGAGTAGGCAACAACGTAGGGTAAGGTGTAGGGCTGGTGGTTGGTTTCCTTTCCGGGCTAGGGTTAGGGTTAGGGAATGTCAAGGCTTAGGGCACAGGTGAGGGTATGGGAACGTGGGAGGGTCATGCTACGTGCTGACACACGTGTCAGTGCCAGCGTATGGGCCAGTCGTAGGCTACGGCGTAGGGAAAGGTGTAGGGCTGGTGGTGGGCTTCCTTTCCGGGCTAGGGTTAGGGTTAGGGAACGGCAAGTCTTAGGGCACAGGTGCGGGTACGGAAACGTGGGAGAGTCAGGCTATGTGCTGACGCACGGGTCAGTGCCAGCGTACGGGCCAGGAGTAGTGTACGTCGTAGGCTAAGGTGTAGGGCTGGTGGTGGGTTTCCGTTCTGGTCTAGGGTTAGTGTTAGGGAACGGCAAGGTTTAGGGCACACGTGAGGGTATCGAAACGTGTTAGGCTCAGGGTACGTGTTGACGCACGGGTTAGTGTGAACGTACAGATGAGGATTATGGTGCGGCATAGGGTAAAGTGTATGGTTGGTGGTAGGTTTCCGTTTCAGGCTAGGGTTAGTGTTAGGGAACGGCAAGGTTTTGGGCACAGATGAGGGTATGGAAACGTGTTAGTGTCAGGGTACGTGTTGACATATGGATTAGCATTAGGGTACGGCTTAGGGTAAGGTGTAGGCTTGGTGGTAGGTTTCCATTGTGGTCTAGGGTTAGGGTTAGGGAATGGCAAGGTTTAGGTCACAGGTGAAGGTACGGAAACGTGTTAGGGTCAGGGTAAGTGTTGACGCATGTGTTAGTGTCAGCGTGCGGAGTAGGTTTATGGTCCTTCGTAGGTTAAGGTCTAGGGTTGGTGGTAGGTTTCCGTTCCAGGCTAAGGTTAGTGTTATGGAACGGCAAGGTTTAGGGCATAGGTGAGGGTACGGAAATGTTTTAGGGTCAGGGTACGTGTTGACGCTCGGATTATGATTAGGGTATGGCGTAGAGTAACGTGTAGGGTTGGTGGTAGGTTTCCGTTTTGGGCTAGGGTTAGGTTTAGGCAACGGCACGGTTTAGGGCACAGGTGAGGGAACGGAAAAGTGTTAGGGTCAGTGTACGTGTTGACGCACGGGTTAGTGTCAGTGTACGGATTAGGATTAGGGTACCGTGTAGGGTATGCTGTACGGTTTGTGGTAGTTTTCCATTCTGGGCTAGGGTTAGTGTTAGGGTACGGCAAGGTTTAGGCTACAGGTGACGGTACAGAAACGTGTTAGGGTCATGATACATGTTGATACATGGAATAGTGTCATCATACGCATTAGGATTAGGGTACGGCGTAGGGTAAGGTGTACGGAGGGCGGTAGGTTTCCATTCCGTTGTAGGGTTAGGGTTAGCGAATTGCAAGGTTTGGGGCACAGGTGATGGTACAGAAATGTGTTAGGTTCAGGGTACGTGTTGACTCACGGGTTAGTGTCAGCATACGCATGAGGATTAGGGTACCGCATAGAGTAAGGTGTAGGGTTGGTGGTACGTTTCCGTTCCAGTCTAGGGTTATGTTTAGGGACCGGCAAAGTTTAGGGCACAGGTGAGGGTACGAAACGTGTTAGGGTCAGGGTATGTGTTGATGCACAGGTTAGTGGCAGCATACGAATTAGGATTAGGGTACGGCGTAAGGTAAGGTGTAGGGTTGGTGGTAGGTTTCCCTTCCGGGCTAGGGTTTGGGTTAGGGAACGGCAAGGTTTATGGCAGAGGTGAGGGTATGGAAAAGTGTTAGGGTCAGGGTACGTGTTGATGTATGAATTAGGATTAGGGTACAGCTTAGGGTAAGGTGTAGGGCTGATGGTAGGTTTCCGTTCCGGGCTAAGGTTAAGGATAGGCAACGACAAGTTTTAGGGCACAGCTGAGGGTATGGAAACGTGTTAGGGTCAGGGTACGTGTTGACTCATCGTTTAATGCCAGCGTACGGATTAGGATTAGTGTACAGCATAGATAAGGTGTAGGGTTGGTGGTAGGATTCCGTTCTGGGCTATGGTTATGGTTAGGGAAAGTCAAGGTTTCTATTTCTAGTTCTTTTAAGGAAACTCCATACTGTTCTCCATAGAGATTGTATCAATTTACATTCCCACCATAGTGGAAGAGGGCTCCTTTTGTCCACACCCTCCCCAGAATTTGTTTGTAGATTTTCTGATGTTGCCGATTCTAACAGGTGTGAGGTGATATCTCATTGTAGTTTTGATTTGCATTTCTCTAATAAATAGTGCTCTTGAGCAGCTTTTCATGTGCGTCTTGGCCATCTCTGTGTCTTCTTTGAAGAAACGTCTCTTTAGATCTTCTGCCCATTTTTGTATTGGGTTGTTTGTTTTTTTAATAAGCTGCATGAGCTGTTTATATATATTGGAGATTAAACCTTTGTCCATTGATTCGCTTGCAACTATTTTCGCCCCTTCTGAGGGATGCCTTTTTCCATTCCCGTGTTTTTAACCAAAAAAGAAAGAAAGAAAAAGAAGCAGAACACTAATGTGCATAAAATATGCCTTTTGAAACGGTCGTTTAGAAATATGGACGTCCTTTAAATTTCTTGGTCGATATGTGACCCCAGGATTTGTTTTCAGGGCAGGTGTCATTTACAGGCCTGCAATGATTTTGAATATCAACTGACCATGAGTGCTGGGATTAAAGCTGCTGTTGTGTGAAACGGCCACAAGGTGGCAGCAGTTCTCCCTTACCAATTCTGGTTACTAGGGCAACAGCGCCTCAATGGAAGTCGTGTTCTAGAATGGAATTTAGAATGGAATGTGACAGGAGAAAGCCCCTCAAGTTTGTCTCCCTACTTCTTGTTCGTGTTTTTAATTTAATTTTTTATTTTTTATTACAGCAAGTTTGATTACAATGTTTGGCTTGTTGTAGGTGTGGAAGATGTGGTTCTTTTACACATATACAGATGTCTGTTTTTCCTGGGATCCTTTTCCCATGTACGTTATGACAGAATGTTGAGTAGTCTTTTGGTATTCCGTAGGTCTTTGGTGATTATATATGTCACCTGTGTTTGTATAAGTCTGTTAACCCCGATATCGTAATGAAACCAATCCTCACACCTTTCCATTGGTGAACCATAAGTTTGTTTAATGAATCTCTGATTGCCCTTCTCGGTGGAAATATCTGCCCTGGTATCCATTTTTAGGTAACACGTATAAGTGATATGATATGATATGTGTCTTTCACTTTCTGACTTACTACAAGTCACGTGATTACCTCTAGACTCATCTACGGTGGTGCAAATGGCATTGTGTTCTTTTTTTCCTTGGCTTCTCTTCTGCCTTAGCGAGGTCCGTTTTCAACAATGTGATTCCCTGAGTGTTGTGGATTAGCTGACCTGGACAGCCTTACCCTGCCGCCCGGCCCTCCCCAGGTGTGCCTGGTTGAGGTCAATATAAACAGCGCTCCAGGCAGCAATAGCCCCTGAAGCTGTTCCTGACTCCATATTCTCTGCCCCGTCAGCAGTCTCGGGGCTGTGCTGGTGGGAGGGAATGAGGTGCCACAGATTTGTAGGTGGCCCGGTGTGAGTGGGGTTCTCCTGGCCTTTCTGCAGTAGTTGCCAGGCTGCCTCCTGTAAAGAAGAGGATGTGTCACCTATACCTTCTGCTGGAATTTCTCTCCGGACAGAGGTGAGGAAGGAAAAAAGCAGTGGGGGCCGAGAAAGGTGGGGTATCTCAGGCAGGACAATTGAAAACTTCCGGAAGAGCGCCCGGGGCCAGGACCACCCTGGCTGTCCTGCAGGCACCATGTTGGCCTGCGTGCTGTCGCTGTTGTGGCTCCACGGCCCTTCCTCTAGTCTTTCAAGCCCTTGTACATATTCAGTTGTTTTACCTGGGAAGGGTGGGAACAGTTCAGCAACAGATGGCCTGCGGCTCAGCTCACCTTTTTTTAGAGATGCCTCGGCTGGGTCCCCGAACTTTGCAATGAGGACGCTCCTTGTGTGGGGTGTGGGTTGCTGGCTGTATGGGGATGATTCCCAACCTCTGACCAATTTCAGAATTGTTTGCCGCTGGAGCAAGTGCCCTGATAGGGTTTTCCTCTGTATAACTGGTGGGTTCACGTTTTTTTCCTTTTATGGTTCAAGTTAGATTTTATTCCTCTTTTATATATTTATAGATATAAGCATGGAAATAATTCATTCCTATAAATACATCTGTGTGAAGGGAAGAACTTTTTTCTGTTTTATATTTAAATTTTATTTTTTAAGATTTTGAAATTTAATTTTATTTACTTTTATATACAGCAGGTTATTATTATTTATGTATTTTATGCATATACATGTATACAGGTCAATCTCAAACTCCCAACTCATCCCACCACCACCACCCCATGGCTTCCCACACTTGGTGTCAATACGTTTGTTCTCTACCTCTGTGTCTCTATTTCTTCCCTGCAAACCAGTTCATCTGTACCATTTTTTAGGTTCCACATATATGCATTAATATACAATATTTGTTTTCCTCTTTCTGACCAACTTCATTCTGTATGACAGTCTCTAGATCCATCGATGTCTCTACAAAAGACCCAGTTTCATTCCTTTTTATGGTTGAGTAATATTCCATTTTATACATGTACCACATCTTTATCCATTCATCTGTGTGAGGGCATTTAGGTTGCTTCCATTACCTGGCCTTTGTAAATAGTGCTGCAATGAACATTGTGGTGAATGTGCCTTTTTGATTTATGGTTTTCTCTGGGTCTATTCCCAGAAGTGCGATTGCAGGATCAGATGGTAATTCTATTTCTAGTTTTTTTAAGGAAACTCCATAGTGTTCTCCATAGTGACTGTATCAATTTACATTCCCACCAATAGTGGAAGAGGGATCCTTTTGTCCACACCCTCCCCAGAATTTGTTGTTTGTAGATTTTCTGATGATGCCGATTCTAACAGGTGTGAGGTGATACCTCATTGTAGTTTCGATTTGCATTTGTCTAATAATTAGTGCTCTTGAGCAGCTTTCCATGTGCGTCTTGGCCATCTCTGTGTCGTCTTTGAAGAAACGTCTCTTTAGATCTACTGCCCATTTTTGTATTGGGTTTTTTGTTTTTTTTAATATTAAGCTGCATGAGCTGTTTATATATTGGAGATTAAACCTTTGTCCATTGATTCGTTTTCAACGATTTTTGCCCATTCTGAGGGATGCCTTTTTCCATTCCCGTTTTTTTAACAAAAAAGTAAAGAAACAAAAAGAAGAAGAACACTAATGTGCGTAAAATATGGCTTTTGAAACGGTCGTTTTGAAATATGGACGTCCTCTGAATTTTTTGGTCGATATGTGACCCTAGGATTTGTTTTCAGGGCAGGTGTCATTTACCGGCCTGCAATGATTTTGAATATCAACTGACCATTAGCGCTGGGATTAACGCTGCTGTTGTGTGAAACGGCCACAAGGTGGCAGCAGTTCTCCCTTACCAATTCTGGTTACTAGGTCAACAGAGCCTCAATGGAAGTCGTGTTCTAGATTGGAATTTAGAATGGAATGTGCCAGGAGAAAGCCCCTCAAGTTTGTCTCCCTACTTCTTGTTCGTGTTTTTAATTTAATTTTTATTTTTTATTACAGCAAGTTTGATTAAAATGTTTGGCTTGTTGGAGGTGAGGAAGATGTGGTTCTTTTACAAATATACAGATGTCTGTTTTTCCTGGGATCCTTTTCCCATGTACGTTATGACAGAATGTTGAGTAGTCTTTTGGTATTCCGTAGGTCTTTGGTGATTATATATGTCACCTGTGTTTGTATAAGTCTGTTAACCCCGATATCGTAATGAAACCAATGCTCACACCTTTCCATTGGTGAACCATAAGTTTTTTTAATGAATCTCTAATTGCTCTTCTCGGTGGAAATATCTGCCCTGGTATCCATTTTTAGGTAACACCTTTAAGTGATATGATATGATATGTGTCTTTCACTTTCTGACTTACTACATGTCACGTGATTACCTCTAGACTCATCTACGGTGCTGCAAAAGGCATTGTGTCCTTTTTTTCCTTGCCTTCTATTCTGACTTAGCGAGGTCCCTTTTCAACAATGTGATTCCCTGAGGGTTGTGGATTAGCTGACGTGGGCAGCCTTAACCTGCCGGCCGGCCCTCCCAAGGTGTGCCTGGTTGAGGTCAATATAAACAGCGCTCCATGCAGCAATAGCCCCTGAAGCTGTGCCTGCCTCCATATTCTCTGCCCCGTGAGCAGTCTCGGGGCTGTGCTGGTGGGAGGGAGTGAGGGGCCACAGCTTTGTTGGTGGCCCGGTGTGAGTGGGGTTCTGATGGCCTTTCTGCAGGAGATGCCAGGCTGCCTCCTGTAAAGAGGAGGATGTGTCACACATACCTTCCGCTGGAATTTCTCTCCGGACTGACGTGATGAAGGAAAAAAGCAGTGGGGCCCGGGACAGGGTGGGTATCTCAGGCAGGACAATGGAAAGCTTCTGGAAGAGCGCCCGTGGCCAGGACCACCCTGGCTGGCCTGCAGGCACCAAGTTGACCTGCGTGCTGTCGCTGGTGTGGCTCCATGGCCCTTCCTCTAGTCTTTCAAGCCCATGTACATATTCAGGTGTTTTACCTGGGAAGGGTGGGAACAGTTCAGCAGCAGCTGACCTGGGGCTCAGCTCACCTTTATTCAGAGATGCCTCGGCTCGGTCACCCAGCTTTGCAATGAGGACGCTCCTTGTGTGGGGTGTGTGTTGATGGATGTATGGGAGATGATTCCCCACCTCTGACCAATTTCAATATTGTTTACCGTTGGAACAAGTGCCCTGATAGGGTTTTCCTCTGTATAACTGGTGGGTTCAGGTTTTTCTTCTTTTATGGTTCACGTTAGCTTTTCTTCCTCTTTTATGTATTTATAGATATAAGCATGGAAATAATACTTTCCTATAAATACATCTGTGTGAAGGGAAGGACTTTTTTCTGAATTATTTTTAAATTTTATTTTTTAAAATTTTGAAATTTAATTTTATTTATTTTTTTATACAGCAGGTTATTATTAGTTATGTATTTTATGCATATACATGTATGCAGGTCAATCCCAATCTCCCAAGTCTTCCCACCACCACCACCCCATGGCTTTCCACACTTGGTGTCCATACGTTTGTTCTCTACATCTGTGTCTCTATTTCTTCCCTGCAAACCAGTTCCTCTGTAAAGTTTCGTAGGTTCCACATATATGCATTAATATACAATATTTGTTTTCCTCTTTCTGACTTACTTCATTCTGTATGACAGTCTCTAGATCCATCGATGTCTCTACAAATGACCCGGTTTCATTCCTTTTTATGGCTGTGTAATATTCCATTTTATACATGTACCACATCTTTATCCATTCATCTGTGTGTGGGCATTTAGGTTGCTTCCATTACCTGGACTTTGTAAATAGTGCTGCAATGAACATTGTGGTGAATGTGCCTTTCTGATTTATGGTTTTCTTTGGGTATATGAGCAGAAGTGGGATTGCTGGATCAGATGGTAATTCTATTTCTAGTTTTTTTAAGGAAACTCCATAGTGTTCTCCATAGTGAGTGTATCAATTTACATTCCCACCAATAGTGGAAGAGGGCTCCTTTTGTCCACACCCTCCCCAGAATTTGTTGTTTGTAGATTTTCTGATGATGCCGATTCTAACAGGTGTGAGGTGATACCTCATTGTAGTTTTGATTTGCATTTCTCTAATAATTAGTGCTCTTCAGCAGCTTTTCATGTGCGTCTTGGCCATCTCTGTGTCTTCTTTGAAGAAACGTCTCTTTAGATCTTCTGCCCATTTTTGTATTGGGTTGTTTGTTTTTTTAATAAGCTGCATGAGCTGTTTATATATATATTGGAGATTAAACCTTTGTCCATTGATTCGTTTGCAACAATATTCGCCCCTTCTGAGGGATGCCTTTTTCCATTCCCGTGTTTTTAACCAAAAAAGAAAGAAAGAAAAAGAAGCAGAACACTAATGTGCATAAAATATGCCTTTTGAAACGGTCGTTTTGAAATATGGACGTCCTTTGAATTTTTTGGTCGATATGTGACCCCAGGATTTGTTTTCTGGGCAGGTGTCCTTTACAGGCCTGCAATGATTTAGAACAACTGGCCATTAGCGCTGGGATTAAAACTGCTGTTCTGTGAAAGGGCCAAAAGTTGGCAGCAGTTCTCCCTTACCAAATCTGGTTACTAGGGCAACAGAGCCTCAATGGAAGTCGTGTTCTAGATTTGAATTAGAATGGAATGTGCCAGGAGAAAGCCCCTCAAGTTTGTCTCCCTACTTCTTGTTCGTGTTTTTAATTTAATTTTTTTTTTTTATTACAGCAAGTTTGATTACAATGTTTGGCTTGTTGTAGGTGTGGAAGATGTGGTTCTTTTACACATATACAGATGTCTGCTTTTCCTGGGATCATTTTCCCATGTACGTTATGACAGAATGTTGAGTAGTCTTTTGGTATTCCGTAGGTCTTTGGTGATTTTATATATCACCTGTGTTTGTATCTGTCTATTAACCCCGATATCGTAATGATACCAATCATCACACCTTTCCAATGGTGAACCATAAGTTTGTTTAATGAATCTCTGATTGCCCTTCTCCGTGGAAATATCTGCCCTGGTATCCATTTTTAGGTAACAGCTATAAGTGATATGATATGATATGTGTCTTTCACTTTCTGACTTACTACAAGTCACGTGATTACCTCTAGACTCATCTACGGTGCTGCAAATGGCACTGTGTCCTTATTTTCCTTGGCTTCTATTCTGTCTTAGCGAGGTCCTTTTCCAAAAATGTGATTCCCTGAGGGTTGTGGATTAGCTGACGTGGGCAGCCTTATCCTGCCGGCCGGCCGTCCCCAGGTGTGCCTGGTTGAGGTCAATATAAACAGCGCTCCAGGCAGCAATAGCCCCTGAAGCTTTGCCTGACTCCATATTCTCTGCATCGTCAGCAGTCTCTGGGCTGTGCTGGTGGGAGGGAGTGAGGGTTCACAGCTTTATTGGTGGCCCTGTGTGAGTGGGGTTCTGCTGGCCTTTCTGAAGGAGTTGCCACGCTGCCACCTGTAAAGAAGAGGATGTGTCACCCATACCTTCTGCTGGAATTTCTCTCCGGACAGAGGTGAGGAAGGAAAAAAGCAGTGGGGGCCGGAATAGGAGGGGTATCTCAGGCAGGGCAATGGAATGTCCTGAAGAGTACGCGGGGCCTGGACCACCCTGGCTGGCCTGCACGTGCCAAGTTGGCCTGGGTGTTGTCGTTGGTGTGGTTCCACGGCCCTTCCTCTAGGCTTTCAGGCCCTTGTACATGTTCAGGTGTTTTACCTGGGAAGGGTGGGAACATTTCAGTAGCAGCTGGCCTGGGGCTCAGCTCACGTTTACTCACAGATGCCTCGGCACTGTTCCCCAGCTTTGCTATGAGGACGCTCCTTGCGTGGGTGGTTGGTTGCTGGCTGTATGGGAGATGATTCCCCACCTCTGACCAATTTCAGAATTGTTTACTGCTGGAGCAAGTGCCCTGATAGGGTTTTCCTATTTATAACTGGAGGGTTCAGGTTTTTTTTTCTTTTATTGTTCAAGTTAGATTTTATTCCTCTTTTATGTATTTATAGATATAAGCATGGAAATAATCATTCCTGTAAATACATCTGTGTGAAGGGAAGAACTTTTTTCTGTTTTATTTTGAAATTTAATTTTTTAAAATTTTGAAATTTAATTTTATTTACTTTTTTATACAACAGGTTATTATTAGTTATGTATTTTATGCTTATACATGTATACAGGTCAATCCCAATCTCCCAACTCATCCCACCACCACCACCCCATGGCTTCCCACACTTGGTGTCCATACGTTTGTTCTCTACCTCTGTGTCTCTCTTTCTGCCCTGCAAACCAGTTCATCTGTACCATTTTTTAGGTTCCACATATATGCATTAATAAACAATATTTGTTTTCCACTTTCTGACATACTTCATTCTGTATGACAGTATCTAGATCAATCGATGTCTCTACAAATGACCCAGTTTCATTCCTTTGTATGGCTGAGTAATATTCCATTTTATATATGTACCACATCTTTATCCATTCATCTGTTTGTGGGCATTTAGTTTGATTCCCTTACCTGGCTAATGTAAATAGTGCTGCAATGAACATTGTGGTGAATGTGCCTTTTTGATTTATGGTTTTCTCTGGGTATATGCCCAGATGTGGGATTGCTGGATCAGATGGTAATTCTATTTTTGTTTTTTTATGGAAACTCCATAGTGTTCTCAATAGTGACTGTATCAATTTACATTCCCACCAATAGTGGAAGAGGGCTCCTTTTGTCCACACCCTCCCCAGAATTTGTTGTTTGTCGATTTTCTGATGATGCCAATGCTAACAGGTGTGAGGTGATACCTCATTGTAGTTTTGATTTGCATTTCTCTAATAATTAGTGCTGTTGAGCAGCTTTTAATATGCGTCTTTGCCATCTCTGTGTCTTCTTTGAAGAAACGTCTCTTGAGATCTTCTGCCCATTTCAGTATTGGGTGTGTCATGGGAGGGACAGGCTACGAGCTGACACACGTGTCAGTGCCAGCGTAAGGGCCAGGAGTAGGGTACAGCGTAGGGTAAGGTGTAGGTCTGGTGGTGGGTTTCCGTTCCGGACTAGGTTTAGAGATTGGGAACGGCAAGGCTTAGGGAACAGGTGAGGGTACGGAAACTTGGGAGGCTCAGGCTACGTTCTTATGCACGGGTCAGTGCCAATGTACGGGCCAGGATTAGGCTACGGTGTAGGCTAATGTGTAGGGCTGGTGGTGGGTTTCCGTTCTGTGCTAGGGATAGGGTTAGGGAATGACAAGGCTTAGGGCACAGGTGAGGGTATGGAAACGTGGGAGGGTCAGGCTATGTGCTGATGCACGGGTCAGTGCCAGCGTACGGCCAGGAATAGGTTACGGCGTAGGGTAAGGAGTAGAGCTGGTTGTGAGATACCGTTCAGGGCTACAGTTAGGGTTAGGGAACGGCAAGGCTTATGGCACAGGTGAACGTTCGGAAACGTGGGAGGGTCAGGTTACGTGGTGTCGCACGGTTCAGTGCCAGCGTACGGGCCAGGACTAGGGTACGGCATAGGGTAAGGTGTAGGGCTGGAGGTGGGTTTCCATTCCGGGCTAGTGTTAGGGTTAGGGAACGGCAAAGCTTAGGGCACAGATGAGGCTTCCGAAACGTAGTAGAGGCAGGCTACATGTTGACGCACGGGTCAGTGCCAGCGTTCGGGCCAGGAGTAGGTTACGGCGTAGGGTAAGGTTTAGGGCTGTTGGTGGGTTTCCGTGCCGGGCAAGGGTTAGGGGTAGGGAACCGCAAGACTTAGGGCACAGGTGAGGTTACGTAAACGTGGGAGGGTCAGACTACGTGCTGACGCACGGGTAAATGACAGCGTACGCCCAGGTGTAGGCTTCGGCGTAGGGTATGTTGTAGGCCCGGTGGTGGGTTTCCGTTCCGGGCTAGGGTTAGGGTTAGGGAATGGCAAGTCTTAGGGCACAGGTGAGGGTACGGAAACGTGGGACTGGCAGGCTACATGCTGAAGCACGTGTCAGTGCCAGCGTACGGTCCAGGAGTAGGGTACGGCGTAGGGTAATGTGTAGGGTTAGGGTTAGGGAACGGCAAGGCTTAGGGCACAGGTGAGGGTATAGAAACGTGGGAGGGTCATGATAGGTGGTGAAGAATGGGTCAGTGCCAGCGTACGGGCCAGGAGTAGGGTACGGCCTAGGGTAAGGTGTAGGGCTGGTGGTGGGTTTCCGTTCCAGGCTAGTGTTAGGGTTAGGGAATGGCAAAGCTTAGGTCACAGGTGAGGGTTTGGAAACGTGGGAGAGGCAGGCTACGTGTTGACGCACGGGTAAGTGCCAGCGTTCGGTCCAGGAGTAGGTTACGGCGTTGTGTAAGGTGTAGGGCTGGTGGTGGGTTTCTGTTCCGGGCTAGTGTTAGGGATAGGGAACGTCAAGTCTTAGGGCACAGGTGAGGGTACGGAAACGTTGGAGTGGCAGGCTACGTGCTGACGCACGGGTCAGTGCCAGCGTACGGTCCAGGAATAGTGTACGGCATAAGGTAAGGTGTAGGGCTGGTGGTGGGTTTCCGTTCTGGGCTAGGGTTAGGGTTAGGGAACGGCAAGGCTTAGGGCACAGGTGTGGTACGGAAACGTGGGAGGGTCAGGCTACGTGCTGACGCACGTGTCAGTGCCAGCGTACGGGGCAGGGTACGTGTACGGCATTGGGTAAGGTTTAGGGCTGGTTGTGGGGTCCCATTCCGGGCTAGGGTTAGGGTTAGGGAACGGCAAGGCTTAGGGCACAGGTGAGGTTACAGAAACCTGGGAGGGTCAGACTACGTGCTGACGCACGGGTCAATGACAGCATACGCCCAGGTGTAGGCTTCGGCGTAGGGTAAGGTTTAGGCCCGGTGGTGGGTTTCCGTTCCGGGCTAGGTTTAGGGTTAGCGAACGGCAAGGCTTAGGGCACAGGTGAGGGTACGGAAAAGTCGGAGGGTGAGGCTACGTGCTCACGCACGTGTCAGTGTCAGCTTCCGGGCAGGAGTAGGCTTCGACGTAGGGTAAAGTTTAGGGCTGCTGGTGGGTCTCCGTTCCTGGCTAGGGTTAGTGTTAGGGAACGTGTAGGCTTAGGGCACAGGTGAGGGTACGGAAACGTGGGAGGGTCAGGCTCCATGCTGACGCATGGGTCAGTTCCAGCATACGGGCCAGGAGTACTGTACGGCGTAGGGTAAGGTGTAGGGCTGGTGGTGGGTTTCCGTTTCGGGCTAGGGTTAGGGTTAGGGAACGGCAAGGCTAAGGGCACAGGTGAGGGTACGGAAACGTGGGAGTGGTAGGCTATGTGCTGACGCACGGGTCAGTGCCAGCGTACGGGCCAGGAGTAGGCTATGGCGTTGGGTATGGTGTAGGCCTGGTGGCGGGTTACCTTTCCGGGCTAGGGTTAGGGTGAGAGAACGAAAAGCCTTAGGGCACAGGTGTGGGTACGGAAACGTGGGAGTGTCAGGCTATGTGCTGATGCACGTGTCAGTGCCAGCGTATGGGCCAAGAGTAGGCTACGGTGTAGAGTAAGGTGTAGGGCTGGTGGTGGCTTTCCTTTCGGGGTTACGGTTATGGAACGGCAAGGCTTAGGACACAGGTGAGGGTACGGAAACTTGGGAGGGTAAGGCTACGTGCTGACGCAAGTATTAGTGCCAGCGAATGGGCCAGGCGTAGGCTACGGTGTAGGGTAAGGTGTAGGGCTGGTGGTGGGTTTCTGTTCTGGGCTAGGGTTAGGGTTAGGGAACGACATGCCTTAGGGAACAGGTGATGATACGGAAACGGGGGAGTGTCAGGCTATGTGCTGACGCACGGGTCAGTGCCAGCTTACAGGCCAGGAGTAGGCAACAGCGTAGGTTAAGGTGTAGGGCTGGTGGTTGGTTTCCATTCCGGGCTAGTGTTAGGGTTAGGGAATGGCAAGGCTTAGGGCACAGGTGAGGGTATGGAAACGTGGGAAGGTCATGCTATGTGCTGACACACGGGTTAGTGCCAGCGTACAGGCCAGGAGTAGGCTACGGCGTAGGGTAAGGTGTAGGGCTGGTGGTGGGTTTCCGTTCCGGGCTAGTGTTAGGGATAGGGAACGGCAAGTCTTAGGGAACAGGTGAGGGTACGGAAACGTGGGAGAGTCAGGCTTTGTGCTGACGCACGGGTCAGTGCCAGCGTACGGGCCAGGAGTAGTGTACGGCGTAGGGTAAGGTGTAGGGTTGGTGGCGGGTTTCAGTTCTGGGCTAGGGTTAGGGTTAGGGAACGGCAAGGTTTAGGGCACACGTGAGGGTTTGGAAACGTGTTAGGCTCAGGGTACGTGCGTCTTGGCCATCTCTGTGTCTTCTTTGAAGAAACGTCTCTTTAGATCTTCTGCCCATTTTTGTATTGGGTTGTTTGTTTTCTTAATAAGCTGCATGAGCTGTTTATATATATTGGAGATTAAACCTTTGTCCATTGATTCGTTTGCAACTATTTTCGCCCCTTCTGAGGGATGCCTTTT
The DNA here is from genome assembly GCF_964165515.1 of Mesoplodon bidens. Classification (NCBI taxonomy): domain Eukaryota; kingdom Metazoa; phylum Chordata; class Mammalia; order Artiodactyla; family Ziphiidae; genus Mesoplodon; species Mesoplodon bidens. Next base: position 144,260 of record NW_027672640.1, on the reverse strand, counting down.
TCCATTCCCGTGTTTTTAACCAAAAAAGAAAGAAAGAAAAAGAAGCAGAACACTAATGTGCATAAAATATGCCTTTTGAAACGGTCGTTTTGAAATATGGACGTCCTTTAAATTTTTTGGTCGATATGTGGCCCCAGGATTTGTTTTCAGGGCAGGTGTCATTTACAGGCCTGCAATGATTTTGAATATCAACTGACCATTAGCCCTGGGATTAAAGCTGCTGTTGTGTGAAACGGCCACTAGCTGGCAGCAGTTCTCCCTTAACACATCTGGTTACTAGGGCAACAGAGCCTCAATGGACGTTGTGTTCTAGATTGGAATTTAGAATGGAATGTGCCAGGAGAAAGCCCCTCAAGTTTGACTCCCTACTTCTTGTTCGTATTTTTAATTTAATTTTTTTATTTTTTATTATAGCAAGTTTGATTACAATGTTTGGCTTGTTGTAGGTGTGGAAGATGTGGTTCTTTTACACATATACAGATGTCTGTTCTTCCTGGGATCCTTTTCCCATGTACGTTATGACAGAATGTTGAGTAGTCTTCTCTTGGTATTCCGTAGGTCTTTGGTGATTATATATGTCACCTCTGTTTGTATATGTCTGTTAACCCCGATATCGTAATGAAACCAATCCTCACACCTTTCCATTGGTGAACCATAAGTTTGTTGAACGAATCTATGATTGCACTTCTCAGTGGAAATGACTGCCCTGGTTTCTATTTTAGGTAACACCTATAAGTGATATGAAATGATATGTGTCTTTCACTTTCTGACTTACTCCAAGTCACGTGATTACCTCTAGACTCATCTATGGTGCTGCAAATGGCATTGTGTCCTTATTTTCCTTGGCTTCTATTCTGCCTTAGCGAGGTCCATTTTCAACAATGTGATTCCCTGAGGGTTGTGGATTAGCTGACCTGGGCAGCCTTACCCTGCCGGCCGGCCCTCCCCAGGTCTGCCTGGTTGAGGTCAATATAAACAGCGCTCCAGGCAGCAATAGCCCCTGAAGCTGTGCCTGACTCCATATTCTCTGCCCCGTCAGCAGTCTCGGGGCTGTGCTGGTGGGAGGGAGTGAGGGGCCACAGCTTTGTTGGTGGCCCGGTGTGAGTGGGGTTCTTCTGGCCTTTCTGCAGGAGTTGCCAGGCTGCCACCTGTAAAGAAGAGGATGTGTCACCCATACCTTCCGCTGGAATTTCTCTCCGGACAGAGGTGAGGAAGGAAAAAAGCAGTGGGGGCCGGGAAAATAGGGGTTTCTCAGGCAGGACAATGGAAAGCTTCCGGAAGAGCGCCCGGCGCCAGGATCACCCTGGCTGGCCTGCAGTCACCAAGTTGGCCTGCGTGCTGTCGCTGGTGTGGCTCCACGGCCCTTCCTCTAGGCTTTCAAGCCTTTGTACATATTCAGGTGTTTTACCTGGGAAGGGTGGGAACAGTTCAGCAGCAGCTGGCCTGGGGCTCAGCTCACCTGTATTCAGAGATGCCTCGGCACGGTTCCCCAGCTTTGCAATGAGGACGCTCCTTGCATGGGGGGTGGGTTGCTGGCTGTATGGGAGATGATTCCCCACCTCTGACCAATTTCAGATTTGTTTACCGCTGGAGCAAGTGCCCTGATAGGGTTTTCCTCTGTAAAACTGGTGGGTTCAGGGTTTTTTTTCGTTTATGGTTCAAGTTAGATTTTATTCCTCTTTTATGTATTTATTGATATAAGCATGGAAATAATTCATTCCTATAAATACATCTGTGTGAAGGGAAGAACTTTTTTCTGTTTTATTTTTAAATTTTATATTTTAAAATTTTGAAATTTAATTTTATTTACTTTTTTATACAGCGGGTTATTATTAGTTATGTATTTTATGCATATACATGTATACAGGTCAATCGCAAACTCCCAACTCATCCCACCACCACCACCCCATGGCTTCCCACACTTGGTGTCCATACGTTTGTTCTCTACCTCTGTGTCTCTATTTCTTCCCTGCAAACCAGTTCATCTGTACCATTTTTTAGGTTCCACATATATGCATTAATATACAATATTTGTTTTCCTCTTTCTGACTTACTTCATTCTGTATGACAGTCTCTAGATCCATCGATGTCTCTACAAATGACCCAGTTTCATTCCTTTTTATGGCCGAGTAATATTCCATTTTATATATGTACCCCATCTTTATCCATTCATCTGTCTGTGGGCATTTAGGTTGCTTCCATTACCTGGCTATTGTAAATAGTGCTGCAATGAATCTTGTGGTGAATGTGCCTTTTTGATTTATGGTTGTCTCTGGGTATATGCCCAAAAGTGGGATTGCTGGGTCAGATGGTAATTCTATTTCTAGTTTTTTAAAGGAAACTCCATACTGTTCTCCATAGTGACTGTATCAATTTACATTCCCACCAATAGTGGAAGAGGGCTCCTTTTGTCCACACCCTCCCCAGAATTTGTTGTTTGTAGATTTTCTGATGATGCCGATTCTAACAGGTGTGAGGTGATACCTCATTGTAGTTTTGATTTGCATTTCTCTAATAATTAGTGCTCTTGAGCAGCTTTTCATGTGCGTCTTGGCCATCTCTGTGTCTTCTTTGAAGAAACGTCTCTTTAGATCTTCTGCCCATTTTTGTATTGGGTTGTTTGTTTTCTTAATAAGCTGCATGAGCTGTTTATATATATTGGAGATTAAACCTTTGTCCATTGATTCGTTTGCAACTATTTTCGCCCCTTCTGAGGGATGCCTTTTTCCATTCCCGTGTTTTTAACCAAAAAAGAAAGAAAGAAAAAGAAGCAGAACACTAATGTGCATAAAATATGCCTTTTGAAACGGTCGTTTTGAAATATGGACGTCCTTTAAACTTTTTGGTCGATATGTGGCCCCAGGATTTGTTTTCAGGGCAGGTGTCATTTACAGGCCTGCAATGATTTTGAATATCAACTGACCATTAGCCCTGGGATTAAAGCTGCTGTTGTGTGAAACGGCCACTAGCTGGCAGCAGTTCTCCCTTAACACATCTGGTTACTAGGGCAACAGAGCCTCAATGGACGTCGTGTTCTAGATTGGAATTTAGAATGGAATGTGCCAGGAGAAAGCCCCTCAAGTTTGACTCCCTACTTCTTGTTCGTATTTTTAATTTAATTTTTTTATTTTTTATTATAGCAAGTTTGATTACAATGTTTGGCTTGTTGTAGGTGTGGAAGATGTGGTTCTTTTACACATATACAGATGTCTGTTCTTCCTGGGATCCTTTTCCCATGTACGTTATGACAGAATGTTGAGTAGTCTTCTCTTGGTATTCCGTAGGTCTTTGGTGATTATATATGTCACCTCTGTTTGTATATGTCTGTTAACCCCGATATCATAATGAAACCAATCCTCACACCTTTCCATTGGTGAACCATAAGTTTGTTTAATGAATCTATGATTGCACTTCTCAGTGGAAATGACTGCCCTGGTTTCTATTTTAGGTAACACCTATAATGATATGAAATGATATGTGTCTTTCACTTTCTGACTTACTCCAAGTCACGTGATTACATCTAGACTCATCTACGGTGCTGCAAATGGCATTGTGTCCTTATTTTCCTTGGCTTCTATTCTGCCTTAGCGAGGTCCATTTTCAACAATGTGATTCCCTGAGGGTTGTGGATTAGCTGACCTGGGCAGCCGTACCCTGCCGGCCGGCCCTCCCCAGGTCTGCCTGGTTGAGGTCAATATAAACAGCGCTCCAGGCAGCAATAGCCCCTGAAGCTGTTCCTGACTCCATATTCTCTGCCCCGTCAGCAGTCTCGGCGCTGTGCTGGTGGGAGGGAGTGAGGGGCCACAGCTTTGTTGGTGGCCCTGTGTGAGTGGGGTTCTGCTGGCCATTCTGCAGGAGTTGCCAGGCTGCCACCTGTAAAGAAGAGAATGTGTCACCCATACCTTCCGTTGGAATTTCTCTCCGGACAGAGGTGAGGAAGGAAAAAAGCAGTGGGGGCCGGGACAAGAGGGGTATCTCAGGCAGGACAATGGAAAGCTTCCGGAAGAGCGCCCGGGGCCAGGATCACCCTGGCTGTCCTGCAGTCACCAAGTTGGCCTGCGTGCTGTCGCTGGTGTGGCTCCACGGCCCTTCCTCTAGGCTTTCAAGCCTTTGTACATATTCAGGTGTTTTACCTGGGAAGGGTGGGAACAGTTCAGCAGCAGCTGGCCTGGGGCTCAGCTCACCTTTATTCAGAGATGCATAGGCACGGTCCCCCAGCTTTGTAATGAGGACGCTCCTTGCATGGGGGGTGGGTTGCTGGCTGTATGGGAGATGATTCCCCACCTCTGACCAATTTCAGAATTGTTTACCGCTGGAGCAAGTGCCCTGATAGTGTTTTCCTCTGTATAACTGGTGGGTTCAGGTTTTTTTTTCGTTTATGGTTCAAGTTAGATTTTATTCCTCTTTTATGTATTTATAGATATAAGCATGGAAATAATTCATTCCTATAAATACAACTGTGTGAAGGGAAGGACTTTTTTCTGTTTTATTTTTAAATTTTAAATTTTAAAATTTTGAAATTTAATTTTATTTACTTTTTTATACAGTGGCTGATTATTAGTTATGTATTTTATGCATATACATGTATACAGGTCAATCTCAAACTCCCAACTCATCCCACCACCACCACCCCATGGCTTCCCACACTTGGTGTCCATACGTTTGTTCTCTACCTCTGTGTCTCTATTTCTTCCCTGCAAACCAGTTCATCTGTACCATTTTTTAGGTTCCACATATATGCATTAATATACAATATTTGTTTTTCTCTTTCTGACTTACTTCATTCTGTATGACAGTCTCTAGATCCATCGATGTCTCTACAAATGACCCAGTTTCATTCCTTTATATGGCCGAGTAATATTCCATTTTATATATGTACCCCATCTTTATCCATTCATCTGTCTGTGGGCATTTATGTGGCTTCCATTTCCCGGCTATTGTAAATAGTGCTGCAAAGAACATTGTGGTGAATGTGCCTTTTTGATTTATGGTTGTCTCTGGGTATATGCCCAAAAGTGGGATTGCTGGAGCAGATGGTAATTCTATTTCTAGTTTTTTAAAGGAAACTCCATACTGTTCTCCATAGTTACTATATCAATTTACATTCCACACCCTCCGAAGAATTTGTTGTCTGTATTTTTTCTGATGATGCCGATTCTAACCTGTGTGAGGTGATACCTCATTGTAGTTTTGATTTGCATTTCTCTAATAATTAGTGCTCTTGAGCAGCTTTTCATGTGCGGCTTGGCCATCTCTGTGCCTTCTTTGAAGAAACGTCTCTTTAGAACTTCTGCCCATTTTTGTATTGGGTTGTTTGTTTTCTTAATAAGCTGCATGAGCTGTTTATGTATATTGGAGATTAAACCTTTGTCCATTGATTCGTTTGCAACTATTTTCGCCCCTTCTGAGGGATGCCTTTATCCATTCCCAAGTTTTCAACCAAAAAAGAAAGAAAGAAAAAGAAGCAGAACACTAATGTGCATAAAATATGCCTTTTGAAACGGTCGTTTTGAAATATGGACGTCCTTTAAATTTTTTGGTCGATATGTGGCCCCAGGATTTGTTTTCAGGGCAGGTGTCATTTACAGTCCTGCAATGATTTTGAATATCAACTGACCATTAGCACTGGGATTAAATCTGCTGTTGTGTGAAATGGCCACTAGGTGGCAGCAGTTCTCCCTTAACACATCTGGTTACTAGGGCAACAGAGCCTCAATGGAAGTCATGTTCTAGATTGGAATTTAGAATGGAATGTGCCAGGAGAAAGCCCCTCAAGTTTGACTCCCTATTTCTTGTTCGTATTTTTAATTTAATTTTTTTATTTTTTATTATAGCAAGTTTGATTACAATGTTTGGCTTGTTGTAGGTGTGGAAGATGTGGTTCTTTTACACATATACAGATGTCTGTTCTTCCTGGGATCCTTTTCCCATGTACGTTATGACAGCATGTTGAGTAGTCTTCTCTTGGTATTCCGTAGGTCTTTGGTGATTATATATGTCACCTCTGTTTGTATATGTCTGTTAACCCCGATATCGTAATGAAACCAATCCTCACACCTTTCCATTGGTGAACCATAAGTTTGTTTAATGAATCTATGATTGCACTTCTCAGTGGAAATGACTGCCCTGGTTTCTATTTTAGGTAACACCTATAAGTGATATGAAATGATATGTGTCTTTCACTTTCTGACTTACTACAAGTCACGTGATTACCTCTAGACTCATCTACGGTGCTGCAAATGGCATTGTGTCCTTATTTTCCTTGGCGTCTATTCTGCCTTAGCGAGGTCCATTTTCAACAATGTGATGCCCTGAGGGTTGTGGATTAGCTGACCTGGGCAGCCTTACCCTGCCGGCCGGCCCTCCCCAGGTCTGCCTGGTTGAGGTCAATATAAACAGCGCTCCAGGCAGCAATAGCCCCTGAAGCTGTGCCTGACTCCATATTCTCTGCCCCGTCAGCAGTCTCGGGGCTGTGCTGGTGGGAGGGAGTGAGGGGCCACAGCTTTGTTGGTGGCCCGGTGTGAGTGGGGTTCTGCTGGCCTTTCTGCAGGAGTTGCCAGGCTGCCACCTGTAAAGAAGAGGATGTGTCACCCATACCTTCCGCTGGAATTTCTCTCCGGACAGAGGTGAGGAAGGAAAAAAGCAGTGGGGGCCGGGACAAGAGGGGTATCTCAGGCAGGACAATGGAAAGCTTCCAGAAGAGCGCCCGGGGCCAGGATCACCCTGGCTGGCCTGCAGTCACCAAGTTGGCCTGCGTGCTGTCGCTGGTGTGGCTCCACGGCCCTTCCTCTAGGCTTTCAAGCCTTTGTACATATTCAGGTGTTTTACCTGGGAAGGGTGGGAACAGTTCAGCAGCAGCTGGCCTGGGGCTCAGCTCACCTTTATTCAGAGATGCCTCGGCACGGTCCCCCAGCTTTGCAATGAGGACGCTCCTTGCATGGGGGGTGGGTTGCTGGCTGTATGGGAGATGATTCCCCACCTCTGACCAATTTCAGAATTGTTTACCGCTGGAGCAAGTGCCCTGATAGGGTTTTCCTCTGTATAACTGGTGGGTTCAGGGTTTTTTTTCGTTTATGGTTCAAGTTAGATTTTATTCCTCTTTTATGTATTTATAGATATAAGCATGGAAATAATTCATTCCTATAAATACATCTGTGTGAAGGGAAGAACTTTTTTCTGTTTTATTTTTAAATTTTATATTTTAAAATTTTGAAATTTAATTTTATTTACTTTTTTATACAGCGGCTTATTATTAGTTATGTATTTTATGCATATACATGTATACAGGTCAATCTCAAACTCCCAACTCATCCCACCACCACCACCCCATGGCTTCCCACACTTGGTTTCCATACGTTTGTTCTCTACCTCTGTGTCTCTCTTTCTGCCCTGCAAACCAGTTCATCTGTACCATTTTTTAGGTTCCACATATATGCATTAATAAACAATATTTGTTTTCCACTTTCTGACATACTTCATTCTGTATGACAGTATCTAGATCAATCGATGTCTCTACAAATGACCCAGTTTCATTCCTTTTTATGGCTGAGTAATATTCCATTTTATATATGTACCACATCTTTATCCATTCATCTGTTTGTGGGCATTTAGTTTGATTCCCTTACCTGGCTAATGTAAATAGTGCTGCAATGAACATTGTGGTGAATGTGCCTTTTTGATTTATGGTTTTCTCTGGGTATATGCCCAGAAGTGAGATTGCTTGATCAGATGGTAATTCTATTTCTAGTTTTTTTAAGGAAACTCCATAGTGTTCTCAATAGTGACTGTATCAATTTACATTCCCACCAATAGTGGAAGAGGGCTCCTTTTGTCCACACCCTCCCCAGAATTTGTTGTTTGTCGATTTTCTGATGATGCCAATGCTAACAGGTGTGAGGTGATACCTCATTGTAGTTTTGATTTGCATTTCTCTAATAATTAGTGCTGTTGAGCAGCTTTTCATATGCATCTTGGCCATCTCTGTGTCTTCTTTGAAGAAACGTCTCTTGAGATCTTCTGCCCATTTCAGTATTGGGTGTGTCATGGGAGGGACAGGCTACGAGCTGACGCACGTGTCAGTGCCAGCGTAAGGGCCAGGAGTAGGGTACAGCGTAGGGTAAGGTGTAGGTCTGGTGGTGGGTTTCCGTTCCGGACTAGGTTTAGGGATTGGGAACGGCAAGGCTTAGGGAACAGGTGAGGGTACGGAAACTTGGGAGGCTCATGCTACGTTCTTATGCACGGGTCAGTGCCAATGTACGGGCCTGGATTAGGCTACGGTGTAGGCTAATGTGTAGGGCTGGTGGTGGGTTTCCGTTCTGTGCTAGGGTTAGGGTTAGGGAATGACAAGGCTTAGGGCACAGGTGAGGGTATGGAAACGTGGGAGGGTCAGGCTATGTGCTGACGCACGGGTCAGTGCCAGCGTACGGCCAGGAATAGGGTACGGCATAGGGTAAGGTGTAGGGCTGGAGGTGGGTTTCCATTCCGGGCTAGTGTTAGGGTTAGGGAACGGCAAAGCTTAGGGCACAGGTGAGGGTTCCGAAACGTAGTAGAGGCAGGCTACATGTTGACGCACGGGTCAGTGCCAGCGTTCGGGCCAGGAGTAGGTTATGGCGTAGGGTAAGGTTTAGGGCTGTTGGTGGGTTTCCGTGCCGGGCAAGGGTTAGGGGTAGGGAACCGCAAGACTTAGGGCACAGGTGAGGTTACGTAAACGTGGGACGGCCAGACTACGTGCTGACGCACGGGTAAATGACAGCGTACGCCCAGGTGTAGGCTTCGGCGTAGGGTAAGTTGTAGGCCCGGTGGTGGGTTTCCGTTCCGGGCTAGGATTAGGGTTAGGGAATGGCAAGTCTTAGGGCACAGGTGAGGGTACGGAAACGTGGGAGTGGCAGGCTACATGCTGAAGCACGTGTCAGTGCCAGCGTACGGTCCAGGAGTAGGGTACGGCGTAGGGTAATGTGTAGGGTTAGGGTTAGGGAACGGCAAGGCTTAGGGCACAGGTGAGGGTATAGAAACGTGGGAGGGTCATGATAGGTGCTGAAGAATGGGTCAGTGCCAGCGTACGGGCCAGGAGTAGGGTACGGCCTAGGGTAAGGTGTAGGGCTGGTGGTGGGTTTCCGTTCCGGGCTAGTGTTAGGGTTAGGGAATGGCAAAGCTTAGGGCACAGGTGAGGGTTTGGAAACGTGGGAGAGGCAGGCTACGTGTTGACGCACGGGTAAGTGCCAGCGTTCGGTCCAGGAGTAGGTTACGGCGTTGTGTAAGGTGTAGGGCTGGTGGTGGGTTTCTGTTCGGGGCTAGTGTTAGGGATAGGGAACGGCAAGTCTTAGGGCACAGGTGAGGGTACGGAAACGTTGGAGTGGCAGGCTACGTGCTGACGCACGGGTCAGTGCCAGCGTACGGTCCAGGAATAGTGTACGGCATAAGGTACGGTGTAGGGCTGGTGGTGGGTTTCCGTTCTGGGCTAGGGTTAGGGTTAGGGAACGGCAAGGCTTAGGGCACAGGTGTGGTACGTAAACGTGGGAGGGTCAGGCTACATGCTGACGCACGTGTCAGTGCCAGCGTACGGGTCAGGGTACGGGTACGGCATTGGGTAAGGTGTAGGGCTGGTTGTGGGGTCCCATTCCGGGCTAGGGTTAGGGTTAGGGAACGGCAAGGCTTAGGGCACAGGTGAGAGTACGGAAACGTGGGAGGTCAGGCTACATGCTGAAGCATGGGTCAGTTCCAGCGTACGGGCCAGGAGTAGTGTACGGCGTAGGGTAAGGTGTAGGTCTGGTCCTGGGTTTCCGTTTCGGGCTAGGGTTAGGGTTAGGGAATGGCAAGGCTAAGGGCACAGGTGAGGGTACGGAAACGTGGGAGTGGTAGGCTATGTGCTGACGCACGGGTAAGTGCCAGCGTATGGGCCAGGAGTAGGCTATGGCGCTGGGTATGGTGTAGGCCTGGTGGTGGGTTTCCTTTCCGGGCTAGGGTTAGGGTGAGAGAAGGACAAGCCTTAGGGCACAGGTGTGGGTACGGAAACGTGGGAGTGTCAGGCTATGTGCTGACGCACAGGTCAGTGCCAGCGTACAGGCAAGGAGTAGGCAACGGCATAGGGTAAGGTTTAGGGCTGGTGGTGGTTTTCCATTCCGGGCTGGTGTTAGGGTTAGGGAACGGCAAGGCTTAGGGCACAGGTGAGGGTACGGAAACGTGGGAGGGTCAGGCTACATGTGAAGCACGGGTCAGTGCCAGGGTGTGGACCAGGAGTATGGTATGGTGTAGGGCTGGTGGAGGGTTTCCTTTTCGGGCTAGGGTTAGTGTTAGGGAAGGGCAAGGCTTAGGGAATAGGTGAGGGTAAGGAAATGTGGGAGGGTCAGGCTACATGCTGACGCATGGGTTAGTGCCAGCGTACGGGCAAGAAGTAGGGTACGGCGTAGGGTAAGGTTTAGGGCTGGTGGTGGATTTCTGTTCAGGGCTAGGGTTAGGGTTAGGGAACGGCAAGGCTTAGGTCACAGGTGAGGGTTCAGAAACGTGGGAGGGTCAGGCTACGTGCTGATGCACGGGTCAGTGCGAGCGTACGGGCCAGGAGTCGGGTACGGCGTAGGGTAAGGTGTCGGGCTGGTTGTGGTTTCCCATTACGGGCTAGGGTTAGGGTTAGGGAACGGCAAGGCTTAGGGCACAGGTGAGGGTACGGAAACATGGTAGGGTCAGGCTACATGCTAACGCACGTGTCAGTGCCAGCGTACAGTCCAGGAATAGTGTACGGCGTAGGGTAAGGTGTAGTGCTGGTGGTGGGTTTCCATTCCGGACTAGGGTTAGAGTTAGGGAACGGCAAGGCTTAGGGCACAGTTGAGGGTACGGAAACGTGGGAGAGGCAGGCTACTTGCTGACTGACGTGTCAGTGCCAGCGTACGGGCCAGGAGTAGGATACGGCGTAGGGTAAGGTGTAGGGCTGGTGGTGGGTTACCGTTCCGGGCTAGTGATAGGTTTAGGGAATGACAAGGCTTAGGGTTCAGGTGAAGTTACGGAAACGTGGGTGGGTCAGGCTACGTGCTGACGCACAGGTCAGTGCCAGCGTACGGGCCAGGAGTAGGCTACGGTGTAGGGTAAGGTGTAGGGCTGGTGGTGGGTTTCTGTTCTGGGCTAGGGTTAGGGTGAGGGAACGACAAGCGTTAGGTCACAGGTGAGGGTACGGAAACGGGGGAGGTTCAGGCTATGTGCTGACGCACGGGTCAGCTCCAGCGTACGGGCCAGGTGTTGGCTACTGCGTAGGCTAAGGTGTAGGGCTGGTGGTGGGTTTCTGTTCCGGGCTAGGGTTAGGGTTAGGGAACGGCAAGGTTTAGGGCACAGGAGAGGGTTCGGAAACGTGGGAGGGTCTGGCTACGTGCTGACGCACGGGTCAGTGCCAGTGTACGGGCCTGGAGTACTGTACGGCGTAGGGTAAGGTGTAGGGCTTGTGGTGGGTTTCCGTTCTGGGCTAGGGATAGGGTTAGGGAACGGTAAGGCTTAGGGCACAGGTGAGGGTACGGAAACGTGTGAGAGGCAGGCTACGTGCTGACACACAGGTCAGTGCCACCGTACGGGACAGGAGTTGGGTACGGCGTAGGGTATGGTGTAGGTGTGGTCGTGGGTTTCCATTCCGGTCTAGGGTTAGGGGTAGGGAACCGCAAGGCTTAGGGCACAGGTGAGGTTACAGAAACCTGGGAGGGTCAGACTACGTGCTGACGCACGGGTCAATGACAGCCTACGCCCAGGTGTAGGCTTCGGCGTAGGGTAAGGTTTAGGCCCGGTGGTGGGTTTCCGTTCCGGGCTAGGGTTAGGGTTAGCGAACGGCAAGGCTTAGGGCACAGGTGAGGGTACGGAAAAGTCGGAGGGTGAGGCTACGTGCTCACGCACGTGTCAGTGTCAGCTTCCGGGCAGGAGTAGGCTTCGACGTAGGGTAAAGTTTAGGGCTGCTGGTGGGTCTCCGTTCCTGGCTAGGGTTAGTGTTAGGGAACGTGTAGGCTTAGGGCACAGGTGAGGGTACGGAAACGTGGGAGGGTCAGGCTCCATGCTGACGCATGGGTCAGTTCCAGCATACGGGCCAGGAGTAGTGTACGGCGTAGGGTAAGGTGTAGGGCTGGTGGTGGGTTTCCGTTTCGGGCTAGGGTTAGGGTTAGGGAATGGCAAGGCTAAGGGCACAGGTGAGGGTACGGAAACGTGGGAGTGGTAGGCTATGTGCTGACGCACGGGTCAGTGCCAGCGTACGGGCAAGGACTAGGGTACGGCATAGGGTAATGTGTAGGGCTGGTCCTGGGTTTCCGTTCCGGGCTAGGGTTAGGGTTAGGGAATGGCAAGGCTTAGGGCACAGGTGAGGGTACGGAAACGTGGGAGTGGTAGGCTATGTGCTGATGCACGGGTCAGTGCCAGCGTACGGGCCAGGAGTAGGCTATGGCGTTGGGTATGGTGTAGGCCTGGTGGCGGGTTTCCTTTCCGGGCTAGGGTTAGGGTGAGAGAACAACAAGCCTTAGGGCACAGGTGTGGGTACGGAAACGTGGGAGTGTCAGGCTATGTGCTGACGCACGGGTCAGTGCCAGCGTATGGGCCAAGAGTAGGCTACGGTGTAGAGTAAGGTGTAGGGCTGGTGGTGGCTTTCCTTTCGGGGTTACGGTTATGGAACGGCAAGGCTTAGGACACAGGTGAGGGTACGGAAACGTGGGAGGGTAAGGCTACGTGCTGACGCAAGTATTAGTGCCAGCGAATGGGCCAGGCGTAGGCTACGGTGTAGGGTAAGGTGTAGGGCTGGTGGTGGGTTTCTGTTCTGGGCTAGGGTTAGGGTTATGGAACGACATGCCTTAAGGAACAGGTGATGGTACGGAAACGGGGGAGGGTCAGGCTATGTGCTGACGCACGGGTCAGTGCCAGCTTACAGGCCAGGAGTAGGCAACAGCGTAGGTTAAGGTGTAGGGCTGGTGGTTGGTTTCCTTTCCGGGCTAGTGTTAGGGTTAGGGAATGGCAAGGCTTAGGGCACAGGTGAGGGTATGGAAACGTGGGAAGGTCATGCTATGTGCTGACACACGGGTTAGTGCCAGCGTACGGGCCAGGAGTAGGCTACGGCGTAGGGTAAGGTGTAGGGCTGGTGGTGGGTTTCCGTTCCGGGCTAGTGTTAGGGATAGGGAACGGCAAGTCTTAGGGAACAGGTGAGGGTACGGAAACGTGGGAGAGTCAGGCTTTGTGCTGACGCACGGGTCAGTGCCAGCGTACGGGCCAGGAGTAGTGTACGGCGTAGAGTAAGGTGTAGGGTTGGTGGTGGGTTTCCGTTCTGGGCTAGGTTTAGGGTTAGGGAACGGCAAGGTTTAGGGCACACGTGAGGGTATGGAAACGTGTTAGGCTCAGGGTACGTGCGTCTTGGCCATCTCTGTGTCTTCTTTGAAGAAACGTCTCTTTAGATCTTCTGCCCAATTTGGTATTGGATTGTTTGTTTTTTTTAATATTAAGCTGCATGAGCTGTTTATATTTATTGGAGATTAAACCTTTTCCATTGATTCGTTTGCAACTATTTTCGCCCATTCTGAGGGATGCCTTTTTCATTCCCGTCTTTTTAACCAAAAAAGAAAGAAAGACAAAGATGCAGAACACTAATGTGCATAAAATATGCTTTTTGAAACGGTCGTTTTGAAATATGGACGTCCTTTGAATTTTTTGGTCGATATGTGACCCCAGGATTTGTTTTCAGGGCAGGTGTCATCTACAGGCCTGCAATGATTTTGAATATCAACTGACCATTAGCGCTGGGATTAAAGCTGCTGTTGTGTGAAACGGCCACAAGGTGGCAGCAGTTCTCCCTTACCAAATCTTGTTACTAGGGCATCAGAGCCTCAATGGAAGTCCTGTTCTAGATTGGAATTTAGAATGGAATGTGCCAGGAGAAAGCCCCTCAAGTTTGTCTCCCTACTTCTTGTTCGTGTTTTTAATTTAAATTTTTATTTTTTATTACAGCAAGTTTGATTACAATGTTTGGCTTGTTATAGGTGTCGAAGATGTGGTTCTTTTACACATATACAGATTTCTGTTCTTGCTGGGATCCTTTTCCCAGGTACGTTATGACAGAATGTTGAGTAGTCTTCTGTTGGTATTCCGTAGGTCTTTGGTGATTATATACGTCTACTGTGTTTGTATATATCTGTTAACCCCGATATCGTAATGAAACCAATCCTCACACCTTTCCATTGGTGAACCATAAGTTTGTTTAATGAATCTCTGATTGCCCTTCTCCGTGGAAATATCTGCCCTGGTATCCATTTTTAGGTAACACCTATAAGAGATATGAAATGATATGTGTCTTTCACTTTCTGACTTACTACAAGTCACGTGATTACCTCTAGACTCATCTACGGTGCTGCAAATGGCATTGTGTCCTTATTTTCCTTGGCTTCTATTCAGCCTTAGCGAGGTCCATTTTCAACAATGTGATTCCCTGAGGGTTGTGGATTAGCTGACCTGGGCAGCCTTACCCAGCCGGCCGGCCCTCCCCAGGTCTGCCTGGTTGAGGTCAATATAAACAGCGCTCCAGGCAGCAATAGCCCCTGAAGCTGTGCCTGACTCCATATTCTCTGCCCCGTCAGCAGTCTCGGGGCTGTGCTGGTGGGAGGGAGTGAGGGGCCACAGCTTTGTTGGTGGCACGGTGTGAGTGGGGTTCTGCTGGCCTTTCTGCAGGAGTTGCCAGGCTGCCACCTGTAAAGAAGAGGATGTGTCACCCATACCTTCCGCTGGAATTTCTCTCCGCACAGAGGTGAGGAAGGAAAAAAGCAGTGGGGGCCGGGACAAGAGGGGTATCTCAGGCAGGACAATGGAAAGCTTCCGGAAGAGCGCCCGGGGCCAGGATCACCCTGGCTGGCCTGCAGTCACCAAGTTGGCCTGCGTGCTGTCGCTGGTGTGGCTCCACGGCCCTTCCTCTAGGCTTTCAAGCCTTTGTACATATTCAGGTGTTTTACCTGGGAAGGGTGGGAACAGTTCAGCAGCAGCTGGCCTGGGGCTCAGCTCACCTGTATTCAGAGATGCCTCGGCACGGTCCCCCAGCTTTGCAATGAGGACGCTCCTTGCATGGGGGGTGGGTTGCTGGCTGTATGGGAGATGATTCCCCACCTCTGACCAATTTCAGAATTGTTTACCGCTGGAGCAAGTGCCCTGATAGGGTTTTCCTCTGTAAAACTGGTGGGTTCAGGGTTTTTTTTCGTTTATGGTTCAAGTTAGATTTTATTCCTCTTTTATGTATTTATAGATATAAGCATGGAAATAATTCATTCCTATAAATACATCTGTGTGAAGGGAAGAACTTTTTTCTGTTTTATTTTTAAATTTTATATTTTAAAATTTTGAAATTTAATTTTATTTACTTTTTAATACAGCGTGTTATTATTAGTTATGTATTTTATGCATATACATGTATACAGGTCAATCGCAAACTCCCAACTCATCCCACCACCACCACCCCAGGGCTTCCCACACTTGGTGTCCATACGTTTGTTCTCTACCTCTGTGTCTCTATTTCTTCCCTGCAAACCTGTTCATCTGTACCATTTTTTAGGTTCCACATATATGCATTAATATACAATATTTGTTTTCCTCTTTCTGACTTACTTCATTCTGTATGACAGTCTCTAGATCCATCGATGTCTCTACAAATGACCCAGTTTCATTCCTTTTTATGGCCGAGTAATATTCCATTTTATATATGTACCCCATCTTTATCCATTCATCTGTCTGTGGGCATTTAGGTTGCTTCCATTACCTGGCTATTGTAAATAGTGCTGCAATGAACCTTGTGGTGAATGTGCCTTTTTCATTTATGGTTGTCTCTGGGTATATGCCCAAAAGTGGGATTGCTGGGTCAGATGGTAATTCTATTTCTAGTTTTTTAAAGGAAACTCCATACTGTTCTCCATAGTGACTGTATCAATTTACATTCCCACCAATAGTGGAAGAGGGCTCCTTTTGTCCACACCCTCCCCAGAATTTGTTGTCTGTAGATTTTCTGATGATGCCGATTCTAACAGGTGTGAGGTGATACCTCTTTGTAGTTTTGATTTGCATTTCTCTAATAATTAGTGCTCTTGAGCAGCTTTTCATGTGCGTCTTGGCCATCTCTGTGTCTTCTTTGAAGAAACGTCTCTTTAGATCTTCTGCCCATATTTGTATTGGGTTGTTTGTTTTCTTAATAAGCTGCATGAGCTGTTTATTTATATTGGAGATTAAACCTTTGTCCATTGATTCGTTTGCAACTATTTTCGCCCCTTCTGAGGGATGCCTTTTTCCATTCCCGTGTTTTTAACCAAAAAAGAAAGAAAGAAAAAGAAGCAGAACACTAATGTGCATAAAATATGCCTTTTGAAACGGTCGTTTTGAAATATGGACGTCCTTTAAATTTTTTGGTCGATATGTGGCCCCAGGATTTGTTTTCAGGGCAGGTGTCATTTACAGGCCTGCAATGATTTTGAATATCAACTGACCATTAGCCCTGGGATTAAAGCTGCTGTTGTGTGAAACGGCCACTAGCTGGCAGCAGTTCTCCCTTAACACATCTGGTTACTAGGGCAACAGAGCCTCAATGGACGTCGTGTTCTAGATTAGAATTTAGAATGGAATGTGCCAGGAGAAAGCCCCTCAAGTTTGACTCCCTACTTCTTGTTCGTATTTTTAAATTAATTTTTTTATTTTTTATTATAGCAAGTTTGATTACAATGTTTGGCTTGTTGTAGGTGTGGAAGATGTGGTTCTTTTACACATATACAGATGTCTGTTCTTCCTGGGATCCTTTTCCCATGTACGTTATGACAGAATGTTGAGTAGTCTTCTCTTGGTATTCCGTAGGTCTTTTGTGATTATATATGTCACCTCTGTTTGTATATGTCTGTTAACCCCGATATTGTAATGAAACCAATCCTCACACCTTTCCATTGGTGAACCATAAGTTTGTTGAATGAATCTATGATTGCACTTCTCAGTGGAAATGACTGCCCTGGTTTCTATTTTAGGTAACACCTATAAGTGATGTGAAATGATATGTGTCTTTCACTTTCTGACTTACTCCAAGTCACGTGATTACCTCTAGACTCATCTACGGTGCTGCAAATGGCATTGTGTCCTTATTTTGCTTGGCTTCTATTCTGCCTTAGCGAGGTCCATTTTCAACAATGTGATTCCCTGAGGGTTGTGGATTAGCTGACCTGGGCAGCCTTACCCAGCCGGCCGGCCCTCCCCAGGTCTGCCTGGTTGAGGTCAATATAAACAGCGCTCCAGGCAGCAATAGCCCCTGAAGCTGTGCCTGACTCCATATTCTCTGCCCCGTCAGCAGTCTCGGGGCTGTGCTGGTGGGAGGGAGTGAGGGGCCACAGCTTTGTTGGTGGCCCTGTGTGAGTGGGGTTCTGCTGGCCTTTCTGCAGGAGTTGCCAGGCTGCCACCTGTAAAGAAGAGGATGTGTCACCCATACCTTCCGCTGGAATTTCTCTCCGGACAGAGGTGAGGAAGGAAAAAAGCAGTGGGGACCGGGATAAGAGGGGTATCTCAGGCAGGACAATGGAAAGCTTCCGGAAGAGCGCCCGGGGCCAGGATCAACCTGGCTGGCCTGCAGTCACCAAGTTGGCCTGCGTGCTGTCGCTGGTGTGGCTCCACGGCCCTTCCTCTAGGCTTTCAAGCCTTTGTACATATTCAGGTGTTTTACCTGGGAAGGGTGGGAACAGTTCAGCAGCAGCTGGCCTGGGGCTCAGCTCACCTGTATTCAGAGATGCCTCGGCACGGTCCCCCAGCTTTGCAATGAGGACGCTCCTTGCATGGGGGGTGGGTTGCTGGCTGTATGGGAGATGATTCCCCACCTCTGACCAATTTCAGAATTGTTTACCGCTGGAGCAAGTGCCCTGATAGGGTTTTCCTCGGTAAAACTGGTGGGTTCAGGGTTTTTTTTCGTTTATGGTTCAAGTTAGATTTTATTCCTCTTTTATGTATTTATAGATATAAGCATGGAAATAATTCATTCCTATAAATACATCTGTGTGAAGGGAAGAACTTTTTTCTGTTTTATTTTTAAATTTTATATTTTAAAATTTTGAAATATAATTTTATTTACTTTTTTATACAGCGGGTTATTATTAGTTATGTATTTTATGCATATACATGTATACAGGTCAATCGCAAACTCCCAACTCATCGCACCACCACCACCCCAGGGCTTCACACACTTGGTGTCCATACGTTTGTTCTCTACCTCTGTGTCTCTATTTCTTCCCTGCAAACCAGTTCATCTGTACCATTTTTTAGGTTCCACATATATGCATTAATATACAATATTTGTTTTCCTCTTTCTGTCTTACTTCATTCTGTATGACAGTCTCTAGATCCATCGATGTCTCTACAAATGACCCAGTTTCATTCCTTTTTATGGCCGAGTAATATTCCATTTTATATATGTACCCCATCTTTATCCATTCATCTGTCTGTGGGCATTTAGGTTGCTTCCGTTACCTGGCTATTGTAAATAGTGCTGCAATGAACCTTGTGGTGAATGTGCCTTTTTGATTTATGGTTGTCTCTGGGTATATGCCCAAAAGTGGGATTGCTGGGTCAGATGGTAATTCTATTTCTAGTTTTTTAAAGGAATCTCCATACTGTTCTCCATAGTGACTGTATCAATTTACATTCCCACCAATAGTGGAAGAGGGCTCCTTTTGTCCACACCCTCCCCAGAATTTGTTGTTTGTAGATTTTCTGATGATGCCGATTCTAACAGGTGTGAGGTGATACCTCATGGTAGTTTTGATTTGCATTTCTCTAATAATTAGTGCTCTTGAGCAGCTTTTCATGTGCGTCTTGGCCATCTCTGTGTCTTCTTTGAAGAAACGTCTCTTTAGATCTTCTGCCCATTTTTGTATTGGGTTGTTTGTTTTCTTAATAAGCTGCATGAGCTGTTTATATATATTGGAGATTAAACCTTTGTCCATTGATTCGTTTGCAACTATTTTCGCCCCTTCTGAGGGATGCCTTTTTCCATTCCCGTGTTTTTAACCAAAAAAGAAAGAAAGAAAAAGAAGCAGAACACTAATGTGCATAAAATATGCCTTTTGAAACGGTCGTTTTGAAATATGGACGTCCTTTAAATTTTTTGGTCGATATGTGGCCCCAGGATTTGTTTTCAGGGCAGGTGTCATTTACAGGCCTGCAATGATTTTGAATATCAACTGACCATTAGCCCTGGGATTAAAGCTGCTGTTGTGTGAAACGGCCACTAGCTGGCAGCAGTTCTCCCTTAACACATCTGGTTACTAGGGCAACAGAGCCTCAATGGACGTCGTGTTCTAGATTGGAATTTAGAATGGAATGTGCCAGGAGAAAGCCCCTCAAGTTTGTCTCCTTACTTCTTGTTCGTGTTTTTAATTTAAATTTTTATTTTTTATTACAGCAAGTTTGATTACAATGTTTGGCTTGTTATAGGTGTCGAAGATGTGGTTCTTTTACACATATACAGATTTCTGTTCTTGCTGGGATCCTTTTCCCAGGTACGTTATGACAGAATGTTGAGTAGTCTTCTGTTGGTATTCCGTAGGTCTTTGGTGATTATATACGTCTACTGTGTTTGTATATATCTGTTAACCCCGATATCGTAATGAAACCAATCCTCACACCTTTCCATTGGTGAACCATAAGTTTGTTTAATGAATCTCTGATTGCCCTTCTCCGTGGAAATATCTGCCCTGGTATCCATTTTTAGGTAACACCTATAAGAGATATGAAATGATATGTGTCTTTCACTTTCTGACTTACTACAAGTCACGTGATTACCTCTAGACTCATCTACGGTGCTGCAAATGGCATTGTGTCCTTATTTTCCTTGGCTTCTATTCAGCCTTAGCGAGGTCCATTTTCAACAATGTGATTCCCTGAGGGTTGTGGATTAGCTGACCTGGGCAGCCTTACCCAGCCGGCCGGCCCTCCCCAGGTCTGCCTGGTTGAGGTCAATATAAACAGCGCTCCAGGCAGCAATAGCCCCTGAAGCTGTGCCTGACTCCATATTCTCTGCCCCGTCAGCAGTCTCGGGGCTGTGCTGGTGGGAGGGAGTGAGGGGCCACAGCTTTGTTGGTGGCACGGTGTGAGTGGGGTTCTGCTGGCCTTTCTGCAGGAGTTGCCAGGCTGCCACCTGTAAAGAAGAGGATGTGTCACCCATACCTTCCGCTGGAATTTCTCTCCGCACAGAGGTGAGGAAGGAAAAAAGCAGTGGGGGCCGGGACAAGAGGGGTATCTCAGGCAGGACAATGGAAAGCTTCCGGAAGAGCGCCCGGGGCCAGGATCACCCTGGCTGGCCTGCAGTCACCAAGTTGGCCTGCGTGCTGTCGCTGGTGTGGCTCCACGGCCCTTCCTCTAGGCTTTCAAGCCTTTGTACATATTCAGGTGTTTTACCTGGGAAGGGTGGGAACAGTTCAGCAGCAGCTGGCCTGGGGCTCAGCTCACCTGTATTCAGAGATGCCTCGGCACGGTCCCCCAGCTTTGCAATGAGGACGCTCCTTGCATGGGGGGTGGGTTGCTGGCTGTATGGGAGATGATTCCCCACCTCTGACCAATTTCAGAATTGTTTACCGCTGGAGCAAGTGCCCTGATAGGGTTTTCCTCTGTAAAACTGGTGGGTTCAGGGTTTTTTTTCGTTTATGGTTCAAGTTAGATTTTATTCCTCTTTTATGTATTTATAGATATAAGCATGGAAATAATTCATTCCTATAAATACATCTGTGTGAAGGGAAGAACTTTTTTCTGTTTTATTTTTAAATTTTATATTTTAAAATTTTGAAATTTAATTTTATTTACTTTTTAATACAGCGTGTTATTATTAGTTATGTATTTTATGCATATACATGTATACAGGTCAATCGCAAACTCCCAACTCATCCCACCACCACCACCCCAGGGCTTCCCACACTTGGTGTCCATACGTTTGTTCTCTACCTCTGTGTCTCTATTTCTTCCCTGCAAACCTGTTCATCTGTACCATTTTTTAGGTTCCACATATATGCATTAATATACAATATTTGTTTTCCTCTTTCTGACTTACTTCATTCTGTATGACAGTCTCTAGATCCATCGATGTCTCTACAAATGACCCAGTTTCATTCCTTTTTATGGCCGAGTAATATTCCATTTTATATATGTACCCCATCTTTATCCATTCATCTGTCTGTGGGCATTTAGGTTGCTTCCATTACCTGGCTATTGTAAATAGTGCTGCAATGAACCTTGTGGTGAATGTGCCTTTTTCATTTATGGTTGTCTCTGGGTATATGCCCAAAAGTGGGATTGCTGGGTCAGATGGTAATTCTATTTCTAGTTTTTTAAAGGAAACTCCATACTGTTCTCCATAGTGACTGTATCAATTTACATTCCCACCAATAGTGGAAGAGGGCTCCTTTTGTCCACACCCTCCCCAGAATTTGTTGTCTGTAGATTTTCTGATGATGCCGATTCTAACAGGTGTGAGGTGATACCTCTTTGTAGTTTTGATTTGCATTTCTCTAATAATTAGTGCTCTTGAGCAGCTTTTCATGTGCGTCTTGGCCATCTCTGTGTCTTCTTTGAAGAAACGTCTCTTTAGATCTTCTGCCCATATTTGTATTGGGTTGTTTGTTTTCTTAATAAGCTGCATGAGCTGTTTATTTATATTGGAGATTAAACCTTTGTCCATTGATTCGTTTGCAACTATTTTCGCCCCTTCTGAGGGATGCCTTTTTCCATTCCCGTGTTTCTAACCAAAAAAGAAAGAAAGAAAAAGAAGCAGAACACTAATGTGCATAAAATATGCCTTTTGAAACGGTCGTTTTGAAATATGGACGTCCTTTAAATTTTTTGGTCGATATGTGGCCCCAGGATTTGTTTTCAGGGCAGGTGTCATTTACAGGCCTGCAATGATTTTGAATATCAACTGACCATTAGCCCTGGGATTAAAGCTGCTGTTGTGTGAAACGGCCACTAGCTGGCAGCAGTTCTCCCTTAACACATCTGGTTACTAGGGCAACAGAGCCTCAATGGACGTCGTGTTCTAGATTAGAATTTAGAATGGAATGTGCCAGGAGAAAGCCCCTCAAGTTTGACTCCCTACTTCTTGTTCGTATTTTTAAATTAATTTTTTTATTTTTTATTATAGCAAGTTTGATTACAATGTTTGGCTTGTTGTAGGTGTGGAAGATGTGGTTCTTTTACACATATACAGATGTCTGTTCTTCCTGGGATCCTTTTCCCATGTACGTTATGACAGAATGTTGAGTAGTCTTCTCTTGGTATTCCGTAGGTCTTTTGTGATTATATATGTCACCTCTGTTTGTATATGTCTGTTAACCCCGATATTGTAATGAAACCAATCCTCACACCTTTCCATTGGTGAACCATAAGTTTGTTGAATGAATCTATGATTGCACTTCTCAGTGGAAATGACTGCCCTGGTTTCTATTTTAGGTAACACCTATAAGTGATGTGAAATGATATGTGTCTTTCACTTTCTGACTTACTCCAAGTCACGTGATTACCTCTAGACTCATCTACGGTGCTGCAAATGGCATTGTGTCCTTATTTTGCTTGGCTTCTATTCTGCCTTAGCGAGGTCCATTTTCAACAATGTGATTCCCTGAGGGTTGTGGATTAGCTGACCTGGGCAGCCTTACCCAGCCGGCCGGCCCTCCCCAGGTCTGCCTGGTTGAGGTCAATATAAACAGCGCTCCAGGCAGCAATAGCCCCTGAAGCTGTGCCTGACTCCATATTCTCTGCCCCGTCAGCAGTCTCGGGGCTGTGCTGGTGGGAGGGAGTGAGGGGCCACAGCTTTGTTGGTGGCCCTGTGTGAGTGGGGTTCTGCTGGCCTTTCTGCAGGAGTTGCCAGGCTGCCACCTGTAAAGAAGAGGATGTGTCACCCATACCTTCCGCTGGAATTTCTCTCCGCACAGAGGTGAGGAAGGAAAAAAGCAGTGGGGGCCGGGATAAGAGGGGTATCTCAGGCAGGACAATGGAAAGCTTCCGGAAGAGCGCCCGGGGCCAGGATCACCCTGGCTGGCCTGCAGTCACCAAGTTGGCCTGCGTGCTGTCGCTGGTGTGGCTCCACGGCCCTTCCTCTAGGCTTTCAAGCCTTTGTACATATTCAGGTGTTTTACCTGGGAAGGGTGGGAACAGTTCAGCAGCAGCTGGCCTGGGGCTCAGCTCACCTGTATTCAGAGATGCCTCGGCACGGTCCCCCAGCTTTGCAATGAGGACGCTCCTTGCATGGGGGGTGGGTTGCTGGCTGTATGGGAGATGATTCCCCACCTCTGACCAATTTCAGAATTGTTTACCGCTGGAGCAAGTGCCCTGATAGTGTTTTCCTCTGTAAAACTGGTGGGTTCAGGGTTTTTTTTCGTTTATGGTTCAAGTTAGATTTTATTCCTCTTTTATGTATTTATAGATATAAGCATGGAAATAATTCATTCCTATAAATACATCTGTGTGAAGGGAAGAACTTTTTTCTGTTTTATTTTTAAATTTTATATTTTAAAATTTTGAAATATAATTTTATTTACGTTTTTATACAGCGGGTTATTATTAGTTATGTATTTTATGCATATACATGTATACAGGTCAATCGCAAACTCCCAACTCATCGCACCACCACCACCCCAGGGCTTCACACACTTGGTGTCCATACGTTTGTTCTCTACCTCTGTGTCTCTATTTCTTCCCTGCAAACCAGTTCATCTGTACCATTTTTTAGGTTCCACATATATGCATTAATATACAATATTTGTTTTCCTCTTTCTGACTTACTTCATTCTGTATGACAGTCTCTAGATCCATCGATGTCTCTACAAATGACCCAGTTTCATTCCTTTTTATGGCCGAGTAATATTCCATTTTATATATGTACCCCATCTTTATCCATTCATCTGTCTGTGGGCATTTAGGTTGCTTCCATTACCTGGCTATTGTAAATAGTGCTGCAATGAACCTTGTGGTGAATGTGCCTTTTTGATTTATGGTTGTCTCTGGGTATATGCCCAACAGTGGGATTGCTGGGTCAGATGGTAATTCTATTTCTAGTTTTTTAAAGGAAACTCCATACTGTTCTCCATAGTGACTGTATCAATTTACATTCCCACCAATAGTGGAAGAGGGCTCCTTTTGTCCACACCCTCCCCAGAATTTGTTGTTTGTAGATTTTCTGATGATGCCGATTCTAACAGGTGTGAGGTGATACCTCATTGTAGTTTTGATTTGCATTTCTCTAATAATTAGTGCTCTTGAGCAGCTTTTCATGTGCGTCTTGGCCATCTCTGTGTCTTCTTTGAAGAAACGTCTCTTTAGATCTTCTGCCCATTTTTGTATTGGGTTGTTTGTTTTCTTAATAAGCTGCATGAGCTGTTTATATATATTGGAGATTAAACCTTTGTCCATTGATTCGTTTGCAACTATTTTCGCCCCTTCTGAGGGATGCCTTTTTCCATTCCCGTGTTTTTAACCAAAAAAGAAAGAAAGAAAAAGAAGCAGAACACTAATGTGCATAAAATATGCCTTTTGAAACGGTCGTTTTGAAATATGGACGTCCTTTAAATTTTTTGGTCGATATGTGGCCCCAGGATTTGTTTTCAGGGCAGGTGTCATTTACAGGCCTGCAATGATTTTGAATATCAACTGACCATTAGCCCTGGGATTAAAGCTGCTGTTGTGTGAAACGGCCACTAGCTGGCAGCAGTTCTCCCTTAACACATCTGGTTACTAGGGCAACAGAGCCTCAATGGACGTCGTGTTCTAGATTGGAATTTAGAATGGAATGTGCCAGGAGAAAGCCCCTCAAGTTTGACTCCCTACATCTTGTTCGTATTTTTAAATTAATTTTTTTATTTTTTATTAAGGCAAGTTTGATTACAATGTTTGGCTTGTTGTAGGTGTGGAAGATGTGGTTCTTTTACACATATACAGATGTCTGTTCTTCTTGGGATCCTTTTCCCATGTACGTTATGACAGAATGTTGAGTAGTCTTCTCTTGGTATTCCGTAGGTCTTTGGTGATTATATATGTCACCTCTGTTTGTATATGTCTGTTAAACCCGATATCGTAATGAAATCAATACTCACACCTTTCCATTGGTGAACCATAAGTTTGTTGAATGAATCTATGATTGCACTTCTCAGTGGAAATGACTGCCGTGGTTCCTATTTTAGGTAACACCTATAAGTGATGTGAAATGATATGTGTCTTTCACTTTCTGACTTACTCCAAGTCACGTGATTACCTCTAGACTCATCTACGGTGCTGCAAATGGCATTGTGTCCTTATTTTCCTTGGCTTCTATTCTGCCTTAGCGAGGTCCATTTTCAACAATGTGATTCCCTGAGGGTTGTGGATTAGCTGACCTGGGCAGCCTTACCCTGCCGGCCGGCCCTCCCCAGGTCTGCCTGGTTGAGGTCAATATAAACAGCGCTCCAGGCAGCAATAGCCCCTGAAGCTGTGCCTGACTCCATATTCTCTGCCCCGTCAGCAGTCTCGGGGCTATGCTGGTGGGAGGGAGTGAGGGGCCACAGCTTTGTTGGTGGCCCGTTGTGAGTGGGGTTCTGCTGGCCTTTCTGCAGGAGTTGCCAGGCTGCCACCTGTAAAGAAGAGGATGTGTCACCCATACCTTCTCCTGGAATTTCTCTCCGCACAGAGGTGAGGAAGGAAAAAAGCAGTGGGGGCCGGGACAAGAGGGGTATCTCAGGCAGGACAATGGAAAGCTTCCGGAAGAGCGCCCGGGGCCAGGATCACCCTGGCTGGCCTGCAGTCACCAAGTTGGCCTGCGTGCTGTCGCTGGTGTGGCTCCACGGCCCTTCCTCCAGGCTTTCAAGCCTTTGTATATATTCAGGTGTTTTACCTGGGAAGGATGGGAACAGTTCAGCAGCAGCTGGCCTGGGGCTCAGCTCACCTGTATTCAGAGATGCCTCGGCACGGTCCCCCAGCTTTGCAATGAGGACGCTCCTTGCATGGGGGGTGGGTTGCTGGCTGTATGGGAGATGATTCCCCACCTCTGACCAATTTCAGAATTGTTTACCGCTGGAGCAAGTGCCCTGATAGGGTTTTCCTCTGTAAAACTGGTGGGATCAGGGTTTTTTTTCGTATATGGTTCAAGTTAGATTTTATTCCTCTTTTATGTATTTATAGATATAAGCATGGAAATAATTCATTCCTATAAATACATCTGTGTGAAGGGAAGAACTTTTTTCTGTTTTATTTTTAAATTTTATATTTTAAAATTTTGAAATATAATTTTATTTACTTTTTTATACAGCGGGTTATTATTAGTTATGTATTTTATGCATATACATGTATACAGGTCAATCGCAAACTCCCAACTCATCCCACCACCACCACCCCAGAGCTTCCCACACTTGGTGTCCATACGTTTGTTCTCTACCTCTGTGTCTCTATTTCTTCCCTGCAAACCAGTTCATCTGTACCATTTTTTAGGTTCCACATATATGCATTAATATACAATATTTGTTTTCCTCTTTCTGACTTACTTCATTCTGTATGACAGTCTCTAGATCCATCGATGTCTCTACAAATGACCCAGTTTCATTCCTTTTTATGGCCGAGTAATATTCCATTTTATATATGTACCCCATCTTTATCCATTCATCTGTCTGTGGGCATTTAGGTTGCTTCCATTACCTGGCTATTGTAAATAGTGCTGCAATGAACCTTGTGGTGAATGTGCCTTTTTGATTTATGGTTGTCTCTGGGTATATGCCCAAAAGTGGGATTGCTGGGTCAGATGGTAATTCTATTTCTAGTTTTTTAAAGGAATCTCCATACTGTTCTCCATAGTGACTGTATCAATTTACATTCCCACCAATAGTGGAAGAGGGCTCCTTTTGTCCACACCCTCCCCAGAATTTGTTGTGTGTAGATTTTCTGATGATGCCGATTCTAACAGGTGTGAGGTGATACCTCATTGTAGTTTTGATTTGCATTTCTCTAATAATTAGTGTTCTTGAGCAGCTTTTCATGTGCGTCTTGGCCATCTCTGTGTCTTCTTTGAAGAAACGTCTCTTTAGATCTTCTGCCCATTTTTGTATTGGGTTGTTTGTTTTCTTAATAAGCTGCATGAGCTGTTTATATATACTGGAGATTAAACCTTTGTCCATTGATTCGTTTGCAACTATTTTCGCCCCTTCTGAGGGATGCCTTTTTCCATTCCCGTGTTTTTAACCAAAAAAGAAAGAAAGAAAAAGAAGCAGAACACTAATGTGCATAAAATATGCCTTTTGAAACGGTCTTTTTGAAATATGGACGTCCTTTAAATTTTTTGGTCGATATGTGGCCCCAGGATTTGTTTTCAGGGCAGGTGTCATTTACAGGCCTGCAATGATTTTGAATATCAACTGAGCATTAGCACTGGGATTAAAGCTGCTGTTGTGTGAAACGGCCACTAGCTGGCAGCAGTTCTCCCTTAACACATCTGGTTACTAGGGCAACAGAGCCTCAATGGATGTCGTGTTCTAGATTGGAATTTAGAATGTAATGTGCCAGGAGAAAGCCCCTCAAGTTTGACTCCCTACTTCTTGTTCGTATTTTTAATTTAATTTTTTTTTATTTTTTATTATAGCAAGTTTGATTACAATGTTTGGCTTGTTGTAGGTGTGGAAGATGTGGTTCTTTTACACATATACAGATGTCTGTTCTTCCTGGGATCCTTTTCCCATGTACGTTATGACAGAATGTTGAGTAGTCTTCTCTTGGTATTCCGTAGGTCTTTGGTGATTATATATGTCACCTCTGTTTGTATATGTCTGTTAACCCCGATATCGTAATGAAACCAATCCTCACACCTTTCCATTGGTGAACCATAAGTTTGTTGAATGAATCTATGATTGCACTTCTCAGTGGAAATGACTGCCCTGGTTTCTATTTTAGGTAACACCTATAAGTGATATGAAATGATATGTGTCTTTCACTTTCTGACTTACTCCAAGTCACGTGATTACCTCTAGACTCATCTACGGTGCTGCAAATGGCATTGTGTCCTTATTTTGCTTGGCTTCTATTCTGCCTTAGCGAGGTCCATTTTCAACAATGTGATTCCCTGAGGGTTGTGGATTAGCTGACCTGGGCAGCCTTACCCTGCCGGCCGGCCCTCCCCAGGTCTGCCTGGTTGAGGTCAATATAAACAGCGCTCCAGGCAGCAATAGCCCCTGAAGCTGTGCCTGACTCCATATTCTCTGCCCCGTCAGCAGTCTCGGGGCTGTGCTGGTGGGAGGGAGTGAGGGGCCACAGCTTTGCTGGTGGCCCGGTGTGAGTGGGGTTCTGCTGGCCTTTCTGCAGGAGTTGCCAGGCTGCCACCTGTAAAGAAGAGGATGTGTCACCCATACCTTCCGCTGGAATTTCTCTCCGCACAGAGGTGAGGAAGGAAAAAAGCAGTGGGGGCCGGGACAAGAGGGGTATCTCAGGCAGGACAATGGAAAGCTTCCGGAAGAGCGCCCGGGGCCAGGATCACCCTGGCTGGCCTGCAGTCACCAAGTTGGCCTGCGTGCTGTCGCTGGTGTGGCTCCACGGCCCTTCCTCTAGGCTTTCAAGCCTTTGTACATATTCAGGTGTTTTACCTGGGAAGGGTGGGAACAGTTCAGCAGCAGCTGGCCTGGGGCTCAGCTCACCTGTATTCAGTGATGCCTCGGCACGGTCCCCCAGCTTTGCAATGAGGACGCTCCTTGCATGGGGGGTGGGTTGCTGGCTGTATGGGAGATGATTCCCCACCTCTGACCAATTTCAGAATTGTTTACCGCTGGAGCAAGTGCCCTGATAGGGTTTTCCTCTGTAAAACTGGTGGGTTCAGGGTTTTTTTTTCGTTTATGGTTCAAGTTAGATTTTATTCCTCTTTTATGTATTTATAGATATAAGCATGGAAATAATTCATTCCTATAAATACATCTGTGTGAAGGGAAGAACTTTTTTCTGTTTTATTTTTAAATTTTATATTTTAAAATTTTGAAATATAATTTTATTTACTTTTTTATACAGCGGGTTATTATTAGTTATGTATTTTATGCATATACATGTATACAGGTCAATCGCAAACTCCCAACTCATCCCACCACCACCACCCCAGGGCTTCCCACACTTGGTGTCCATACGTTTGTTCTCTACCTCTGTGTCTCTATTTCTTCCCTGCAAACCAGTTCATCTGTACCATTTTTTAGGTTCCACATATATGCATTAATATACAATATTTGTTTTCCTCTTTCTGACTTACTTCATTCTGTATGACAGTCTCTAGATCCATCGATGTCTCTACAAATGACCCAGTTTCATTCCTTTTTATGGCCGAGTAATATTCCATTTTATATATGTACCCCATCTTTATCCATTCATCTGTCTGTGGGCATTTAGGTTGCTTCCATTACCTGGCTATTGTAAATAGTGCTGCAATGAACCTTGTGGTGAATGTGCCTTTTTGATTTATGGTTGTCTCTGGGTATATGCCCAAAAGTGGGATTGCTGGGTCAGATGGTAATTCTATTTCTAGTTTTTTAAAGGAATCTCCATACTGTTCTCCATAGTGACTGTATCAATTTACATTCCCACCAATAGTGGAAGAGGGCTCCTTTTGTCCACACCCTCCCAAGAATTTGTTGTGTGTAGATTTTCTGATGATGCCGATTCTAACAGGTGTGAGGTGATACCTCATTGTAGTTTTGATTTGCATTTCTCTAATAATTAGTGTTCTTGAGCAGCTTTTCATGTGCGTCTTGGCCATCTCTGTGTCTTCTTTGAAGAAACGTCTCTTTAGATCTTCTGCCCATTTTTGTATTGGGTTGTTTGTTTTCTTAATAAGCTGCATGAGCTGTTTATATATACTGGAGATTAAACCTTTGTCCATTGATTCGTTTGCAACTATTTTCGCCCCTTCTGAGGGATGCCTTTTTCCATTCCCGTGTTTTTAACCAAAAAAGAAAGAAAGAAAAAGAAGCAGAACACTAATGTGCATAAAATATGCCTTTTGAAACGGTCGTTTTGAAATATGGACGTCCTTTAAATTTTTTGGTCGATATGTGGCCCCAGGATTTGTTTTCAGGGCAGGTGTCATTTACAGGCCTGCAATGATTTTGAATATCAACTGAGCATTAGCCCTGGGATTAAAGCTGCTGTTGTGTGAAACGGCCACTAGCTGGCAGCAGTTCTCCCTTAACACATCTGGTTACTAGGGCAACAGAGCCTCAATGGATGTCGTGTTCTAGATTGGAATTTAGAATGGAATGTGCCAGGAGAAAGCCCCTCAAGTTTGACTCCCTACATCTTGTTCGTATTTTTAATTTAATTTTTTTTTATTTTTTATTATAGCAAGTTTGATTACAATGTTTGGCTTGTTGTAGGTGTGGAAGATGTGGTTCTTTTACACATATACAGATGTCTGTTCTTCCTGGGATCCTTTTCCCATGTACGTTATGACAGAATGTTGAGTAGTCTTCTCTTGGTATTCCGTAGGTCTTTGGTGATTATATATGTCACCTCTGTTTGTATATGTCTGTTAACCCCGATATCGTAATGAAACCAATCCTCACACCTTTCCATTGGTGAACCATAAGTTTGTTGAATGAATCTATGATTGCACTTCTCAGTGGAAATGACTGCCCTGGTTTCTATTTTAGGTAACACCTATAAGTGATATGAAATGATATGTGTCTTTCACTTTCTGACTTACTCCAAGTCACGTGATTACCTCTAGACTCATCTACGGTGCTGCAAATGGCATTGTGTCCTTATTTTCCTTGGCTTCTATTCTGCCTTAGCGAGGTCCATTTTCAACAATGTGATTCCCTGAGGGTTGTGGATTAGCTGACCTGGGCAGCCTTACCCTGCCGGCCGGCCCTCCCCAGGTCTGCCTGGTTGAGGTCAATATAAACAGCGCTCCAGGCAGCAATAGCCCCTGAAGCTGTGCCTGACTCCATATTCTCTGCCCCGTCAGCAGTCTCGGGGCTGTGCTGGTGGGAGGGAGTGAGGGGCCACAGCTTTGCTGGTGGCCCGGTGTGAGTGGGGTTCTGCTGGCCTTTCTGCAGGAGTTGCCAGGCTGCCACCTGTAAAGAAGAGGATGTGTCACCCATACCTTCCGCTGGAATTTCTCTCCGCACAGAGGTGAGGAAGGAAAAAAGCAGTGGGGGCCGGGACAAGAGGGGTATCTCAGGCAGGACAATGGAAAGCTTCCGGAAGAGCGCCCGGGGCCAGGATCACCCTGGCTGGCCTGCAGTCACCAAGTTGGCCTGCGTGCTGTCGCTGGTGTGGCTCCACGGCCCTTCCTCTAGGCTTTCAAGCCTTTGTACATATTCAGGTGTTTTACCTGGGAAGGGTGGGAACAGTTCAGCAGCAGCTGGCCTGGGGCTCAGCTCACCTGTATTCAGTGATGCCTCGGCACGGTCCCCCAGCTTTGCAATGAGGACGCTCCTTGCATGGGGGGTGGGTTGCTGGCTGTATGGGAGATGATTCCCCACCTCTGACCAATTTCAGAATTGTTTACCGCTGGAGCAAGTGCCCTGATAGGGTTTTCCTCTGTAAAACTGGTGGGTTCAGGGTTTTTTTTTCGTTTATGGTTCAAGTTAGATTTTATTCCTCTTTTATGTATTTATAGATATAAGCATGGAAATAATTCATTCCTATAAATACATCTGTGTGAAGGGAAGAACTTTTTTCTGTTTTATTTTTAAATTTTATATTTTAAAATTTTGAAATTTAATTTTATTTACTTTTTTATACAGCGGGTTATTATTAGTTATGTATTTTATGCATATACATGTATACAGGTCAGTCGCAAACTCCCAACTCATCCCACCACCACCACCCAATGGCTTCCCACACTTGGTGTCCATACGTTTGTTCTCTACCTCTGTGTCTCTATTTCTTCCCTGCAAACCAGTTCATCTGTACCATTTTTTAGGTTCCACATATATGCATTAATATACAATATTTGTATTCCTCTTTCTGACTTACTTCATTCTGTATGACAGTCTCTAGATCCATCGATGTCTCTACAAATGACCCAGTTTCATTCCTTTTTATGGCCGAGTAATATTCCATTTTATATATGTACCCCATCTTTATCCATTCATCTGTCTGTGGGCATTTAGGTTGCTTCCATTACCTGGCTATTGTAAATAGTGCTGCAATGAACCTTGTGGTGAATGTGCCTTTTTGATTTATGGTTGTCTCTGGGTATATGCCCAAAAGTGGGATTGCTGGGTCCGATGGTAATTCTATTTCTAGTTTTTTAAAGGAAACTCCATACTGTTCTCCATAGTGACTGTATCAATTTACATTCCCACCAATAGTGGAAGAGGGCTCCTTTTGTCCACACCCTCCCCAGAATTTGTTGTTTGTAGATTTTCTGATGATGCCGATTCTAACAGGTGTGAGGTGATACCTCATTGTAGTTTTGATTTGCATTTCTCTAATAATTAGTGCTCTTGAGCAGCTTTTCATGTGCGTCTTGGCCATCTCTGTGTCTTCTTTGAAGAAACGTCTCTTTAGATCTTCTGCCCATTTTTGTATTGGGTTGTTTGTTTTCTTAATAAGCTGCATGAGCTGTTTATATATATTGGAGATTAAACCTTTGTCCATTGATTCGTTTGCAACTATTTTGGCCCCTTCTGAGGGATGCCTTTTTCCATTCCCGTGTTTTTAACCAAAAAAGAAAGAAAGAAAAAGAAGCAGAACACTAATGTGCATAAAATATGCCTGTTGAAACGGTCGTTTTGAAATATGGACGTCCTTTAAATTTTTTGGTCGATATGTGGCCCCAGGATTTGTTTTCAGGGCAGGTGTCATTTACAGGCCTGCAATGATTTTGAATATCAACTGACCATTAGCCCTGGGATTAAAGCTGCTGTTGTGTGAAACGGCCACTAGCTGGCAGCAGTTCTCCCTTAACACATCTGGTTACTAGGGCAACAGAGCCTCAATGGACGTCGTGTTCTAGATTGGAATTTAGAATGGAATGTGCCAGGAGAAAGCCCCTCAAGTTTGACTCCCTACTTCTTGTTCGTATTTTTAAATTAATTTTTTTATTTTTTATTATAACAAGTTTGATTACAATGTTTGGCTTGTTGTAGGTGTGGAAGATGTGGTTCTTTTACACATATACAGATGTCTGTTCTTCCTGGGATCCTTTTCCCATGTACGTTATGACAGAATGTTGAGTAGTCTTCTCTTGGTATTCCGTAGGTCTTTGGTGATTATATATGTCACCTCTGTTTGTATATGTCTGTTAAACCCGATATCGTAATGAAACCAATACTCACACCTTTCCATTGGTGAACCATAAGTTTGTTGAATGAATCTATGATTGCACTTCTCAGTGGAAATGACTGCCGTGGTTTCTATTTTAGGTAACATCTATAAGTGATGTGAAATGATATGTGTCTTTCACTTTCTGACTTACTCCAAGTCACGTGATTACCTCTAGACTCATCTACGGTGCTGCAAATGGCATTGTGTCCTTATTTTCCTTGGCTTCTATTCTGCCTTAGCGAGGTCCATTTTCAACAATGTGATTCCCTGAGGGTTGTGGATTAGCTGACCTGGGCAGCCTTACCCTGCCGGCCGGCCCTCCCCAGGTCTGCCTGGTTGAGGTCAATATAAACAGCGCTCCAGGCAGCAATAGCCCCTGAAGCTGTGCCTGACTCCATATTCTCTGCCCCGTCAGCAGTCTCGGGGCTGTGCTGGTGGGAGGGAGTGAGGGGCCACAGCTTTGTTGGTGGCCCGTTGTGAGTGGGGTTCTGCTGGCCTTTCTGCAGGAGTTGCCAGGCTGCCACCTGTAAAGAAGAGGATGTGTCACCCATACCTTCTGCTGGAATTTCTCTCCGCACAGAGGTGAGGAAGGAAAAAAGCAGTGGGGGCCGGGACAAGAGGGGTATCTCAGGCAGGACAATGGAAAGCTTCCGGAAGAGCGCCCGGGGCCAGGATCACCCTGGCTGGCCTGCAGTCACCAAGTTGGCCTGCGTACTGTCGCTGGTGTGGCTCCACGGCCCTTCCTCTAGGCTTTCAAGCCTTTGTATATATTCAGGTGTTTTACCTGGGAAGGATGGGAACAGTTCAGCAGCAGCTGGCCTGGGGCTCAGCTCACCTGTATTCAGAGATGCCTCGGCACGGTCCCCCAGCTTTGCAATGAGGACGCTCCTTGCATGGGGGGTGGGTTGCTGGCTGTATGGGAGATGATTCCCCACCTCTGACCAATTTCAGAATTGTTTACCGCTGGAGCAAGTGCCCTGATAGGGTTTTCCTCTGTAAAACTGGTGGGTTCAGGGTTTTTTTTTCGTTTATGGTTCAAGTTAGATTTTATTCCTCTTTTATGTATTTATAGATATAAGCATGGAAATAATTCATTCCTATAAATACATCTGTGTGAAGGGAAGAACTTTTTTCTGTTTTATTTTTAAATTTTATATTTTAAAATTTTGAAATTTAATTTTATTTACTTTTTTATACAGCGGGTTATTATTAGTTATGTATTTTATGCATATACATGTATACAGGTCAATCGCAAACTCCCAACTCATCCCACCACCACCACCCCATGGCTTCCCACACTTGGTGTCCATACGTTTGTTCTCTACCTCTGTGTCTCTATTTCTTCCCTGCAAACCAGTTCATCTGTACCATTTTTTAGGTTCCACATATATGCATTAATATACAATATTTGTTTTCCTCTTTCTGACTTACTTCATTCTGTATGACAGTCTCTAGATCCATCGATGTCTCTACAAATGACCCAGTTTCATTCCTTTTTATGGCCGAGTAGTATTCCATTTTATATATGTACCCCATCTTTATCCATTCATCTGTCTGTGGGCATTTAGGTTGCTTCTATTACCTGGCTATTGTAAATAGTGCTGCAATGAACCTTGTGGTGAATGTGCCTTTTTGATTTATGGTTGTCTCTGGGTATATGCCCAAAAGTGGGATTGCTGGGTCAGATGGTAATTCTATTTCTAGTTTTTTAAAGGAATCTCCATACTGTTCTCCATAGTGACTGTATCAATTTACATTCCCACCAATAGTGGAAGAGGGCTCCTTTTGTCCACACCCTCCCCAGAATTTGTTGTTTGTAGATTTTCTGATGATGCCGATTCTAACAGGTGTGAGGTGATACCTCCTTGTAGTTTTGATTTGCATTTCTCTAATAATTAGTGCTCTTGAGCAGGTTTTCATGTGCGTCTTGGCCATCTCTGTGTCTTCTTTGAAGAAACGTCTCTTTAGATCTTCTGCCCATTTTTGTATTGGGTTGTTTGTTTTCTTAATAAGCTGCATGAGCTGTTTATATATATTGGAGATTAAACCTTTGTCCATTGATTCGTTTGCAACTATTTTCGCCCCTTCTGAGGGATGCCTTTTTCCATTCCCGTGTTTTTAACCAAAAAAGAAAGAAAGAAAAAGAAGCAGAACACTAATGTGCATAAAATATGCCTTTTGAAATGGTCGTTTTGAAATATGGACGTCCTTTAAATTTTTTGGTCGATATGTGGCCCCAGGATTTGTTTTCAGGGCAGGTGTCATTTACAGGCCTGCAATGATTTTGAATATCAACTGACCATTAGCACTGGGATTAAAGCTGCTGTTGTGTGAAACGGCCACTAGCTGGCAGCAGTTCTCCCTTAACACATCTGGTTACTAGGGCAACAGAGCCTCAATGGACGTCGTGTTCTAGATTGGAATTTAGAATGGAATGTGCCAGGAGAAAGCCCCTCAAGTTTGACTCCCTACTTCTTGTTCGTATTTTTAATTTAATTTTTTTTTATTTTTTATTATAGCAAGTTTGATTACAATGTTTGGCTTGTTGTAGGTGTGGAAGATGTGGTTCTTTTACACATATACAGATGTCTGTTCTTCCTGGGATCCTTTTCCCATGTACGTTATGACAGAATGTTGAGTAGTCTTCTCTTGGTATTCCGTAGGTCTTTGGTGATTATATATGTCACCTCTGTTTGTATATGTCTGTTAACCCCGATATCGTAATGAAACCAATCCTCACACCTTTCCATTGGTGAACCATAAGTTTGTTGAATGAATCTATGATTGCACTTCTCAGTGGAAATGACTGCCCTGGTTTCTATTTTAGGTAACACCTATAAGTGATATGAAATGATATGTGTCTTTCACTTTCTGACTTACTCCAAGTCACGTGATTACCTCTAGACTCATCTACGGTGCTGCAAATGGCATTGTGTCCTTATTTTCCTTGGCTTCTATTCTGCCTTAGCGAGGTCCATTTTCAACAATGTGATTCCCTGAGGGTTGTGGATTAGCTGACCTGGGCAGCCTTACCCTGCCGGCCGGCCCTCCCCAGGTCTGCCTGGTTGAGGTCAATATAAACAGCGCTCCAGGCAGCAATAGCCCCTGAAGCTGTGCCTGACTCCATATTCTCTGCCCCGTCAGCAGTCTCGGGGCTGTGCTGGTGGGAGGGAGTGAGGGGCCACAGCTTTGTTGGTGGCCCGGTGTGAGTGGGGTTCTGCTGGCCTTTCTGCAGGAGTTGCCAGGCTGCCACCTGTAAAGAAGAGGATGTGTCACCCATACCTTCCGCTGGAATTTCTCTCCGCACAGAGGTGAGGAAGGAAAAAAAGCAGTGGGGGCCGGGACAAGAGGGGTATCTCAGGCAGGACAATGGAAAGCTTCCGGAAGAGCGCCCGGGGCCAGGATCACCCTGGCTGGCCTGCAGTCACCAAGTTGGCCTGCGTGCTGTCGCTGGTGTGGCTCCACGGCCCTTCCTCTAGGCTTTCAAGCCTTTGTACATATTCAGGTGTTTTACCTGGGAAGGGTGGGAACAGTTCAGCAGCAGCTGGCCTGGGGCTCAGCTCACCTGTATTCAGTGATGCCTCGGCACGGTCCCCCAGCTTTGCAATGAGGACGCTCCTTGCATGGGGGGTGGGTTGCTGGCTGTATGGGAGATGATTCCCCACCTCTGACCAATTTCAGAATTGTTTACCGCTGGAGCAAGTGCCCTGATAGGGTTTTCCTCTGTAAAACTGGTGGGTTCAGGGTTTTTTTTTCGTTTATGGTTCAAGTTAGATTTTATTCCTCTTTTATGTATTTATAGATATAAGCATGGAAATAATTCATTCCTATAAATACATCTGTGTGAAGGGAAGAACTTTTTTCTGTTTTATTTTTAAATTTTATATTTTAAAATTTTGAAATTTAATTTTATTTACTTTTTTATACAGCGGGTTATTATTAGTTATGTATTTTATGCATATACATGTATACAGGTCAATCGCAAACTCCCAACTCATCCCACCACCACCACCCCATGGCTTCCCACACTTGGTGTCCATACGTTTGTTCTCTACCTCTGTGTCTCTATTTCTTCCCTGCAAACCAGTTCATCTGTACCATTTTTTAGGTTCCACATATATGCATTAATATACAATATTTGTTTTCCTCTTTCTGACTTACTTCATTCTGTATGACAGTCTCTAGATCCATCGATGTCTCTACAAATGACCCAGTTTCATTCCTTTTTATGGCCGAGTAGTATTCCATTTTATATATGTACCCCATCTTTATCCATTCATCTGTCTGTGGGCATTTAGGTTGCTTCCATTACCTGTGTATTGTAAATAGTGCTGCAATGAACCTTGTGGTGAATGTGCCTTTTTGATTTATGGTTGTCTCTGTGTATATGCCCAAAAGTGGGATTGCTGGGTCAGATGGTAATTCTATTTCTAGTTTTTTAAAGGAAACTCCATACTGTTCTCCATAGTGACTGTATCAATTTACATTCCCACCAATAGTGGAAGAGGGCTCCTTTTGTCCACACCCTCCCCAGAATTTGTTGTCTGTAGATTTTCTGATGATGCCGATTCTAACAGGTGTGAGGTGATACCTCATTGTAGTTTTGATTTGCATTTCTCTAATAATTAGTGCTCTTGAGCAGCTTTTCATGTGCGTCTTGGCCATCTCTGTGTCTTCTTTGAAGAAACGTCTCTTTAGATCTTCTGCCCATTTTTTATTGGGTTGTTTGTTTTCTTAATAAGCTGCATGAGCTGTTTATATATATTGGAGATTAAACCTTTGTCCATTGATTCGTTTGCAACTATTTTTGCCCCTTCTGAGGGATGCCTTATTCCATTCCCGTGTTTTTAACCAAAAAAGAAAGAAAGAAAAAGAAGCAGAACACTAATGAGCATAAAATATGCCTTTTGAAACGGTCGTTTTGAAATATGGACGTCCTTTAAATTTGTTGGTCGATATGTGGCCCCAGGATTTGTTTTCAGGGCAGGTGTCATTTACAGGCCTGCAATGATTTTGAATATCAACTGACCATTAGCCCTGGGATTAAAGCTGCTGTTGTGTGAAACGGCCACTAGCTGGCAGCAGTTCTCCCTTAACACATCTGGTTACTAGGGCAACAGAGCCTCAATGGACGTCGTGTTCTAGATTGGAATTTAGAATGGAATATGCCAGGAGAAAGCCCCTCAAGATTGAATCCCTACTTCTTGTTCGTATTTTTAGTTTAATTTTTTTATTTTTTATTATAGCAAGTTTGATTACAATGTTTGGCTTGTTGTAGGTGTGGAAGATGTGGTTCTTTTACACATATACAGATGTCTGTTCTTCCTGGGATCCTTTTCCCATGTACGTTATGACAGCATGTTGAGTAGTCTTCTCTTGGTATTCCGTAGGTCTTTGGTGATTATATATGTCACCTCTGTTTGTATATGTCTGTTAACCCCGATATCGTAATGAAACCAATCCTCACACCTTTCCATTGGTGAACCATAAGTTTGTTTAATGAATCTATGATTGCACTTCTCAGTGGAAATGACTGCCCTGGTTTCTATTTTAGGTAACACCTATAAGTGATATGAAATGATATGTGTCTTTCACTTTCTGACTTACTCCAAGTCACGTGATTACCTCTAGACTCATCTACGGTGCTGCAAATGGCATTGTGTCCTTATTTTCCTTGGCTTCTATTCTGCCTTAGCGAGGTCCATTTTCAACAATGTGATTCCCTGAGGGTTGTGGATTAGCTGACCTGGGCAGCCTTACCCTGCCGGCCGGCCCTCCCCAGGTCTGCCTGGTTGAGGTCAATATAAACAGCGCTCCAGGCAGCAATAGCCCCTGAAGCTGTGCCTGACTCCATATTCTCTGCCCCGTCAGCAGTCTCGGGGCTGTGCTGGTGGGAGGGAGTGAGGGGCCACAGCTTTGTTGGTGGCCCGGTGTGAGTGGGGTTCTGCTGGCCTTTCTGCAGGAGTTGCCAGGCTGCCACCTGTAAAGAAGAGGATGTGTCACCCATACCTTCCGCTGGAATTTCTCTCCGCACAGATGTGAGGAAGGAAAAAAGCAGTGGGGGCCGGGACAAGAGGGGTATCTCAGGCAGGACAATGGAAAGCTTCCGGAAGAGCGCCCGGGGCCAGGATCACCCTGGCTGGCCTGCAGTCACCAAGTTGGCCTGCGTGCTGTCGCTGGTGTGGCTCCACGGCCCTTCCTCTAGGCTTTCAAGCCTTTGTACATATTCAGGTGTTTTACCTGGGAAGGGTGGGAACAGTTCAGCAGCAGCTGGCCTGGGGCTCAGCTCACCTGTATTCAGAGATGCCTCGGCACGGTCCCCCAGCTTTGCAATGAGGACGCTCCTTGCATGGGGGGTGGGTTGCTGGCTGTATGGGAGATGATTCCCCACCTCTGACCAATTTCAGAATTGTTTACCGCTGGAGCAAGTGCCCTGATAGGGTTTTCCTCTGTATAACTGGTGGGTTCAGGGTTTTTTTTCGTTTATGGTTCAAGTTAGATTTTATTCCTCTTTTATATATTTATAGATATAAGCATGGAAATAATATATTCCTATAAATACTTCTGTGTGAAGGGAAGAAATTTTTTCTGTTTTATTTTTAAATTTTATATGTTAAAATTTTGAAATTTAATTTTATTTACTTTTTTATACATCGGCTTATTATTAGTTATGTATTTTATGCCTATACATGTATACAGGTCAATCTCAAACTCCCAACTCATCCCACCAGCACCACCCCATGGCTTCCCACACTTGGTGTCCATACGTTTGTTCTCTACCTCTGTGTCTCTATTTCTTCCCTGCAAACCAGTTCATCTGTACCATTTTTTAGGTTCCACATATATGCATTAATATACAATATTTGTTTTCCTCTTTCTGACTTACTTCATTCTGTATGACAGTCTCTAGATCCATCGATGTCTCTACAAATGACCCAGTTTCATTCCTTTTTATGGCCGAGTAATATTCCATTTTATATATGTACCCCATCTTTATCCATTCATCTGTCTGTGGGCATTTAGGTTGCTTCCATTACCTGGCTATTGTAAATAGTGCTGCAATGAACCTTGTGGTGAATGTGCCTTTTTGATTTATGGTTGTCTCTGGGTATATGCCCAAAAGTGGGATTGCTGGATCAGATGGTAATTCTATTTCTAGTTTTTTAAAGGAAACTCCATACTGTTCTCCATAGTGACTTTATCAATTTACATTCCCACCAAGAGTGGAAAAGGGCTCCTTTTGTCCACACCCTCCCCAGAATTTGTTGTCAGTAGATTTTCTGATGATGCCTATTCTAACAGGTGTGAGGTGATACCTCATTGTAGTTTTGATTTGCATCTCTCTAATAATTAGTGCTCTTGAGCAGCTTTTCATGTGCGTCTTGGCCATTTCTGTGTCTTCTTTGAAGAAAGGTCTCTTTAGATCTTCTGCCCATTTTTGTATTGGGTTGTTTGTTTTTTTAATAAGCTGCATGAGCTGTTTATTTATATTGGAGATTAAACCTTTGTCCATTGATTCGTTTGCAACTATTTTCGCCCCTTCTGAGGGATGCCTTTTTCCATTCCCGTGTTTTTAACCAAAAAAAGTAAGAAAGAAAAAGAAGCAGAACACTAATGTGCATATAATATGCCTTTTGAAACGGTCGTTTTGAAATATGGACGTCCTTTAAATTTTTTGGTCGATATGTGACCCCAGGATTTGTTTTCAGGGCAGGTGTCATTTACAGGCCTGCAATGATTTTGAATATCTACTGACCATTAGCACTGGGATTAATGCTGCTGTTGTGTGAAACGGCCACTAGGTGGCAGCAGTTCTCCCTTAACACATCTGGTTACTAGGGCAACAGAGCCTCAATGGAAGTCATGTTCTAGATTGGAATTTAGAATGGAGTGTGCCAGGAGAAAGCACCTCAAGTTTGAATCCCTACTTCTTGTTCGTATTTTTAGTTTAATTTTTTTATTTTTTATTATAGCAAGTTTGATTACAATGTTTGGCTTGTTGTAGGTGTGGAAGATGTGGTTCTTTTACACATATACAGATGTCTGTTCTTCCTGGGATCCTTTTCCCATGTACGTTATGACAGCATGTTGAGTAGTCTTCTCTTGGTATTCCATAGGTCTTTGGTGATTATATATGTCACCTCTGTTTGTATATGTCTGTTAACCCCGATATCGTAATGAAACCAATCCTCATACCTTTCCATTGGTGAACCATAAGTTTGTTTAATGAATCTATGATTGCACTTCTCAGTGGAAATGACTGCCCTGGTTTCTATTTTAGGTAACACCTATAAGTGATATGAAATGATATGTGTCTTTCACTTTCTGACTTACTCCAAGTCACGTGATTACCTCTAGACTCATCTACGGTGCTGCAAATGGCATTGTGTCCTTATTTTCCTTGGCTTCTCTTCTGCCTTAGCAAGGTCCATTTTCAGCAATGTGATTCCCTGAGGGTTGTGGATTAGCTGACCTGGGCAGCCTTACCCTGCCGGCCGGCCCTCCCCAGGTCTGCCTGGTTGAGGTCAATATAAACAGCGCTCCAGGCAGCAATAGCCCCTGAAACTGTGCCTGAGTCCATATTCTCTGCCCCATCAGCAGTCTCGGGGCTGTGCTGGTGGGAGGGAGTGAGGGGCCACAGCTTTGTTGGTGGCCCGGTGTGAGTGGGGTTCTGCTGGCCTTTCTGCAGGAGTTGCCACGCTGCCACCTGTAAAGAAGAGGATGTGTCACCCATACCTTACGCTGGAATTTCTCTCCGGACAGAGGTGAGGAAGGAAAAAAGCAGTGGGGGCCGGGATAAGAGGGATATCTCAGGCAGGACAATGGAAAGCTTCCGGAAGAGCGCCCGGGGCCAGGATCACCCTGGCTGGCCTGCAGTCACCAAGTTGGCCTGCGTGCTGTCGCTGGTGTGGCTCCACGGCCCTTCCTCTAGGCTTTCAAGCCTTTGTACATATTCAGGTGTTTTACCTGGGAAGGGTGGGAACAGTTCAGCAGCAGCTGGCCTGGGGCTCAGCTCACCTTTATTCAGAGATGCCTCGGCACGATCCCCCAGCTTTGCAATGAGGACGCTCCTTGCGTGGGGTGTGGGTTGTTGGCTGTATGGGAGATGATTCCCCACCTCTGACCAATTTCAGAATTGTTTACCGCTGGAGCAAGTGCCCTGATAGGGTTTTCCTCTGTTTAACTGGTGGCTTCAGTTTTTTTTTCTTTTATGGTTCAAGTTAGATTTTATTCCTCTTTTATGTATTTATAGATATAAGCATGGAAATAATTCATTCCTATAAATACATCTGTGTGAAGGGAAGAACTTTGTTCTGTATTATTTTTAAATTTTATTTTTGAAAGTTTAGAAATTTAATTTTATTTATTTTTTTATACAGCATGTTATTATTAGTTATGTATTTTATGCATATACATGTATGCAGGTCAATCCCAATCTCCCAACTCATCCCACCACCACCACACCATGGCTTCCCACACTTGGTGTCCATACATTTGTTCTCTACCTCTGTCTCTATATCTTCCCTGCAAACCAGTTCATCTGTACCATTTTTTAGTTTCCACATATATGCATTAATATACAATATTTGTTTTCCTCTTTCTGACTTACTTCATTCTGTATGACAGTCACTAGATCCATCCATATCTCTACAAATGACCCAGTTTCATTCCTTTTTATGGCCGAAAATTTTCCATTTTATATATGTACCCCATCTTTATCCATTCATCTGTCTGTGGGCATTTAGTTTGCTTCCATTACCTGGCTATTGTAAATAGTGCTGCAATGAACATTGTGGTGAATGTGCCTTTTTGATTTATGGTTTTGTTTTGGTATATGCCCAGAAGTGGGATTGCTGGATCAGATGGTAATTCTATTTCTAGTTTTTTTAAGGAAACTCCATTCTGTTCTCCATAATGACTGTATCAATTTACATTCCCACCAATAGTGGAAGAGGGCTCCTTTTGTCCACACCCTCCCCAGAATTTGTTGTTTGTAGGTTTTCTGATGATGCCGATTCTAACAGTTATGAGGTGATACCTCATTGTAGTTTTGATTTGCATTTCTCTAATAATTAGTGATGTTGAGCAGCTTTTCATGTGGGTCTTGGTCATATCTGTGTCTTCTTTGAAGAAACGTCTCTTGAGATCTTCTGCCCATTTCTGTATTGGGAGGGTCGTGGGTGGGTCAGGCTACGTGCTCACGCACGTGTCAGTGCCACCGTAAGGGCCAGGAGTAGGGTACTGCGTAGGGTAAGGTGTAAGTCTGGTGGTGGCTTTCCTTTTCGGGCTTGGTTTACGGTTAGGGAACGGCAAGGCTTAGGGCACAGCTGAGAGAACGGAAACGTGGGATGGTCAGGCTACGTTCTTACGCACGGGTCAGTGCCAATGTACGGGCCAGGTTTAGGCTACGGCGTAGGCTAATGTGTAGGGCTGGTGGTGGGTTTCCGTTCCGTGCTAGTGTTAGGGTTAGGGAATGACAAAGCTTAGGGCACAGGTGAGGGTACGGAAACGTGGGAAGGTCAGGCTAGGTGCTGACGCATGCGTCAGTGCCAGCGTACGGGCCAGGAATAGGGTACGGCGTAGGGTAATGAGTAGGGCTGGTTGTGAGATACCATTCCGGGCTAGGGTTAGGGTTCGGGAACTGCAAGGCTTAGGGCACAGGTGAACGTATGGAATCGTGGGAGGGTCAGGCTACGTGCTGACGCACGGGTTAGTGCCAGCGTACGGGCCAGGAGTAGGGTATGGCGTAGGGTAAGGTTTAGGGCTGGTGGTGGGTTTCCGTTCCGGGCTAGGGTTAGGGTGAGGGAACAGCAAGGCTTAGGGCACAGGTGAACGTACAGAAACGTGTGAGTGGCAGGCTACATGCTGAAGCACGGGTCAGTGCCAGCGTACGGGCCAGGAGTAGGGTACGGCATAGGGTAATGTGTAGGGTTAGGGTTAGGGAACGGCAAGGCTTAGGG
Source organism: Mesoplodon bidens (assembly GCF_964165515.1). Classification (NCBI taxonomy): domain Eukaryota; kingdom Metazoa; phylum Chordata; class Mammalia; order Artiodactyla; family Ziphiidae; genus Mesoplodon; species Mesoplodon bidens. The sequence continues at coordinate 100,053 of NW_027672640.1, read as the reverse complement.
CACAGGTGAGGGTATAGAAACGTGGGAGGGTCATGATAGGTGCTGAAGAATGGGTCAGTGCCAGCGTACGGGCCAGGAGTAGGGTACGGCCTAGGGTAAGGTGTAGGGCTGGTGGTGGGTTTCCGTTCCGGGCTAGTGTTAGGGTTAGGGAATGGCAAAGCTTAGGGCACAGGTGAGGGTTTGGAAACGTGGGAGAGGCAGGCTACGTGTTGACGCACGGGTAAGTGCCAGCGTTCGGTCCAGGAGTAGGTTACGGCGTTGTGTAAGGTGTAGGGCTGGTGGTGGGTTTCTGTTCCGGGCTAGTGTTAAGGATAGGGAACGGCAAGTCTTAGGGCACAGGTGAGGGTACGGAAACGTTGGAGTGGCAGGCTACGTGCTGACGCACGGGTCAGTGCCAGCGTACGGTCCAGGAATAGTGTACGGCATAAGGTAAGGTGTAGGGCTGGTGGTGGGTTTCCGTTCTGGGCTAGGGTTAGGGTTAGGGAACGGCAAGGCTTAGGGCACAGGTGTGGTACGGAAACGTGGGAGCGTCAGGCTACGTGCTGACGCACGTGTCAGTGCCAGCGTACGGGTCAGGGTACGGGTACGGCATTGGGTAAGGTGTAGGGCTGGTTGTGGGGTCCCATTCCGTGCTAGGGTTAGGGTTAGGGAACGGCAAGGCTTAGGGCACAGGTGAGGGTACGGAAACGTGGGAGGGTCAGGCTACATGCTGAAGCATGGGTCAGTTCCAGCGTACGGGCCAGGAGTAGTGTACGGCGTAGGGTAAGGTGTAGGTCTGGTCCTGGGTTTCCGTTTCGGGCTAGGGTTAGGGTTAGGGAATGGCAAGGCTAAGGGCACAGGTGAGGGTACGGAAACGTGGGAGAGGCAGGCTACTTGCTGACTGACGTGTCAGTGCCAGCGTACGGGCCAGGAGTAGGATACGGCGTAGGGTAAGGTGTAGGGCTGGTGGTGGGTTACCGTTCCGGGCTAGGGATAGGTTTAGGGAATGACAAGGCTTAGGGTTCAGGTGAAGTTACGGAAACGTGGGTGGGTCAGGCTACGTGCTGACGCACAGGTCAGTGCCAGCGTACGGGCCAGGAGTAGGCTACGGTGTAGGGTAAGGTGTAGGGCTGGTGGTGGGTTTCTGTTCTGGGCTAGGGTTAGGGTGAGGGAACGACAAGCGTTAGGTCACAGGTGAGGGTACGGAAACGGGGGAGGTTCAGGCTATGTGCTGACGCATGGGTCAGCTCCAGCGTACGGGCCAGGTGTTGGCTACTGCGTAGGCTAAGGTGTAGGGCTGGTGGTGGGTTTCTGTTCTGGGCTAGGGTTAGGGTTAGGGAACGGCAAGGTTTAGGGCACAGGAGAGGGTTCGGAAACGTGGGAGGGTCAGGCTACGTGCTGACGCACGGGTCAGTGCCAGTGTACGGGCCTGGAGTACTGTACGGCGTAGGGTAAGGTGTAGGGCTTGTGGTGGGTTTCCGTTCTGGGCTAGGGATAGGGTTAGGGAACGGTAAGGCTTAGGGCACAGGTGAGGGTACGGAAACGTGTGAGAGACAGGCTACGTGCTGACACACAGGTCAGTGCCACCGTATGGGCCAGGAGTTGGGTACGGTGTAGGGTATGGTGTAGGTGTGGTCGTGGGTTTCCATTCGGGTCTAGGGTTAGGGGTAGGGAACCGCAAGGCTTAGGGCACAGGTGAGGTTACAGAAACCTGGGAGGGTCAGACTACGTGCTGACGCACGGGTCAATGACAGCCTACGCCCAGGTGTAGGCTTCGGCGTAGGGTAAGGTTTAGGCCCGGTGGTGGGTTTCCGTTCCGGGCTAGGGTTAGGGTTAGCGAACGGCAAGGCTTAGGGCACAGGTGAGGGTACGGAAAAGTCGGAGGGTGAGGCTACGTGCTCACGCACGTGTCAGTGTCAGCTTCCGGGCAGGAGTAGGCTTCGACGTAGGGTAAAGTTTAGGGCTGCTGGTGGGTCTCCGTTCCTGGCTAGGGTTAGTGTTAGGGAACGTGTAGGCTTAGGGCACAGGTGAGGGTACGGAAACGTGGGAGGGTCAGGCTCCATGCTGACGCATGGGTCAGTTCCAGCATACGGGCCAGGAGTAGTGTACGGCGTAGGGTAAGGTGTAGGGCTGGTGGTGGGTTTCCGTTTCGGGCTAGGGTTAGGGTTAGGGAATGGCAAGGCTAAGGGCACAGGTGAGGGTACGGAAACGTGGGAGTGGTAGGCTATGTGCTGACGCACGGGTCAGTGCCAGCGTACGGGCAAGGACTAGGGTACGGCGTAGGGTAATGTGTAGGGCTGGTCCTGGGTTTCCGTTCCGGGCTAGGGTTAGGGTTAGGGTTAGGGAACGCCAAGGCTTAGGGCACAGGTGAGGGTACGGAAACGTGGGAGTGGTAGGCTATGTGCTGACGCACGGGTCAGTGCCAGCGTACGGGCCAGGAGTAGGCTATGGCGTTGGGTATGGTGTAGGCCTGGTGGCGGGTTTCCTTTCCGGGCTAGGGTTAGGGTGAGAGAACGACAAGCCTTAGGGCACAGGTGTGGGTACGGAAACGTGGGAGTGTCAGGCTATGTGCTGACGCACGGGTCAGTGCCAGCGTATGGGCCAAGAGTAGGCTACGGTGTAGAGTAAGGTGTAGGGCTGGTGGTGGCTTTCCTTTCGGGGTTACGGTTATGGAACGGCAAGGCTTAGGACACAGGTGAGGGTACGGAAACGTGGGAGGGTAAGGCTACGTGCTGACGCAAGTATTAGTGCCAGCGAATGGGCCAGGCGTAGGCTACGGTGTAGGGTAAGGTGTAGGGCTGGTGGTGGGTTTCTGTTCTGGGCTAGGGTTAGGGTTAGGGAACGACATGCCTTAAGGAACAGGTGATGGTACGGAAACGGGGGAGGGTCAGGCTATGTGCTGACGCACGGGTCAGTGCCAGCTTACAGGCCAGGAGTAGGCAACAGCGTAGGTTAAGGTGTAGGGCTGGTGGTTGGTTTCCTTTCCGGGCTAGTGTTAGGGTTAGGGAATGGCAAGGCTTAGGGCACAGGTGAGGGTATGGAAACGTGGGAGTGGCAGGCTACATGCTGAAGCACGTGTCAGTGCCAGCGTACGGTCCAGGAGTAGGGTACGGCGTAGGGTAATGTGTAGGGTTAGGGTTAGGGAACGGCAAGGCTTAGGGCACAGGTGAGGGTATAGAAACGTGGGAGGGTCATGATAGGTGCTGAAGAATGGGTCAGTGCCAGCGTACGGGCCAGGAGTAGGGTACGGCCTAGGGTAAGGTGTAGGGCTGGTGGTGGGTTTCCGTTCCGGGCTAGTGTTAGGGTTAGGGAATGGCAAAGCTTAGGGCACAGGTGAGGGTTTGGAAACGTGGGAGAGGCAGGCTACGTGTTGACGCACGGGTAAGTGCCAGCGTTCGGTCCAGGAGTAGGTTACGGCGTTGTGTAAGGTGTAGGGCTGGTGGTGGGTTTCTGTTCCGGGCTAGTGTTAAGGATAGGGAACGGCAAGTCTTAGGGCACAGGTGAGGGTACGGAAACGTTGGAGTGGCAGGCTACGTGCTGACGCACGGGTCAGTGCCAGCGTACGGTCCAGGAATAGTGTACGGCATAAGGTAAGGTGTAGGGCTGGTGGTGGGTTTCCGTTCTGGGCTAGGGTTAGGGTTAGGGAACGGCAAGGCTTAGGGCACAGGTGTGGTACGGAAACGTGGGAGGGTCAGGCTACGTGCTGACGCACGTGTCAGTGCCAGCGTACGGGTCAGGGTACGGGTACGGCATTGGGTAAGGTGTAGGGCTGGTTGTGGGGTCCCATTCCGGGCTAGGGTTAGGGTTAGGGAACGGCAAGGCTTAGGGCACAGGTGAGGGTACGGAAACGTGGGAGGGTCAGGCTACATGCTGAAGCATGGGTCAGTTCCAGCGTACGGGCCAGGAGTAGTGTACGGCGTAGGTTAAGGTGTAGGTCTGGTCCTGGGTTTCCGTTTCGGGCTAGGGTTAGGGTTAGGGAATGGCAAGGCTAAGGGCACAGGTGAGGGTACGGAAACGTGGGAGAGGCAGGCTACTTGCTGACTGACGTGTCAGTGCCAGCGTACGGGCCAGGAGTAGGATACGGCGTAGGGTAAGGTGTAGGGCTGGTGGTGGGTTACCGTTCCGGGCTAGGGATAGGTTTAGGGAATGACAAGGCTTAGGGTTCAGGTGAAGTTACGGAAACGTGGGTGGGTCAGGCTACGTGCTGACGCACAGGTCAGTGCCAGCGTACGGGCCAGGAGTAGGCTACGGTGTAGGGTAAGGTGTAGGGCTGGTGGTGGGTTTCTGTTCTGGGCTAGGGTTAGGGTGAGGGAACGACAAGCGTTAGGTCACAGGTGAGGGTACGGAAACGGGGGAGGTTCAGGCTATGTGCTGACGCACGGGTCAGCTCCAGCGTACGGGCCAGGTGTTGGCTACTGCGTAGGCTAAGGTGTAGGGCTGGTGGTGGGTTTCTGTTCTGGGCTAGGGTTAGGGTTAGGGAACGGCAAGGTTTAGGGCACAGGAGAGGGTTCGGAAACGTGGGAGGGTCAGGCTACGTGCTGACGCACGGGTCAGTGCCAGTGTACGGGCCTGGAGTACTGTACGGCGTAGGGTAAGGTGTAGGGCTTGTGGTGGGTTTCCGTTCTGGGCTAGGGATAGGGTTAGGGAACGGTAAGGCTTAGGGCACAGGTGAGGGTACGGAAACGTGTGAGAGGCAGGCTACGTGCTGACACACAGGTCAGTGCCACCGTACGGGCCAGGAGTTGGGTACGGTGTAGGGTATGGTGTAGGTGTGGTCGTGGGTTTCCATTCCGGTCTAGGGTTAGGGGTAGGGAACCGCAAGGCTTAGGGCACAGGTGAGGTTACAGAAACCTGGGAGGGTCAGACTACGTGCTGACGCACGGGTCAATGACAGCCTACGCCCAGGTGTAGGCTTCGGCGTAGGGTAAGGTTTAGGCCCGGTGGTGGGTTTCCGTTCCGGGCTAGGGTTAGGGTTAGCGAACGGCAAGGCTTAGGGCACAGGTGAGGGTACGGAAAAGTCGGAGGGTGAGGCTACGTGCTCACGCACGTGTCAGTGTCAGCTTCCGGGCAGGAGTAGGCTTCGACGTAGGGTAAAGTTTAGGGCTGCTGGTGGGTCTCCGTTCCTGGCTAGGGTTAGTGTTAGGGAACGTGTAGGCTTAGGGCACAGGTGAGGGTACGGAAACGTGGGAGGGTCAGGCTCCATGCTGACGCATGGGTCAGTTCCAGCATACGGGCCAGGAGTAGTGTACGGCGTAGGGTAAGGTGTAGGGCTGGTGGTGGGTTTCCGTTTCGGGCTAGGGTTAGGGTTAGGGAATGGCAAGGCTAAGGGCACAGGTGAGGGTACGGAAACGTGGGAGTGGTAGGCTATGTGCTGACGCACGGGTCAGTGCCAGCGTACGGGCAAGGACTAGGGTACGGCGTAGGGTAATGTGTAGGGCTGGTCCTGGGTTTCCGTTCCGGGCTAGGGTTAGGGTTAGGGTTAGGGAACGGCAAGGCTTAGGGCACAGGTGAGGGTACGGAAACGTGGGAGTGGTAGGCTATGTGCTGACGCACGGGTCAGTGCCAGCGTACGGGCCAGGAGTAGGCTATGGCGTTGGGTATGGTGTAGGCCTGGTGGCGGGTTTCCTTTCCGGGCTAGGGTTAGGGTGAGAGAACGACAAGCCTTAGGGCACAGGTGTGGGTACGGAAACGTGGGAGTGTCAGGCTATGTGCTGACGCACGGGTCAGTGCCAGCGTATGGGCCAAGAGTAGGCTACGGTGTAGAGTAAGGTGTAGGGCTGGTGGTGGCTTTCCTTTCGGGGTTACGGTTATGGAACGGCAAGGCTTAGGACACAGGTGAGGGTACGGAAACATGGGAGGGTAAGGCTACGTGCTGACGCAAGTATTAGTGCCAGCGAATGGGCCAGGCGTAGGCTACGGTGTAGGGTAAGGTGTAGGGCTGGTGGTGGGTTTCTGTTCTGGGCTAGGGTTAGGGTTAGGGAACGACATGCCTTAAGGAACAGGTGATGGTACGGAAACGGGGGAGGGTCAGGCTATGTGCTGACGCACGGGTCAGTGCCAGCTTACAGGCCAGGAGTAGGCAACAGCGTAGGTTAAGGTGTAGGGCTGGTGGTTGGTTTCCTTTCCGGGCTAGTGTTAGGGTTAGGGAATGGCAAGGCTTAGGGCACAGGTGAGGGTATGGAAACGTGGGAGTGGCAGGCTACATGCTGAAGCACGTGTCAGTGCCAGCGTACGGTCCAGGAGTAGGGTACGGCGTAGGGTAATGTGTAGGGTTAGGGTTAGGGAACGGCAAGGCTTAGGGCACAGGTGAGGGTATAGAAACGTGGGAGGGTCATGATAGGTGCTGAAGAATGGGTCAGTGCCAGCGTACGGGCCAGGAGTAGGGTACGGCCTAGGGTAAGGTGTAGGGCTGGTGGTGGGTTTCCGTTCCGGGCTAGTGTTAGGGTTAGGGAATGGCAAAGCTTAGGGCACAGGTGAGGGTTTGGAAACGTGGGAGAGGCAGGCTACGTGTTGACGCACGGGTAAGTGCCAGCGTTCGGTCCAGGAGTAGGTTACGGCGTTGTGTAAGGTGTAGGGCTGGTGGTGGGTTTCTGTTCCGGGCTAGTGTTAAGGATAGGGAACGGCAAGTCTTAGGGCACAGGTGAGGGTACGGAAACGTTGGAGTGGCAGGCTACGTGCTGACGCACGGGTCAGTGCCAGCGTACGGTCCAGGAATAGTGTACGGCATAAGGTAAGGTGTAGGGCAGGTGGTGGGTTTCCGTTCTGGGCTAGGGTTAGGGTTAGGGAACGGCAAGGCTTAGGGCACAGGTGTGGTACGGAAACGTGGGAGGGTCAGGCTACGTGCTGACGCACGTGTCAGTGCCAGCGTACGGGTCAGGGTACGGGTACGGCATTGGGTAAGGTGTAGGGCTGGTTGTGGGGTCCCATTCCGGGCTAGGGTTAGGGTTAGGGAACGGCAAGGCTTAGGGCACAGGTGAGGGTACGGAAACGTGGGAGGGTCAGGCTCCATGCTGACGCATGGGTCAGTTCCAGCATACGGGCCAGGAGTAGTGTACGGCGTAGGGTAAGGTGTAGGGCTGGTGGTGGGTTTCCGTTTCGGGCTAGGGTTAGGGTTAGGGAATGGCAAGGCTAAGGGCACAGGTGAGGGTACGGAAACGTGGGAGTGGTAGGCTATGTGCTGACGCACGGGTCAGTGCCAGCGTACGGGCAAGGACTAGGGTACGGCGTAGGGTAATGTGTAGGGCTGGTCCTGGGTTTCCGTTCCGGGCTAGGGTTAGGGTTAGGGAACGGCAAGGCTTAGGGCACAGGTGAGGGTACGGAAACGTGGGAGTGGTAGGCTATGTGCTGACGCACGGGTCAGTGCCAGCGTACGGGCCAGGAGTAGGCTATGGCGTTGGGTATGGTGTAGGCCTGGTGGCGGGTTTCCTTTCTGGGCTAGGGTTAGGGTGAGAGAACGACAAGCCTTAGGGCACAGGTGTGGGTACGGAAACGTGGGAGTGTCAGGCTATGTGCTGACGCACGGGTCAGTGCCAGCGTATGGGCCAAGAGTAGGCTACGGTGTAGAGTAAGGTGTAGGGCTGGTGGTGGCTTTCCTTTCGGGGTTACGGTTATGGAACGGCAAGGCTTAGGACACAGGTGAGGGTACGGAAACGTGGGAGGGTAAGGCTACGTGCTGACGCAAGTATTAGTGCCAGCGAATGGGCCAGGCGTAGGCTACGGTGTAGGGTAAGGTGTAGGGCTGGTGGTGGGTTTCTGTTCTGGGCTAGGGTTAGGGTTAGGGAACGACATGCCTTAAGGAACAGGTGATGGTACGGAAACGGGGGAGGGTCAGGCTATGTGCTGACGCACGGGTCAGTGCCAGCTTACAGGCCAGGAGTAGGCAACAGCGTAGGTTAAGGTGTAGGGCTGGTGGTTGGTTTCCTTTCCGGGCTAGTGTTAGGGTTAGGGAATGGCAAGGCTTAGGGCACAGGTGAGGGTATGGAAACGTGGGAGTGGCAGGCTACATGCTGAAGCACGTGTCAGTGCCAGCGTACAGTCCAGGAGTAGGGTACGGCATAGGGTAATGTGTAGGGTTAGGGTTAGGGAACGGCAAGGCTTAGGGCACAGGTGAGGGTATAGAAACGTGGGAGGGTCATGATAGGTGCTGAAGAATGGGTCAGTGCCAGCGTACGGGCCAGGAGTAGGGTACGGCCTAGGGTAAGGTGTAGGGCTGGTGGTGGGTTTCCGTTCCGGGCTAGTGTTAGGGTTAGGGAATGGCAAAGCTTAGGGCACAGGTGAGGGTTTGGAAACGTGGGAGAGGCAGGCTACGTGTTGACGCACGGGTAAGTGCCAGCGTTCGGTCCAGGAGTAGGTTACGGCGTTGTGTAAGGTGTAGGGCTGGTGGTGGGTTTCTGTTCCGGGCTAGTGTTAAGGATAGGGAACGGCAAGTCTTAGGGCACAGGTGAGGGTACGGAAACGTTGGAGTGGCAGGCTACGTGCTGACGCACGGGTCAGTGCCAGCGTACGGTCCAGGAATAGTGTACGGCATAAGGTAAGGTGTAGGGCTGGTGGTGGGTTTCCGTTCTGGGCTAGGGTTAGGGTTAGGGAACGGCAAGGCTTAGGGCACAGGTGTGGTACGGAAACGTGGGAGCGTCAGGCTACGTGCTGACGCACGTGTCAGTGCCAGCGTACGGGTCAGGGTACGGGTACGGCATTGGGTAAGGTGTAGGGCTGGTTGTGGGGTCCCATTCCGGGCTAGGGTTAGGGTTAGGGAACGGCAAGGCTTAGGGCACAGGTGAGGGTACGGAAACGTGGGAGGGTCAGGCTACATGCTGAAGCATGGGTCAGTTCCAGCGTACGGGCCAGGAGTAGTGTACGGCGTAGGGTAAGGTGTAGGTCTGGTCCTGGGTTTCCGTTTCGGGCTAGGGTTAGGGTTAGGGAATGGCAAGGCTAAGGGCACAGGTGAGGGTACGGAAACGTGGGAGAGGCAGGCTACTTGCTGACTGACGTGTCAGTGCCAGCGTACGGGCCAGGAGTAGGATACGGCGTAGGGTAAGGTGTAGGGCTGGTGGTGGGTTACCGTTCCGGGCTAGGGATAGGTTTAGGGAATGACAAGGCTTAGGGTTCAGGTGAAGTTACGGAAACGTGGGTGGGTCAGGCTACGTGCTGACGCACAGGTCAGTGCCAGCGTACGGGCCAGGAGTAGGCTACGGTGTAGGGTAAGGTGTAGGGCTGGTGGTGGGTTTCTGTTCTGGGCTAGGGTTAGGGTGAGGGAACGACAAGCGTTAGGTCACAGGTGAGGGTACGGAAACGGGGGAGGTTCAGGCTATGTGCTGACGCATGGGTCAGCTCCAGCGTACGGGCCAGGTGTTGGCTACTGCGTAGGCTAAGGTGTAGGGCTGGTGGTGGGTTTCTGTTCTGGGCTAGGGTTAGGGTTAGGGAACGGCAAGGTTTAGGGCACAGGAGAGGGTTCGGAAACGTGGGAGGGTCAGGCTACGTGCTGACGCACGGGTCAGTGCCAGTGTACGGGCCTGGAGTACTGTACGGCGTAGGGTAAGGTGTAGGGCTTGTGGTGGGTTTCCGTTCTGGGCTAGGGATAGGGTTAGGGAACGGTAAGGCTTAGGGCACAGGTGAGGGTACGGAAACGTGTGAGAGACAGGCTACGTGCTGACACACAGGTCAGTGCCACCGTATGGGCCAGGAGTTGGGTACGGTGTAGGGTATGGTGTAGGTGTGGTCGTGGGTTTCCATTCGGGTCTAGGGTTAGGGGTAGGGAACCGCAAGGCTTAGGGCACAGGTGAGGTTACAGAAACCTGGGAGGGTCAGACTACGTGCTGACGCACGGGTCAATGACAGCCTACGCCCAGGTGTAGGCTTCGGCGTAGGGTAAGGTTTAGGCCCGGTGGTGGGTTTCCGTTCCGGGCTAGGGTTAGGGTTAGCGAACGGCAAGGCTTAGGGCACAGGTGAGGGTACGGAAAAGTCGGAGGGTGAGGCTACGTGCTCACGCACGTGTCAGTGTCAGCTTCCGGGCAGGAGTAGGCTTCGACGTAGGGTAAAGTTTAGGGCTGCTGGTGGGTCTCCGTTCCTGGCTAGGGTTAGTGTTAGGGAACGTGTAGGCTTAGGGCACAGGTGAGGGTACGGAAACGTGGGAGGGTCAGGCTCCATGCTGACGCATGGGTCAGTTCCAGCATACGGGCCAGGAGTAGTGTACGGCGTAGGGTAAGGTGTAGGGCTGGTGGTGGGTTTCCGTTTCGGGCTAGGGTTAGGGTTAGGGAATGGCAAGGCTAAGGGCACAGGTGAGGGTACGGAAACGTGGGAGTGGTAGGCTATGTGCTGACGCACGGGTCAGTGCCAGCGTACGGGCAAGGACTAGGGTACGGCGTAGAGTAATGTGTAGGGCTGGTCCTGGGTTTCCGTTCCGGGCTAGGGTTAGGGTTAGGGAACGGCAAGGCTTAGGGCACAGGTGAGGGTACGGAAACGTGGGAGTGGTAGGCTATGTGCTGACGCACGGGTCAGTGCCAGCGTATGGGCCAGGAGTAGGCTACGGCGTAGGGTAAGGTGTAGGGCTGGTGGTGGGTTTCCGTTCCGGGCTAGTGTTAGGGATAGGGAACGGCAAGTCTTAGGGAACAGGTGAGGGTACGGAAACGTGGGAGAGTCAGGCTTTGTGCTGACGCACGGGTCAGTGCCAGCGTACGGGCCAGGAGTAGTGTACGGCGTTGGGTAAGGTGTAGGGTTGGTGGTGGGTTTCCGTTCTGGGCTAGGGTTAGGGTTAGGGAACGGCAAGGTTTAGGGCACACGTGAGGGTATGGAAACGTGTTAGGCTCAGGGTACGTGCGTCTTGGCCATCTCTGTGTCTTCTTTGAAGAAACGTCTCTTTAGATCTTCTGCCCAATTTGGTATTGGGTTGTTTGTTTTTTTTAATATTAAGCTGCATGAGCTGTTTATATATATTGGAGATTAAACCTTTTCCATTGATTCGTTTGCAACTATTTTCGCCCATTCTGAGGGATGCCTTTTTCCATTCCCGTCTTTTTAACCAAAAAAGAAAGAAAGACAAAGATGCAGAACACTAATGTGCATAAAATATGCCTTTTGAAACGGTCGTTTTGAAATATGGACGTCCTTTGAATTTTTTGGTCGATATGTGACCCCAGGATTTGTTTTCAGGGCAGGTGTCATCTACAGGCCTGCAATGATTTTGAATATCAACTGACCATTAGCGCTGGGATTAAAGCTGCTGTTGTGTGAAACGGCCACAAGGTGGCAGCAGTTCTCCCTTACCAAATCTTGTTACTAGGGCATCAGAGCCTCAATGGAAGTCCTGTTCTAGATTGGAATTTAGAATGGAATGTGCCAGGAGAAAGCCCCTAAAGTTTGTCTCCTTACTTCTTGTTCGTGTTTTTAATTTAAATTTTTATTTTTTATTACAGCAAGTTTGATTACAATGTTTGGTTGTTGTAGGTGTCGAAGATGTGGTTCTTTTACACATATACAGATTTCTGTTCTTCCTGGGATCCTTTACCCTTGTACGTTATGACAGAATGTTGAGTAGTCTTCTGTTGGTATTCCGTAGGTCTTTGGTGATTATATACGTCTACTGTGTTTGTATATGTCTGTTAACCCCGATATCGTAATGAAACCAATCCTCACACCTTTCCATTGGTGAACCATAAGTTTGTTTAATGAATCTCTGATTGCCCTTCTCCGTGGAAATATCTGCCCTGGTATCCATTTTTAGGTAACACCAATAAGAGATATGATATGATATGTGTCTTTCAGTTTCTGACTTACTACAAGTCACGTGATTACCTCTAGACTCATCTACGGTGCTGCAAATGGCATTGTGTCCTTATTTTCCTTGGCTTCTATTCTGCCTTAGCGAGGTCCATTTTCAACAATGTGATTCACTGAGGGTTGTGGATTAGCTGACCTGGGCAGCCTTACACTGCCGGCCGGCCCTCCCCAGGTCTGCCTGGTTGAGGTCAATATAAACAGCGCTCCAGGCAGCAATAGCCCCTGAAGCTGTGCCTGACTCCATATTCTCTGCCCCGTCAGCAGTCTCGGGCCTGTGCTGGTAGGAGGGAGTGAGGGGCCACAGCTTTGTTTGTGGCCCGGTGTGAGTGGGGTTCTGCTGGCCTTTCTGCAGGAGTTGCCAGGCTGCCACCTGTAAAGAAGAGGATGTGTCACCCATACCTTCCGCTGGAATTTCTCTCCGCACAGAGGTGAGGAAGGAAAAAAGCAGTGGGGGCCGGGACAATAGGGGTATCTCAGGCAGGACAATGGAAAGCTTCCGGAAGAGCACCCGGGGCCAGGATCACACTGGCTGGCCTGCAGTCACCAAGTTGGCCTGCGTGCTGTCGCTGGTGTGGCTCCAAGGCCCTTCCTCTAGGCTTTCAAGCCTTTGTACATATTCAGGTGTTTTACCTGGGAAGGGTGGGAACAGTTCAGCAGCAGCTGGCCTGGGGCTCAGCTCACCTTTATTCAGAGATGCCTCGGCACGGTCCCCCAGCTTTGCAATGAGGACGCTCCTTGCATGGGGGGTGGGTTGCTGGCTGTATGGGAGATGATTCCCCACCTCTGACCAATTTCAGAATTGTTTACCGCTGGAGCAAGTGCCCTGATAGGGTTTTCCTCTGTATAACTGGTGGGTTCAGGTTTTTTTTTCGTTTATGGTTCAAGTTAGATTTTATTCCTCTTTTATGTATTTATAGATATAAGCATGGAAATAATTAATTCCTATAAATACATCTGTGTGAAGGGAAGGACTTTTTTGTGTTTTATTTTTAAATTTTATATTTTAAAATTTTGAAATTTAATTTTGTTTACTTTTTTATACAGCGGCTTATTATTAGTTATGTATTTTATGCATATACATGTATACAGGTCAATCTCAAACTCCCAACTCATCCCACCACCACCACCCCATGGCTTCCCACACTTGGTGTCCATACGTTTGTTCTCTACCTCTGTGTCTCTATTTCTTCCCTGCAAACCAGTTCATCTGTACCAGTTTTTAGGTTCCACATATATGCATTAATATACAATATTTGTTTTCCTCTTTCTGACTTACTTCATTCTGTATGACAGTCTCTAGATCCATCGATGTCTCTACAAATGACACAGTTTCATTCCTTTTTATGGCCGAGTAATATTCCATTTTATATATGTACCCCATCTTTATCCATTCATCTGTCTGTGGGCATTTATGTGGCTTCCATTTCCCGGCTATTGTAAATAGTGCTGCAATGAACATTGTGGTGAATGTGCCTTTTTGATTTATGGTTGTCTCTGGGTATATGCCCAAAAGTGGGATTGCTGGAGCAGATGGTAATTCTATTTCTAGTTTTTTAAAGGAAACTCCATACTGTTCTCCATAGTGACTATATCAATTTACATTCCACACCCTCCCCAGAATTTGTTGTCTGTAATTTTTCTGATGATGCCGATTCTAACCTGTGTGAGGTGATACCTCATTGTAGTTTTGATTTGCATTTCTCTAATAATTAGTGCTCTTGAGCAGCTTTTCATGTGCGGCTTGGCCATCTCTGTGTCTTCTTTGAAGAAACGTCTCTTTAGATCTTCTGCCCATTTTTGTATTGGGTTGTTTGTTTTCTTAATAAGCTGCATGAGCTGTTTATATATATTGGAGATTAAACCTTTGTCCATTGATTCGTTTGCAACTATTTTCGCCCCTTCTGAGGGATGCCTTTATCCATTCACATGTTTTCAACCAAAAAAGAAAGAAAAAGAAGCAGAACACTAATGTGCATAAAATATGCCTTTTGAAACGGTCGTTTTGAAATATGGACGTCCTTTAAATTTTTTGGTCGATATGTGGCCCCAGGATTTGTTTTCAGGGCAGGTGTCATTTACATTCCTGCAATGATTTTGAATATCAACTGACCATTAGCACTGGGATTAAAGCTGCTGTTGTGTGAAATGGCCACTAGGTGGCAGCAGTTCTCCCTTAACACATCTGGTTACTAGGGCAACAGAGCCTCAATGGACGTCGTGTTCTAGATTGGAATTTAGAATGGAATGTGCCAGGAGAAAGCCCCTCAAGTTTGACTCCCTACTTCTTGTTCGTATTTTTAATTTAATTTTTTTATTTTTTATTATAGCAAGTTTGATTACAATGTTTGGCTTGTTGTAGGTGTGGAAGATGTGGTTCTTTTACACATATACAGATGTCTGTTCTTCCTGGGATCCTTTTCCCATGTACGTTATGACAGCATGTTGAGTAGTCTTCTCTTGGTATTCCGTAGGTCTTTGGTGATTATATATGTCACCTCTGTTTGTATATGTCTGTTAACCCCGATATCGTAATGAAACCAATCCTCACACCTTTCCATTGGTGAACCATAAGTTTGTTTAATGAATCTATGATTGCACTTCTCAGTGGAAATGACTGCCCTGGTTTCTATTTTAGGTAACACCTATAAGTGATATGAAATGATATGTGTCTTTCACTTTCTGACTTACTCCAAGTCACGTGATTACCTCTAGACTCATCTACGGTGCTGCAAATGGCATTGTGTCCTTATTTTCCTTGGCTTCTATTCTGCCTTAGCGAGGTCCATTTTCAACAATGTGATTCCCTGAGGGTTGTGGACTAGCTGACCTGGGCAGCCTTACCCTGCAGGCCGGCCCTCCCCAGGTCTGCCTGGTTGAGGTCAATATAAACAGCGCTCCAGGCAGCAATAGCCCCTGAAGCTGTGCCTGACTCCATATTCTCTGCCCCGTCAGCAGTCTCGGGGCTGTGCTGGTGGGAGGGAGTGAGGGGCCACAGCTTTGTTGGTGGCCCGGTGTGAGTGGGGTTCTGCTGGCCTTTCTGCAGGAGTTACCAGGCTGCCACCTGTAAAGAAGAGGATGTGTCACCCATACCTTCCGCTGGAATTTCTCTCCGGACAGAGGTGAGAAAAGAAAAAAGCAGTCGGGGCCGGGACAAGAGGGGTATCTCAGGCAGGACAATGGAAAGCTTCCAGAAGAGCGCCCGGGGCCAGGATCACCCTGGCTGGCCTGCAGTCACCAAGTTGGCCTGCGTGCTGTCGCTGGTGTGGCTCCACGGCCCTTCCTCTAGGCTTTCAAGCCTTTGTACATATTCAGGTGTTTTACCTGGGAAGGTTGGGAACAGTTCAGCAGCAGCTGGCCTGGGGCTCAGCTCACCTTTATTCAGAGATGCTTCGGCACGGTCCCCCAGCTTTGCAATGAGGACGCTCTTTGCATGGGGGGTGGGTTGCTGGCTGTATGGGAGATGATTCCCCACCTCTGACCAATTTCAGAATTGTTTACCGCTGGAGCAAGTGCCCTGATAGGGTTTTCCTCTGTATAACTGGTGGGTTCAGGGTTTTTTTTCGTTTATGGTTCAAGTTAGATTTTATTCCTCTTTTATGTATTTATAGATATAAGCATGGAAATAATTCATTCCTATAAATACATCTGTGTGAAGGGAAGAACTTTTTTCTGTTTTATTTTTAAATTTTATATTTTAAAATTTTGAAATTTAATTTTATTTACTTTTTTATACAGCGGCTTATTATTAGTTATGTATTTTATGCATATACATGTATACAGGTCAATCTCAAACTCCCAACTTATCCCACCACCACCACCCCATGGCTTCCCACACTTTGTGTCCATACGTTTGTTCTCTACCTCTGTGTCTCTATTTCTTCCCTGCAAACCAGTTCATCTGTACCATTTTTTAGGTACCACATATATGCATTAATATACAATATTTGTTTTCCTCTTTCTGACTTACTTCATTCTGTATGACAGTCTCTAGATCCATCGATGTCTCTACAAATGACCCAGTTTCATTCCTTTTTATGGCCGAGTAATATTCCATTTTATATATGTACCCCATCTTTATCCATTCATCTGTCTGTGGGCATTTAGGTTGCTTCCATTACCTGGCTATTGTAAATAGTGCTGCAATGAACCTTGTGGTGAATGTGCCTTCTTGATTTATGGTTGTTTCTGGGTATATGCCCAAAAGTGGGATTGCTGGGTCAGATAGTAATTCTATTTCTAGTTTTTTAAAGGAAACTCCATACTGTTCTCCATAGTGACTGTATCAATTTACATTCCCACCAATAGTGGAAGAGGGCTCCTTTTGTCCACACCCTCCCCAGAATTTGTTGTTTGTAGATTTTCTGATGATGCCGATTCTAACAGGTGTGAAGTGATACCTCATTGTAGTTTTGATTTGCATTTCTCTAATAATTAGTGCTCTTGAGCAGCTTTTCATGTGCGTCTTGGCCATCTCTGTGTCTTCAATGAAGAAACGTCTCTTTAGATCTTCTGCCCATTTTTGTATTGGGTTGTTTGTTTTCTTAATAAGCTGCATGAGCTGTTTATATATATTGGAGATTAAACCTTTGTCCATTGATTCGTTTGCAACTATTTTCGCCCCTTCTGAGGGATGCCTTTTTCCATTCCCGTGTTTTTAACCAAAAAAGAAAGAGAGAAAAAGGATCAGAACACTAATGTGCATAAAATATGCCTTTTGAAACGGTCGTTTTGAAATATGGACGTCCTTTAAATTTTTTGGTCGATATGTGGCCACAGGATTTGTTTTCAGGGCAGGTGTCATTTACAGGCCTGCAATGATTTTGAATATCAACTGACCATTAGCACTGGGATTAAAGCTGCTGTTGTGTGAAATGGCCACTAGGTGGCAGCAGTTCTCCCTTAACACATCTGGTTACTAGGGCAACAGAGCCTCAATGGACGTCGTGTTCTAGATTGGAATTTAGAATGGAATGTGCCAGGAGAAAGCCCCTCAAGTTTGACTCCCTACTTCTTGTTCGTATTTTTAATTTAATTTTTTTATTTTTTATTATAGCAAGTTTGATTACAATGTTTGGCTTGTTGTAGGTGTGGAAGATGGGTTCTTTTACACATATACAGATGTCTGTTCTTCCTGGGATCCTTTTCCCATGTACGTTATGACAGAATGTTGAGTAGTCTTCTCTTGGTATTCCGTAGGTCTTTGGTGATTATATATGTCACCTCTGTTTGTATATGTCTGTTAACCCCGATATCGTAATGAAACCAATCCTCACACCTTTCCATTGGTGAACCATAAGTTTGTTTAATGAATCTGTGATTGCCCTTCTCGGTGGAAATATCTGCCCTGGTATCCATTTTTAGGTAACACCGATAAGTGATATGATATGATATGTGTCTTTCACTTTCTGACTTACTACAAGTCACGTGATTACCTCTAGACTCATCTACGGTCGTGCAAATGGCATTGTGTTCTTTTTTTCCTTGGCTTCTCTTCTGCCTTAGCGAGGTCCATTTTCAACAATGTGATTCCCTGAGTGTTGTGGATTAGCTGATCTGGGCAGCCTTACCCTCCCGCCCGGCCCTCCCCAGGTGTGCCTGGTTGAGATCAATATAAACAGCGCTCCAGGCAGCAATAGCCCCTGAAGCTGTACCTGACTCCATATTCTCTGCCCCGTCAGCAGTCTCGGGGCTGTGCTGGTGGGAGGGAATGAGGGGCCACAGCTTTGTTGGTGGCCCGGTGTGAGTGGGGTTCTGCTGGCCTTTCTGCAGGAGTTGCCAGGCTGCCACCTGTAAAGAAGAGGATGTGTCACCCATACCTTCCCCTGGAATTTCTCTCCGGACAGAGGAGAGGAAGGAAAAAAGCAGTGGGGGCCGGGACAGGTGGGGTATCTCAGGCAGGACAATGGAAAGCTTTCAGAAGAGCGCCCGGTGTCAGGACCACGCTGGCTGGCCTGCAGGCACCAAGTTGGCCCGCGTGCTGTTGCTGGTGTGGCTCCACGGCCCTTCCTCTAGTCTTTCAAGCCCTTGTACATATTCAGGTGTTTTACCTGGGAAGGGTGGGAACAGTTCAGCAGCAGCTGGCCTGGGGCTCAGCTCACCTTTATTCAGAGATGCCTCGGCACGATCCCCCAGCTTTGCAATGAGGACGCTCCTTGCGTGGGGTGTGGGTTGTTGGCTGTATGGGAGATGATTCCCCACCTCTGACCAATTTCAGAATTGTTTACCGCTGGAGCAAGTGCCCTGATAGGGTTTTCCTCTGTTTAACTGGTGGCTTCAGTTTTTTTTTCTTTTATGGTTCAAGTTAGATTTTATTCCTCTTTTATGTATTTATAGATATAAGCATGGAAATAATTCATTCCTATAAATACATCTGTGTGAAGGGAAGAACTTTGTTCTGTATTATTTTTAAACTTTATTTTTGAAAGTTTAGAAATTTAATTTTATTTATTTTTTTATACAGCAGGTTATTATTAGTTATGTATTTTATGCATATACATGTATGCAGGTCAATCCCAATCTCCCAACTCATCCCACCACCACCACACCATGGCTTCCCACACTTGGTGTCCATACGTTTGTTCTCTACCTCTGTCTCTATATCTTCCCTGCAAACCAGTTCATCTGTACCATTTTTTAGGTTCCACATATATGCATTAATATACAATATTTGTTTTCCTCTTTCTGACTTACTTCATTCTGTATGACAGTCACTAGATCCATCCATATCTCTACAAATGACCCAGTTTCATTCCTTTTTATGGCCGAAAATTTTCCATTTTATATATGTACCCCATCTTTATCCATTCATCTGTCTGTGGGCATTTAGTTTGCTTCCATTACCTGGCTATTGTAAATAGTGCTGCAATGAACATTGTGGTGAATGTGCCTTTTTGATTTATGGTTTTCTTTGGGTATATGCCCAGAAGTGGGATTGCTGGATCAGATGGTAATTCTATTTCTAGTTTTTTAAAGGAAACTCCATTCTGTTCTCCATAATGACTGTATCAATTTACATTCCCACCAATAGTGGAAGAGGGCTCCTTTTGTCCACACCCTCCCCAGAATTTGTTGTTTGTAGGTTTTCTGATGATGCCGATTCTAACAGTTATGAGGTGATACCTCATTGTAGTTTTGATTTGCATTTCTCTAATAATTAGTGATGTTGAGCAGCTTTTCATGTGGGTCTTGGTCATATCTGTGTCTTCTTTGAAGAAACGTCTCTTGAGATCTTCTGCCCATTTCTGTATTGGGAGGGTCGTGGGTGGGTCAGGCTACGTGCTCACGCACGTGTCAGTGCCACCGTAAGGGCCAGGAGTAGGGTACTGCGTAGGGTAAGGTGTAAGTCTGGTGGTGGCTTTCCTTTTCGGGCTTGGTTTACGGTTAGGGAACGGCAAGGCTTAGGGCACAGCTGAGAGTACGGAAACGTGGGATGGTCAGGCTACGTTCTTACGCACGGGTCAGTGCCAATGTACGGGCCAGGTTTAGGCTACGGCGTAGGCTAATGTGTAGGGCTGGTGGTGGGTTTCCGTTCCGTGCTAGTGTTAGGGTTAGGGAATGACAAAGCTTAGGGCACAGGTGAGGGTACGGAAACGTGGGAAGGTCAGGCTAGGTGCTGACGCATGCGTCAGTGCCAGCGTATGGGCCAGGAATAGGGTACGGCGTAGGGTAATGAGTAGGGCTGGTTGTGAGATACCATTCCGGGCTAGGGTTAGGGTTCGGGAACTGCAAGGCTTAGGGCACAGGTGAACGTATGGAATCGTGGGAGGGTCAGGCTACGTGCTGACGCACGGGTTAGTGCCAGCGTACGGGCCAGGAGTAGGGTATGGCGTAGGGTAAGGTTTAGGGCTGGTGGTGGGTTTCCGTTCCGGGCTAGGGTTAGGGTGAGGGAACAGCAAGGCTTAGGGCACAGGTGAACGTACAGAAACGTGTGAGTGGCAGGCTACGTGTTGACGCACGGGTCTGTGCCAGCGTACGGGCCAGGAGTAGGGTACGTCGTAACGTAAGGTTTAGGGCTGGTTGTGGGTTTCCGTTCCAGGCTTGGGTTAGGGTTAGGGAACGGCAAGGCTTAGGACACAGGTGAGGGTACGGAAACGTGGGAGAGGCAGGATACGAGCTGACGCACAGGTCAGTGCCAGTGTAGGGGCCAGGAGTAGGGTACAGCGTAGTGTAAGGTCTAGGGCTGGTGGTGGGTTTATGTTCCGGGCTAGGGTTAGGGTTAGGGAATGGCATGGCTTAGGACACAGGTGAGGGTACGGAAACGTAGGAGTGGCAGGCTACGTGCTGACGCACGGGCCAGTGCCAGCGTACGGGGCAGGATTAGGGTACGGTGTAGGGTAAGGTGTAGGGCTGGTGGTGGGTTTCCGTTACGGGCTAGGGTTAGGTTTAGGGAACGGCAAGGCTTAGGGCACAGGTGAGGGTACGGAAACGTGGGAGGGTCAGTCTACGTGCTGACGCACCTGTCAGTGACAGCGTACGGTCCAGGAGTATGGTACGGTGTAGGGTAAGGTGTAGGGCTGGTGTTGGTTTTCCGTTCCAGGTTAGGGTTAGGGAACGGCAAGGCTTAGTGCACAGGTGAGGGTATGGAAACGTGGCAGAGGCAGGCTATGTGCTGACGCAATGGTCACTGCCAGCGTACGGGTCAGGAGTAGGCTACGGCATACTTTAAGGTTTAGGGTTTCTGGTGGGTTTCCGTTCCGGGCTAGGGTTAGGGATAGGTAAAGGCAAGGCTTAGGGCACAGGTGAGGGTACGGAAACGTGGGCGGGTCAGGCTACATGCTGAAGCACTGGTCAGTGCCAGGGTATGAACCAGGAGTAGGGTACGGCGTAGGGTAAAGTGTAAGGCTGGTGGTGGGGATCCATTCCGGGCTAGGGTTAGGGTTAGGGAGCGGCAAGGCTTAGGGCACAGGAGAGGGTACGGAAACGTGGGAGGGTCAGGCTATGTGCTGAAGAACGGGTCACTGCCAGGGTGTGGACCAGGAGTAGGGTACGGCGTAGGGTATGGTGTAAGGGAGGCGGTGGGTGTCCATTCCGGTCTAGGGTTAGGGTTAGGGAACGTTAAGGCTTAGGGCACATGTGAGGGTACGGAAACGTGGGAGGGTCAGGCTACGTGCTGAAAAACGTGTCAGTGCCAGCGTATGGGCCAGGAGTTGGGTACGGCGTAGGGTATGGTGTAGGGGTCGTGGTGGTTTTCCGTTCCAGGCAAGGGTTAGGCGTAGGGAACGGCAAGACTTAGGGCAGAGGTGAGGTTACGTAAACGTGGGAGGGTCAGACTACGTGCTGATGCACGGGTCAATGACAGCGTACACCCAGGTGTAGGCTTCGGCGTAGGGTAAGGTGTAGGCCCGGTGGTGGGTTTCCGTTCCAGGCCAGGGTAAGGGTTAGCGAATGGCAAGGCTTAGGGCACAGGTGAGGGTACGGAAAAGTGGGAGGGTCAGGGTACGTGCTCACGCACGTGTCAGTGTCAGCTTCCGGGCAGGAGTAGGCTTTGACGTACGGTAAGGTTTAGGGCTGGTGGTGGGTCTCCGTTCTGGGCTAGGGTTAGGGATCGGGAAGGCTTAAGGCACAGTTGAGGGTACGGAAACGTGGGAGGGTCAGGCTCCATGCTGACGCACGGGTCAGTTCCAGCATACGGGCCAGGAGTAAGTTACTGCGTAGGGTAAGGTGTAGGGCTGGTGGTGGGTTTCCGTTTTGGTATAGGGTTAGGGAACGGCAAGGCTAAGGGCACAGGTGAGGGTACAGAAAGTTGGGAGAGGTAGGCTACGTGCTGACGCATGGGTCAGTGCCAGCGTACGGGCAAGTAGTAGGGTACGGCGTAGGGTAAGCTGTAGGGCTGGTGGTGTGTTTCCGGTCTGGGCTAGGGTTAGGGTTAGGGAACGGCAAGGCTTAGGGCACTGGTGAGGGTGCGGAAACGTGGGAGTGGTAGGCTATGTGCTGAGGCACGGGTCAGTGCTAGCGTATGGGGCAGGATTAGCGTACGGCGTAGGGTAAGGTGTAGGGCTGGTGGTGGGTTTCCGTTCCGGGCAAGGGTTAGGGTTAGGGAATGGCAAGGCTTAGGGCACAGTAGATGGTACGGAAACGTGGGAGGGTCAGGCTACGTGTTGACGCACGGGTCAGTGCCAGCGTACGGGCCAAGTTTAGGGTACGGCGTAGTGTAAGGTGTAGGGTTAGGGTTAGGGAACGGCAAGGCTTAGGGCACAGGTGAGGGTACAGAAACGTGGGAGGGTCAGGCTATGCGCTGACGCATGGGTCAGTGACAGCATACGGGCCAGAAGTCGTGTACGGCGTAGGGTAAGGTGTCGGGCTGGCTGTGGTTTCCCGTTCCGGGCTAGGGTTAGGGTTACTGAACGGCAAGGCTTAGGGCACAGGTGAGGGTACGGAAACTTGGGTGTGTCAGGCTACGTGCTGACGCATGGGTCAGTGCCAGCGTACAGGCCAAGAGTAGGGTACGGCGTAGGGTAAGGTGTAGGGCTGGTGGTGGGTTACCATTCCGGGCTAGCGTTAGGGTTAGGGAACGGCAAGGCATAAGGCACAGGTGAGGGTCCGGAAACGTGGGAGGTTCAGGCTATGTTCTGACGCATGGGTCAGTGCCACCGTACGGGCCAGGAGTTGGGTATGACGTTGGGTATGGGGTAGGGGTGGTGGTGGGTTTCCTTTCTGGGCAACTGTTAGGGGAAGGGAACCACAAGACTTAGGGCACAGGTGAGGTTACAGAAACGTGGGGGGGTCACCCTACGTGCTGACGCACGGGTCAATGACAGCGTACGCCCAGGTGTAGTCTTCGGCGTAGTGTAAGGTGTAGGCCCGGAGGTGGGTTTCCGTTCCGGGCCAGGGTAAGTGTTAGCGAATGCAAGGCTTAGGGAACAGGTGAGGGTACGGAAAAGTGGGAGGTTCTGTGTACGTGCTCACGCACGTGTCAGTGTCAGCTTCCGGGCAGGAGTAGTCTTCGACAAGGGTAAGGGGTAGGGCTGATGGTGGGTCTCCGTTCCGGGCTAGGGTTAGGGTTAGGGAACGGCGAGGCTTAGGGCACAGGTGAGGGTACGGAAACGTGGGAGTGTCAGGCTCCATGCTGACGCACGGGTCAGTGCTAGAATACGGGGCAGGATTAGGGTATGGCGTAGGGTAAGGTTTAGGGCTGGTGGTGGGTTTCTGCTCTGGGCTAGGGTTAGGGTTAGGGCACGACAAGCCTTAGGGCACAGGTGATGGTACGGAAATGGGGGAGGGTCAGGCTATGTGCTGACGCAGGTGTCAGTGCCAGCGTACAGGCCAGGAGTAGGCAACAGCGTAGGGTAAGGTGTAGGGCTGGTGGTTGGTTTCCTTTCCGGGCTAGGGTTAGGGTTAGGGAATGGCAAGGCATAGGGCACAGGTGAGGGTATGGAAACGTGGGAGGGTCATGCTACGTGCTGACACACGGGTCAGTGCCAGCATATGGGCCCGGCGTAGGCTACGGCGTACGGTAAGGTGTAGGGCTGGTGGTGGGTTTCCTTTCCGGGCTAGGGTTAGGGTTAGGGTACGGTAAGGCTTAGGGCACAGGTGAGGGTACAGAAACGTGTGAGAGGCAGGCTACGTGCTGACACACAGGTCAGTGCCACCGTACGGGCCAGGAGTTGGGTACGGCGTAGGGTATGCTGTAGGCGTGGTCGTGGGATTCCGTTCCAGGCTAGGGTTAGGGGTAGGGAATCACAAGTCTTAGGGCACAGGTGAGGTTACGGAAACGTGGGAGTGTCAGACTACGTGCTGACACACGGGTCAATGACAGCGTACGCCCAGGTGTAGGCTTCGGCGTAGGGTAAGGTGTAGGCCCGGTGGTGGGTTTCCGTTCTGGGCTAGGGTTAGGGTTAGCGAACGGCAAGGCTTAGGGCACAGGTGAGGGTACGGAAAAGTGGGAGGGTCAGGCTACGTGCTCAAGCACGTGTCAGTGTCAGCTTCTGGGCAGGAGTAGGCTTCGACGTAGGGTAAGGTGTAGGGCTGGTGGTGGGTCTCTGTTCCGGGCTAGGGTTAGGGTTAGGGAACGGGATGGCTTAGGGCACAGTTGAGGGTACGGAAACGTGGGAGGGTCAGGCTGCATCTGACGCAGGGTTCAGTTCCAGCGTACGCTCCAGGAGTATGGTACTGCGTAGGGTAAGGTGTAGGGCTGGTGGTGGGTATCTGATTCGGGCTAGGGTTAGGGTTAGGGAACGGCATGGCTTAGGGCACAGGTGAGGGTACAGAAACGGGGGACGGTCAGGCTACGTGGTGGCGCACGGGTCAGTGCCAGCATACAGGCCAGGAGTAGGCAATGGCTTAGGTTAAGGTGTAGGGCTGGTGGTTGGTTTCCTTTCCAGGCTAGGGTTAGGGTTAGGGAATGGCAAGGTTTAGGGCAAAGGTGAGGGTACGGAAACGTGGGACGGTCAGGCTCCGTGCTGACGCACGTGTCAGTGCCAGCGTACGGGCCAGGAGTAGGGAATGGCATAAGGTAAGGTGTAGGGCTGGTGGTGGGTTTCCGTTCCGGGATAGGGTTAGGGTTAGGGAACGGCAAGGCTTAGGGCACAGGTGAGGGTATGGAAACGTCGCAGGGTCAGGCTACGTGCTGACACACGGGTCAGTGCCAGCGTACGGGCCTGGAGTAGGCTTCGGTGTAGGGTAATGTGTTGGGCTGGTGGTGGGTTTCCTTTCCGGGCTAGGGTTAGGGTTAGTGATTGGCAAAGTTTGGGCACAGGTGAGCTTACAGAAACTTGTTACAGTCAAGGTACGTGTTGAAACACGGGTTAGTGTCAGCGTATGGATTAGGATTAGGGTACGGTGTAGGGTAATGTGTAGGGTTGGAGGTAGGTTTCCGTTCCGTGCTAGGGTTAGGGTTAGGGAATGGCAATGTTTAGGGCACAGGTGAGGGTACGGAAACGTTTTAGGGTCAGGGTACATGTTGACGTACAGATTAGGATTACGGTATGGCCTAGGGTAAGGTGTTGTGTTGGTGGTTGGTTTCCGTTCCGGGCTTGGGTTAGGGTTAGGGAATGACAAGGTTTAGGGCACACGTGAGGGTATTGAAATGTGTTAGGCTCAGGGTACGTGTTGACGCACGGGTTAGTGTGAACGTACAGATGAGGATTATGGTGCGACATAGGGTAAAGTGTATGGTTGGTGGTAGGTTTCCGTTCCAGGCTAGGGTTAGTGTTAGGGAACGGCAAGGTTTTGGGCCCAGATGAGGGTATGGAAACGTGTTAGTGTCAGGGTACGTGTTGACATATGGATTAGCATTAGGGTACGGCTTAGGGTAAGGTGTAGGTTTGGTGGTAGGTTTCCGTTGTGGGCTAGGGTTAGGGTTAGGGAATGGCAAGGTTTAGGTCACAGGTGAAGGTACGGAAACGTGTTAGGGTCAGGGTAAGTGTTGACGCATGGGTTAGTGTCAGCGTACGGAGTAGGTTTATGGTCCTTCGTAGGTTAAATTCTAGGGTTGGTGGTAGGTTTCCGTTCCAGGCTAGGGTTAGTGTTATGGAACGGCAAGGTTTAGGGCATAGGTGAGGGTACGGAAATGTGTTAGGGTCATGGTACGTGTTGACGCTCGGATTATGATTAGGGTATGGCGTAGGGTAACGTGTAGGGTTGGTGGTAGGTTTCCGTTTTGGGCTAGGGTTAGGGTTAGGCAACGGCACGGTTTAGGGCACAGGTGAGGGTACGGAAAAGTGTTAGGGTCAGTGTACGTGTTGACGCACGGGTTAGTGTCAGTGTACGGATTAGGTTTAGGGTACCGTGTAGGGTATGCTGTACGGTTTGTGGTAGTTTTCCATTCTGGGCTAGGGTTCGTGTTAGGGTACGGCAAGGTTTAGGGCACAGGTGAGGGTACAGAAACGTGTTAGGGTCATGGTACATGTTGATGCATGGAATAGTGTCATCGTACGCATTAGCATTAGGGTACGGCGTAGGGTAAGGTGTACGGAGGGCGGTAGGTTTCCATTCCGTTGTAGGGTTAGGGTTAGCGAATTGCAAGGTTTTGGGCACAGGTGATGGTACGGAAATGTGTTAGGTTCAGGGTACGTGTTGACTCACGGGTTAGTGTCAGCGTACGTAGGAGGATTAGGGTACCGCATAGAGTAAGGTGTAGGGTTGGTGGTACGTTTCCGTTCCAGTCTAGGGTTATGTTTAGGGACCGGCAAAGTTTAGGGCACAGGTGAGGGTACGAAACGTGTTAGGGTCAGGGTACGTGTTGATGCACAAGTTAGTGTCAGCATACGAATTAGGATTAGGGTACGGGGTAAGGTAAGGTGTAGGGTTGGTGGTAGGTTTCAGTTCTGGGCTAGGGTTAGGGTTAGGGAACGGCAAGGTTTATGGTAGAGGTGAGGGTACGGAAACGTGTTAGGGTAAGGGTACGTGTTGACGTATGGTTTAGGATTAGGGTACGGCTTAGGGTAAGGTGTAGGGCTGATGGTAGGTTTCTATTCCGGGCTAAGGTTAAGGATAGGCAACGGCAAGGTTTAGGGCACAGCTGAGGGTACGGAAACGTGTTAGGGTCAGGGTACGTGTTGATTCACCGGTTAGTGCCAGCGTACGGATTAAGATTAGTGTACGGCATAGATAAGGTGTAGGGTTGGTGGTAGGTTTCCGTTCCGGGCTATGGTTAGGGTTAGGGAAAGTCAAGGTTTCTATTTCTAGTTTTTTTAAGGAAACTCCATACTGTTCTCCATAGTGACTGTATCAATTTACATTCCCACCATAGAGGAAGACGGCTCCTTTTGTCCGCACCCTCCCCAGAATTTGTTGTTTGTAGATTTTCTGATGATGCCGATTCTAACAGGTGTGAGGTGATAACTCATTATAGTTTTGATTTGCATATCTCTAATAATTAGTGCTGTTGAGCAGCTTTTCATGTGCGTCTTAGCCATCTCTGTGTCTTCTTTGAAGAAACGTCTCTTTAGATATTCTGCCCATTTTTGTATTGGGTTGTTTGTTTTTTTAATATTAAGCTGCATGAGCTGTTTATATATATTGGAGATTAAACCTTTGTCCATTGATTCGTTTGCAACTATTTTCGCCCATTCTGAGGGATGCCTTTTTCCATTCCCGTTTTTTTAACCAAAAAAGAAAGAAAGAAAAAGAAGCAGAACACTAATGTGCATACAATATATCTTTTGAAACGGTCGTTTTGAAATATGGACGTCCTTTAAATTTTTTGGTCGATATGTGACCCCAGGATTTGTTTTCAGGGCAGGTGTCATTTACAGGCCTGCAATGATTTTGAATATCAACTGACCATTAGCGCTGGGATTAAAGCTGCTGTTGTGTGAAACGGCCACAAGGTGGCAGCAGTTCTCCCTTAACACATCTGTTTACCAGGGAAACAGAGCCTCAAAGGCCGTCGTGTTCTATTTTGGAATTTAGAATGGAATGTGCCAGGAGAAAGCCCCTCAAGTTTGTCTCCCTACTTCTTGTTCGTATTTTTAATTTATTTCTTTTATTTTTTATTATAGCAAGTTTGATTACAATGTTTGGCTTGTTGGAGGTGTGGAAGATGTGGTTCTTTTACACATATACAGATGTCTGTTCTTCCTGGGATCCTTTACCATGTACGTTATGACAGAATGTTGTGTAGTCTTCTCTTGGTATTCCGTAGGTCTTTGGTGATTATATATGTCACCTCTGTTTGTATATGTCTGTTAACCCCGATATTATAATGAAACCAATCCTCACACCTTTCCATTGGTGAACCATAAGTTTGTTTAATGAACCTGTGATTGCCCTTCTCAGTGGAAATAACTGCCCTGCTATCTATTTTAAGTAACACCTATAAGTGATATGATATGATATGTGTCTTTCACTTTCTGACTTACTACAAGTCACGTGATTACCTCTAGACTCATCTACGGTGCTGCAAATGGCATTGTGTCCTTATTTTCCTTGGCTTCTATTCTGCCTTAGCGAGGTCCATTTTCAACAATGTGATTCCCTGAGGGTTGTGGATTAGCTGACCTGGGCAGCCTTACCCTGCCGGCCGGCCCTCCCCAGGTCTGCCTGCTGGAGGTCAATATAAACAGCTCTCCAAACAGCAATAGGCCCTGAAGCTGTGCCTGACTCCATATTCTCTGCCCCGTCAGCAGTCTCGGGGCTGTGCTGGTGGGAGGGAGTGAGGGGTCACAGCTTTGTTGGGGGCCCGTTGTGAGTGGGGTTCTGCTGGCCTTTCTGGAGGAGTTGCCAGGCTGCCACCTGTAAAGAAGAGAATGTGTCACCCATACCTTCCGCTGGAATTTCTCAGTGGACAGAGGTGAGGAAGGAAAAAAGCAGTGTGGGCCGGGACAGGTGGGGTATCTCAGACAAGACAATGGAAAGCTTCCGGAAGAGCGCCCAGTGCCAGGACCACCCTGGCTGGCCTGCAGGCACCAAGTTGGCCTGCGTGCTGTTGCTGGTGTGGCTTCTCGGCCCTTCCTCTAGGCTTTCAAGCCCTTGTACATATTCAGGTGTTTTACCTGGGAAGGGTGGGAACAGTTCAGCAGCAGGTGGCCTGGGGCTCAGCTCTACTTTTTTCAGAGGTGCCTTGGCACGGTCCCCCAGCTTTGCAATGAGGACTCTCCTTGCGTGGGGGGTGTGTTGCTGGCTGTATGGGAGATGATTCTCCACCTCTGACCAATTTCAGAATTGTTTACCGCTGGAGCAAGTGCCCTGATAGTGCTTTCCTCTGTATAACTGGTGGGTTCAGGTTTTTTTTCGTTTATGGTTCAAGTTAGATTTTATTCCTCTTTTATGTATTTATAGATATAAGCATGGAAATAATTCATTCCTATAAATACATCTGTTTGAAGGGGAGATCTTTTTTCTCATTTTTAAATTTTATATTTTAAAATTTTGAAATTTAATTTTATTTATTTTTTTATACAGCAGGTTATTATTAGTTATGTATTTTATGCATATACATGTATGCAGGCCAATCCCAATCTCCCAACTCATCCCACCACTTCCACCCCATGGATTCCCACACTTGGTGTCCATACGTTTGTTCTCTACCTCTGTCTCTATTTCTTCCCTGCAAACCAGTTCATCTGTACCAGTTTTTAGGTTCCACATATATGCATTAAAATACAATATTTTTTTCCTCTTTCTGACTTACTTCATTCTGTATGACAGTCAATAGATCCATCCATATCTCTACAAATGACCCAGTTTCATTCCTTTTTATGGCCGAGTAATATTCCATTTTATATATGTACCCCATCTTTATCCATTCATCTGTCTGTGGGCATTTAGTTTGCTTCCATTACCTGGCTCTCGTAAATAGTGCTGCAATGAACTTTGTGGTGAATGTGCCTTTTTGATTTATGGTTTTCTTTGGGTATATGCCCAGAAGTGGGATTGCTGGATCAGATGGTAATTCTATTTCTAGTTTTTTTAAGGAAACTCCATTCTGTTCTCCATAATGACTGTATCAATTTACATTCCCACCAATAGTGGAAGAGGGCTCCTTTTGTCCACACCCTCCCCAGAATTTG
The DNA here is from genome assembly GCF_964165515.1 of Mesoplodon bidens. Taxonomy (NCBI): domain Eukaryota; kingdom Metazoa; phylum Chordata; class Mammalia; order Artiodactyla; family Ziphiidae; genus Mesoplodon; species Mesoplodon bidens. Next base: position 70,852 of record NW_027672640.1, on the reverse strand, counting down.
TTGTTTGTAGGTTTTCTGATGATGCCGATTCTAACAGTTATGAGGTGATACCTCATTGTAGTTTTGATTTGCATTTCTCTAATAATTAGTGATGTTGAGCAGCTTTTCATGTGCGTCTTGGTCATATCTGTGTCTTCTTTGAAGAAACGTCTCTTGAGATCTTCTGCCCATTTCTGTATTGAGAGGGTCGTGGGTGGTTCAGGTTACGTGCTCACGCACGTGTCAGTGCCACCGTAAGGGCCAGGAGTAGGGTACTGCGTAGGGTAAGGTGTAAGTCTGGTGTTGGGTTTCCGTTCCGGGCTTGGTTTACGGTTAGGGAACGGTAAGGCTTAGGGCACAGCTGAGGGTACGGAAACGTGGGATGGTCAGGCTACGTTCTTACACACGGGTCAGTGACAATGTACGGGCCAGGATTAGGCTACGGCGTAGGCTAATGTGTAGGGCTGGTGGTGGGTTTCCGTTCCGTGCTAGTGTTAGGGTTAGGGTATGACAAAGCTTAGGGCACAGGTGAGGGTACGGAAAGGTGGGAAGGTCAGGCTAGGTGCTGACGCATGCGTCAGTGCCAGCGTACGGGCCAGGAATAGGGTACGGCGTAGGGTAATGAGTAGGGCTGGTTGTGAGATACCATTCCGGGCTAGGGTTAGGGTTCGGGAACGGCAAGGCTTAGGGCACAGGTGAACGTATGGAATCGTGGGAGGGTCAGGCTACGTGCTGACGCACGGGTTAGTGCCAGCGTACGGGCCAGTAGTAGGGTATGGCGTAGGGTAAGGTTTAGGGCTGGTGGTGGGTTTCCGTTCCGGGCTAGGGTTAGGGTGAGGGAACAGCAAGGCTTAGGGCACAGGTGAACGTACAGAAACGTGGGAGTGCCAGGCTACGTGTTGACGCACGGGTCTGTGCCAGCGTACGGGCCAGGAGTAGGGTACGTCGTAACGTAAGGTTTAGGGCTGGTGGTGGGTTTCCGTTCCAGGCTTGGGTTAGGGTTAGGGAATGGCAAGGCTTAGGACACAGGTGAGGGTACGGAAATGTGGGAGAGGCAGGCTACGAGCTGACGCACAGGTCAGTGCCAGTGTTGGGGCCAGGAGTAGGGTACGGCGTAGTGTAAGGTCTAGGGCTGGTGGTGGGTTTATGTTCCGGGCTAGGGTTAGGGTTAGGGAATGGCATGGCTTAGGACACAGGTGAGGGTACAGAAACGTAGGAGTGGCAGGCTACGTGCTGACGCACGGGCCAGTGCCAGCGTACGGGGCAGGATTAGGGTACGGCGTAGGGTAAGGTGTAGGGCTGGTGGTGGGTTTCCGTTACGGGCTAGGGTTAGGGTTAGGGAACGGCAAGGCTTAGGGCACAGGTGAGGGTACGGAAACGTGGGAGGGTCAGTCTACGTGCTGACGCACGTGTCAGTGACAGCGTACGGTCCAGGAATATTGTACGGTGTAGGGTAAGGTGTAGGGCTGGTGTTGGTTTTCCGTTCCAGGTTAGGGTTAGGGAACGGCAAGGCTTAGTGCACAGGTGAGGGTATGGAAACGTGGCAGAGGCAGGCTATGTGCTGACGCAATGGTCACTGCCAGCGTACGGGTCAGGAGTAGGCTACGGCATACATTAAGGTTTAGGGTTTCTGGTGGGTTTCTGTTCCGGGCTAGGGTTAGGGATAGGTAAAGGCAAGGCTTAGGGCACAGGTGAGGGTACGGAAACGTGGGCGGGTCAGGCTACATGCTGAAGCACTGGTCAGTGCCAGGGTATGAACCAGGAGTAGGGTACGGCGTAGGGTAAAGTGTAAGGCTGGTGGTGGGGATCCATTCCGGGCTAGGGTTAGGGTTAGGGAGCGGCAAGGCTTAGGGCACAGGAGAGGGTACGGAAACGTTGGAGGGTCAGGCTACGTGCTGAGGAACGGGTCAGTGCCAGGGTGTGGACCAGGAGTAGGGTACGGCGTAGGGTATGGTGTAAGGGCGGCGGTGGGTGTCCATTCCGGTCTAGGGTTAGGGTTAGGGAACGTTAAGGCTTAGGGCACACGTGAGGGTACGGAAACGTGGGAGGGTCAGGCTACGTGCTGAAAAACGTGTCAGTGCCAGCGTATGGGCCAGGAGTTGGGTACGGCGTAGGGTATGGTGTAGGTGTCGTGGTGGGTTTCCGTTCCAGGCAAGGGTTACGGGTAGGGAACCGCAAGACTTAGGGCAGAGGTGAGGTTACGTAAACGTGGGAGGGTCAGACTACGTGCTGATGCACGGGTCAATGACAGCGTACACCCAGGTGTAGGCTTCGGCGTAGGGTAAGGTGTAGGCCCGGTGGTGGGTTTCCGTTCCAGGCCAGGGTAAGGGTTAGCGAATGGCAAGGCTTAGTGCACAGGTGAGGGTACGGAAAAGTGGGAGGGTCAGGGTACGTGCTCACGCACGTGTCAGTGTCAGCTTCCGGGCAGGAGTAGGCTTCGACGTACGGTAAGGTGTAGGGCTGGTGGTGTGTCTCCGTTCTCGGCTAGGGTTAGGGTTAGGGATCGGGAAGGCTTAAGGCACAGTTGAGGGTACGGAAAAGTGGGAGGGTCAGGCTCCATGCTGACGCACGGGTCAGTTCCAGCGTACGGGCCAGGAGTAAGTTACTGCGTAGGGTAAGGTGTAGGGCTGGTGGTGGGTTTCCGTTTTGGTATAGGGTAAGGGAACGCCAAGGCTAAGGGCACAGGTGAGGGTACAGAAAGTTGGGAGAGGTAGGCTACGTGCTGACGCATGGGTCAGTGCCAGCGTACGGGCAAGGAGTAGGGTACGGCGTAGGGTAAGCTGTAGGGCTGGTGGTGTGTTTCCGGTCTGGGCTAGGGTTAGGGTTAGGGAACGGCAAGGCTTAGGGCACTGGTGAGGGTGCGGAAACGTGGGAGTGGTAGGCTATGTGCTGAGGCACGGGTCAGTGCTAGCGTATGGGGCAGGATTAGCGTACGGCGTAGGGTAAGGTGTAGGGCTGGTGGTGGGTTTCCGTTCCGGGCTAGGGTTAGGGTTAGGGAATGGCAAAGCTTAGGGCACAGTAGATGGTACGGAAACGTGGGAGGGTCAGGCTACGTGTTGACGCACGGGTCAGTGCCAGCGTACGGGCCAAGAGTAGGGTACGGCGTAGGGTAAGGTGTAGGGTTAGGGTTAGGGAACGGCAAGGCTTAGGGCACAGGTGAGGGTACAGAAACGGGGGACGGTCAGGCTACGTGGTGACGCACGGGTCAGTGCCAGCGTACAGGCCAGGAGTAGGCAATGGCTTAGCTTAAGGTGTAGGGCTGGTGGTTGGTTTCCTTTCCAGGCTAGGGTTAGGGTTAGGGAATGGCAATGTTTAGGGCAAAGGTGAGGGTACGGAAACGTGGGAGGGTCAGGCTCCGTGCTGACGCACGTGTCAGTGCCAGCGTACGGGCCAGGAGTAGGGTATGGCATAGGGTAAGGTGTAGGGCTGGTGGTGGGTTTCCGTTCCGGGCTAGGGTTAGGGTTAGGGAACGGCAAGGCTTAGGGCACAGGTGAGGGTATGGAAACGTCGGAGGGTCAGGCTACGTGCTGACGCACGGGTCAGTGCCAGCGTACGGGCCAGGAGTAGGCTTCGGTGTAGGGTAATGTGTTGGGCTGGGGGTGGGTTTCCTTTCCGGGCTAGGGTTAGGGTTAGGGATTGGCAAAGTTTGGGCACAGGTGAGCTTACAGAAACTTGTTACAGTCAAGGTACGTGTTGAAACACGGGTTAGTGTCAGCGTATGGATTAGGATTAGGGTACGGTGTAGGGTAATGTGTAGGGTTGGTGGTAGGTTTCCGTTCCGTGCTAGGGTTAGGGTTAGGGAATGGCAATGTTTAGGGCACAGGTGAGGGTACGGAAACGTTTTAGGGTCAGGGTACATGTTGACGTACAGATTAGGATTACGGTATGGCTTAGGGTAAGGTGTTGTGTTGGTGGTAGGTTTCCGTTCCGTGCTTGGGTTAGGGTTAGGGAATGACAAGGTTTAGGGCACACGTGAGGGTATTGAAACGTGTTAGGCTCAGGGTACGTGTTGACGCACGGGTTAGTGTGAACGTACAGATGAGGATTATGGTGCGGCATAGGGTAAAGTGTATGGTTGGTGGTAGGTTTCCGTTCCAGGCTAGGGTTAGTGTTAGGGAACGGCAAGGTTTTGGGCCCAGATGAGGGTATGGAAACGTGTTAGTGTCAGGGTACGTGTTGACATATGGATTAGCATTAGGGTACGGCTTAGGGTAAGGTGTAGGTTTGGTGGTAGGTTTCCGTTGTGGGCTAGGGTTAGGGTTAGGGAATGGCAAGGTTTAGGTCACAGGTGAAGGTACGGAAACGTGTTAGGGTCAGGGTAAGTGTTGACGCATGGGTTAGTGTCAGCGTACGTAGTAGGTTTATGGTCCTTCGTAGGTTAAAGTCTAGGGTTGGTGGTAGGTTTCCGTTCCAGGCTAGGGTTAGTGTTATGGAACGGCAAGGTTTAGGGCATAGGTGAGGGTACGGAAATGTGTTAGGGTCATGGTACGTGTTGACGCTCGGATTATGATTAGGGTATGGCGTAGGGTAACGTGTAGGGTTGGTGGTAGGTTTCCGTTTTGGGCTAGGGTTAGGGTTAGGCAACGGCACGGTTTAGGGCACAGGTGAGGGTACGGAAAAGTGTTAGTGTCAGTGTACGTGTTGACGCACGGGTTAGTGTCAGTGTACAGATTAGTATTAGGGTACCGTGTAGGGTATGCTGTACGGTTTGTGGTAGTTTTCCATTCTGGGCTAGGGTTAGTGTTAGGGTACGGCAAGGTTTAGGGCACAGGTGAGGGTACAGAAACGTGTTAAGGTCATGGTACATGTTGATGCATGGAATAGTGTCATCGTACGCATTAGGATAAGGGTACGGCGTAGGGTAAGGTGTACGGATGGCGGTAGGTTTCCATTCCGTTGTAGGGTTAGGGTTAGCGAATTGCAAGGTTTTGGGCACAGGTGATGGTACGGAAATGTGTTAGGTTCAGGGTACGTGTTGACTCACGGGTTAGTGTCAGCGTACGTAGGAGGATTAGGGTACCGCATAGAGTAAGGTGTAGGGTTGGTGGTACGTTTCCGTTCCAGTCTAGGGTTATGTTTAGGGACCGGCAAAGTTTAGGGCACAGGTGAGGGTACGAAACGTGTTAGGGTCAGGGTACGTGTTGATGCACAAGTTAGTGTCAGCATACGAATTAGGATTAGGGTACGGCGTAAGGTAAGGTGTAGGGTTGGTGGTAGGTTTCCGTTCTGGGCTAGGGTTAGGGTTAGGGAACGGCAAGGTTTATGGCAGAGGTGAGGGTACGGAAACGTGTTAGGGTAAGGGTACGTGTTGACGTATGGCTTAGGATTAGGGTACGGCTTAGGGTAAGGTGTAGGGCTGATGGTAGGTTTCTATTCCGGGCTAAGGTTAAGGATAGGCAACGGCAAGGTTTAGGGCACAGCTGAGGGTACGGAAACGTGTTAGGGTCAGGGTACGTGTTGACTCACCGGTTAGTGCCAGCGTACGGATTAAGATTAGTGTATGGCATAGATAAGGTGTAGGGTTGGTGGTAGGTTTCCGTTCCGGGCTATGGTTAGGGTTAGGGAAAGTCAAGGTTTCTATTTCTAGTTTTTTTAAGGAAACTCCATACTGTTCTCCATAGTGACTGTATCAGTTTACATTCCCACCATAGAGGAAGACGGCTCCTTTTGTCCGCACCCTCCCCAGAATTTGTTGTTTGTAGATTTTCTGATGATGCCGATTCAAACAGGTGTGAGGTTATACCTCATTATAGTTTTGATTTGCATATCTCTAATAATTAGTGCTGTTGAGCAGCTTTTCATGTGCGTCTTAGCCATCTCTGTGTCTTCTTTGAAGAAACGTCTCTTTAGATATTCTGCCCATTTTTGTATTGGGTTGTTTGTTTTTTTAAAATTAAGCTGCATGAGCTGTTTATATATATTGGAGATTAAACCTTTGTCCATTGATTCGTTTGCAACTACTTTCGCCCATTCTGAGGGATGCCTTTTTCCATTCCCGTTTTTTTAACCAAAAAAGAAAGAAAGAAAAAGAAGCAGAACACTAATGTGCATAAAATATATCTTTTGAAAGGGTCGTTTTGAAATATGGACGTCCTTTAAATTTTTTGGTCGATATGTGACCCCAGGATTTGTTTTCAGGGCAGGTGTCATTTACAGGCCTGCAATGATTTTGAATATCAACTGACCATTAGCGCTGGGATTAAAGCTGCTGTTGTGTGAAACGGCCACAAGGTGGCAGCAGTTCTCCCTTAACACATCTGGTTACCAGGGAAACAGAGCCTCAAAGGCCGTCGTGTTCTATTTTGGAATTTAGAATGGAATGTGCCAGGAGAAAGCCCCTCAAGTTTTTCTCCCTACTTCTTGTTCGTATTTTTAATTTATTTCTTTTATTTTTTATTATAGCAAGTTTGATTACAATGTTTGGCTTGTTGGAGGTGTGGAAGATGTGGTTCTTTTACACATATACAGATGTCTGTTCTTCCTGGGATCCTTTACCATGTACGTTATGACAGAATGTTGTGTAGTCTTCTCTTGGTATTCCGTAGGTCTTTGGTGATTATATATGTCACCTCTGTTTGTATATGTCTGTTAAGCCCGATATTATAATGAAACCAATCCTCACACCTTTCCATTGGTGAACTATAAGTTTGTTTAATGAACCTGTGTTTGCCCTTCTCAGTGGAAATAACTGCCTTGCTATCTATTTAGGTAACACCTATAAGTGATATGATATGATATGTGTCTTTCACTTTCTGACTTACTACAAGTCACGTGATTACCTCTAGACTCATCTACGGTGCTGCAAATGGCATTGTGTCCTTATTTTCCTTGGCTTCTATTCTGCCTTAGCGAAGTCCATTTTCAACAATGTGATTCCCTGAGGGTTGTGGATTAGCTGACCTGGGCAGCCTTACCTTGCCGGCCGGCCCTCCCCAGGTCTGCCTGCTGGAGGTCAATATAAACAGCTCTCCAAACAGCAATAGGCCCTGAAGCTGTGCCTGACTCCATATTCTCTGCCCCGTCAGCAGTCTCGGGGCTGTGCTGGTGGGAGGGAGTGAGGGGCCACAGCTTTGTTGGTGGCCCTGTGTGAGTGGGTTTCTGCTGGCCTTTCTGCAGGAGTTGCCAGGCTGCCACCTGTAAAGAAGAGGATGTGTCACCCATAACTTCCGCTGGAATTTCTCAGTGGACAGAGGTGAGTAAGGAAAAAAGCAGTGTGGGCCGGGACAGGTGGGGTATCTCAGACAAGACAATGGAAAGCTTCCGGAAGAGCGCCCAGTGCCAGGACCACCCTGGCTGGCCTGCAGGCACCAAGTTGGCCTGCGTGCTGTTGCTGGTGTGGCTTCTCGGCCCTTCCTCTAGGCTTTCAAGCCCTTGTACATATTCAGGTGTTTTACCTGGGAAGGGTGGGAACAGTTCAGCAGCAGGTGGCCTGGGGCTCAGCTCAACTTTTTTCAAAGATGCCTTGGCACGGTCCCCCAGCTTTGCAATGAGGACTCTCCTTGCGTGGGGGGTGTGTTGCTGGCTGTATGGGAGATGATTCTCCACCTCTGACCAATTTCAGAATTGTTTACCGCTGGAGCAAGTGCCCTGATAGTGCTTTCCTCTGTATAACTGGTGGGTTCAGGTTTTTTTTCGTTTATGGTTCAAGTTAGATTTTATTCCTCTTTTATGTATTTATAAATATAAGCATGGAAATAATTCATTCCTATAAATACATCTGTTTGAAGGGGAGATCTTTTTTCTCATTTTTAAATTTTATATTTTAAAATTTTGAAATTTAATTTTATTTATTTTTTTATACAGCAGGTTATTATTAGTTATGTATTTTATGCATATACATGTATGCAGGCCAATCCCAATCTCCCAACTCATCCCACCACTTCCACCCCATGGATTCCCACACTTGGTGTCCATACGTTTGTTCTCTACCTCTGTCTCTATTTCTTCCCTGCAAACCAGTTCATCTGTACCAGTTTTTAGGTTCCACATATATGCATTAAAATACAATATTTGTTTTCCTCTTTCTGACTTACTTCATTCTGTATGACAGTCACTAGATCCATCCATATCTCTACAAATGACCCAGTTTCATTCCTTTTTATGGCCGAGTAATATTCCATTTTATATATGTACCCCATCTTTATCCATTCATCTGTCTGTGGGCATTTAGTTTGCTTCCATTACCTGGCTATCGTAAATAGTGCTGCAATGAACTTTGTGGTGAATGTGCCTTTTTGATTTATGGTTTTCTTTGGGTATATGCCCAGAAGTGGGATTGCTGGATCAGATGGTAATTCTATTTCTAGTTTTTTTAAGGAAACTCCATTCTGTTCTCCATAATGACTGTATCAATTTACATTCCCACCAATAGTGGAAGAGGGCTCCTTTTGTCCACACCCTCCCCAGAATTTGTTGTTTGTAGGTTTTCTGATGATGCCGATTCTAACAGTTATGAGGTGATACCTCATTGTAGTTTTGATTTGCATTTCTCTAATAATTAGTGATGTTGAGCAGCTTTTCATGTGCGTCTTGGTCATATCTGTGTCTTCTTTGAAGAAACGTCTCTTGAGATCTTCTGCCCATTTCTGTATTGGGAGGGTCGTGGGTGGGTCAGGCTACGTGCTCACGCACGTGTCAGTGCCACCGTAAGGGCCAGGAGTAGGGTACTGCGTAGGGTAAGGTGTAAGTCTGGTGGTGGGTTTCCATTCCGTGCTTGGTTTACGGTTAGGGAACGGCAAGGCTTAGGGCACAGCTGAGGATACGGAAACGTGGGATGGTCAGGCTACGTTCTTACACACGGGTCAGTGCCAATGTACGGGCCAGGATTAGGCTACGGCGTAGGCTAATGTGTAGGGCTGGTGGTGGGTTTCCGTTCCGTGCTAGTGTTAGGGTTAGGGAATGACAAAGCTTAGGGCACAGGTGAGGGTAAGGAAACGTGGGAAGGTCAGGCTAGTTGCTGATGCATGCGTCAGTGCCAGCGTACGGGCCAGGAATAGGGTACGGCGTAGGGTAATGAGTAGGGCTGGTTGTGAGATACCATTCCGGGCTAGGGTTAGGGTTAGGGAACGGCAAGCCTTAGGGCACAGGTGAACGTATGGAATCGTGGGAGGGTCAGGCTACGTGCTGACGCACGGGTTAGTGCCAGCGTACGGGCCAGTAGTAGGGTATGGCGTAGGGTAAGGTTTAGGGCTGGTGGTGGGTTTCCCTTCCGGGCTAGGGTTAGGGTGAGGGAACAGCAAGGCTTAGGGCACAGGTGAACGTACAGAAACGTGGGAGTGGCAGGCTACGTGTTGACGCACGGGTTAGTGCCAGCGTACGGGCCAGTAGTAGGGTACGGCGTAGGGTAAGGTGTAGGGCCGGTGGTGGGTTTCCGTTACGGGCTAGGGTTAGGGTTAGGGAACGGCAAGGCTTAGGGCACAGGTGAGGGTACGGAAACGTGGGAGGGTCAGTCTACGTGCTGACGCACGTGTCAGTGACAGCGTACGGTCCAGGAGTATGGTACGGTGTAGGGTAAGGTGTAGGGCTGGTGTTGGTTTTCCGTTCCAGGTTAGGGTTAGGGAACGGCAAGGCTTAGAGCACAGGTGAGGGTATGGAAACGTGGCAGAGGCAGGCTATGTGCTGACGCAATGGTCACTGCCAGCGTACGGGTCAGGAGTAGGCTACGGCATACTTTAAGGTTTAGGGTTTCTGGTGGGTTTCCGTTCCGGGCTAGGGTTAGGGATAGGTAAAGGCAAGGCTTAGGGCACAGGTGAGGGTACGGAAACGTGGGCGGGTCAGGCTACATGCTGAAGCACTGGTCAGTGCCAGGGTATGAACCAGGAGTAGGGTACGGCGTAGGGTAAAGTGTAAGGCTGGTGGTGGGGATCCATTCCTGGCTAGGGTTAGGGTTAGGGAGCGGCAAGGCTTAGGGCACAGGAGAGGGTACGGAAACTTGGGAGGGTCAGGCTACGTGCTGAAGAGCGGGTCAGTGCCAGCGTGTGGACCAGGAGTAGGGTACGGCGTAGGGTATGGTGTAAGGGCGGCGGTGGGTGTCCATTCCGGTCTAGGGTTAGGGTTAGGGAACGTTAAGGCTTAGGGCACACGTGAGGGTACGGAAACGTGGGAGGGTCAGGCTACGTGCTGAAAAACGTGTCAGTGCCAGCGTATGGGCCAGGATTTGGGTACGGCGTAGGGTATGGTGTAGGGGTCGTGGTGGGTTTCCGTTCCAGGCAAGGGTTAGGGGTAGGGAACGGCAAGACTTAGGGCAGAGGTGAGGTTACATAAACGTGGGAGGGTCAGACTACGTGCTGATGCACGGGTCAATGACAGCGTACACCCAGGTGTAGGCTTCGGCGTAGGGTAAGGTGTAGGCCCGGTGGTGGGTTTCCGTTCCAGGCCAGGGTAAGGGTTAGCGAATGGCAAGGCTTAGGGCACAGGTGAGGGTACGGAAAAGTGGGAGGGTCAGGGTACGTGCTCACGCACGTGTCAGTGTCAGCTTCCGGGCAGGAGTAGGCTTCGACGTACGGTAAGGTGTAGGGTTGGTGGTGGGTCTCCGTTCTGGGCTAGGGTTAGGGTTAGGGATCGGGAAGGCTTAAGGCACAGTTGAGGGTACGGAAACGTGGGAGGGTCAGGCTCCATGCTGACGCACGGGTCAGTTCCAGCGTACGGGCCAGGAGTAAGTTACTGCGTAGGGTAAGGTGTAGGGCTGGTGGTGTGTTTCCGTTTTGGTATAGGGTTAGGGAACGGCAAGGCTAAGGGCACAGGTGAGGGTACAGAAAGTTGGGAGAGGTAGCCTACGTGCTGACGCATGGGCCAGTGCCAGCGTACGGGCAACGAGTAGGGTACGGCGTAGGGTAAGCTGTAGGGCTGGTGGTGTGTTTCCGGTCTGGGCTAGGGTTAGGGTTAGGGAACGGCAAGGCTTAGGGCAATGGTGAGGGTGCGGAAACGTGGGAGTGGTACGCTATGTGCTGAGGCACGGGTCAGTGCTAGCGTATGGGGCAGGATTAGCGTACGGCATAGGGTAAGGTGTAGGGCTGGTGGTGGGTTTCCGTTCCGGGCTATGGTTAGGGTTAGGGAATGGCAAAGCTTAGGGCACAGTAGAGGGTACGGAAACGTGGGAGGGTCAGGCTACGTGTTGACGCACGGTTCAGTGCCAGCGTACGGGCCAAGAGTAGGGTACGGCGTAGTGTAAGGTGTAGGGTTAGGGTTAGGGAACGGCAAGGCTTAGGGCACAGGTGAGGGTACAGAAACGTGGGAGGGTCAGGCTACGCGCTGACGCATGGGTCAGTGACAGCATACGGGCCAGAAGTCGTGTACGGCATAGGGTAAGGTGTCGGGCTGGCTGTGGTTTCCCGTTCTGGGCTAGGGTTAGGGATAAGGAACGGCAAGGCTTAGGGCACAGGTGAGGGTACGGAAACGTGGTTGGGTCAGGCTACGTGCTGACGCACGGGTCAGTGCCAGCGTACAGGCCAAGAGTAGGGTACGGCGTAGGGTAAGGTGTAGGGCTGGTGGTGGGTTACCATTCCAGGCTAGCGTTAGGGTTAGGGAATGGCAAGGCATAAGGCACAGGTGAGGGTACGGAAACGTGGGAGGTTCAGGCTATGTTCTGACGCATGGATCAGTGCCAGCGTACGGGCCAGGAGTAAGGTACGGCGTAGGGTAAGGTGTAGGGCTGGGGGTGGGTTTCCTTTCCGGGCTAAGGTTAGGTTTAGGGAATGACAAGGCTTAGGGTTCGGGTGAGGATACGGAAACGTGGGAGGGGCAGGCTACGTGCTGACGCACAGGTCAGTGCCAGCGTATGGGCCAGGAGTGGGCTATGGCGTAGAGTAAGGTGTAGGGCTGGTGGTAGGTTTCCGTTCGGGGTTATGGTTAGGGTTATGGAATGGCAAGGCTTAGGACACAGGTGAGGGTACGGGAACGTGGGAGGGTCAGGCTACGTGCTGACGCACGGATCAGTGCCAGCGTACGGGCCAGGATTAGTCTATGGCGTAGGGTAAGGTGTAGGGCTGTTGGTGGGATTCTGTTCAGGGCTAGGGTTAGGGTTAGGGCACGACAAGCCTTAGGGCACAGGTGAGGGTACGGAAACGGGGGAGGGTCAGGCTATGTGCTGACGCACGGGTCAGTGCCAGCGTACAGGCCAGGAGTAGGCAAAAGCGTAGGGTAAGGTGTAGGGCTGTTGGTTGGTTTCCTTTCCGGGCTAGGGTTAGGGTTACGGAATGGCAAGGCATAGGGCACAGGTGAGGGTATGGAAACGTGGGAGGGTCATGCTACGTGCTGACACACGGGTCAGTGCCAGCATATGGGCCCGGCGTAAGCTACGGCGTACGGTAAGGTCTAGGGCTGGTGGTGGGTTTCCTTTCCGGGCTAGGGTTAGGGTTAGGTAACGGTAAGGCTTAGGGCACAGGTGAGGGTACGGAAACGTGTGAGAGGCAGGCTACGTACTGATACACAGGTCAGTGCCACCGTACGGGCCAGGAGTTGGGTACGGCGTAGGGTATGCTGTAGGGGTAGTCGTGGGATTCCGTTCCGGGCTAGGGTTAGGGTAGGGAACCCCAAGGCTTAGGGCACAGGTGAGGTTATGGAAACGTGGGAGGGTCAGGCTACGTGCTCACGCACGTGTCAGTGTCAGCTTCTGGGCAGGAGTAGGCTTCGACGTAGGGTAAGGTGTAGGGCTGGTGGTGGGTCTCTGTTCCGGGCTAGTGATAGGGTTAGGGAACGGGAAGTCTTAGGGCACAGGTGAAGGTACGGAAACGTGGGAGGGTCAGGCTCCGTGCTGACGCACGGGTCAGTGCCAGTGTACGGGCCAGGAGTAGGATACGGCATAGGGTAAGGTGTAGGGCTGGTGGTGGGTTTCTGTTCCGGGCTAGGGTTAGGGTTAGGGAATGGCAAGGCTTAGGGCACAGGTGAGGGTATGGAAACGTCGGAGGGTCAGGCTGCATGCTGAATCAAGGGTTAGTTCCAGGGTATGGACCAGGTGTAGGGTACGGCGTAGGGTAAAGTGTAAGGCTGGTGGTGTGTGTCCATTCTGGGCTAGGGTTAGGGTTAGGGAGCGGCAAGGCTTAGGGCACAGGTGAGGGTACGGAAACGTGGGAGAGGCAGGCTATGGGCTGACACATGGGAGAGTGTCAGCTTACGGGCCATCAGTAGGCTACGACGTAGGGTAGGGTCTAGGGCTGGTGGTGGGTTTCCGTTCCGGGCTAGGGTTAGAGTTAGGGATCGGTAAGGCTTAGGGAACAGGTGAGGGTAAGGAAAAGTGGGAGGGTCAGGCTACATGCTGACGCACGGGTCAGTGCCAGCGTACGGGCCAGGGGTATGGTACGGCGTAGGGTAAGGTTTAGGGCTGGTGGTGGGTTTCCGTTCCGGGCTAGGGTTAGGGTTACGGAACGGCAAGGCTTAGGGCACAGGAGAGGGTTCGGAAAAGTGGGAGGGTCAGGCTACGTGCTGACGCACGGGTCAGTGCCAGCATACGGGCCAGGAGTCGTTTACGGCATAGGGTAAGGTGTCGGGCTGGCTGTGGTTTCCCGTTCCGGGCTAGTGTTAGGGTTACGGAACGGCAAGGCTTAGGGCACAGGTGAGGGTACGGAAACGTGGGTGGGTCAGGCTACGTGCTGACGCACGGGTCAGTGCCAGCGTATAGGCCAAGAGTAGGGTACGGCGTACGGTAAGGTGTAGGGCTGGTGGTGGTTTTCCGTTCCCGGCTAGGGTTAGGGTTAGCGAAAGGCAATGATTAGGGCACAGGTGAGGGTATGGAAACGTGGGTGGGTCAGGCTACATGGTGAATCACGTGTCAGTGCCAGCGTACGGTCCAGGAATTGGGTACGGCGTAGGGTAAGGTGTAGGGCTGGTGGTGGGTTTCTGTTCCGGGCTAGGGTTAGTGTTAGGGAATTGCGAGGCTTAGGGCACAGGTGAGGGTAAGGAAACGTTGGAAAGGCAGGCTACGTGCTGACACACGGGTCAGTGCCACCGTACGGGGCAGGAGTTGGGTATGACGTTGGGTATGGTGTAGGGGTGGTGGTGGGTTTCCTTTCCGGGCAACTGTTAGGGGAAGGGAACCACAAGACTTAGGGCACAGGTGAGGTTACAGAAACGTTGGGGGGTCACACTACGTGCTGACGCACGGGTCAATGACAGCGTACGCCCAGGTGTAGTCTTCGGCGTAGTGTAAGGTGTAGGCCCGGTGGTGGGTTTCCGTTCTGGGCCAGGGTAAGGGTTAGCGAACGCAAGGCTTAGGGAACAGGTGAGGGTACGGAAAAGTGGGAGGGTCTGGGTACGTGCTCAAGCACGTGTCAGTGTCAGCTTCCGGGCAGGAGTAGGCTTCGACAAGGGTAAGGGGTAGGGCTGATGGTGGGTCTCCGTTCCGGGCTAGGGTTAGGGTTAGGGAACGGCGAGGCTTAGGGCACAGGTGAGGGTACGGAAACGTGGGAGTGTCAGGCTCCATGCTGACGCACGGGTCAGTGCTAGCGTACGGGGCAGGATTAGGGTACGGCGTAGGGTAAGGTGTAGGGCTGGTGGTGGGTTTCCATTCTGGGCTAGGGTTAGGGTTAGGGAATGGCAAAGCTTAGGGCACAGAAGATGGTACGGAAACGTGGGAGGGTCATGCTACGTGTTGACGCACGGGTCAGTGCCAGCGTACGGACCAAGAGTAGGGTACGGCGTAGGGTAAGGTGTAGGGTTAGGGTTAGGGAACGGCAAGGCTTAGGGCACGGGTGAGGGTACGGAAACGTGGGAGGGTCAGGCTACATGCTGACGCACGGGTCAGTGCCAGTGTACTGGCCAGAAGTAGGGTACAGTGTAGGGTAAGGTTTAGGGCAGGGGGTGGTTTTCCGTTCCAGGATAGGGTTAGGGCTAGAGAACGACAAGCCTTAGGGCACAGGTGCGGGTACGGAAACGTGGGAGGTTCAGGCTATGTTCTGACGCACGGGTCAGTGCCAGCGTACGGGCCAGGAGTAAGGTACGGCGTAGGGTAAGGTGTACGGCTGGTGGTGGGTTTCCTTTACGGGCTAAGGTTAGGTTTAGGGAATGACAAGGCTTCGGGTTCGGGTGAGGATACGGAAACGTGGGAGGGGCAGGCTACGTGCTGACGCACAAGTCAGTGCCAGCGTATGGGCCAGGAGTGGGCTATGGCATAGAGTAAGGTGTAGGGCTGGTGGTAGGTTTCCGTTCGGGGTTATGGTTAGGGTTATGGAACGGCAAGTCTTAGGACAGAGGTGAGGGTACGGGAACGTGGGAGGGTCAGGCTAAGTGCTGACGCACGGATCAGTGCCAGCGTACGGGCCAGGAATAGGCTACGGCATAGGGTAAGGTTTAGGGCTGGTGGTGGGTTTCTGCTCTGGGCTAGGGTTAGGGTTAGGGCATGACAAGCTTTAGGGCACAGGTGAGGGTACGGAAATGGGGGAGGGACAGGCTATGTGCTGACGCACGTGTCAGTGCCAGCGTACAGGCCAGGAGTAGGCAACAGCGTAGGGTAAGGTGTAGGGCTGGTGGTGGGTTTCCTTTCCGGGCTAGGGTTAGGGTTAGGGTACGGTAACGCTTAGGGCACAGGTGAGGGTACAGAAACGTTTGAGAGGCAGGCTACGTGCTGACACACAGGTCAGTGCCACCGTACGGGCCAGGAGTTGGGTACGGCGTAGGGTATGCTGTAGGGGAGGTCGTGGGATTCCGTTCCGGGCTAGGGTTAGGGGTAGGTAATCGCAAGGCTTAGGGCACAGGTGAGGTTACGGAAACGTGGGAGTGTCAGACTACGTGCTGACACACGGGTCAATGACAGCGTACGCCCAGGTGTAGGCTTCGGCGTAGGGTAAGGTGTAGGCCCGGTGGTGGGTTTCCGTTCTGGGCTAGGGTTAGGGTTAGCGAACGGCAAGGCTTAGGGTACAGGTGAGGGTACGGAAAAGTGGGAGTGTCAGGCTAAGTGCTCACGCACGTGTCAGTGTCAGCTTCTGGGCAGGAGTAGTCTTCGACGTAGGGTAAGATGTAGGGCTGGTGGTGGGTCTCTGTTCAGGGCTAGGGTTAGGGTTAGGGAACGGGAAGGCTTAGGGCACAGGTGAGGGTACGGAAACGTGGGATGGTCAGGCTGCATCTAACGCAGGGTTCAGTTCCACCGTAAGCTCCAGGAGTATGGTACGGCGTAGGGTAAGGTGTAGGGCTGGTGGTGGGTTTCCGTTCCGGGCTAGGGTTAGGGTTAGGGAATGGCAAAGCTTAGGGCACAGTAGATGGTACGGAAACGTGGGAGGGTCAGGCTACGTGTTGACGCACGGGTCAGTGCCAGAGTACGGGCCAAGAGTAGGGTACGGCGTAGTGTAAGGTGTAGGGTTAGGGTTAGGGAACGGCAAGGCTTAGGGCACAGGTGAGGGTACAGAATCGTGGGAGGGTCAGGCTACGCGCTGACGCATGGGTCAGTGACAGCATACGGGCCAGAAGTCGTGTACGGAGTAGGGTAAGGTGTCGGGCTGGCTGTGGTTTCCCGTTCCGGGCTAGGGTTAGGGTTACGGAACGGCAAGGCTTAGGGCACAGGTGAGGGTACGGAAACGTTGGTGGGTCAGGCTACGTGCTGACGCACGGGTCAGTGCCAGCGTACAGGCCAAGAGTAGGGTACGGCGTAGGGTAAGGTGTAGGGCTGGGGGTGGGTTTCCTTTCCGGGCTTAGGTTAGGTTTAGGGAATGACAAGGCTTAGGGTTCGGGTGAGGATACAGAAACGTGGGAGGGGCAGGCTACGTGCTGACGCACAGGTCAGTGCCAGCGTATGGGCCAGGAGTGGGCTATGGCGTAGAGTAAGGTGTAGGGCTGGTGGTAGGTTTCCGTTCGGGGTTATGGTTAGGGTTATGGAATGGCAAGGCTTAGGACACAGGTGAGGGTACGGGAACGTGGGAGGGTCAGGCTACGTGCTGACGCACGGATCAGTGCCAGCGTACGGGCCAGGATTAGTCTACGGCGTAGGGTAAGGTGTAGGGCTGGTGGTGGGTTTCTGTTCTGGGCTAGGGTTAGGGTTAGGGCACGATAAGCCTTAGGGCACAGGTGAGGGTACGGAAACGGGGGAGGGTCAGGCTATGTGCTGACGCACGAGTCAGTGCCAGCGTACAGGCCAGGTGTAGGCAACAGCGTAGGGTAAGGTGTAGGGCTGGTGGTTGGTTTCCTTTCCGGGCTAGGGTTAGGGATAGGGAATGGCAAGGCATAGGGCACAGGTGAGGGTATGGAAACGTGGGAGGGTCATGCTACGTGCTAACACACGGGTCAGTGCCAGCATATGGGCCAGGCGTAGGCTACGGCGTACGGTAAGGTGTAGGGCTGTTGGTGGGTTTCCTTTCCGGGCTAGGGTTAGGGTTAGGGTACGGTAAGGCTTAGGGCACAGGTGAGGGTACGGAAACGTGTGAGAGGCAGGCTACGTGCTGATACACAGGTCAGTGCCACCGTACGGGCCAGGAGTTGGGTACGGCGTAGGGTATGCTGTAGGGGTGGTCGTGGGATTCCGTTCCGGGCTAGGGTTAGTGGTAGGGAACCACAAGGCTTAGGGCACAGGTGGGGTTATGGAAACGTGGGAGTGTCAGACTACGTGCTGACACATGGGTCAATGACAGCGTACGCCCAGGTGTAGGCTTCGGTGTAGGGTAAGGTGTAGGCCCGGTGGTGGGTTTCCGTTCTGGGCTAGGGTTAGGGTTAGCGAACGGCAAGGCTTAGGGCACAGGTGAGGGTACGGAAAAGTAGGAGGGTCAGGCTACGTGCTCACGCACGTGTCAGTGTCAGCTTCTGGGCAGGAGTAGGCTTCGACGTATGGTAAGGTGTAGGGCTGGTGGTGGGTCTCTGTTCCGGGCTAGTGATAGGGTTAGGGAACGGGAAGTCTTAGGGCACAGGTTAAGGTACGGAAACGTGGGAGGGTCAGGCTCCGTGCTGACACACGGGTCAGTGCCTGTGTACGGGCCAGGAGTAGGATACGGCATAGGGTAAGGTGTAGGGCTGGTGGTGGGTTTCCGTTCCGGGCTAGGGTTAGGGTTAGGGAATGGCAAGGCTTAGGGCACAGGTGAGGGTATGGAAACGCCGGAGGGTCAGGCTACATGCTGAATCAAGGGTTAGTTCCAGGGTATGGACCAGGTGTAGGGTACGGCGTAGGGTAAAGTGTAAGGCTGGTGGTGGGTGTCCATTCTGGGCTAGGGTTAGGGTTAGGGAGCGGCAAAGCTTAGGGCACAGGTGAGGGTACGGAAACGTGGGAGAGGCAGGCTACGGGCTGACACATGGGAGAGTGTCAGCTTACGGGCCAGCAGTAGGCTACGACGTAGGGTAGGGTGTAGGGCTGGTGGTGGGTTTCCGTTCTGGGCTAGGGTTAGAGTTAGGGATCGGTAAGGCTTAGGGAACAGGTGAGGGTAAGGAAAAGTGGGAGGGTCAGGCTACATGCTGACGCACGGGTCAGTGCCAGCGTACGGGCCAGGAGTATGGTACGGCGTAGGGTAAGGTTTAGGGCTGGTGGTGGGTTTCCGTTCCGGGCTAGGGTTAGGGTTACGGAACGGCAAGGCTTTGGGCACAGGTGAGGGTTCGGAAAAGTGGGAGGGTCAGGCTACGTGCTGACGCACGGGTCAGTGCCAGCATACGGGCCAGGAGTCGTTTACGGCATAGGGTAATGTGTCGGGCTGGCTGTGGTTTCCCGTTCCGGGCTAGGGTTAGGGTTACGGAACGGCAAGGCTTAGGGCACAGGTGAGGGTACGGAAACGTGGGTGGGTCAGGCTACGTGCTGACGCACGGGTCAGTGCCAGCGTATAGGCCAAGAGTAGGGTACGGCGTACGGTAAGGTGTAGGGCTGGTGGTGGGTTTCCGTTCCCGGCTAGGGTTAGGGTTAGGGAAAGGCAATGCTTAGGGCACAGGTGAGGGTACGGAAACGTGGGTGGGTCAGGCTACATGCTGAATCACGTGTCAGTGCCAGCGTACGGTCCAGGAATTGGGTACGGCGTAGGGTAAGGTGTAGGGCTGGTGGTGGGTTTCTGTTCCGAGCTAGGGTTAGTGTTAGGGAATTGCGAGGCTTAGGGCACAGGTGAGGGTAAGGAAACATTGGAAAGGCAGGCTACGTGCTGACACACGGGTCAGTGCCACCGTACGGGGCAGGAGTTGGGTATGACGTTGGGTATGGTGTAGGGGTGGTGGTGGGTTTCCTTTCCGGGCAACTGTTAGGGGAAGGGAACCACAAGACTTAGGGCACAGTTGAGGTTACAGAAACGTTGGGGGGTCACACTACGGGCTGACGCACGGGTCAAAGACAGCGTACGCCCAGGAGTAGTCTTCGGCGTAGTGTAAGGTGTAGGCCCGGTGGTGGGTTTCCGTTCCGGGCCAGGGTAAGGGTTAGCGAACGCAAGGCTTAGGGAACAGGTGAGGGTACGGAAAAGTGGGAGGGTCTGGGTACGTGCTCAAGCACGTGTCAGTGTCAGCTTCCGGGCAGGAGTAGGCTTCGACAAGGGTAAGGGGTAGGGCTGATGGTGGGTCTCCGTTCCGGGCTAGGGTTAGGGTTAGGGAACGGCGAGGCTTAGGGCACAGGTGAGGGTACGGAGACGTGGGAGTGTCAGGCTCCATGCTGACGCACGGGTCAGTGCTAGCGTACGGGGCAGGATTAGGGTACGGCGTAAGGTAAGGTGTACGGCTGGTGGTGTGTTTCCATTCTGGGCTAGGGTTAGGGTTAGGGAATGGCAAAGCTTAGGGCACAGAAGATGGTACGGAAACGTGGGAGGGTCATGCTACGTGTTCACGCACGGGTCAGTGCCAGCGTACGGGCCAAGAGTAGGGTACGGCGTAGGGTAAGGTGTAGGGTTAGGGTTAGGGAACGGCAAGGCTTAGGGCACGGGTGAGGGTACGGAAACGTGGGAGGGTCAGGCTACATGCTGACGCATGGGTCAGTGCCAGTGTACTGGCCAGAAGTAGGGTACAGTGTAGGGTAAGGTTTAGGGCAGGGGGTGGTTTTCCGTTCCGGGATAGGGTTAGGGCTAGAGAACGACAAGCCTTAGGGCACAGGTGCGGGTACGGAAACGTGGGAGGTTCAGGCTATGTTCTGACGCACGGGTCAGTGCCATCGTACGGGCCAGGAGTAAGGTACGGCGTAGGGTAAGGTGTAGGGCTGGTGGTGGGTTTCCTTTCCGGGCTAAGGTTAGGTTTAGGGAATGACAAGGCTTCGGGTTCGGGTGAGGATACGGAAACGTGGGAGGGGCAGGCTACGTGCTGACGCACAAGTCAGTGCCAGCGTATGGGCCAGGAGTGGGCTATGGCGTAGAGTAAGGTGTAGGGCTGGTGGTAGGTTTCCGTTCGGGGTTATGGTTAGGGTTATGGAACGGCAAGGCTTAGGACAGAGGTGAGGGTACGGGAACGTGGGAGGGTCAGGCGAAATGCTGACGCACGGATCAGTGCCAGCGTACGGGCCAGGAATAGGCTACGGCATAGGGTAAGGTTTAGGGTTGGTGGTGGGTTTCTGCTCTGGGCTAGGGTTAGGGTTAGGGCATGACAAGCCTTAGGGCACAGGTGAGGGTACAGAAATGGGGGAGGGACAGGCTATGTGCTGACGCACGTGTCAGTGCCAGCGTACAGGCCAGGAGTAGGCAACAGCGTAGGGTAAGGTGTAGGGCTGGTGGTTGGTTTCCTTTCCGGGCTAGGGTTAGGGTTAGGGAATGGCAAGGCATAGGGCACAGGTGAGGGTATGGAAACGTGGGAGGGTCATGCTACGTGCTAACACACGGGTCAGTGCCAGCATATGGGCCAGGCGTAGGCTACGGCGTACGGTAAGGTGTAGGGCTGTTGGTGGGTTTCCTTTCCGGGTAGGGTTAGGGTTAGGGTACGGTAAGGCTTAGGGCACAGGTGAGGGTACAGAAACGTGAGAGAGGCAGGCTACGTGCTGACACACAGGTCAGTGCCACCGTACGGGCCAGTATTTGGGTATGGCGTAGGGTATGCTGTAGGGGTGGTCGTGGGATTCCGTTCCAGGCTAGGGTTAGGGGTAGGGAATCGCAAGTCTTAGGGCACAGGTGAGGTTACGGAAACGTGGGAGTGTCAGACTACGTGCTGACACACGGGTCAATGACAGCGTATGCCCAGGTGTAGGCTTCGGCGTAGGGTAAGGTTTAGGCCCGGTGGTGGGTTTCCGTTCTGGGCTAGGGTTAGGGTTAGCGAACGGCAAGGCTTAGGGTACAGGTGAGGGTACGGAAAAGTGGGAGGGTCAGGCTACGTGCTCACGCACGTGTCAGTGTCAGCTTCTGGGCAGGAGTAGGCTTCGATGTAGGGTAAGATGTAGGGCTGGTGGTGGGTCTCTGTTCCGGGCTAGGGTTAGGGTTAGGGAACGGGAAGGCATAGGGCACAGGTGAGGGTACGGAAACGTGGGAGGGTCAGGCTGCATGTGACTCAGTGTTCAGTTCCAGCGTACGCTCCAGGAGTATGGTACGGTGTAGGGTAAGGTGTAGGGCTGGTGGTGGGTTTCCGTTTCGGGCTAGGGTTAGGGTTAGGGAACGGCAAGGCTTAGGGCACAGGTGAGGGTACAGAAACGGGGGACGGTCAGGCTACGTGGTGACGCACGGGTCAGTGCCAGCATACAGGCCAGGAGTAGGCAATGGCTTAGGTTAAGGTGTAGGGCTGGTGGTTGGTTTCCTTTCCAGGCTAGGGTTAGTGTTAGGGAATGGCAAGGTTTAGGGCAAAGGTGAGGGTACGGAAACGTGGGAGGGTCAGGCTCCGTGCTGACGCACGTGTCAGTGCCAGCGTGTGGGCCAGGAGTAGGGTACGGCATAGGGTAAGGTGTAGGGCTGGTGGTGGGTTTCCGTTCCGGGCTAGGGTTAGGGTTAGTGAACGGCAAGGCTTAGGGCACAGGTGAGGGTATGGAAACGTCGGAGGGTCAGGCTACGTGCTGACACACAGGTCAGTGCCAGCGTACGGGCCTGGAGTAGGCTTCGGTGTAGGGTAATGTGTTGGGCTGGTGGTGGGTTTCCTTTCCGGGCTAGGGTTAGGGTTAGGGATTGGCAAAGTTTGGGCACAGGTGAGCTTACAGAAACTTGTTACAGTCAAGGTACGTGTTGAAACACGGGTTAGTGTCAGCGTATGAATTAGGATTAGGGTACGGCGTAGGGTAATGTGTAGGGTTGGTGGTAGGTTTCCGTTCCGTGCTAGGGTTAGGGTTAGGGAATGGCAATGTTTAGGGCACAGGTGAGGGTACGGAAACGTTTTAGGGTCAGGGTACATGTTGACGTACAGATTAGGTTTACGGTATGGCTTAGGGTAAGGTGTTGTCTTGGTGGTAGGTTTCCGTTCCGGGCTTGGGTTAGGGTTAGGGAATGACAAGGTTTAGGGCACACGTGAGGGTATTGAAACGTGTTAGGCTCAGGGTACGTGTTGACGCACGGGTTAGTGTGAACGTACAGATGAGGATTATGGTGCGGCATAGGGTAAGGTGTATGGTTGGTGGTAGGTTTCCGTTCCAGGCTAGGGTTAGTGTTAGGGAACGGCAAGGTTTTGGGCCCAGATGAGGGTATGGAAACGTGTTAGTGTCAGGGTACGTGTTGACATATGGATTAGCATTAGGGTACGGCTTAGGGTAAGGTGTAGGTTTGGTGGTAGGTTTCCGTTGTGGGCTAGGGTTAGGGTTAGGGAATGGCAAGGTTTAGGTCACAGGTGAAGGTACGGAAACGTGTTAGGGTCAGGGTAAGTGTTGACGCATGGGTTAGTGTCAGCGTACGGAGTAGGTTTATGGTCCTTCGTAGGTTAAAGTCTAGGGTTGGTGGTAGGTTTCCGTTCCAGGCTAGGGTTAGTGTTATGGAACGGCAAGGTTTAGGGCATAGGTGAGGGTACGGAAATGTGTTAGGGTCATGGTACGTGTTGACGCTCGGATTATGATTAGGGTATGGTGTAGGGTAACGTGTAGGGTTGGTGGTAGGTTTCCGTTTGGGGCTAGGGTTAGGGTTAGGCAACGGCACGGTTTAGGGCACAGGTGAGGGTACGGAAAAGTGTTAGGGTCAGTGTACGTGTTGACGCACGGGTTAGTGTCAGTGTACGGATTAGGATTAGGGTACCATGTAGGGTATGCTGTACGGTTTGTGGTAGTTTTCCATTCTGGGCTAGGGTTCGTGTTAGGGTACGGCAAGGTTTAGGGCACAGGTGAGGGTACAGAAACGTGTTAGGGTCATGGTACATGTTGATGCATGGAATAGTGTCATCGTACGCATTAGGATTAGGGTACGGCGTAGGGTAAGGTGTACGGATGGCGGTAGGTTTCCATTCAGTTGTAGGGTTAGGGTTAGCGAATTGCAAGGTTTTGGGCACAGGTGATGGTACGGAAATGTGTTAGGTTCAGGGTACGTGTTGACTCACGGGTTAGTGTCAGCGTACGTAGGAGGATTAGGGTACCGCATAGAGTAAGGTGTAGGGTTGGTGGTACGTTTCCGTTCCAGTCTAGGGTTATGTTTAGGGACCGGCAAAGTTTAGGGCACAGGTGAGGGTACGAAACGTGTTAGGGTCAGGGTACGTGTTGATGCACAAGTTAGTGTCAGCATACGAATTAGGATTAGGGTACGGCGTAAGGTAAGGTGTAGGGTTGGTGGTAGGTTTCCGTTCTGGGCTAGGGTTAGGGTTAGGGAACGGCAAGGTTTATGGCAGAGGTGAGGGTACGGAAACGTGTTAGGGTAAGGGTACGTGTTGACGTATGGTTTAGGATTAGGGTACGGCTTAGGGTAAGGTGTAGGGCTGATGGTAGGTTTCTATTCCGGGCTAAGGTTAAGGATATGCAACGGCAAGGTTTAGGGCACAGCTGAGGGTACGGAAACGTGTTAGGGTCAGGGTACGTGTTGACTCACCGGTTAGTGCCAGCGTACGGATTAAGATTAGTGTATGGCATAGATAAGGTGTAGGGTTGGTGGTAGGTTTCCGTTCCGGGCTATGGTTAGGGTTAGGGAAAGTCAAGGTTTCTATTTCTAGTTTTTTTAAGGAAACTCCATACTGTTCTCCATAGTGACTGTATCAATTTACATTCCCACCATAGAGGAAGACGGCTCCTTTTGTCCTCACCCTCCCCAGAATTTGTTGTTTGTAGATTTTCTGATGATGCCGATTCTAACAGGTGTGAGGTGATACCTCATTATAGTTTTGATTTGCATATCTCTAATAATTAGTGCTGTTGAGCAGCTTTTCATGTACGTCTTAGCCATCTCTGTGTCTTCTTTGAAGAAACGTCTCTTTAGATATTCTGCCCATTTTTGTATTGGGTTGTTTGTTTTTTTAATATTAAGCTGCATGAGCTGTTTATATATATTGGAGATTAAACCTTTGTCCATTGATTGGTTTGCAACTATTTTCGCCCATTCTGAGGGATGCCTTTTTCCATTCCCGTTTTTTTAACCAAAAAAGATAGAAAGAAAAAGAAGCAGAACACTAATGGGCATAAAATATATCTTTTGAAAGGGTCGTTTTGAAATATGGACGTCCTTTAAATTTTTTGGTCGATATGTGACCCCAGGATTTGTTTTCAGGGCAGGTGTCATTTACAGGCCTGCAATGATTTTGAATATCAACTGACCATTAGCGCTGGGATTAAAGCTGCTGTTGTGTGAAACGGCCACAAGGTGGCAGCAGTTCTCCCTTAACACATCTGGTTACCAGGGAAACAGAGCCTCAATGGACGTCGTGTTCTAGATTAGAATTTAGAATGGAATGTGCCAGGAGAAAGCCCCTCAAGTTTGACTCCCTACTTCTTGTTCGTATTTTTAAATTAATTTTTTTATTTTTTATTATAGCAAGTTTGATTACAATGTTTGGCTTGTTGTAGGTGTGGAAGATGTGGTTCTTTTACACATATACAGATGTCTGTTCTTCCTGGGATCCTTTTCCCATGTACGTTATGACAGAATGTTGAGTAGTCTTCTCTTGGTATTCCGTAGGTCTTTTGTGATTATATATGTCACCTCTGTTTGTATATGTCTGTTAACCCCGATATTGTAATGAAACCAATCCTCACACCTTTCCATTGGTGAACCATAAGTTTGTTGAATGAATCTATGATTGCACTTCTCAGTGGAAATGACTGCCCTGGTTTCTATTTTAGGTAACACCTATAAGTGATGTGAAATGATATGTGTCTTTCACTTTCTGACTTACTCCAAGTCACGTGATTACCTCTAGACTCATCTACGGTGCTGCAAATGGCATTGTGTCCTTATTTTGCTTGGCTTCTATTCTGCCTTAGCGAGGTCCATTTTCAACAATGTGATTCCCTGAGGGTTGTGGATTAGCTGACCTGGGCAGCCTTACCCAGCCGGCCGGCCCTCCCCAGGTCTGCCTGGTTGAGGTCAATATAAACAGCGCTCCAGGCAGCAATAGCCCCTGAAGCTGTGCCTGACTCCATATTCTCTGCCCCGTCAGCAGTCTCGGGGCTGTGCTGGTGGGAGGGAGTGAGGGGCCACAGCTTTGTTGGTGGCCCTGTGTGAGTGGGGTTCTGCTGGCCTTTCTGCAGGAGTTGCCAGGCTGCCACCTGTAAAGAAGAGGATGTGTCACCCATACCTTCCGCTGGAATTTCTCTCCGGACAGAGGTGAGGAAGGAAAAAAGCAGTGGGGACCGGGATAAGAGGGGTATCTCAGGCAGGACAATGGAAAGCTTCCGGAAGAGCGCCCGGGGCCAGGATCAACCTGGCTGGCCTGCAGTCACCAAGTTGGCCTGCGTGCTGTCGCTGGTGTGGCTCCACGGCCCTTCCTCTAGGCTTTCAAGCCTTTGTACATATTCAGGTGTTTTACCTGGGAAGGGTGGGAACAGTTCAGCAGCAGCTGGCCTGGGGCTCAGCTCACCTGTATTCAGAGATGCCTCGGCACGGTCCCCCAGCTTTGCAATGAGGACGCTCCTTGCATGGGGGGTGGGTTGCTGGCTGTATGGGAGATGATTCCCCACCTCTGACCAATTTCAGAATTGTTTACCGCTGGAGCAAGTGCCCTGATAGGGTTTTCCTCGGTAAAACTGGTGGGTTCAGGGTTTTTTTTCGTTTATGGTTCAAGTTAGATTTTATTCCTCTTTTATGTATTTATAGATATAAGCATGGAAATAATTCATTCCTATAAATACATCTGTGTGAAGGGAAGAACTTTTTTCTGTTTTATTTTTAAATTTTATATTTTAAAATTTTGAAATATAATTTTATTTACTTTTTTATACAGCGGGTTATTATTAGTTATGTATTTTATGCATATACATGTATACAGGTCAATCGCAAACTCCCAACTCATCGCACCACCACCACCCCAGGGCTTCACACACTTGGTGTCCATACGTTTGTTCTCTACCTCTGTGTCTCTATTTCTTCCCTGCAAACCAGTTCATCTGTACCATTTTTTAGGTTCCACATATATGCATTAATATACAATATTTGTTTTCCTCTTTCTGTCTTACTTCATTCTGTATGACAGTCTCTAGATCCATCGATGTCTCTACAAATGACCCAGTTTCATTCCTTTTTATGGCCGAGTAATATTCCATTTTATATATGTACCCCATCTTTATCCATTCATCTGTCTGTGGGCATTTAGGTTGCTTCCGTTACCTGGCTATTGTAAATAGTGCTGCAATGAACCTTGTGGTGAATGTGCCTTTTTGATTTATGGTTGTCTCTGGGTATATGCCCAAAAGTGGGATTGCTGGGTCAGATGGTAATTCTATTTCTAGTTTTTTAAAGGAATCTCCATACTGTTCTCCATAGTGACTGTATCAATTTACATTCCCACCAATAGTGGAAGAGGGCTCCTTTTGTCCACACCCTCCCCAGAATTTGTTGTTTGTAGATTTTCTGATGATGCCGATTCTAACAGGTGTGAGGTGATACCTCATGGTAGTTTTGATTTGCATTTCTCTAATAATTAGTGCTCTTGAGCAGCTTTTCATGTGCGTCTTGGCCATCTCTGTGTCTTCTTTGAAGAAACGTCTCTTTAGATCTTCTGCCCATTTTTGTATTGGGTTGTTTGTTTTCTTAATAAGCTGCATGAGCTGTTTATATATATTGGAGATTAAACCTTTGTCCATTGATTCGTTTGCAACTATTTTCGCCCCTTCTGAGGGATGCCTTTTTCCATTCCCGTGTTTTTAACCAAAAAAGAAAGAAAGAAAAAGAAGCAGAACACTAATGTGCATAAAATATGCCTTTTGAAACGGTCGTTTTGAAATATGGACGTCCTTTAAATTTTTTGGTCGATATGTGGCCCCAGGATTTGTTTTCAGGGCAGGTGTCATTTACAGGCCTGCAATGATTTTGAATATCAACTGACCATTAGCCCTGGGATTAAAGCTGCTGTTGTGTGAAACGGCCACTAGCTGGCAGCAGTTCTCCCTTAACACATCTGGTTACTAGGGCAACAGAGCCTCAATGGACGTCGTGTTCTAGATTGGAATTTAGAATGGAATGTGCCAGGAGAAAGCCCCTCAAGTTTGTCTCCTTACTTCTTGTTCGTGTTTTTAATTTAAATTTTTATTTTTTATTACAGCAAGTTTGATTACAATGTTTGGCTTGTTATAGGTGTCGAAGATGTGGTTCTTTTACACATATACAGATTTCTGTTCTTGCTGGGATCCTTTTCCCAGGTACGTTATGACAGAATGTTGAGTAGTCTTCTGTTGGTATTCCGTAGGTCTTTGGTGATTATATACGTCTACTGTGTTTGTATATATCTGTTAACCCCGATATCGTAATGAAACCAATCCTCACACCTTTCCATTGGTGAACCATAAGTTTGTTTAATGAATCTCTGATTGCCCTTCTCCGTGGAAATATCTGCCCTGGTATCCATTTTTAGGTAACACCTATAAGAGATATGAAATGATATGTGTCTTTCACTTTCTGACTTACTACAAGTCACGTGATTACCTCTAGACTCATCTACGGTGCTGCAAATGGCATTGTGTCCTTATTTTCCTTGGCTTCTATTCAGCCTTAGCGAGGTCCATTTTCAACAATGTGATTCCCTGAGGGTTGTGGATTAGCTGACCTGGGCAGCCTTACCCAGCCGGCCGGCCCTCCCCAGGTCTGCCTGGTTGAGGTCAATATAAACAGCGCTCCAGGCAGCAATAGCCCCTGAAGCTGTGCCTGACTCCATATTCTCTGCCCCGTCAGCAGTCTCGGGGCTGTGCTGGTGGGAGGGAGTGAGGGGCCACAGCTTTGTTGGTGGCACGGTGTGAGTGGGGTTCTGCTGGCCTTTCTGCAGGAGTTGCCAGGCTGCCACCTGTAAAGAAGAGGATGTGTCACCCATACCTTCCGCTGGAATTTCTCTCCGCACAGAGGTGAGGAAGGAAAAAAGCAGTGGGGGCCGTGACAAGAGGGGTATCTCAGGCAGGACAATGGAAAGCTTCCGGAAGAGCGCCCGGGGCCAGGATCACCCTGGCTGGCCTGCAGTCACCAAGTTGGCCTGCGTGCTGTCGCTGGTGTGGCTCCACGGCCCTTCCTCTAGGCTTTCAAGCCTTTGTACATATTCAGGTGTTTTACCTGGGAAGGGTGGGAACAGTTCAGCAGCAGCTGGCCTGGGGCTCAGCTCACCTGTATTCAGAGATGCCTCGGCACGGTCCCCCAGCTTTGCAATGAGGACGCTCCTTGCATGGGGGGTGGGTTGCTGGCTGTATGGGAGATGATTCCCCACCTCTGACCAATTTCAGAATTGTTTACCGCTGGAGCAAGTGCCCTGATAGGGTTTTCCTCTGTAAAACTGGTGGGTTCAGGGTTTTTTTTCGTTTATGGTTCAAGTTAGATTTTATTCCTCTTTTATGTATTTATAGATATAAGCATGGAAATAATTCATTCCTATAAATACATCTGTGTGAAGGGAAGAACTTTTTTCTGTTTTATTTTTAAATTTTATATTTTAAAATTTTGAAATTTAATTTTATTTACTTTTTAATACAGCGTGTTATTATTAGTTATGTATTTTATGCATATACATGTATACAGGTCAATCGCAAACTCCCAACTCATCCCACCACCACCACCCCAGGGCTTCCCACACTTGGTGTCCATACGTTTGTTCTCTACCTCTGTGTCTCTATTTCTTCCCTGCAAACCTGTTCATCTGTACCATTTTTTAGGTTCCACATATATGCATTAATATACAATATTTGTTTTCCTCTTTCTGACTTACTTCATTCTGTATGACAGTCTCTAGATCCATCGATGTCTCTACAAATGACCCAGTTTCATTCCTTTTTATGGCCGAGTAATATTCCATTTTATATATGTACCCCATCTTTATCCATTCATCTGTCTGTGGGCATTTAGGTTGCTTCCATTACCTGGCTATTGTAAATAGTGCTGCAATGAACCTTGTGGTGAATGTGCCTTTTTCATTTATGGTTGTCTCTGGGTATATGCCCAAAAGTGGGATTGCTGGGTCAGATGGTAATTCTATTTCTAGTTTTTTAAAGGAAACTCCATACTGTTCTCCATAGTGACTGTATCAATTTACATTCCCACCAATAGTGGAAGAGGGCTCCTTTTGTCCACACCCTCCCCAGAATTTGTTGTCTGTAGATTTTCTGATGATGCCGATTCTAACAGGTGTGAGGTGATACCTCTTTGTAGTTTTGATTTGCATTTCTCTAATAATTAGTGCTCTTGAGCAGCTTTTCATGTGCGTCTTGGCCATCTCTGTGTCTTCTTTGAAGAAACGTCTCTTTAGATCTTCTGCCCATATTTGTATTGGGTTGTTTGTTTTCTTAATAAGCTGCATGAGCTGTTTATTTATATTGGAGATTAAACCTTTGTCCATTGATTCGTTTGCAACTATTTTCGCCCCTTCTGAGGGATGCCTTTTTCCATTCCCGTGTTTTTAACCAAAAAAGAAAGAAAGAAAAAGAAGCAGAACACTAATGTGCATAAAATATGCCTTTTGAAACGGTCGTTTTGAAATATGGACGTCCTTTAAATTTTTTGGTCGATATGTGGCCCCAGGATTTGTTTTCAGGGCAGGTGTCATTTACAGGCCTGCAATGATTTTGAATATCAACTGACCATTAGCCCTGGGATTAAAGCTGCTGTTGTGTGAAACGGCCACTAGCTGGCAGCAGTTCTCCCTTAACACATCTGGTTACTAGGGCAACAGAGCCTCAATGGACGTCGTGTTCTAGATTAGAATTTAGAATGGAATGTGCCAGGAGAAAGCCCCTCAAGTTTGACTCCCTACTTCTTGTTCGTATTTTTAAATTAATTTTTTTATTTTTTATTATAGCAAGTTTGATTACAATGTTTGGCTTGTTGTAGGTGTGGAAGATGTGGTTCTTTTACACATATACAGATGTCTGTTCTTCCTGGGATCCTTTTCCCATGTACGTTATGACAGAATGTTGAGTAGTCTTCTCTTGGTATTCCGTAGGTCTTTTGTGATTATATATGTCACCTCTGTTTGTATATGTCTGTTAACCCCGATATTGTAATGAAACCAATCCTCACACCTTTCCATTGGTGAACCATAAGTTTGTTGAATGAATCTATGATTGCACTTCTCAGTGGAAATGACTGCCCTGGTTTCTATTTTAGGTAACACCTATAAGTGATGTGAAATGATATGTGTCTTTCACTTTCTGACTTACTCCAAGTCACGTGATTACCTCTAGACTCATCTACGGTGCTGCAAATGGCATTGTGTCCTTATTTTGCTTGGCTTCTATTCTGCCTTAGCGAGGTCCATTTTCAACAATGTGATTCCCTGAGGGTTGTGGATTAGCTGACCTGGGCAGCCTTACCCAGCCGGCCGGCCCTCCCCAGGTCTGCCTGGTTGAGGTCAATATAAACAGCGCTCCAGGCAGCAATAGCCCCCGAAGCTGTGCCTGACTCCATATTCTCTGCCCCGTCAGCAGTCTCGGGGCTGTGCTGGTGGGAGGGAGTGAGGGGCCACAGCTTTGTTGGTGGCCCTGTGTGAGTGGGGTTCTGCTGGCCTTTCTGCAGGAGTTGCCAGGCTGCCACCTGTAAAGAAGAGGATGTGTCACCCATACCTTCCGCTGGAATTTCTCTCCGGACAGAGGTGAGGAAGGAAAAAAGCAGTGGGGACCGGGATAAGAGGGGTATCTCAGGCAGGACAATGGAAAGCTTCCGGAAGAGCGCCCGGGGCCAGGATCAACCTGGCTGGCCTGCAGTCACCAAGTTGGCCTGCGTGCTGTCGCTGGTGTGGCTCCACGGCCCTTCCTCTAGGCTTTCAAGCCTTTGTACATATTCAGGTGTTTTACCTGGGAAGGGTGGGAACAGTTCAGCAGCAGCTGGCCTGGGGCTCAGCTCACCTGTATTCAGAGATGCCTCGGCACGGTCCCCCAGCTTTGCAATGAGGACGCTCCTTGCATGGGGGGTGGGTTGCTGGCTGTATGGGAGATGATTCCCCACCTCTGACCAATTTCAGAATTGTTTACCGCTGGAGCAAGTGCCCTGATAGGGTTTTCCTCGGTAAAACTGGTGGGTTCAGGGTTTTTTTTCGTTTATGGTTCAAGTTAGATTTTATTCCTCTTTTATGTATTTATAGATATAAGCATGGAAATAATTCATTCCTATAAATACATCTGTGTGAAGGGAAGAACTTTTTTCTGTTTTATTTTTAAATTTTATATTTTAAAATTTTGAAATATAATTTTATTTACTTTTTTATACAGCGGGTTATTATTAGTTATGTATTTTATGCATATACATGTATACAGGTCAATCGCAAACTCCCAACTCATCGCACCACCACCACCCCAGGGCTTCACACACTTGGTGTCCATACGTTTGTTCTCTACCTCTGTGTCTCTATTTCTTCCCTGCAAACCAGTTCATCTGTACCATTTTTTAGGTTCCACATATATGCATTAATATACAATATTTGTTTTCCTCTTTCTGTCTTACTTCATTCTGTATGACAGTCTCTAGATCCATCGATGTCTCTACAAATGACCCAGTTTCATTCCTTTTTATGGCCGAGTAATATTCCATTTTATATATGTACCCCATCTTTATCCATTCATCTGTCTGTGGGCATTTAGGTTGCTTCCGTTACCTGGCTATTGTAAATAGTGCTGCAATGAACCTTGTGGTGAATGTGCCTTTTTGATTTATGGTTGTCTCTGGGTATATGCCCAAAAGTGGGATTGCTGGGTCAGATGGTAATTCTATTTCTAGTTTTTTAAAGGAATCTCCATACTGTTCTCCATAGTGACTGTATCAATTTACATTCCCACCAATAGTGGAAGAGGGCTCCTTTTGTCCACACCCTCCCCAGAATTTGTTGTCTGTAGATTTTCTGATGATGCCGATTCTAACAGGTGTGAGGTGATACCTCTTTGTAGTTTTGATTTGCATTTCTCTAATAATTAGTGCTCTTGAGCAGCTTTTCATGTGCGTCTTGGCCATCTCTGTGTCTTCTTTGAAGAAACGTCTCTTTAGATCTTCTGCCCATATTTGTATTGGGTTGTTTGTTTTCTTAATAAGCTGCATGAGCTGTTTATTTATATTGGAGATTAAACCTTTGTCCATTGATTCGTTTGCAACTATTTTCGCCCCTTCTGAGGGATGCCTTTTTCCATTCCCGTGTTTTTAACCAAAAAAGAAAGAAAGAAAAAGAAGCAGAACACTAATGTGCATAAAATATGCCTTTTGAAACGGTCGTTTTGAAATATGGACGTCCTTTAAATTTTTTGGTCGATATGTGGCCCCAGGATTTGTTTTCAGGGCAGGTGTCATTTACAGGCCTGCAATGATTTTGAATATCAACTGACCATTAGCCCTGGGATTAAAGCTGCTGTTGTGTGAAACGGCCACTAGCTGGCAGCAGTTCTCCCTTAACACATCTGGTTACTAGGGCAACAGAGCCTCAATGGACGTCGTGTTCTAGATTAGAATTTAGAATGGAATGTGCCAGGAGAAAGCCCCTCAAGTTTGACTCCCTACTTCTTGTTCGTATTTTTAAATTAATTTTTTTATTTTTTATTATAGCAAGTTTGATTACAATGTTTGGCTTGTTGTAGGTGTGGAAGATGTGGTTCTTTTACACATATACAGATGTCTGTTCTTCCTGGGATCCTTTTCCCATGTACGTTATGACAGAATGTTGAGTAGTCTTCTCTTGGTATTCCGTAGGTCTTTTGTGATTATATATGTCACCTCTGTTTGTATATGTCTGTTAACCCCGATATTGTAATGAAACCAATCCTCACACCTTTCCATTGGTGAACCATAAGTTTGTTGAATGAATCTATGATTGCACTTCTCAGTGGAAATGACTGCCCTGGTTTCTATTTTAGGTAACACCTATAAGTGATGTGAAATGATATGTGTCTTTCACTTTCTGACTTACTCCAAGTCACGTGATTACCTCTAGACTCATCTACGGTGCTGCAAATGGCATTGTGTCCTTATTTTGCTTGGCTTCTATTCTGCCTTAGCGAGGTCCATTTTCAACAATGTGATTCCCTGAGGGTTGTGGATTAGCTGACCTGGGCAGCCTTACCCAGCCGGCCGGCCCTCCCCAGGTCTGCCTGG
Source organism: Mesoplodon bidens (assembly GCF_964165515.1). NCBI lineage: Eukaryota > Metazoa > Chordata > Mammalia > Artiodactyla > Ziphiidae > Mesoplodon > Mesoplodon bidens. The sequence continues at coordinate 37,445 of NW_027672640.1, read as the reverse complement.
TTGAGGTCAATATAAACAGCGCTCCAGGCAGCAATAGCCCCCGAAGCTGTGCCTGACTCCATATTCTCTGCCCCGTCAGCAGTCTCGGGGCTGTGCTGGTGGGAGGGAGTGAGGGGCCACAGCTTTGTTGGTGGCCCTGTGTGAGTGGGGTTCTGCTGGCCTTTCTGCAGGAGTTGCCAGGCTGCCACCTGTAAAGAAGAGGATGTGTCACCCATACCTTCCGCTGGAATTTCTCTCCGGACAGAGGTGAGGAAGGAAAAAAGCAGTGGGGACCGGGATAAGAGGGGTATCTCAGGCAGGACAATGGAAAGCTTCCGGAAGAGCGCCCGGGGCCAGGATCAACCTGGCTGGCCTGCAGTCACCAAGTTGGCCTGCGTGCTGTCGCTGGTGTGGCTCCACGGCCCTTCCTCTAGGCTTTCAAGCCTTTGTACATATTCAGGTGTTTTACCTGGGAAGGGTGGGAACAGTTCAGCAGCAGCTGGCCTGGGGCTCAGCTCACCTGTATTCAGAGATGCCTCGGCACGGTCCCCCAGCTTTGCAATGAGGACGCTCCTTGCATGGGGGGTGGGTTGCTGGCTGTATGGGAGATGATTCCCCACCTCTGACCAATTTCAGAATTGTTTACCGCTGGAGCAAGTGCCCTGATAGGGTTTTCCTCGGTAAAACTGGTGGGTTCAGGGTTTTTTTTCGTTTATGGTTCAAGTTAGATTTTATTCCTCTTTTATGTATTTATAGATATAAGCATGGAAATAATTCATTCCTATAAATACATCTGTGTGAAGGGAAGAACTTTTTTCTGTTTTATTTTTAAATTTTATATTTTAAAATTTTGAAATATAATTTTATTTACTTTTTTATACAGCGGGTTATTATTAGTTATGTATTTTATGCATATACATGTATACAGGTCAATCGCAAACTCCCAACTCATCGCACCACCACCACCCCAGGGCTTCACACACTTGGTGTCCATACGTTTGTTCTCTACCTCTGTGTCTCTATTTCTTCCCTGCAAACCAGTTCATCTGTACCATTTTTTAGGTTCCACATATATGCATTAATATACAATATTTGTTTTCCTCTTTCTGTCTTACTTCATTCTGTATGACAGTCTCTAGATCCATCGATGTCTCTACAAATGACCCAGTTTCATTCCTTTTTATGGCCGAGTAATATTCCATTTTATATATGTACCCCATCTTTATCCATTCATCTGTCTGTGGGCATTTAGGTTGCTTCCGTTACCTGGCTATTGTAAATAGTGCTGCAATGAACCTTGTGGTGAATGTGCCTTTTTGATTTATGGTTGTCTCTGGGTATATGCCCAAAAGTGGGATTGCTGGGTCAGATGGTAATTCTATTTCTAGTTTTTTAAAGGAATCTCCATACTGTTCTCCATAGTGACTGTATCAATTTACATTCCCACCAATAGTGGAAGAGGGCTCCTTTTGTCCACACCCTCCCCAGAATTTGTTGTTTGTAGATTTTCTGATGATGCCGATTCTAACAGGTGTGAGGTGATACCTCATGGTAGTTTTGATTTGCATTTCTCTAATAATTAGTGCTCTTGAGCAGCTTTTCATGTGCGTCTTGGCCATCTCTGTGTCTTCTTTGAAGAAACGTCTCTTTAGATCTTCTGCCCATTTTTGTATTGGGTTGTTTGTTTTCTTAATAAGCTGCATGAGCTGTTTATATATATTGGAGATTAAACCTTTGTCCATTGATTCGTTTGCAACTATTTTCGCCCCTTCTGAGGGATGCCTTTTTCCATTCCCGTGTTTTTAACCAAAAAAGAAAGAAAGAAAAAGAAGCAGAACACTAATGTGCATAAAATATGCCTTTTGAAACGGTCGTTTTGAAATATGGACGTCCTTTAAATTTTTTGGTCGATATGTGGCCCCAGGATTTGTTTTCAGGGCAGGTGTCATTTACAGGCCTGCAATGATTTTGAATATCAACTGACCATTAGCCCTGGGATTAAAGCTGCTGTTGTGTGAAACGGCCACTAGCTGGCAGCAGTTCTCCCTTAACACATCTGGTTACTAGGGCAACAGAGCCTCAATGGACGTCGTGTTCTAGATTGGAATTTAGAATGGAATGTGCCAGGAGAAAGCCCCTCAAGTTTGTCTCCTTACTTCTTGTTCGTGTTTTTAATTTAAATTTTTATTTTTTATTACAGCAAGTTTGATTACAATGTTTGGCTTGTTATAGGTGTCGAAGATGTGGTTCTTTTACACATATACAGATTTCTGTTCTTGCTGGGATCCTTTTCCCAGGTACGTTATGACAGAATGTTGAGTAGTCTTCTGTTGGTATTCCGTAGGTCTTTGGTGATTATATACGTCTACTGTGTTTGTATATATCTGTTAACCCCGATATCGTAATGAAACCAATCCTCACACCTTTCCATTGGTGAACCATAAGTTTGTTTAATGAATCTCTGATTGCCCTTCTCCGTGGAAATATCTGCCCTGGTATCCATTTTTAGGTAACACCTATAAGAGATATGAAATGATATGTGTCTTTCACTTTCTGACTTACTACAAGTCACGTGATTACCTCTAGACTCATCTACGGTGCTGCAAATGGCATTGTGTCCTTATTTTCCTTGGCTTCTATTCAGCCTTAGCGAGGTCCATTTTCAACAATGTGATTCCCTGAGGGTTGTGGATTAGCTGACCTGGGCAGCCTTACCCAGCCGGCCGGCCCTCCCCAGGTCTGCCTGGTTGAGGTCAATATAAACAGCGCTCCAGGCAGCAATAGCCCCTGAAGCTGTGCCTGACTCCATATTCTCTGCCCCGTCAGCAGTCTCGGGGCTGTGCTGGTGGGAGGGAGTGAGGGGCCACAGCTTTGTTGGTGGCACGGTGTGAGTGGGGTTCTGCTGGCCTTTCTGCAGGAGTTGCCAGGCTGCCACCTGTAAAGAAGAGGATGTGTCACCCATACCTTCCGCTGGAATTTCTCTCCGCACAGAGGTGAGGAAGGAAAAAAGCAGTGGGGGCCGGGACAAGAGGGGTATCTCAGGCAGGACAATGGAAAGCTTCCGGAAGAGCGCCCGGGGCCAGGATCACCCTGGCTGGCCTGCAGTCACCAAGTTGGCCTGCGTGCTGTCGCTGGTGTGGCTCCACGGCCCTTCCTCTAGGCTTTCAAGCCTTTGTACATATTCAGGTGTTTTACCTGGGAAGGGTGGGAACAGTTCAGCAGCAGCTGGCCTGGGGCTCAGCTCACCTGTATTCAGAGATGCCTCGGCACGGTCCCCCAGCTTTGCAATGAGGACGCTCCTTGCATGGGGGGTGGGTTGCTGGCTGTATGGGAGATGATTCCCCACCTCTGACCAATTTCAGAATTGTTTACCGCTGGAGCAAGTGCCCTGATAGGGTTTTCCTCTGTAAAACTGGTGGGTTCAGGGTTTTTTTTCGTTTATGGTTCAAGTTAGATTTTATTCCTCTTTTATGTATTTATAGATATAAGCATGGAAATAATTCATTCCTATAAATACATCTGTGTGAAGGGAAGAACTTTTTTCTGTTTTATTTTTAAATTTTATATTTTAAAATTTTGAAATTTAATTTTATTTACTTTTTAATACAGCGTGTTATTATTAGTTATGTATTTTATGCATATACATGTATACAGGTCAATCGCAAACTCCCAACTCATCCCACCACCACCACCCCAGGGCTTCCCACACTTGGTGTCCATACGTTTGTTCTCTACCTCTGTGTCTCTATTTCTTCCCTGCAAACCTGTTCATCTGTACCATTTTTTAGGTTCCACATATATGCATTAATATACAATATTTGTTTTCCTCTTTCTGACTTACTTCATTCTGTATGACAGTCTCTAGATCCATCGATGTCTCTACAAATGACCCAGTTTCATTCCTTTTTATGGCCGAGTAATATTCCATTTTATATATGTACCCCATCTTTATCCATTCATCTGTCTGTGGGCATTTAGGTTGCTTCCATTACCTGGCTATTGTAAATAGTGCTGCAATGAACCTTGTGGTGAATGTGCCTTTTTCATTTATGGTTGTCTCTGGGTATATGCCCAAAAGTGGGATTGCTGGGTCAGATGGTAATTCTATTTCTAGTTTTTTAAAGGAAACTCCATACTGTTCTCCATAGTGACTGTATCAATTTACATTCCCACCAATAGTGGAAGAGGGCTCCTTTTGTCCACACCCTCCCCAGAATTTGTTGTCTGTAGATTTTCTGATGATGCCGATTCTAACAGGTGTGAGGTGATACCTCTTTGTAGTTTTGATTTGCATTTCTCTAATAATTAGTGCTCTTGAGCAGCTTTTCATGTGCGTCTTGGCCATCTCTGTGTCTTCTTTGAAGAAACGTCTCTTTAGATCTTCTGCCCATATTTGTATTGGGTTGTTTGTTTTCTTAATAAGCTGCATGAGCTGTTTATTTATATTGGAGATTAAACCTTTGTCCATTGATTCGTTTGCAACTATTTTCGCCCCTTCTGAGGGATGCCTTTTTCCATTCCCGTGTTTTTAACCAAAAAAGAAAGAAAGAAAAAGAAGCAGAACACTAATGTGCATAAAATATGCCTTTTGAAACGGTCGTTTTGAAATATGGACGTCCTTTAAATTTTTTGGTCGATATGTGGCCCCAGGATTTGTTTTCAGGGCAGGTGTCATTTACAGGCCTGCAATGATTTTGAATATCAACTGACCATTAGCCCTGGGATTAAAGCTGCTGTTGTGTGAAACAGCCACTAGCTGGCAGCAGTTCTCCCTTAACACATCTGGTTACTAGGGCAACAGAGCCTCAATGGACGTCGTGTTCTAGATTAGAATTTAGAATGGAATGTGCCAGGAGAAAGCCCCTCAAGTTTGACTCCCTACTTCTTGTTCGTATTTTTAAATTAATTTTTTTATTTTTTATTATAGCAAGTTTGATTACAATGTTTGGCTTGTTGTAGGTGTGGAAGATGTGGTTCTTTTACACATATACAGATGTCTGTTCTTCCTGGGATCCTTTTCCCATGTACGTTATGACAGAATGTTGAGTAGTCTTCTCTTGGTATTCCGTAGGTCTTTTGTGATTATATATGTCACCTCTGTTTGTATATGTCTGTTAACCCCGATATTGTAATGAAACCAATCCTCACACCTTTCCATTGGTGAACCATAAGTTTGTTGAATGAATCTATGATTGCACTTCTCAGTGGAAATGACTGCCCTGGTTTCTATTTTAGGTAACACCTATAAGTGATGTGAAATGATATGTGTCTTTCACTTTCTGACTTACTCCAAGTCACGTGATTACCTCTAGACTCATCTACGGTGCTGCAAATGGCATTGTGTCCTTATTTTGCTTGGCTTCTATTCTGCCTTAGCGAGGTCCATTTTCAACAATGTGATTCCCTGAGGGTTGTGGATTAGCTGACCTGGGCAGCCTTACCCAGCCGGCCGGCCCTCCCCAGGTCTGCCTGGTTGAGGTCAATATAAACAGCGCTCCAGGCAGCAATAGCCCCCGAAGCTGTGCCTGACTCCATATTCTCTGCCCCGTCAGCAGTCTCGGGGCTGTGCTGGTGGGAGGGAGTGAGGGGCCACAGCTTTGTTGGTGGCCCTGTGTGAGTGGGGTTCTGCTGGCCTTTCTGCAGGAGTTGCCAGGCTGCCACCTGTAAAGAAGAGGATGTGTCACCCATACCTTCCGCTGGAATTTCTCTCCGGACAGAGGTGAGGAAGGAAAAAAGCAGTGGGGACCGGGATAAGAGGGGTATCTCAGGCAGGACAATGGAAAGCTTCCGGAAGAGCGCCCGGGGCCAGGATCAACCTGGCTGGCCTGCAGTCACCAAGTTGGCCTGCGTGCTGTCGCTGGTGTGGCTCCACGGCCCTTCCTCTAGGCTTTCAAGCCTTTGTACATATTCAGGTGTTTTACCTGGGAAGGGTGGGAACAGTTCAGCAGCAGCTGGCCTGGGGCTCAGCTCACCTGTATTCAGAGATGCCTCGGCACGGTCCCCCAGCTTTGCAATGAGGACGCTCCTTGCATGGGGGGTGGGTTGCTGGCTGTATGGGAGATGATTCCCCACCTCTGACCAATTTCAGAATTGTTTACCGCTGGAGCAAGTGCCCTGATAGGGTTTTCCTCGGTAAAACTGGTGGGTTCAGGGTTTTTTTTCGTTTATGGTTCAAGTTAGATTTTATTCCTCTTTTATGTATTTATAGATATAAGCATGGAAATAATTCATTCCTATAAATACATCTGTGTGAAGGGAAGAACTTTTTTCTGTTTTATTTTTAAATTTTATATTTTAAAATTTTGAAATATAATTTTATTTACTTTTTTATACAGCGGGTTATTATTAGTTATGTATTTTATGCATATACATGTATACAGGTCAATCGCAAACTCCCAACTCATCGCACCACCACCACCCCAGGGCTTCACACACTTGGTGTCCATACGTTTGTTCTCTACCTCTGTGTCTCTATTTCTTCCCTGCAAACCAGTTCATCTGTACCATTTTTTAGGTTCCACATATATGCATTAATATACAATATTTGTTTTCCTCTTTCTGTCTTACTTCATTCTGTATGACAGTCTCTAGATCCATCGATGTCTCTACAAATGACCCAGTTTCATTCCTTTTTATGGCCGAGTAATATTCCATTTTATATATGTACCCCATCTTTATCCATTCATCTGTCTGTGGGCATTTAGGTTGCTTCCGTTACCTGGCTATTGTAAATAGTGCTGCAATGAACCTTGTGGTGAATGTGCCTTTTTGATTTATGGTTGTCTCTGGGTATATGCCCAAAAGTGGGATTGCTGGGTCAGATGGTAATTCTATTTCTAGTTTTTTAAAGGAATCTCCATACTGTTCTCCATAGTGACTGTATCAATTTACATTCCCACCAATAGTGGAAGAGGGCTCCTTTTGTCCACACCCTCCCCAGAATTTGTTGTTTGTAGATTTTCTGATGATGCCGATTCTAACAGGTGTGAGGTGATACCTCATGGTAGTTTTGATTTGCATTTCTCTAATAATTAGTGCTCTTGAGCAGCTTTTCATGTGCGTCTTGGCCATCTCTGTGTCTTCTTTGAAGAAACGTCTCTTTAGATCTTCTGCCCATTTTTGTATTGGGTTGTTTGTTTTCTTAATAAGCTGCATGAGCTGTTTATATATATTGGAGATTAAACCTTTGTCCATTGATTCGTTTGCAACTATTTTCGCCCCTTCTGAGGGATGCCTTTTTCCATTCCCGTGTTTTTAACCAAAAAAGAAAGAAAGAAAAAGAAGCAGAACACTAATGTGCATAAAATATGCCTTTTGAAACGGTCGTTTTGAAATATGGACGTCCTTTAAATTTTTTGGTCGATATGTGGCCCCAGGATTTGTTTTCAGGGCAGGTGTCATTTACAGGCCTGCAATGATTTTGAATATCAACTGACCATTAGCCCTGGGATTAAAGCTGCTGTTGTGTGAAACGGCCACTAGCTGGCAGCAGTTCTCCCTTAACACATCTGGTTACTAGGGCAACAGAGCCTCAATGGACGTCGTGTTCTAGATTGGAATTTAGAATGGAATGTGCCAGGAGAAAGCCCCTCAAGTTTGTCTCCTTACTTCTTGTTCGTGTTTTTAATTTAAATTTTTATTTTTTATTACAGCAAGTTTGATTACAATGTTTGGCTTGTTATAGGTGTCGAAGATGTGGTTCTTTTACACATATACAGATTTCTGTTCTTGCTGGGATCCTTTTCCCAGGTACGTTATGACAGAATGTTGAGTAGTCTTCTGTTGGTATTCCGTAGGTCTTTGGTGATTATATACGTCTACTGTGTTTGTATATATCTGTTAACCCCGATATCGTAATGAAACCAATCCTCACACCTTTCCATTGGTGAACCATAAGTTTGTTTAATGAATCTCTGATTGCCCTTCTCCGTGGAAATATCTGCCCTGGTATCCATTTTTAGGTAACACCTATAAGAGATATGAAATGATATGTGTCTTTCACTTTCTGACTTACTACAAGTCACGTGATTACCTCTAGACTCATCTACGGTGCTGCAAATGGCATTGTGTCCTTATTTTCCTTGGCTTCTATTCAGCCTTAGCGAGGTCCATTTTCAACAATGTGATTCCCTGAGGGTTGTGGATTAGCTGACCTGGGCAGCCTTACCCAGCCGGCCGGCCCTCCCCAGGTCTGCCTGGTTGAGGTCAATATAAACAGCGCTCCAGGCAGCAATAGCCCCTGAAGCTGTGCCTGACTCCATATTCTCTGCCCCGTCAGCAGTCTCGGGGCTGTGCTGGTGGGAGGGAGTGAGGGGCCACAGCTTTGTTGGTGGCACGGTGTGAGTGGGGTTCTGCTGGCCTTTCTGCAGGAGTTGCCAGGCTGCCACCTGTAAAGAAGAGGATGTGTCACCCATACCTTCCGCTGGAATTTCTCTCCGCACAGAGGTGAGGAAGGAAAAAAGCAGTGGGGGCCGGGACAAGAGGGGTATCTCAGGCAGGACAATGGAAAGCTTCCGGAAGAGCGCCCGGGGCCAGGATCACCCTGGCTGGCCTGCAGTCACCAAGTTGGCCTGCGTGCTGTCGCTGGTGTGGCTCCACGGCCCTTCCTCTAGGCTTTCAAGCCTTTGTACATATTCAGGTGTTTTACCTGGGAAGGGTGGGAACAGTTCAGCAGCAGCTGGCCTGGGGCTCAGCTCACCTGTATTCAGAGATGCCTCGGCACGGTCCCCCAGCTTTGCAATGAGGACGCTCCTTGCATGGGGGGTGGGTTGCTGGCTGTATGGGAGATGATTCCCCACCTCTGACCAATTTCAGAATTGTTTACCGCTGGAGCAAGTGCCCTGATAGGGTTTTCCTCTGTAAAACTGGTGGGTTCAGGGTTTTTTTTCGTTTATGGTTCAAGTTAGATTTTATTCCTCTTTTATGTATTTATAGATATAAGCATGGAAATAATTCATTCCTATAAATACATCTGTGTGAAGGGAAGAACTTTTTTCTGTTTTATTTTTAAATTTTATATTTTAAAATTTTGAAATTTAATTTTATTTACTTTTTAATACAGCGTGTTATTATTAGTTATGTATTTTATGCATATACATGTATACAGGTCAATCGCAAACTCCCAACTCATCCCACCACCACCACCCCAGGGCTTCCCACACTTGGTGTCCATACGTTTGTTCTCTACCTCTGTGTCTCTATTTCTTCCCTGCAAACCTGTTCATCTGTACCATTTTTTAGGTTCCACATATATGCATTAATATACAATATTTGTTTTCCTCTTTCTGACTTACTTCATTCTGTATGACAGTCTCTAGATCCATCGATGTCTCTACAAATGACCCAGTTTCATTCCTTTTTATGGCCGAGTAATATTCCATTTTATATATGTACCCCATCTTTATCCATTCATCTGTCTGTGGGCATTTAGGTTGCTTCCATTACCTGGCTATTGTAAATAGTGCTGCAATGAACCTTGTGGTGAATGTGCCTTTTTCATTTATGGTTGTCTCTGGGTATATGCCCAAAAGTGGGATTGCTGGGTCAGATGGTAATTCTATTTCTAGTTTTTTAAAGGAAACTCCATACTGTTCTCCATAGTGACTGTATCAATTTACATTCCCACCAATAGTGGAAGAGGGCTCCTTTTGTCCACACCCTCCCCAGAATTTGTTGTCTGTAGATTTTCTGATGATGCCGATTCTAACAGGTGTGAGGTGATACCTCTTTGTAGTTTTGATTTGCATTTCTCTAATAATTAGTGCTCTTGAGCAGCTTTTCATGTGCGTCTTGGCCATCTCTGTGTCTTCTTTGAAGAAACGTCTCTTTAGATCTTCTGCCCATATTTGTATTGGGTTGTTTGTTTTCTTAATAAGCTGCATGAGCTGTTTATTTATATTGGAGATTAAACCTTTGTCCATTGATTCGTTTGCAACTATTTTCGCCCCTTCTGAGGGATGCCTTTTTCCATTCCCGTGTTTTTAACCAAAAAAGAAAGAAAGAAAAAGAAGCAGAACACTAATGTGCATAAAATATGCCTTTTGAAACGGTCGTTTTGAAATATGGACGTCCTTTAAATTTTTTGGTCGATATGTGGCCCCAGGATTTGTTTTCAGGGCAGGTGTCATTTACAGGCCTGCAATGATTTTGAATATCAACTGACCATTAGCCCTGGGATTAAAGCTGCTGTTGTGTGAAACGGCCACTAGCTGGCAGCAGTTCTCCCTTAACACATCTGGTTACTAGGGCAACAGAGCCTCAATGGACGTCGTGTTCTAGATTAGAATTTAGAATGGAATGTGCCAGGAGAAAGCCCCTCAAGTTTGACTCCCTACTTCTTGTTCGTATTTTTAAATTAATTTTTTTATTTTTTATTATAGCAAGTTTGATTACAATGTTTGGCTTGTTGTAGGTGTGGAAGATGTGGTTCTTTTACACATATACAGATGTCTGTTCTTCCTGGGATCCTTTTCCCATGTACGTTATGACAGAATGTTGAGTAGTCTTCTCTTGGTATTCCGTAGGTCTTTTGTGATTATATATGTCACCTCTGTTTGTATATGTCTGTTAACCCCGATATTGTAATGAAACCAATCCTCACACCTTTCCATTGGTGAACCATAAGTTTGTTGAATGAATCTATGATTGCACTTCTCAGTGGAAATGACTGCCCTGGTTTCTATTTTAGGTAACACCTATAAGTGATGTGAAATGATATGTGTCTTTCACTTTCTGACTTACTCCAAGTCACGTGATTACCTCTAGACTCATCTACGGTGCTGCAAATGGCATTGTGTCCTTATTTTGCTTGGCTTCTATTCTGCCTTAGCGAGGTCCATTTTCAACAATGTGATTCCCTGAGGGTTGTGGATTAGCTGACCTGGGCAGCCTTACCCAGCCGGCCGGCCCTCCCCAGGTCTGCCTGGTTGAGGTCAATATAAACAGCGCTCCAGGCAGCAATAGCCCCTGAAGCTGTGCCTGACTCCATATTCTCTGCCCCGTCAGCAGTCTCGGGGCTGTGCTGGTGGGAGGGAGTGAGGGGCCACAGCTTTGTTGGTGGCCCTGTGTGAGTGGGGTTCTGCTGGCCTTTCTGCAGGAGTTGCCAGGCTGCCACCTGTAAAGAAGAGGATGTGTCACCCATACCTTCCGCTGGAATTTCTCTCCGGACAGAGGTGAGGAAGGAAAAAAGCAGTGGGGACCGGGATAAGAGGGGTATCTCAGGCAGGACAATGGAAAGCTTCCGGAAGAGCGCCCGGGGCCAGGATCAACCTGGCTGGCCTGCAGTCACCAAGTTGGCCTGCGTGCTGTCGCTGGTGTGGCTCCACAGCCCTTCCTCTAGGCTTTCAAGCCTTTGTACATATTCAGGTGTTTTACCTGGGAAGGGTGGGAACAGTTCAGCAGCAGCTGGCCTGGGGCTCAGCTCACCTGTATTCAGAGATGCCTCGGCACGGTCCCCCAGCTTTGCAATGAGGACGCTCCTTGCATGGGGGGTGGGTTGCTGGCTGTATGGGAGATGATTCCCCACCTCTGACCAATTTCAGAATTGTTTACCGCTGGAGCAAGTGCCCTGATAGGGTTTTCCTCGGTAAAACTGGTGGGTTCAGGGTTTTTTTTCGTTTATGGTTCAAGTTAGATTTTATTCCTCTTTTATGTATTTATAGATATAAGCATGGAAATAATTCATTCCTATAAATACATCTGTGTGAAGGGAAGAAATTTTTTCTGTTTTATTTTTAAATTTTATATTTTAAAATTTTGAAATATAATTTTATTTACTTTTTTATACAGCGGGTTATTATTAGTTATGTATTTTATGCATATACATGTATACAGGTCAATCGCAAACTCCCAACTCATCGCACCACCACCACCCCAGGGCTTCACACACTTGGTGTCCATACGTTTGTTCTCTACCTCTGTGTCTCTATTTCTTCCCTGCAAACCAGTTCATCTGTACCATTTTTTAGGTTCCACATATATGCATTAATATACAATATTTGTTTTCCTCTTTCTGTCTTACTTCATTCTGTATGACAGTCTCTAGATCCATCGATGTCTCTACAAATGACCCAGTTTCATTCCTTTTTATGGCCGAGTAATATTCCATTTTATATATGTACCCCATCTTTATCCATTCATCTGTCTGTGGGCATTTAGGTTGCTTCCGTTACCTGGCTATTGTAAATAGTGCTGCAATGAACCTTGTGGTGAATGTGCCTTTTTGATTTATGGTTGTCTCTGGGTATATGCCCAAAAGTGGGATTGCTGGGTCAGATGGTAATTCTATTTCTAGTTTTTTAAAGGAATCTCCATACTGTTCTCCATAGTGACTGTATCAATTTACATTCCCACCAATAGTGGAAGAGGGCTCCTTTTGTCCACACCCTCCCCAGAATTTGTTGTTTGTAGATTTTCTGATGATGCCGATTCTAACAGGTGTGAGGTGATACCTCATGGTAGTTTTGATTTGCATTTCTCTAATAATTAGTGCTCTTGAGCAGCTTTTCATGTGCGTCTTGGCCATCTCTGTGTCTTCTTTGAAGAAACGTCTCTTTAGATCTTCTGCCCATTTTTGTATTGGGTTGTTTGTTTTCTTAATAAGCTGCATGAGCTGTTTATATATATTGGAGATTAAACCTTTGTCCATTGATTCGTTTGCAACTATTTTCGCCCCTTCTGAGGGATGCCTTTTTCCATTCCCGTGTTTTTAACCAAAAAAGAAAGAAAGAAAAAGAAGCAGAACACTAATGTGCATAAAATATGCCTTTTGAAACGGTCGTTTTGAAATATGGACGTCCTTTAAATTTTTTGGTCGATATGTGGCCCCAGGATTTGTTTTCAGGGCAGGTGTCATTTACAGGCCTGCAATGATTTTGAATATCAACTGACCATTAGCCCTGGGATTAAAGCTGCTGTTGTGTGAAACGGCCACTAGCTGGCAGCAGTTCTCCCTTAACACATCTGGTTACTAGGGCAACAGAGCCTCAATGGACGTCGTGTTCTAGATTGGAATTTAGAATGGAATGTGCCAGGAGAAAGCCCCTCAAGTTTGTCTCCTTACTTCTTGTTCGTGTTTTTAATTTAAATTTTTATTTTTTATTACAGCAAGTTTGATTACAATGTTTGGCTTGTTATAGGTGTCGAAGATGTGGTTCTTTTACACATATACAGATTTCTGTTCTTGCTGGGATCCTTTTCCCAGGTACGTTATGACAGAATGTTGAGTAGTCTTCTGTTGGTATTCCGTAGGTCTTTGGTGATTATATACGTCTACTGTGTTTGTATATATCTGTTAACCCCGATATCGTAATGAAACCAATCCTCACACCTTTCCATTGGTGAACCATAAGTTTGTTTAATGAATCTCTGATTGCCCTTCTCCGTGGAAATATCTGCCCTGGTATCCATTTTTAGGTAACACCTATAAGAGATATGAAATGATATGTGTCTTTCACTTTCTGACTTACTACAAGTCACGTGATTACCTCTAGACTCATCTACGGTGCTGCAAATGGCATTGTGTCCTTATTTTCCTTGGCTTCTATTCAGCCTTAGCGAGGTCCATTTTCAACAATGTGATTCCCTGAGGGTTGTGGATTAGCTGACCTGGGCAGCCTTACCCAGCCGGCCGGCCCTCCCCAGGTCTGCCTGGTTGAGGTCAATATAAACAGCGCTCCAGGCAGCAATAGCCCCTGAAGCTGTGCCTGACTCCATATTCTCTGCCCCGTCAGCAGTCTCGGGGCTGTGCTGGTGGGAGGGAGTGAGGGGCCACAGCTTTGTTGGTGGCACGGTGTGAGTGGGGTTCTGCTGGCCTTTCTGCAGGAGTTGCCAGGCTGCCACCTGTAAAGAAGAGGATGTGTCACCCATACCTTCCGCTGGAATTTCTCTCCGCACAGAGGTGAGGAAGGAAAAAAGCAGTGGGGGCCGGGACAAGAGGGGTATCTCAGGCAGGACAATGGAAAGCTTCCGGAAGAGCGCCCGGGGCCAGGATCACCCTGGCTGGCCTGCAGTCACCAAGTTGGCCTGCGTGCTGTCGCTGGTGTGGCTCCACGGCCCTTCCTCTAGGCTTTCAAGCCTTTGTACATATTCAGGTGTTTTACCTGGGAAGGGTGGGAACAGTTCAGCAGCAGCTGGCCTGGGGCTCAGCTCACCTGTATTCAGAGATGCCTCGGCACGGTCCCCCAGCTTTGCAATGAGGACGCTCCTTGCATGGGGGGTGGGTTGCTGGCTGTATGGGAGATGATTCCCCACCTCTGACCAATTTCAGAATTGTTTACCGCTGGAGCAAGTGCCCTGATAGGGTTTTCCTCTGTAAAACTGGTGGGTTCAGGGTTTTTTTTCGTTTATGGTTCAAGTTAGATTTTATTCCTCTTTTATGTATTTATAGATATAAGCATGGAAATAATTCATTCCTATAAATACATCTGTGTGAAGGGAAGAACTTTTTTCTGTTTTATTTTTAAATTTTATATTTTAAAATTTTGAAATTTAATTTTATTTACTTTTTAATACAGCGTGTTATTATTAGTTATGTATTTTATGCATATACATGTATACAGGTCAATCGCAAACTCCCAACTCATCCCACCACCACCACCCCAGGGCTTCCCACACTTGGTGTCCATACGTTTGTTCTCTACCTCTGTGTCTCTATTTCTTCCCTGCAAACCTGTTCATCTGTACCATTTTTTAGGTTCCACATATATGCATTAATATACAATATTTGTTTTCCTCTTTCTGACTTACTTCATTCTGTATGACAGTCTCTAGATCCATCGATGTCTCTACAAATGACCCAGTTTCATTCCTTTTTATGGCCGAGTAATATTCCATTTTATATATGTACCCCATCTTTATCCATTCATCTGTCTGTGGGCATTTAGGTTGCTTCCATTACCTGGCTATTGTAAATAGTGCTGCAATGAACCTTGTGGTGAATGTGCCTTTTTCATTTATGGTTGTCTCTGGGTATATGCCCAAAAGTGGGATTGCTGGGTCAGATGGTAATTCTATTTCTAGTTTTTTAAAGGAAACTCCATACTGTTCTCCATAGTGACTGTATCAATTTACATTCCCACCAATAGTGGAAGAGGGCTCCTTTTGTCCACACCCTCCCCAGAATTTGTTGTCTGTAGATTTTCTGATGATGCCGATTCTAACAGGTGTGAGGTGATACCTCTTTGTAGTTTTGATTTGCATTTCTCTAATAATTAGTGCTCTTGAGCAGCTTTTCATGTGCGTCTTGGCCATCTCTGTGTCTTCTTTGAAGAAACGTCTCTTTAGATCTTCTGCCCATTTTTGTATTGGGTTGTTTGTTTTCTTAATAAGCTGCATGAGCTGTTTATTTATATTGGAGATTAAACCTTTGTCCATTGATTCGTTTGCAACTATTTTCGCCCCTTCTGAGGGATGCCTTTTTCCATTCCCGTGTTTTTAACCAAAAAAGAAAGAAAGAAAAAGAAGCAGAACACTAATGTGCATAAAATATGCCTTTTGAAACGGTCGTTTTGAAATATGGACGTCCTTTAAATTTTTTGGTCGATATGTGGCCCCAGGATTTGTTTTCAGGGCAGGTGTCATTTACAGGCCTGCAATGATTTTGAATATCAACTGACCATTAGCCCTGGGATTAAAGCTGCTGTTGTGTGAAACGGCCACTAGCTGGCAGCAGTTCTCCCTTAACACATCTGGTTACTAGGGCAACAGAGCCTCAATGGACGTCGTGTTCTAGATTAGAATTTAGAATGGAATGTGCCAGGAGAAAGCCCCTCAAGTTTGACTCCCTACTTCTTGTTCGTATTTTTAAATTAATTTTTTTATTTTTTATTATAGCAAGTTTGATTACAATGTTTGGCTTGTTGTAGGTGTGGAAGATGTGGTTCTTTTACACATATACAGATGTCTGTTCTTCCTGGGATCCTTTTCCCATGTACGTTATGACAGAATGTTGAGTAGTCTTCTCTTGGTATTCCGTAGGTCTTTTGTGATTATATATGTCACCTCTGTTTGTATATGTCTGTTAACCCCGATATTGTAATGAAACCAATCCTCACACCTTTCCATTGGTGAACCATAAGTTTGTTGAATGAATCTATGATTGCACTTCTCAGTGGAAATGACTGCCCTGGTTTCTATTTTAGGTAACACCTATAAGTGATGTGAAATGATATGTGTCTTTCACTTTCTGACTTACTCCAAGTCACGTGATTACCTCTAGACTCATCTACGGTGCTGCAAATGGCATTGTGTCCTTATTTTGCTTGGCTTCTATTCTGCCTTAGCGAGGTCCATTTTCAACAATGTGATTCCCTGAGGGTTGTGGATTAGCTGACCTGGGCAGCCTTACCCAGCCGGCCGGCCCTCCCCAGGTCTGCCTGGTTGAGGTCAATATAAACAGCGCTCCAGGCAGCAATAGCCCCTGAAGCTGTGCCTGACTCCATATTCTCTGCCCCGTCAGCAGTCTCGGGGCTGTGCTGGTGGGAGGGAGTGAGGGGCCACAGCTTTGTTGGTGGCCCTGTGTGAGTGGGGTTCTGCTGGCCTTTCTGCAGGAGTTGCCAGGCTGCCACCTGTAAAGAAGAGGATGTGTCACCCATACCTTCCGCTGGAATTTCTCTCCGGACAGAGGTGAGGAAGGAAAAAAGCAGTGGGGACCGGGATAAGAGGGGTATCTCAGGCAGGACAATGGAAAGCTTCCGGAAGAGCGCCCGGGGCCAGGATCAACCTGGCTGGCCTGCAGTCACCAAGTTGGCCTGCGTGCTGTCGCTGGTGTGGCTCCACGGCCCTTCCTCTAGGCTTTCAAGCCTTTGTACATATTCAGGTGTTTTACCTGGGAAGGGTGGGAACAGTTCAGCAGCAGCTGGCCTGGGGCTCAGCTCACCTGTATTCAGAGATGCCTCGGCACGGTCCCCCAGCTTTGCAATGAGGACGCTCCTTGCATGGGGGGTGGGTTGCTGGCTGTATGGGAGATGATTCCCCACCTCTGACCAATTTCAGAATTGTTTACCGCTGGAGCAAGTGCCCTGATAGGGTTTTCCTCGGTAAAACTGGTGGGTTCAGGGTTTTTTTTCGTTTATGGTTCAAGTTAGATTTTATTCCTCTTTTATGTATTTATAGATATAAGCATGGAAATAATTCATTCCTATAAATACATCTGTGTGAAGGGAAGAACTTTTTTCTGTTTTATTTTTAAATTTTATATTTTAAAATTTTGAAATATAATTTTATTTACTTTTTTATACAGCGGGTTATTATTAGTTATGTATTTTATGCATATACATGTATACAGGTCAATCGCAAACTCCCAACTCATCGCACCACCACCACCCCAGGGCTTCACACACTTGGTGTCCATACGTTTGTTCTCTACCTCTGTGTCTCTATTTCTTCCCTGCAAACCAGTTCATCTGTACCATTTTTTAGGTTCCACATATATGCATTAATATACAATATTTGTTTTCCTCTTTCTGTCTTACTTCATTCTGTATGACAGTCTCTAGATCCATCGATGTCTCTACAAATGACCCAGTTTCATTCCTTTTTATGGCCGAGTAATATTCCATTTTATATATGTACCCCATCTTTATCCATTCATCTGTCTGTGGGCATTTAGGTTGCTTCCGTTACCTGGCTATTGTAAATAGTGCTGCAATGAACCTTGTGGTGAATGTGCCTTTTTGATTTATGGTTGTCTCTGGGTATATGCCCAAAAGTGGGATTGCTGGGTCAGATGGTAATTCTATTTCTAGTTTTTTAAAGGAATCTCCATACTGTTCTCCATAGTGACTGTATCAATTTACATTCCCACCAATAGTGGAAGAGGGCTCCTTTTGTCCACACCCTCCCCAGAATTTGTTGTTTGTAGATTTTCTGATGATGCCGATTCTAACAGGTGTGAGGTGATACCTCATGGTAGTTTTGATTTGCATTTCTCTAATAATTAGTGCTCTTGAGCAGCTTTTCATGTGCGTCTTGGCCATCTCTGTGTCTTCTTTGAAGAAACGTCTCTTTAGATCTTCTGCCCATTTTTGTATTGGGTTGTTTGTTTTCTTAATAAGCTGCATGAGCTGTTTATATATATTGGAGATTAAACCTTTGTCCATTGATTCGTTTGCAACTATTTTCGCCCCTTCTGAGGGATGCCTTTTTCCATTCCCGTGTTTTTAACCAAAAAAGAAAGAAAGAAAAAGAAGCAGAACACTAATGTGCATAAAATATGCCTTTTGAAACGGTCGTTTTGAAATATGGACGTCCTTTAAATTTTTTGGTCGATATGTGGCCCCAGGATTTGTTTTCAGGGCAGGTGTCATTTACAGGCCTGCAATGATTTTGAATATCAACTGACCATTAGCCCTGGGATTAAAGCTGCTGTTGTGTGAAACGGCCACTAGCTGGCAGCAGTTCTCCCTTAACACATCTGGTTACTAGGGCAACAGAGCCTCAATGGACGTCGTGTTCTAGATTGGAATTTAGAATGGAATGTGCCAGGAGAAAGCCCCTCAAGTTTGTCTCCTTACTTCTTGTTCGTGTTTTTAATTTAAATTTTTATTTTTTATTACAGCAAGTTTGATTACAATGTTTGGCTTGTTATAGGTGTCGAAGATGTGGTTCTTTTACACATATACAGATTTCTGTTCTTGCTGGGATCCTTTTCCCAGGTACGTTATGACAGAATGTTGAGTAGTCTTCTGTTGGTATTCCGTAGGTCTTTGGTGATTATATACGTCTACTGTGTTTGTATATATCTGTTAACCCCGATATCGTAATGAAACCAATCCTCACACCTTTCCATTGGTGAACCATAAGTTTGTTTAATGAATCTCTGATTGCCCTTCTCCGTGGAAATATCTGCCCTGGTATCCATTTTTAGGTAACACCTATAAGAGATATGAAATGATATGTGTCTTTCACTTTCTGACTTACTACAAGTCACGTGATTACCTCTAGACTCATCTACGGTGCTGCAAATGGCATTGTGTCCTTATTTTCCTTGGCTTCTATTCAGCCTTAGCGAGGTCCATTTTCAACAATGTGATTCCCTGAGGGTTGTGGATTAGCTGACCTGGGCAGCCTTACCCAGCCGGCCGGCCCTCCCCAGGTCTGCCTGGTTGAGGTCAATATAAACAGCGCTCCAGGCAGCAATAGCCCCTGAAGCTGTGCCTGACTCCATATTCTCTGCCCCGTCAGCAGTCTCGGGGCTGTGCTGGTGGGAGGGAGTGAGGGGCCACAGCTTTGTTGGTGGCACGGTGTGAGTGGGGTTCTGCTGGCCTTTCTGCAGGAGTTGCCAGGCTGCCACCTGTAAAGAAGAGGATGTGTCACCCATACCTTCCGCTGGAATTTCTCTCCGCACAGAGGTGAGGAAGGAAAAAAGCAGTGGGGGCCGGGACAAGAGGGGTATCTCAGGCAGGACAATGGAAAGCTTCCGGAAGAGCGCCCGGGGCCAGGATCACCCTGGCTGGCCTGCAGTCACCAAGTTGGCCTGCGTGCTGTCGCTGGTGTGGCTCCACGGCCCTTCCTCTAGGCTTTCAAGCCTTTGTACATATTCAGGTGTTTTACCTGGGAAGGGTGGGAACAGTTCAGCAGCAGCTGGCCTGGGGCTCAGCTCACCTGTATTCAGAGATGCCTCGGCACGGTCCCCCAGCTTTGCAATGAGGACGCTCCTTGCATGGGGGGTGGGTTGCTGGCTGTATGGGAGATGATTCCCCACCTCTGACCAATTTCAGAATTGTTTACCGCTGGAGCAAGTGCCCTGATAGGGTTTTCCTCTGTAAAACTGGTGGGTTCAGGGTTTTTTTTCGTTTATGGTTCAAGTTAGATTTTATTCCTCTTTTATGTATTTATAGATATAAGCATGGAAATAATTCATTCCTATAAATACATCTGTGTGAAGGGAAGAACTTTTTTCTGTTTTATTTTTAAATTTTATATTTTAAAATTTTGAAATTTAATTTTATTTACTTTTTAATACAGCGTGTTATTATTAGTTATGTATTTTATGCATATACATGTATACAGGTCAATCGCAAACTCCCAACTCATCCCACCACCACCACCCCAGGGCTTCCCACACTTGGTGTCCATACGTTTGTTCTCTACCTCTGTGTCTCTATTTCTTCCCTGCAAACCTGTTCATCTGTACCATTTTTTAGGTTCCACATATATGCATTAATATACAATATTTGTTTTCCTCTTTCTGACTTACTTCATTCTGTATGACAGTCTCTAGATCCATCGATGTCTCTACAAATGACCCAGTTTCATTCCTTTTTATGGCCGAGTAATATTCCATTTTATATATGTACCCCATCTTTATCCATTCATCTGTCTGTGGGCATTTAGGTTGCTTCCATTACCTGGCTATTGTAAATAGTGCTGCAATGAACCTTGTGGTGAATGTGCCTTTTTCATTTATGGTTGTCTCTGGGTATATGCCCAAAAGTGGGATTGCTGGGTCAGATGGTAATTCTATTTCTAGTTTTTTAAAGGAAACTCCATACTGTTCTCCATAGTGACTGTATCAATTTACATTCCCACCAATAGTGGAAGAGGGCTCCTTTTGTCCACACCCTCCCCAGAATTTGTTGTCTGTAGATTTTCTGATGATGCCGATTCTAACAGGTGTGAGGTGATACCTCTTTGTAGTTTTGATTTGCATTTCTCTAATAATTAGTGCTCTTGAGCAGCTTTTCATGTGCGTCTTGGCCATCTCTGTGTCTTCTTTGAAGAAACGTCTCTTTAGATCTTCTGCCCATATTTGTATTGGGTTGTTTGTTTTCTTAATAAGCTGCATGAGCTGTTTATTTATATTGGAGATTAAACCTTTGTCCATTGATTCGTTTGCAACTATTTTCGCCCCTTCTGAGGGATGCCTTTTTCCATTCCCGTGTTTTTAACCAAAAAAGAAAGAAAGAAAAAGAAGCAGAACACTAATGTGCATAAAATATGCCTTTTGAAACGGTCGTTTTGAAATATGGACGTCCTTTAAATTTTTTGGTCGATATGTGGCCCCAGGATTTGTTTTCAGGGCAGGTGTCATTTACAGGCCTGCAATGATTTTGAATATCAACTGACCATTAGCCCTGGGATTAAAGCTGCTGTTGTGTGAAACGGCCACTAGCTGGCAGCAGTTCTCCCTTAACACATCTGGTTACTAGGGCAACAGAGCCTCAATGGACGTCGTGTTCTAGATTAGAATTTAGAATGGAATGTGCCAGGAGAAAGCCCCTCAAGTTTGACTCCCTACTTCTTGTTCGTATTTTTAAATTAATTTTTTTATTTTTTATTATAGCAAGTTTGATTACAATGTTTGGCTTGTTGTAGGTGTGGAAGATGTGGTTCTTTTACACATATACAGATGTCTGTTCTTCCTGGGATCCTTTTCCCATGTACGTTATGACAGAATGTTGAGTAGTCTTCTCTTGGTATTCCGTAGGTCTTTTGTGATTATATATGTCACCTCTGTTTGTATATGTCTGTTAACCCCGATATTGTAATGAAACCAATCCTCACACCTTTCCATTGGTGAACCATAAGTTTGTTGAATGAATCTATGATTGCACTTCTCAGTGGAAATGACTGCCCTGGTTTCTATTTTAGGTAACACCTATAAGTGATGTGAAATGATATGTGTCTTTCACTTTCTGACTTACTCCAAGTCACGTGATTACCTCTAGACTCATCTACGGTGCTGCAAATGGCATTGTGTCCTTATTTTGCTTGGCTTCTATTCTGCCTTAGCGAGGTCCATTTTCAACAATGTGATTCCCTGAGGGTTGTGGATTAGCTGACCTGGGCAGCCTTACCCAGCCGGCCGGCCCTCCCCAGGTCTGCCTGGTTGAGGTCAATATAAACAGCGCTCCAGGCAGCAATAGCCCCTGAAGCTGTGCCTGACTCCATATTCTCTGCCCCGTCAGCAGTCTCGGGGCTGTGCTGGTGGGAGGGAGTGAGGGGCCACAGCTTTGTTGGTGGCCCTGTGTGAGTGGGGTTCTGCTGGCCTTTCTGCAGGAGTTGCCAGGCTGCCACCTGTAAAGAAGAGGATGTGTCACCCATACCTTCCGCTGGAATTTCTCTCCGGACAGAGGTGAGGAAGGAAAAAAGCAGTGGGGACCGGGATAAGAGGGGTATCTCAGGCAGGACAATGGAAAGCTTCCGGAAGAGCGCCCGGGGCCAGGATCAACCTGGCTGGCCTGCAGTCACCAAGTTGGCCTGCGTGCTGTCGCTGGTGTGGCTCCACGGCCCTTCCTCTAGGCTTTCAAGCCTTTGTACATATTCAGGTGTTTTACCTGGGAAGGGTGGGAACAGTTCAGCAGCAGCTGGCCTGGGGCTCAGCTCACCTGTATTCAGAGATGCCTCGGCACGGTCCCCCAGCTTTGCAATGAGGACGCTCCTTGCATGGGGGGTGGGTTGCTGGCTGTATGGGAGATGATTCCCCACCTCTGACCAATTTCAGAATTGTTTACCGCTGGAGCAAGTGCCCTGATAGGGTTTTCCTCGGTAAAACTGGTGGGTTCAGGGTTTTTTTTCGTTTATGGTTCAAGTTAGATTTTATTCCTCTTTTATGTATTTATAGATATAAGCATGGAAATAATTCATTCCTATAAATACATCTGTGTGAAGGGAAGAACTTTTTTCTGTTTTATTTTTAAATTTTATATTTTAAAATTTTGAAATATAATTTTATTTACTTTTTTATACAGCGGGTTATTATTAGTTATGTATTTTATGCATATACATGTATACAGGTCAATCGCAAACTCCCAACTCATCGCACCACCACCACCCCAGGGCTTCACACACTTGGTGTCCATACGTTTGTTCTCTACCTCTGTGTCTCTATTTCTTCCCTGCAAACCAGTTCATCTGTACCATTTTTTAGGTTCCACATATATGCATTAATATACAATATTTGTTTTCCTCTTTCTGTCTTACTTCATTCTGTATGACAGTCTCTAGATCCATCGATGTCTCTACAAATGACCCAGTTTCATTCCTTTTTATGGCCGAGTAATATTCCATTTTATATATGTACCCCATCTTTATCCATTCATCTGTCTGTGGGCATTTAGGTTGCTTCCGTTACCTGGCTATTGTAAATAGTGCTGCAATGAACCTTGTGGTGAATGTGCCTTTTTGATTTATGGTTGTCTCTGGGTATATGCCCAAAAGTGGGATTGCTGGGTCAGATGGTAATTCTATTTCTAGTTTTTTAAAGGAATCTCCATACTGTTCTCCATAGTGACTGTATCAATTTACATTCCCACCAATAGTGGAAGAGGGCTCCTTTTGTCCACACCCTCCCCAGAATTTGTTGTTTGTAGATTTTCTGATGATGCCGATTCTAACAGGTGTGAGGTGATACCTCATGGTAGTTTTGATTTGCATTTCTCTAATAATTAGTGCTCTTGAGCAGCTTTTCATGTGCGTCTTGGCCATCTCTGTGTCTTCTTTGAAGAAACGTCTCTTTAGATCTTCTGCCCATTTTTGTATTGGGTTGTTTGTTTTCTTAATAAGCTGCATGAGCTGTTTATATATATTGGAGATTAAACCTTTGTCCATTGATTCGTTTGCAACTATTTTCGCCCCTTCTGAGGGATGCCTTTTTCCATTCCCGTGTTTTTAACCAAAAAAGAAAGAAAGAAAAAGAAGCAGAACACTAATGTGCATAAAATATGCCTTTTGAAACGGTCGTTTTGAAATATGGACGTCCTTTAAATTTTTTGGTCGATATGTGGCCCCAGGATTTGTTTTCAGGGCAGGTGTCATTTACAGGCCTGCAATGATTTTGAATATCAACTGACCATTAGCCCTGGGATTAAAGCTGCTGTTGTGTGAAACGGCCACTAGCTGGCAGCAGTTCTCCCTTAACACATCTGGTTACTAGGGCAACAGAGCCTCAATGGACGTCGTGTTCTAGATTGGAATTTAGAATGGAATGTGCCAGGAGAAAGCCCCTCAAGTTTGTCTCCTTACTTCTTGTTCGTGTTTTTAATTTAAATTTTTATTTTTTATTACAGCAAGTTTGATTACAATGTTTGGCTTGTTATAGGTGTCGAAGATGTGGTTCTTTTACACATATACAGATTTCTGTTCTTGCTGGGATCCTTTTCCCAGGTACGTTATGACAGAATGTTGAGTAGTCTTCTGTTGGTATTCCGTAGGTCTTTGGTGATTATATACGTCTACTGTGTTTGTATATATCTGTTAACCCCGATATCGTAATGAAACCAATCCTCACACCTTTCCATTGGTGAACCATAAGTTTGTTTAATGAATCTCTGATTGCCCTTCTCCGTGGAAATATCTGCCCTGGTATCCATTTTTAGGTAACACCTATAAGAGATATGAAATGATATGTGTCTTTCACTTTCTGACTTACTACAAGTCACGTGATTACCTCTAGACTCATCTACGGTGCTGCAAATGGCATTGTGTCCTTATTTTCCTTGGCTTCTATTCAGCCTTAGCGAGGTCCATTTTCAACAATGTGATTCCCTGAGGGTTGTGGATTAGCTGACCTGGGCAGCCTTACCCAGCCGGCCGGCCCTCCCCAGGTCTGCCTGGTTGAGGTCAATATAAACAGCGCTCCAGGCAGCAATAGCCCCTGAAGCTGTGCCTGACTCCATATTCTCTGCCCCGTCAGCAGTCTCGGGGCTGTGCTGGTGGGAGGGAGTGAGGGGCCACAGCTTTGTTGGTGGCACGGTGTGAGTGGGGTTCTGCTGGCCTTTCTGCAGGAGTTGCCAGGCTGCCACCTGTAAAGAAGAGGATGTGTCACCCATACCTTCCGCTGGAATTTCTCTCCGCACAGAGGTGAGGAAGGAAAAAAGCAGTGGGGGCCGGGACAAGAGGGGTATCTCAGGCAGGACAATGGAAAGCTTCCGGAAGAGCGCCCGGGGCCAGGATCACCCTGGCTGGCCTGCAGTCACCAAGTTGGCCTGCGTGCTGTCGCTGGTGTGGCTCCACGGCCCTTCCTCTAGGCTTTCAAGCCTTTGTACATATTCAGGTGTTTTACCTGGGAAGGGTGGGAACAGTTCAGCAGCAGCTGGCCTGGGGCTCAGCTCACCTGTATTCAGAGATGCCTCGGCACGGTCCCCCAGCTTTGCAATGAGGACGCTCCTTGCATGGGGGGTGGGTTGCTGGCTGTATGGGAGATGATTCCCCACCTCTGACCAATTTCAGAATTGTTTACCGCTGGAGCAAGTGCCCTGATAGGGTTTTCCTCTGTAAAACTGGTGGGTTCAGGGTTTTTTTTCGTTTATGGTTCAAGTTAGATTTTATTCCTCTTTTATGTATTTATAGATATAAGCATGGAAATAATTCATTCCTATAAATACATCTGTGTGAAGGGAAGAACTTTTTTCTGTTTTATTTTTAAATTTTATATTTTAAAATTTTGAAATTTAATTTTATTTACTTTTTAATACAGCGTGTTATTATTAGTTATGTATTTTATGCATATACATGTATACAGGTCAATCGCAAACTCCCAACTCATCCCACCACCACCACCCCAGGGCTTCCCACACTTGGTGTCCATACGTTTGTTCTCTACCTCTGTGTCTCTATTTCTTCCCTGCAAACCTGTTCATCTGTACCATTTTTTAGGTTCCACATATATGCATTAATATACAATATTTGTTTTCCTCTTTCTGACTTACTTCATTCTGTATGACAGTCTCTAGATCCATCGATGTCTCTACAAATGACCCAGTTTCATTCCTTTTTATGGCCGAGTAATATTCCATTTTATATATGTACCCCATCTTTATCCATTCATCTGTCTGTGGGCATTTAGGTTGCTTCCATTACCTGGCTATTGTAAATAGTGCTGCAATGAACCTTGTGGTGAATGTGCCTTTTTCATTTATGGTTGTCTCTGGGTATATGCCCAAAAGTGGGATTGCTGGGTCAGATGGTAATTCTATTTCTAGTTTTTTAAAGGAAACTCCATACTGTTCTCCATAGTGACTGTATCAATTTACATTCCCACCAATAGTGGAAGAGGGCTCCTTTTGTCCACACCCTCCCCAGAATTTGTTGTCTGTAGATTTTCTGATGATGCCGATTCTAACAGGTGTGAGGTGATACCTCTTTGTAGTTTTGATTTGCATTTCTCTAATAATTAGTGCTCTTGAGCAGCTTTTCATGTGCGTCTTGGCCATCTCTGTGTCTTCTTTGAAGAAACGTCTCTTTAGATCTTCTGCCCATATTTGTATTGGGTTGTTTGTTTTCTTAATAAGCTGCATGAGCTGTTTATTTATATTGGAGATTAAACCTTTGTCCATTGATTCGTTTGCAACTATTTTCGCCCCTTCTGAGGGATGCCTTTTTCCATTCCCGTGTTTTTAACCAAAAAAGAAAGAAAGAAAAAGAAGCAGAACACTAATGTGCATAAAATATGCCTTTTGAAACGGTCGTTTTGAAATATGGACGTCCTTTAAATTTTTTGGTCGATATGTGGCCCCAGGATTTGTTTTCAGGGCAGGTGTCATTTACAGGCCTGCAATGATTTTGAATATCAACTGACCATTAGCCCTGGGATTAAAGCTGCTGTTGTGTGAAACGGCCACTAGCTGGCAGCAGTTCTCCCTTAACACATCTGGTTACTAGGGCAACAGAGCCTCAATGGACGTCGTGTTCTAGATTAGAATTTAGAATGGAATGTGCCAGGAGAAAGCCCCTCAAGTTTGACTCCCTACTTCTTGTTCGTATTTTTAAATTAATTTTTTTATTTTTTATTATAGCAAGTTTGATTACAATGTTTGGCTTGTTGTAGGTGTGGAAGATGTGGTTCTTTTACACATATACAGATGTCTGTTCTTCCTGGGATCCTTTTCCCATGTACGTTATGACAGAATGTTGAGTAGTCTTCTCTTGGTATTCCGTAGGTCTTTTGTGATTATATATGTCACCTCTGTTTGTATATGTCTGTTAACCCCGATATTGTAATGAAACCAATCCTCACACCTTTCCATTGGTGAACCATAAGTTTGTTGAATGAATCTATGATTGCACTTCTCAGTGGAAATGACTGCCCTGGTTTCTATTTTAGGTAACACCTATAAGTGATGTGAAATGATATGTGTCTTTCACTTTCTGACTTACTCCAAGTCACGTGATTACCTCTAGACTCATCTACGGTGCTGCAAATGGCATTGTGTCCTTATTTTGCTTGGCTTCTATTCTGCCTTAGCGAGGTCCATTTTCAACAATGTGATTCCCTGAGGGTTGTGGATTAGCTGACCTGGGCAGCCTTACCCAGCCGGCCGGCCCTCCCCAGGTCTGCCTGGTTGAGGTCAATATAAACAGCGCTCCAGGCAGCAATAGCCCCCGAAGCTGTGCCTGACTCCATATTCTCTGCCCCGTCAGCAGTCTCGGGGCTGTGCTGGTGGGAGGGAGTGAGGGGCCACAGCTTTGTTGGTGGCCCTGTGTGAGTGGGGTTCTGCTGGCCTTTCTGCAGGAGTTGCCAGGCTGCCACCTGTAAAGAAGAGGATGTGTCACCCATACCTTCCGCTGGAATTTCTCTCCGGACAGAGGTGAGGAAGGAAAAAAGCAGTGGGGACCGGGATAAGAGGGGTATCTCAGGCAGGACAATGGAAAGCTTCCGGAAGAGCGCCCGGGGCCAGGATCACCCTGGCTGGCCTGCAGTCACCAAGTTGGCCTGCGTGCTGTCGCTGGTGTGGCTCCACGGCCCTTCCTCTAGGCTTTCAAGCCTTTGTACATATTCAGGTGTTTTACCTGGGAAGGGTGGGAACAGTTCAGCAGCAGCTGGCCTGGGGCTCAGCTCACCTGTATTCAGAGATGCCTCGGCACGGTCCCCCAGCTTTGCAATGAGGACGCTCCTTGCATGGGGGGTGGGTTGCTGGCTGTATGGGAGATGATTCCCCACCTCTGACCAATTTCAGAATTGTTTACCGCTGGAGCAAGTGCCCTGATAGGGTTTTCCTCGGTAAAACTGGTGGGTTCAGGGTTTTTTTTCGTTTATGGTTCAAGTTAGATTTTATTCCTCTTTTATGTATTTATAGATATAAGCATGGAAATAATTCATTCCTATAAATACATCTGTGTGAAGGGAAGAACTTTTTTCTGTTTTATTTTTAAATTTTATATTTTAAAATTTTGAAATATAATTTTATTTACTTTTTTATACAGCGGGTTATTATTAGTTATGTATTTTATGCATATACATGTATACAGGTCAATCGCAAACTCCCAACTCATCGCACCACCACCACCCCAGGGCTTCACACACTTGGTGTCCATACGTTTGTTCTCTACCTCTGTGTCTCTATTTCTTCCCTGCAAACCAGTTCATCTGTACCATTTTTTAGGTTCCACATATATGCATTAATATACAATATTTGTTTTCCTCTTTCTGTCTTACTTCATTCTGTATGACAGTCTCTAGATCCATCGATGTCTCTACAAATGACCCAGTTTCATTCCTTTTTATGGCCGAGTAATATTCCATTTTATATATGTACCCCATCTTTATCCATTCATCTGTCTGTGGGCATTTAGGTTGCTTCCGTTACCTGGCTATTGTAAATAGTGCTGCAATGAACCTTGTGGTGAATGTGCCTTTTTGATTTATGGTTGTCTCTGGGTATATGCCCAAAAGTGGGATTGCTGGGTCAGATGGTAATTCTATTTCTAGTTTTTTAAAGGAATCTCCATACTGTTCTCCATAGTGACTGTATCAATTTACATTCCCACCAATAGTGGAAGAGGGCTCCTTTTGTCCACACCCTCCCCAGAATTTGTTGTTTGTAGATTTTCTGATGATGCCGATTCTAACAGGTGTGAGGTGATACCTCATGGTAGTTTTGATTTGCATTTCTCTAATAATTAGTGCTCTTGAGCAGCTTTTCATGTGCGTCTTGGCCATCTCTGTGTCTTCTTTGAAGAAACGTCTCTTTAGATCTTCTGCCCATTTTTGTATTGGGTTGTTTGTTTTCTTAATAAGCTGCATGAGCTGTTTATATATATTGGAGATTAAACCTTTGTCCATTGATTCGTTTGCAACTATTTTCGCCCCTTCTGAGGGATGCCTTTTTCCATTCCCGTGTTTTTAACCAAAAAAGAAAGAAAGAAAAAGAAGCAGAACACTAATGTGCATAAAATATGCCTTTTGAAACGGTCGTTTTGAAATATGGACGTCCTTTAAATTTTTTGGTCGATATGTGGCCCCAGGATTTGTTTTCAGGGCAGGTGTCATTTACAGGCCTGCAATGATTTTGAATATCAACTGACCATTAGCCCTGGGATTAAAGCTGCTGTTGTGTGAAACGGCCACTAGCTGGCAGCAGTTCTCCCTTAACACATCTGGTTACTAGGGCAACAGAGCCTCAATGGACGTCGTGTTCTAGATTGGAATTTAGAATGGAATGTGCCAGGAGAAAGCCCCTCAAGTTTGTCTCCTTACTTCTTGTTCGTGTTTTTAATTTAAATTTTTATTTTTTATTACAGCAAGTTTGATTACAATGTTTGGCTTGTTATAGGTGTCGAAGATGTGGTTCTTTTACACATATACAGATTTCTGTTCTTGCTGGGATCCTTTTCCCAGGTACGTTATGACAGAATGTTGAGTAGTCTTCTGTTGGTATTCCGTAGGTCTTTGGTGATTATATACGTCTACTGTGTTTGTATATATCTGTTAACCCCGATATCGTAATGAAACCAATCCTCACACCTTTCCATTGGTGAACCATAAGTTTGTTTAATGAATCTCTGATTGCCCTTCTCCGTGGAAATATCTGCCCTGGTATCCATTTTTAGGTAACACCTATAAGAGATATGAAATGATATGTGTCTTTCACTTTCTGACTTACTACAAGTCACGTGATTACCTCTAGACTCATCTACGGTGCTGCAAATGGCATTGTGTCCTTATTTTCCTTGGCTTCTATTCAGCCTTAGCGAGGTCCATTTTCAACAATGTGATTCCCTGAGGGTTGTGGATTAGCTGACCTGGGCAGCCTTACCCAGCCGGCCGGCCCTCCCCAGGTCTGCCTGGTTGAGGTCAATATAAACAGCGCTCCAGGCAGCAATAGCCCCTGAAGCTGTGCCTGACTCCATATTCTCTGCCCCGTCAGCAGTCTCGGGGCTGTGCTGGTGGGAGGGAGTGAGGGGCCACAGCTTTGTTGGTGGCACGGTGTGAGTGGGGTTCTGCTGGCCTTTCTGCAGGAGTTGCCAGGCTGCCACCTGTAAAGAAGAGGATGTGTCACCCATACCTTCCGCTGGAATTTCTCTCCGCACAGAGGTGAGGAAGGAAAAAAGCAGTGGGGGCCGGGACAAGAGGGGTATCTCAGGCAGGACAATGGAAAGCTTCCGGAAGAGCGCCCGGGGCCAGGATCACCCTGGCTGGCCTGCAGTCACCAAGTTGGCCTGCGTGCTGTCGCTGGTGTGGCTCCACGGCCCTTCCTCTAGGCTTTCAAGCCTTTGTACATATTCAGGTGTTTTACCTGGGAAGGGTGGGAACAGTTCAGCAGCAGCTGGCCTGGGGCTCAGCTCACCTGTATTCAGAGATGCCTCGGCACGGTCCCCCAGCTTTGCAATGAGGACGCTCCTTGCATGGGGGGTGGGTTGCTGGCTGTATGGGAGATGATTCCCCACCTCTGACCAATTTCAGAATTGTTTACCGCTGGAGCAAGTGCCCTGATAGGGTTTTCCTCTGTAAAACTGGTGGGTTCAGGGTTTTTTTTCGTTTATGGTTCAAGTTAGATTTTATTCCTCTTTTATGTATTTATAGATATAAGCATGGAAATAATTCATTCCTATAAATACATCTGTGTGAAGGGAAGAACTTTTTTCTGTTTTATTTTTAAATTTTATATTTTAAAATTTTGAAATTTAATTTTATTTACTTTTTAATACAGCGTGTTATTATTAGTTATGTATTTTATGCATATACATGTATACAGGTCAATCGCAAACTCCCAACTCATCCCACCACCACCACCCCAGGGCTTCCCACACTTGGTGTCCATACGTTTGTTCTCTACCTCTGTGTCTCTATTTCTTCCCTGCAAACCTGTTCATCTGTACCATTTTTTAGGTTCCACATATATGCATTAATATACAATATTTGTTTTCCTCTTTCTGACTTACTTCATTCTGTATGACAGTCTCTAGATCCATCGATGTCTCTACAAATGACCCAGTTTCATTCCTTTTTATGGCCGAGTAATATTCCATTTTATATATGTACCCCATCTTTATCCATTCATCTGTCTGTGGGCATTTAGGTTGCTTCCATTACCTGGCTATTGTAAATAGTGCTGCAATGAACCTTGTGGTGAATGTGCCTTTTTCATTTATGGTTGTCTCTGGGTATATGCCCAAAAGTGGGATTGCTGGGTCAGATGGTAATTCTATTTCTAGTTTTTTAAAGGAAACTCCATACTGTTCTCCATAGTGACTGTATCAATTTACATTCCCACCAATAGTGGAAGAGGGCTCCTTTTGTCCACACCCTCCCCAGAATTTGTTGTCTGTAGATTTTCTGATGATGCCGATTCTAACAGGTGTGAGGTGATACCTCTTTGTAGTTTTGATTTGCATTTCTCTAATAATTAGTGCTCTTGAGCAGCTTTTCATGTGCGTCTTGGCCATCTCTGTGTCTTCTTTGAAGAAACGTCTCTTTAGATCTTCTGCCCATATTTGTATTGGGTTGTTTGTTTTCTTAATAAGCTGCATGAGCTGTTTATTTATATTGGAGATTAAACCTTTGTCCATTGATTCGTTTGCAACTATTTTCGCCCCTTCTGAGGGATGCCTTTTTCCATTCCCGTGTTTTTAACCAAAAAAGAAAGAAAGAAAAAGAAGCAGAACACTAATGTGCATAAAATATGCCTTTTGAAACGGTCGTTTTGAAATATGGACGTCCTTTAAATTTTTTGGTCGATATGTGGCCCCAGGATTTGTTTTCAGGGCAGGTGTCATTTACAGGCCTGCAATGATTTTGAATATCAACTGACCATTAGCCCTGGGATTAAAGCTGCTGTTGTGTGAAACGGCCACTAGCTGGCAGCAGTTCTCCCTTAACACATCTGGTTACTAGGGCAACAGAGCCTCAATGGACGTCGTGTTCTAGATTAGAATTTAGAATGGAATGTGCCAGGAGAAAGCCCCTCAAGTTTGACTCCCTACTTCTTGTTCGTATTTTTAAATTAATTTTTTTATTTTTTATTATAGCAAGTTTGATTACAATGTTTGGCTTGTTGTAGGTGTGGAAGATGTGGTTCTTTTACACATATACAGATGTCTGTTCTTCCTGGGATCCTTTTCCCATGTACGTTATGACAGAATGTTGAGTAGTCTTCTCTTGGTATTCCGTAGGTCTTTTGTGATTATATATGTCACCTCTGTTTGTATATGTCTGTTAACCCCGATATTGTAATGAAACCAATCCTCACACCTTTCCATTGGTGAACCATAAGTTTGTTGAATGAATCTATGATTGCACTTCTCAGTGGAAATGACTGCCCTGGTTTCTATTTTAGGTAACACCTATAAGTGATGTGAAATGATATGTGTCTTTCACTTTCTGACTTACTCCAAGTCACGTGATTACCTCTAGACTCATCTACGGTGCTGCAAATGGCATTGTGTCCTTATTTTGCTTGGCTTCTATTCTGCCTTAGCGAGGTCCATTTTCAACAATGTGATTCCCTGAGGGTTGTGGATTAGCTGACCTGGGCAGCCTTACCCAGCCGGCCGGCCCTCCCCAGGTCTGCCTGGTTGAGGTCAATATAAACAGCGCTCCAGGCAGCAATAGCCCCTGAAGCTGTGCCTGACTCCATATTCTCTGCCCCGTCAGCAGTCTCGGGGCTGTGCTGGTGGGAGGGAGTGAGGGGCCACAGCTTTGTTGGTGGCCCTGTGTGAGTGGGGTTCTGCTGGCCTTTCTGCAGGAGTTGCCAGGCTGCCACCTGTAAAGAAGAGGATGTGTCACCCATACCTTCCGCTGGAATTTCTCTCCGGACAGAGGTGAGGAAGGAAAAAAGCAGTGGGGACCGGGATAAGAGGGGTATCTCAGGCAGGACAATGGAAAGCTTCCGGAAGAGCGCCCGGGGCCAGGATCAACCTGGCTGGCCTGCAGTCACCAAGTTGGCCTGCGTGCTGTCGCTGGTGTGGCTCCACGGCCCTTCCTCTAGGCTTTCAAGCCTTTGTACATATTCAGGTGTTTTACCTGGGAAGGGTGGGAACAGTTCAGCAGCAGCTGGCCTGGGGCTCAGCTCACCTGTATTCAGAGATGCCTCGGCACGGTCCCCCAGCTTTGCAATGA
This sequence comes from Mesoplodon bidens, assembly GCF_964165515.1. Classification (NCBI taxonomy): domain Eukaryota; kingdom Metazoa; phylum Chordata; class Mammalia; order Artiodactyla; family Ziphiidae; genus Mesoplodon; species Mesoplodon bidens. The sequence goes on along the minus strand of NW_027672640.1, from coordinate 4,189 downwards.
GGACGCTCCTTGCATGGGGGGTGGGTTGCTGGCTGTATGGGAGATGATTCCCCACCTCTGACCAATTTCAGAATTGTTTACCGCTGGAGCAAGTGCCCTGATAGGGTTTTCCTCGGTAAAACTGGTGGGTTCAGGGTTTTTTTTCGTTTATGGTTCAAGTTAGATTTTATTCCTCTTTTATGTATTTATAGATATAAGCATGGAAATAATTCATTCCTATAAATACATCTGTGTGAAGGGAAGAACTTTTTTCTGTTTTATTTTTAAATTTTATATTTTAAAATTTTGAAATATAATTTTATTTACTTTTTTATACAGCGGGTTATTATTAGTTATGTATTTTATGCATATACATGTATACAGGTCAATCGCAAACTCCCAACTCATCGCACCACCACCACCCCAGGGCTTCACACACTTGGTGTCCATACGTTTGTTCTCTACCTCTGTGTCTCTATTTCTTCCCTGCAAACCAGTTCATCTGTACCATTTTTTAGGTTCCACATATATGCATTAATATACAATATTTGTTTTCCTCTTTCTGTCTTACTTCATTCTGTATGACAGTCTCTAGATCCATCGATGTCTCTACAAATGACCCAGTTTCATTCCTTTTTATGGCCGAGTAATATTCCATTTTATATATGTACCCCATCTTTATCCATTCATCTGTCTGTGGGCATTTAGGTTGCTTCCGTTACCTGGCTATTGTAAATAGTGCTGCAATGAACCTTGTGGTGAATGTGCCTTTTTGATTTATGGTTGTCTCTGGGTATATGCCCAAAAGTGGGATTGCTGGGTCAGATGGTAATTCTATTTCTAGTTTTTTAAAGGAATCTCCATACTGTTCTCCATAGTGACTGTATCAATTTACATTCCCACCAATAGTGGAAGAGGGCTCCTTTTGTCCACACCCTCCCCAGAATTTGTTGTTTGTAGATTTTCTGATGATGCCGATTCTAACAGGTGTGAGGTGATACCTCATGGTAGTTTTGATTTGCATTTCTCTAATAATTAGTGCTCTTGAGCAGCTTTTCATGTGCGTCTTGGCCATCTCTGTGTCTTCTTTGAAGAAACGTCTCTTTAGATCTTCTGCCCATTTTTGTATTGGGTTGTTTGTTTTCTTAATAAGCTGCATGAGCTGTTTATATATATTGGAGATTAAACCTTTGTCCATTGATTCGTTTGCAACTATTTTCGCCCCTTCTGAGGGATGCCTTTTTCCATTCCCGTGTTTTTAACCAAAAAAGAAAGAAAGAAAAAGAAGCAGAACACTAATGTGCATAAAATATGCCTTTTGAAACGGTCGTTTTGAAATATGGACGTCCTTTAAATTTTTTGGTCGATATGTGGCCCCAGGATTTGTTTTCAGGGCAGGTGTCATTTACAGGCCTGCAATGATTTTGAATATCAACTGACCATTAGCCCTGGGATTAAAGCTGCTGTTGTGTGAAACGGCCACTAGCTGGCAGCAGTTCTCCCTTAACACATCTGGTTACTAGGGCAACAGAGCCTCAATGGACGTCGTGTTCTAGATTGGAATTTAGAATGGAATGTGCCAGGAGAAAGCCCCTCAAGTTTGTCTCCTTACTTCTTGTTCGTGTTTTTAATTTAAATTTTTATTTTTTATTACAGCAAGTTTGATTACAATGTTTGGCTTGTTATAGGTGTCGAAGATGTGGTTCTTTTACACATATACAGATTTCTGTTCTTGCTGGGATCCTTTTCCCAGGTACGTTATGACAGAATGTTGAGTAGTCTTCTGTTGGTATTCCGTAGGTCTTTGGTGATTATATACGTCTACTGTGTTTGTATATATCTGTTAACCCCGATATCGTAATGAAACCAATCCTCACACCTTTCCATTGGTGAACCATAAGTTTGTTTAATGAATCTCTGATTGCCCTTCTCCGTGGAAATATCTGCCCTGGTATCCATTTTTAGGTAACACCTATAAGAGATATGAAATGATATGTGTCTTTCACTTTCTGACTTACTACAAGTCACGTGATTACCTCTAGACTCATCTACGGTGCTGCAAATGGCATTGTGTCCTTATTTTCCTTGGCTTCTATTCAGCCTTAGCGAGGTCCATTTTCAACAATGTGATTCCCTGAGGGTTGTGGATTAGCTGACCTGGGCAGCCTTACCCAGCCGGCCGGCCCTCCCCAGGTCTGCCTGGTTGAGGTCAATATAAACAGCGCTCCAGGCAGCAATAGCCCCTGAAGCTGTGCCTGACTCCATATTCTCTGCCCCGTCAGCAGTCTCGGGGCTGTGCTGGTGGGAGGGAGTGAGGGGCCACAGCTTTGTTGGTGGCACGGTGTGAGTGGGGTTCTGCTGGCCTTTCTGCAGGAGTTGCCAGGCTGCCACCTGTAAAGAAGAGGATGTGTCACCCATACCTTCCGCTGGAATTTCTCTCCGCACAGAGGTGAGGAAGGAAAAAAGCAGTGGGGGCCGGGACAAGAGGGGTATCTCAGGCAGGACAATGGAAAGCTTCCGGAAGAGCGCCCGGGGCCAGGATCACCCTGGCTGGCCTGCAGTCACCAAGTTGGCCTGCGTGCTGTCGCTGGTGTGGCTCCACGGCCCTTCCTCTAGGCTTTCAAGCCTTTGTACATATTCAGGTGTTTTACCTGGGAAGGGTGGGAACAGTTCAGCAGCAGCTGGCCTGGGGCTCAGCTCACCTGTATTCAGAGATGCCTCGGCACGGTCCCCCAGCTTTGCAATGAGGACGCTCCTTGCATGGGGGGTGGGTTGCTGGCTGTATGGGAGATGATTCCCCACCTCTGACCAATTTCAGAATTGTTTACCGCTGGAGCAAGTGCCCTGATAGGGTTTTCCTCTGTAAAACTGGTGGGTTCAGGGTTTTTTTTCGTTTATGGTTCAAGTTAGATTTTATTCCTCTTTTATGTATTTATAGATATAAGCATGGAAATAATTCATTCCTATAAATACATCTGTGTGAAGGGAAGAACTTTTTTCTGTTTTATTTTTAAATTTTATATTTTAAAATTTTGAAATTTAATTTTATTTACTTTTTAATACAGCGTGTTATTATTAGTTATGTATTTTATGCATATACATGTATACAGGTCAATCGCAAACTCCCAACTCATCCCACCACCACCACCCCAGGGCTTCCCACACTTGGTGTCCATACGTTTGTTCTCTACCTCTGTGTCTCTATTTCTTCCCTGCAAACCTGTTCATCTGTACCATTTTTTAGGTTCCACATATATGCATTAATATACAATATTTGTTTTCCTCTTTCTGACTTACTTCATTCTGTATGACAGTCTCTAGATCCATCGATGTCTCTACAAATGACCCAGTTTCATTCCTTTTTATGGCCGAGTAATATTCCATTTTATATATGTACCCCATCTTTATCCATTCATCTGTCTGTGGGCATTTAGGTTGCTTCCATTACCTGGCTATTGTAAATAGTGCTGCAATGAACCTTGTGGTGAATGTGCCTTTTTCATTTATGGTTGTCTCTGGGTATATGCCCAAAAGTGGGATTGCTGGGTCAGATGGTAATTCTATTTCTAGTTTTTTAAAGGAAACTCCATACTGTTCTCCATAGTGACTGTATCAATTTACATTCCCACCAATAGTGGAAGAGGGCTCCTTTTGTCCACACCCTCCCCAGAATTTGTTGTCTGTAGATTTTCTGATGATGCCGATTCTAACAGGTGTGAGGTGATACCTCTTTGTAGTTTTGATTTGCATTTCTCTAATAATTAGTGCTCTTGAGCAGCTTTTCATGTGCGTCTTGGCCATCTCTGTGTCTTCTTTGAAGAAACGTCTCTTTAGATCTTCTGCCCATATTTGTATTGGGTTGTTTGTTTTCTTAATAAGCTGCATGAGCTGTTTATTTATATTGGAGATTAAACCTTTGTCCATTGATTCGTTTGCAACTATTTTCGCCCCTTCTGAGGGATGCCTTTTTCCATTCCCGTGTTTTTAACCAAAAAAGAAAGAAAGAAAAAGAAGCAGAACACTAATGTGCATAAAATATGCCTTTTGAAACGGTCGTTTTGAAATATGGACGTCCTTTAAATTTTTTGGTCGATATGTGGCCCCAGGATTTGTTTTCAGGGCAGGTGTCATTTACAGGCCTGCAATGATTTTGAATATCAACTGACCATTAGCCCTGGGATTAAAGCTGCTGTTGTGTGAAACGGCCACT